>NC_133389.1:171097972-171722972 GCF_047511655.1 Castor canadensis | reverse complement strand
GAAGTGAAAATGAAATCACTGGTTATATGGAAACAGGTTTTGGTCAAAATTTGTCCTGTATAACTTTGTTGTTTGGCAGTTTCATTGTTTCAGAAAGAAACCTGTTAATGTTTCTAGGTGGAACAAGTGGTCTTGTTTCTGCCACTGTACTCCTTAGGTTTGAGACTTGCATTACCTGTTGGGACCCTGAAGGCCTTAGTATTTATTTATTTGTTTGTTTGTTTATTTATTGACTGCATGGGGGGTGATCTCAGAGCTGCACACTTGCTAGGCAGGAGCTTTTACTTGAGCCACACTTCTGGTCCTTTTGGCTTGATTGTTACTGAGATAGGGTCTCACTTTTTTCCCAGGCCTGCCTGGACCTTTGTCTTTCTATTTACACTTTCTGCCCCTACTGGGGTAGCAGACTGTGTGCTACCATGCTTATCTATTGGTCAAGATGGAGTCTTGCAAAGTTTTTGCCCAGTTTAGCTTCAAACTGTGATCATCCAGATCTTGGCCTCCCAAGTAGCTAGGATTACAGGCATGAACCACTGGTACCTGGCTTAGAGTTTGTAATTTTTTCTTAAGTTTTTGCTTTAACCTTCCTTGATTTCTGAAAAAACTGTGTTCAGCTTTTAAGATAATTTGCAACTGGTTAGTAGAAGTTTCGTTTTCAGTTTCAATCAGAAGACTATATCAGTGGGAAAAGATTGGACTATTTTATAGAGAATGTATATTATATAATAGCTTTCATTATTAATCATAAGTATTAATTTTGGGTTTTTTTCCCCTTGAACTATGAAATGAACACAATATCAAGGGAGAATTAAATTTATAGATAGTTATATAGGCTGCCTTAAGAGATTAGAATTAATGTGAAAGGGTGTGAAAAATCATTTCCTATCTTGGTATATAGGCTGTAGTAGAAGATTAGTAGAAGGATTTTTCTACAGAAAACTTTTGGTAAAGTTTGTAGATGCTTTCTGCTTTTACTTTAATTTATATTGTCATTCTTTAAAAACAAAGGTAGAATACTATCATAGGTTATCCTTCAAATGATTAGCAGGATAATTTCAAAGTGTGGGTAGAGAGCAACTCAGGAAAGAAAGGGAATGCTTGTTTGAGCTATGTGAAAGTCATCAAGAAGGGCAAGGAGGAGGAAGAGGTAATTCTAGTGGTGAGTTCTCCTTGTTTTGAACATTCTTCTCTGAGGTTGCTGACTGGGTTAGCAGAATCACTAACAGAATTTTCCATATTGAGGGGTAGGGGAAAATTCTAAGATAATAGAATAGCTGAAATGGGTTCATACTGTTTAAGGAGGCAAGTGAATCATTAGTTCTTCGGAAATAGAAATACTGGGTATTAGTAAACAGAAACAGTGAGAGTAAAAAGATTCATTTAAGTAAAACAAAGTAAGAGTGGGAAGAAAAAGATGATAATGCAGTTATTTGTTGTCTTCTAATAATGAGGTTGAAGGTTTTGCTTATATCAGTATGTGTTTGAATGGAATCTTGTTAGAATGGCATATGAAAATTTAGATTCTAAGAGGAGCGTAAGAGATTATTTATTAGTGTGAATGTTGTAAGTACCAAAGCTACCAAGGATATAAAATACTATAAGGTGTTTGCTGAAGCTATCAAGGAGGATTTCTGTTCTCTTCAAGGTCAGAAGATAGGATGAGAACATCAAGATTATTGAATTTATGGGTCTATATTTTCTTTTACAGATTTTGGTGCTTTTAGCTCCAGAAAATATTTCTTCATAATCTAGAGCTCACATTTAGACATTTGAAAATAGCTATATTCTGGAAAAGCGCAGGTAGTGTAAAAGTCTTCCTGCCACCTTCTCACCTTTCAAAAGTGTCATCTTAAAAGAAAACAGGACCCATTGACTTTTGTGGCTATTAAGCTTCATCCCTGTTAAACATTTTTATCAACTCTACTTTTGCAAGAAGGGTCTATTTAAGAGAGGCTTCCCTATATGTGCCCTAATCTTTGTGTCACTAACTGACAGCATCTGAGACTATGGCATCGTTTTATAGTTATGTCAGAAATTAAATAGTAGGACTTTATATATAAGCCAGGGCATCATCATACATATCGCAAAGGTTAGTGTGCTTCAATATAATTAGTGTTTCTTCCATCTCACCTTCTTTCTACTGCTCACAATTTTTATTTGATAATTTTCAGCTCCCATTTGAAATAATAGAATCATAAGCACCTCCATCACTGTCCTGTGAGCTAGTTTTTTGCATGTGGAGTGATGTTTTAGCAGTCCATGATATTTAAGTTTAGGGAGACAAGTATTTGGTCAGTGTTGACACTGCCCAGCATAAAGTGGGCCCTCGGTATAGTCAGAAATAGAGCAAATATTTCTTGTGTTTGGTTTTTGTTGTTTTGGTTTTTTGAGACAGGGTTTCACTTTGTAGCCCCGCTGGCCTTAAACTCCACAGTCTTCAGGTGTGAGATTACAGGTGTGCACTACCTTGATTGGTATAGAGCACATATTTCCTGATAGAGTAAATATAGTGAAACTTGTGTACATACATTGGACTGTTGTCAATATATGTGGGGAGTTTGGAGTAGTGAGGAAAATATTTAATGATGAGTTAAAAGATTCTTGGCTTTAAGTTCTTGCTTTGTCATTAATTTGCTGAAGTCATTTAACTTTTCCGATTAACACTCCTCCATATCTATAAAATAAATTTATTGACTGAATAAGAGCTCTGGTTCTTATCTTTCTGGAAGTCATAGATCTCTTGGAGAGTAGTCAGAGTTTCTGGATACTCTCCTAGAAGTAGGCATGTGTGTCTCCACATACCACACAACAACACATGCTTTTATTTGCAATTTTAAGGAGTTTATGGGTATCTGAATACATCTATGTGATCTGATTAAGGATATGTTGGTTAGGTCATTTAAAATTTTAGGGCCCTTTTAGTTCTTAACTTTTAAACCATTTTAATACTGAAAGTGAACAGCTAGATGTATCTGGAGAATGGCAGTGGAAGAAGAAAACAGGAGGTGTGCAGGTAGGTTAGTATTGAGTAGATCATATTTTCTTTAAAAATTCTTAAAGTGAATTGATACAGCCTTAGTCTATGAGTCTATCCAGTACTACTACTTAGTATAGCAGATAATGCTTTCATGATCCTCAGTATGTGCCAGGCACTATTTTAAGCACCATAAGTATATTAACTCACCTAGTCTTCACAATTGTTGTTTTTAAGCAATAGTTTGGGAAAGCAATAAAGTTAAATTTTTATTTGTTTCTTTGAAAAGTAAAGATACTTTTCTGAGAATGAAACAGAGAATATAACAGATTGTATCTTTTATTACATAGCTGTGTCACTGTGTTAAATGTTTTAATACTTGACCTTTAAGTTAAATATTATAGTCTCCATTTTTGTATGAAGAAATTTAGGTTAGAAAGATGGAGAACTGAGGATAGAGAGAACAACTGACTTGCCAAGATTATACAGTTACTATATAGCCAGAGTAGAGAATTGAATCCAAGTTGTTTTTATTTCAAAGCCTGTGGTTTTTACTATGTTGCTGAACTACCTCAGGGCAAAAGAATTATATTAACTGACTCTGTGTAGTAGAATTTATGATATAAATGCAGAGTTGATCTAAGCCTTTGTGCTATGAGGATAAATTCATTCAGCAAATATTTATACTAAGTGTATATTATATACTAAGTACTGCTCTAAATGGCTGTGGTTCCATTTTCCAAGTTATTTCATTGGACAGTTTTCTAATGTGGAAATCCTTTTGAACACACAATCATGGTTTCCCATGCCTCATTTGAGAACAGTGACTTTATGATCCAACTGTGAGCTGTCAAAGCATGTTGAAAAATCTCACATTTTCACATTTTTGATTTTTTAATCTGAAATTTTCATTGAAGAGGTGACTTTCTAGGAATAATTGGCATCAGAAGTTATTTAAAGCCATCATTATTGGAATACTTAGAAATTCACAGAATATTTTAGATACCTGGCAGTTATTCTATCAACTTGATAACCTACCAGGCCTATACCAATTTAAAAACCTTCTAATTTGGGGGGGCAGGAGGGGAGACCTTTTTATATATATAACATAAAAATGCACAAATCTTTTGCTCTTTTTTTTTTTTTTTTTGAATGTGGGCTGTCTTTCTCTTAGTAATTCTGTATAAAAGTTCTTTGTCAGATATATGGACTGCAAGGTAGTGTTCTATTTTGGGCTTGCTTTTTGTCTTTCTTAATGGTGTCTTTGATGAGTTTTTCATTTTAATTAATTCTAGTTTTTTAACCTAGAATTGTTTGATAAAGTGTTGTATAAATACAGGTTTGGTCAGATTTATTAACCAGGTTGTTCAGTTCACATCTTCCATATCCCCCTACTTGATTTTTTTTTTTTTTGTCTACTTGTCTACAATGTCAGCTATTGAGAAATGTTAATGTTTTTAGATTGGATTGTGGGTTTGTCTATTCTCCTTTTATGAAAATTATGAATTTTGAGGTTTTGTTACAGAGTCAGTAAGAGTTAGGGTTGTTTTGTCTTCTTGTCAAATTGACTTTCATTTTTTATTGACAATCCTTTTTTATCTCCAGTAATACTTTCCTCGAAGTCTATATTATCTGATACTACTTTATCAGCTTTCTTTTTGTTTATGTTTTTACATGGGAAATTTCTTCCCTATTTTTCTTTTACTCTTTCTATATCCTTCTTTTTAAGGTATGTCACTTATAAAAATACAGTAGCATACTTTTAAACTCCATCTAATAATCTTTGTTTTTAAATTGAAGCATTTACTTCGTTCACATTTAGTATAATTACTGATATATTTAGGGTTAAATTTACTTAGTATCTTCTGTTTTCTCTATTCATCTTAACTGTTTTTCATGCTTTTTTCAGCCTTGTTTTCAATTAATGAGTATGTTTTACCCCACCCCTCATTAGCTTACGAGATTTATGTATTATTTTAATGTTTACTTTAGTAGTTACAATGAACATTCTTGACATTGTTAGATTTTTGCCTTTTTCTTTAAAAAAAAATCATTTTCTGGATAGTGAAAAGGATAGTCTTAAAACACTTTGGCTTCCTGGGTTTTTTTTTTTTTTTAAACTTCATTTTCAGATATTTGATCCTGGGTTGTTCTTGGGGTTTTGTTTTGTTTCTAGAGGGTGGGGGAAGGTGAGCAGAACAATTTTGGGTTGAATGCAAGTATTATATATGAAAAACTATGAGGGCACTGAATGATATCTTTCTCAAAAGAAAATTGAATTTTGTCCTAGCAGACTAGCAAAGTATGGATAGATCACCAGGTTGAAGCCACGTTTAGGCTTTGTTAGTGTTGATCTGTTCTCAGCTTGCCTTTTTTCAGGGCATGAGTTTACACCCAGGGCATACCCTTCTGGGACCTCAGCTTGAGGTGTTTACCAGGTTACTTTCCACATAACTGTGCCTCGAATATACTCTAGCACCAAAAGTCTGCCAGTAGTCTGTTCAGTTCATTATCCTCCCAATGGTACTTTCTCGTTTGTTTTTTTGTTTGTTTGTTTGTTTTTGTTTCTTATTATGTCAGTAAGTATCTCTGGAAAGTTGTTGCAGAATTTTGGTGGTTCTTTGTGTTTCTCTTTTCTTCAGAACATTTACCTTATAAGTCCTAGCTGCTTGGTAGCCAGCCCTGCCAGTTTGACCTGTGACTTTCTACTTGGCTTCTTAATTTCGTTCCTCCAAATATGGTAAATAGCCTAGGGGACTGAGTGGAGACAAGTATGGGACTGTTCTTGGTATACTTGGCTCTTCTCCAGGGTTTTGGCCCCTATAAGTGTAGATTGCCTTTGTTATTCTTTGATGTTTTTAAACAGTGGGGCTCAGGGATTTGCTTTTAAGATTGTGGTAATGTTGCCACTATCCTCTAGAACTCTTCATCTTGCAGAAATGGAAGTCTTTACTCATTAAACAATAACTTCTCATTTCCCCCCCTCCCAATTTCTTGCTTGCTAGCCAACATTCTATTTTCTGTGTCTGTGAACTTGACCACTGTGGGTACCTCTCAATAAGTAGAATCATAAAGTATTTGTTCTTTTGTGACTCACTTCACTTAGCATATCACTTATCCACATCAGGACATATATATCAATTTCCTCCCGTTTTAAGGCTGAAAAATACTCCATATTTTTTTAAATCCCTTTATCCATCAGTGGATCAGTGGACTCTTGGATTGTTTCCACCTTTTGACTATTATGAGTAATACTACTGTGAACTCAGGTATACAAGTGTCTTCCCAAGACTCTGTTTTCAGTTCTTTTTCATGTGTATGTGTCCAGGAGTAGAATTGCTCAATCATATGGTAATTCTGTTTTTAATTTTTTTTTGACAAATTGCTGTACTGTTTTCCACAGCAGTTGCACCATCTTACATTCCTACCAACAGTGTACAAGGGTTCCAGTTTCTTAAATAGTAACTTATTCTAATGAGTGTGAGGTGCGGTGACTTATTTTCATCTAGCTTTTATAGTTGTTCTTGCCACGGGAGTTGAACTTACAAAAACTCTTCTATCAAGACTGCATGTGGAAGTATGTGGAATAACATAAAAGGTACATATTATTTTATAGATGATGAGAAAACTGAGACTTATTAAGGTCATATGTATTAAATGATAGACAGAAACAGGATTGAAACAGGCTGTGTGCTTCTTGAATCAGTGCTCTTAACTATTGAATTATATCACTTGTCCAATATATGTCATCTTTTCTAAAAGAGTCTTCTAAGGTCATTGCTCCAAGACCTTAAAGGCAATTCCATAGTTCTAATAGGCAGTACTTGTAGCAACTCATGTTATTTTCATTAAAAGCCTTCACAGCCCTGAGAGGGATTTTGAACCCATTTTATAGTGGTAGAAACTGTGACTGAGCTTAAGTCATGCCTCCACATCAGGTTTTTTGAAACACTGTCCTGTGCTTTTATGCTAAATATATTAGGTATGTTGTATAATGTTTATCTATACAATTTATTTCATATCTTGCTGGTGCTTTATTAAAAATGTAGTCAGACGCACTGTAGAAAATATCAGGTTGTTCTGTCTTCATTGTGTTAAGCCTTTCTTAACCTGTATTTATTTCATGACTTGAAGGTGAGCAATGTTTGAAAACATTGTAATTTATTACTTGCTGATAGAAAAGAGTGCCTGGTGATTAAGCTTGTTAAGGCAGGTTCAAACATGCCTAACAGGCTTGTTACAATGTTGCTTTTTGTTGTTTTTAAAGGTAAGCTTAACTTTTGGGGGGTTATCTCTAATTTACTAGCAAGATGAATATGTAATTTTTGTAAAGATTTTTAAGTCTATTTATGTTCCTCTTTTCCTATGTTGTAAAAAATAGATGATAATAGTTATATATACTCTTACTATGAGGACAAGAAACTGAAGGATGGATTCTTTGAGAGTTTGATAAACCTCCCTGGCAGTTAGTTTAATAAGCCAACTTTTATAGCTATTCCTAACATTTTTAACTTTGCCTAAATAAATAATTGCCACTGGCCATAACTGGGAAGAGCTAGAGAAGTGCAGATGAATAAGTACTAATACATAACCACCTTTGGCTCATCAGTGTGTTGTTAAAAGTACAGAACTTATAGGTATCTTATAGATACCTATAAGAATCTGTTACGAAAATGCCCTTTATATGGAATCCTCCGGGCTGAATGCTCAGTCAGCAAATATTTTAATGTAGTATGGTCACAAGTTTACTTGCAGATCACAACGTTTATTGTGAATGTTTGCATATGTTTCTGTTTAATATATTTACACTCAGGTTGGAAGATAAAAAGTAAATACAGCATCTTTATCTCCCTTATCCTATGGCTTTAAGTGTTCTGTTTTTTCCCTACACCCTCCAACTGTTCTCATCTTGCCTGGCTTCCTGTACTGAAGCTTTCTTCTCCCCATACAGAATACCTGAGGAGTTCATCAGCCATACCTAGTCCCTTTCTGCCTTTTTGCCAGAGTATTTGAGATAGCAAATATAGGCAATAAGGTTATGATTCACCTACTTCAGTACAGAGGCAGCATCACTGTGGGAAGACCCAGGCCAGGGGAGACAGATAATAAATTTTTGTTTTCTCAGAGAATTAAGCTTCATAGGGAATCATTAAAAAAATTAAAAGATTTTTCTCTACCAGCCCTTTGTTCTGCTGAGGGCCAGAATGAATAACTGACACTTATTCAAGGTCCCATGATAATTAACAGTAGAGCTGGGGCTCATACAAAGAATCTGTAACTATATCTAATATACTTACCATTATTTTAATTTTCATATCCAAAGTTTCACTGTAATTGATACAGCTACTTCAGAAAACAGTTTGGTAATTTCTGTACTGTCCAGTAATTCCACTGCTAAGACTTACCAAGAAAAATGAAAACATATCTGCAAAAAGATTGTGCCCAAAATATACATAGCTATAATAGATTCCCTTCCCAAAAAGGGGGAAATAAACAAAAATACCTCATCAGTTGATTAATGAATAAACAATATAAAGTTTATCTATGCAATGGAATGCTATTTGGCACTGACAAGAATGAAATAATAGTATTCATTCATATAGAAACTTTTATGTTTTGTAAGAGAGATCAGACACAGAAGATTACATATTACATACATTGTATGAAATGTCCAGAGATGGAAATTTATATAGAGGAAGAGTGATATACTGGGGGTGGGTGAGAATGGGTGTTGAAGTGCACTGAGGTTCAAGGTATTGTTTTGGGTGACAAATATTCTAAAACTGGAATATGGCAATGGTTGTAGAACTATAGAAATTTACTATCCGTTATTGAACTGTACTCTTAAAATGAATGAATTTTATGGGATATAAATTATACCACAATAAAGCAAAACAAAAAAGAAACATTAAAAATACAGTAACACTTAATTCACTCTGAAGATTGCATTGTGTATACCTTTTGTTCTGTAATTCTTGTAGGTAGTGCCTTTTCATCAAAAATAAAAGGGTAATCATAATTGAAGCTTGAAGAACTTGCTGCAGTTACCAGTACTTTCTGTTCTAACTATAAAGCATCCTGACTGATAAAAAGTTCTTTTGTTGCTGTTAGTCTTCTTTGTAGTATAACCTTCTTCATTCTGTTCTTGCCAATTGAGTTTTGTGCTTATTGAAATCAGTTGTACTTACTTTCAAACCTGTTTATGACAGTCATTCTTGTTATTACATAATTTAATATTGTATAAATTACTAAAATGATGTGAAAAAACAGAATTTTTTTCTTTTGGCAAACTAGAGTGAATGCTTGTTAAAGACTTGATAAAGGCAAAGACCTACATATTGATTTGAATTAGGTGTGGGTAATTTAAAACATTGGTGCAGAAGTTACAAAAATCTAGAAGGACTTTAGATTACATAACACATTTCTCTAATTCATTTTCCACTTTAATGAAACTGAAACTAAGAGAACTGAACAATTTGTTATGTGTTAAGCATACATAAGAAAGACAGTATTGAACTCCAAGCACAGGACTCATTTTCAAAGAAACTCTTGCTACCTGGAGGTCTGGGCATGTTAGCCAGGTAGTAGGGTGTGTGTGAGGCCCCGATTTCTATGCCCAGGACGCCCTCCCCTCACCCCCACACTTAGGGAAGTGGATACCATCTGTAGCCATGATTTGTTTCACTAACCATTGTAAAGACTTAATTTTACATAACTTGGGAGGCTCTAGAAAATTTCACAATGCTTAAGATGATTTTGAAGTGTTTTTCCACCTGAAAAATGGTTGCTTTTAAGATTTTTTTTTTTATTATAGAAGGTCACTAATTATTTTTATGTTTGTAAGAATTGTACTCATGTTTATATTATTTTAACTGCAGGACCGTGTATATGTACAACAAAATAATGTGGAGAATGTCTACAATTTGGGATTGATTATTTTTCGAGATCAAGTTGTACGTTACGGGTGTATTAGGGATCATCTTCGGCAAACTCTATTGGATATGATTGCAAGAGAGCGGAAAGGAGAAGTTGTAGACAGGTATATCACTTATCTTTACTTGTAGTTTGGGTTTTTAGTGGTTTTATCTTAAGAACTGATTTACTGTCACAGATAATGTCCAGCACTTGTTGAAATCTTCAAAAACCTTTTACAGTTAATAGTTACTTAAAATTTACATACTCTTCAAAACAAATTAGCTATTAATTAGTGTTCCCTTTTGATTTTTCATATATTTTCCATATTGGCATTTTTGTTTCTTGTTTCTTTTTTTTTTCTATGTAGTTACATTTTTATTTGTTCTTTTAGGGATATATATATATATTTTTTTTTGATCAGGGTCTCCACCTTCCAAGTAGTTGTAACTATAGGCATGTACCACTGTGCCCAGTGGGATTTTGTCTAACCTTTACTCTTAACATTTCTGAAGAAAAATCTTATATGTAGTCTGAAATGACTAAGAACTACTTTCTAAGTCATATTCAGTACTATTTCCCAAACATGATTGCAGTGCCATTTTTGTGATATTGTTGCTAGAGTGGCTTGAAACATACCTTCTGTCTGTTCTCAGAGCTATGATTAGCTGAAAACTTAAGAAGTTGTTACTGTTTCAGCGTTGGTTCTTGATCAGGATTGCTCAAAAACCATTTAATGCAAAAACTTATTTTGCCCAGGAGTAACCTAATTTACCTGTCTTACCTTCTTCCCTTTATCCTCTTTCCCAATAAGCAGTCTCTCTGATTTTAAAGTAAATAGAAATATTTAGACATCTCAAACATATTTTCTTTAGGACTTTTAAGTTGTAACAGAGTAAGAACAACTTGATAAATACCTGTCTAGTCAAAAATATGCTTTTGAATTAAAATTACTCTAAATCCTTGTTACAAATAAATCACTTATAAGAGGTTGGCCACTTTGATAAAATTTAAATATTCTGAAGGTATTTCTGCCGCCTCCTTTTGCATTTCACATAAATATTTAATATAACTTTTATTATCAAGTAATTTAACTTTTTTTGACAGAGGCGCAATAAGAAATGCTTGCCAGATGTTAATGATTTTAGGTCTTGAAGGAAGATCAGTCTATGAAGAAGATTTTGAGGCTCCTTTTTTGGAAATGTCTGCAGAATTTTTTCAGGTAATCAGTGAATATATAAATAAATACTCCTTTAAGATATTTTTAACATTATTAAATGTAGTTATTTACTAAGTTGAAAATTTTGGCCATTTTGACTGAAACCCATTGGGGAAAGAGAGTACAAAAACCCTACAAAACCCCTGCTCCACATTCTCACATTCCAGTGAAGGGAAGTCATTGATAACAAATTTAGGAATTTGGACTTCATGCAGTTTTAAAAATTATGAGAAAACATATGACGTTAGAAATGTCATTAACATCTTATTATATTTATGTACTACAAATTATTTACCACAGGTCACACATCACCAATGTAAGTCTCACTGTTGAGGCTCTCAGTATTATCAGTTACTAATAAACATAGGGTTATGCATGACTCCACTAGTACATATTTTCCTTAAAGGTTATTGATTAGCAAATTGTAGACCAATCCAAAACCAAGCAAAGTGCTGAAAGTTGTATATAACTCCATACCAACTAAATTCTAAAGTTGAATCTAAGCTAGAACTAACTTGTGATGAACTGATGGTGATAGCAGTAATGGAGTACTGGCAAACATAAGACAGTATTTATAAGGTAACGATGAGCACACATCCTTCCTGAAAGCTGAAACTGTCTTGAGTGTTTGCAGTAGGTGTTTTGTTGTGTTGCCCAAACACATGTCTTAGTTGAATACCAATTTAATATTTTTATTCCAGCAATATACTTTTTAAAAAAATCAATATAAAATTAAAATAATCCAGTAGGTCATAAGAGCCATAAGATACATATAAAAGTGGAACATGGTGACTTCTGGTGTCAGTTTACTCATATAGCTTTATTTTATACCCCATTAAGAAGAACTTTTTGGCCACACTGAGGAGCCTGCACCATACTTTTTGAACAGTTATTATAGTTTAGGAAACAGTCTTTATATTCTAATGTCTCCTGCTTCTGTTTCCTAGTTTAATTTCCTTCATCACCAGAATATGCTGTGATATATGTAAACACACATACTGTTCTTAATAGTGAATGGAATTGTCTTACCCAAGATTTTTTTAGTGTGCTAATTCTTAGGAATTTGATTATTTTTAAGAATTAAAGCTACTTTTTGTTAAAAAAATTGAGAATGTTACTAAGTTTTATTTATAAAGTATATGAACATGTTGTATAGTTATTTACAAGCTCTGTTTCTCACAATTTCAGTATATGTGTCCTCCTTTGAGTCTGGGAGTGGGGTGGCAGGAGAAGGAAGTTTATGATAAGTGTGATTCATCTTTCTGTTCATTATTGTACAATAAAACAAATCGAAGGAGAATTTCCAGTTCTCACTTGGGGTCAGATGCTTCTATTTGGAGTACAGTGGCAAAGTTTTAAAAACACTGCTTACAGATAATGTGTTAATTTAATCTTACATAAATAAATGCTTTAAAGGCAAAAATTATGAATTATGAGCAATTATATAAAATATGAATTATGATATTTAGGCTGATTTATGATAAGTTATAGAAACTCCACTGAAAGCAGAAACATATTTCCCTACTGTGTTTTTAGAAAATAAATAATAATCATGCTTCCTAATTGCAGATGGAAAGCCAGAAATTTTTAGCAGAAAACAGTGCTTCAGTATATATAAAGAAAGTAGAAGCTAGAATTAATGAAGAAATAGAACGGGTGATGCACTGCCTAGACAAATCAACTGAAGAGCCCATTGTGAAAGTGGTTGAGAGGGAACTCATTTCCAAGCACATGAAGACCATAGTGGAAATGGAGAATTCTGGGCTAGTACATATGTTGAAAAATGGAAAGACAGAAGGTGAGTGTTACCAATTAAAATAAATGACATCTTTATGCTCCCGCTACCAGTAGTTTTTTAATTCCCCTAGAATTAAATTATGAATGCCAGTTTTCAAGAAATTGTGGTTCATATCATTAACTTAACCTTTGTCATCATTTTGATGGGATTTAGGGATTTAATGATAAAACTTTTATAAATGAAAAGTTTTTTATTTTAGTGAATTCAGTGGCTTTGTTTACCTACTTCATATTTCTCCTAATGCAGAAGATAAAGGAGTTAAATAGTGGCCTGGTGTGGTTGCTCCCAGCTGTAGTCTCAGCTGCTTGGGAGGCAGAAATTAGGAGGATCATGTTTCACGGTCAGCCAGGGCATAAAGTTAGGAAGATCCCATCTCAATAAGTCAGGTGTAGTGAATCTAGCTACATGGGAGGCCTGAAAAATAATTAAAAGTTGCACACATGGCTCAAGTGGTGGTGGCCATAGTAAGTGTGAGGTCCTGAGTTCAAAGCTCAGTACCACCAGGAAAAAAAATGTTTATTGTTGTTGGCCAGTTAGCTCCTCATTCATTCCAGTACTTCTTTGTATATCATTGGGTTTGAGTGCTCTCTATTCCTGCAGATATCTTGTAGTTTTTCTGTTTTGATTCTTTAAAAAATCTGAAGTTTCCATCTTTGCAGGTTTTCCTTTAGGGTTTAATTGTGATAAGGATGATGAAAATGCAAAAAATAGTGATGTATTCCATACTGGTATGGTTGGATAAATTAGCTTAAAAAGAGTATTTTTGAGGTAACTGTAGCATTTATTGATGATAACTACTTTGGTTTCCTAAAAACAATTATGTAAGTGATGAGTATCCTGTAACAAATTCTTAAGTTTCTGATGCTTTGCTTTGAAACTATAAACCAGTATTATATGGTGTTGAAAAAATAAACCTGGTCACCACTGTTGTTCTCCCGTCTACTTCCTTTTTGAAAAGAAAGATATGCTTCCTGTTTGTATCATTAGCTTGGTTGGTAAGGAATGAAAAAAGTCTTTTAAAGGAGAATTACAGAGAGACAAGGATATAAGAGAAGGGGATGGAAAATAGTAGTGAAAATACAGATTTGTCTACCTTTATCTCTAGATAAAGGTTTTTAGATTTATGTTTTAAAATTGTTTTATTGCTTTATTTAAGTTCCTAAAAAACTGTATAAATTTGTTTTTATTAAACCAGAGAAATTTCTTTTTTTAAAAAATAACTCCTCCAGTAAACCTTTTTTGAAAGTAGAAAAAACAGTCATCTTCTAGGGCTGGAGATCTAGATGTGGTAGAATGCTTGCCTAGCAAGTTCAAGACCCTAAGTTCAAACACCAGTGCTACCAAAAAAAAAAAAATCATCCTGTAGTATGTTTCCTTCTAAAACTAAGGTTCTGTAAGGGCCAGATAGCAAGTGTTTCAAACTGTGGGCTATTTAGTTAGCCACTCATCTCTGCTCTCTTAATGAGAAAGCAGCCATAGATAGTAACACAAAAGTAAGGCGCCGGACTGTTCTTATAAAACTTTATTATGGGCCCCTAAAATTGAGATTAGAGACTGGGAAATCTTTGAAGTTGCTGGATATACCTGAATTACAACATTTCTGAAATCTAGGAGATGTGTCCAACATGGCAGGCCACCTAATATAAATACACAAACTGAGGAATAGTAGAATAGGTACTTTCAGTGATTTTACTCTATTTAGTAACTAATGTTTTCAACAAGTAGCTATCTGTGACTCAAAATTAAATTTAAACATTGTGTCTTAGTTTTCTTGACCAGTTACTACTAGAAACCTAATTGCAAAATGTCTTAATTGTGACAGATCCTGTTCTTGGACAGTGTGGTGAGAATATGCAAGAGGCACAGTTCATCTTTATGAAAACAAATTCTCATAAAACAGAGTGAAAAAATGAATGCAGGATAAATTTGAATTGTTTATTAGCTGCCGATAACAATATGGAATTAAGTTCAAATGTTATTTATGGGTTTATTAGGTTTGAAGAAGTAATGATACCTAATTATTGAGTGCCAGATATTCTTCATTTACATTCTGTATTACCCCCTACATCAAATATAGTGAGTTAAAGGCAGTAAAATTAACTTACATAAGTTAAGTGACTATACTACATATCTGAGCAACACTTACAACAACACAGGAACAAAACAGACACTATGCATGAATATTTATATAAGCTTTCAATGTCCATAAAGTTTTATTTGAAACACAGTCACAACTGTTTGTGTATTATCTGTGTGGCTGCATTCCTGCTATAATGGCAAAAATGAAAAATTGCATCAGAGACCCAATGGTCTGCAATCCTAAGATACTTTCTATCTGGTGCTGTACAGAAAAAAAATCAGTGGATGGTAGAGTGGCTTAGGTGGTAAAAGCACCTGCCTAGTAATCTTGAGACCCTAATTTCAAACCCGATGCTACCAAAGAAAAAGAAAAAGATCAGTAGTTCCATCTTCAAAAGTTACTGTTAAGTAAAACTTTTTTATAGCATTGTAAAGTTCTGACATAGTCTCCAAGTAAATTATTTCAATAAAACACTAGACATAAGGAAAAACAACATTTTAGAGCTGCATTATAGTTTTGTGAAAATAATGTAAAAAGTGGATAAAGGCCAGAGTTTTCTTTCTAAGTAAAAGCAATATAGTGAGACCTATTTTTAAAATTCAGATACTAGCTTAAAATACCACCATGGTTTATTAGGAACTGCTCTGAGGAAAATATTAAAGAATAGGTGTTTATATTCCTATAAAGTTCCTATAAAGTTTATCTTACATAAACTTTACCATAAAGTAAATTCTATTAAATTTTATTGTAATGATCAGCTACCAGTTAAACTGTAAAACTAGCTGGTTTTTAAATTTCTTCTTATGATGTCTACCAGTTACACCACAACTAGAGCTGTCCTGTTGGTAGACATTTGTAGTATCAGTAGGCTCTGTTACTGTTATGTATACTAAACTATGTGCAAGTCAAAAATTCTCATTTTTTTGACATTTGTTTACATTGTTTGGTATCTTCTCTTGCATGTAAGTTGAAGTTTGCTCTAGTGCTTTCAAAGCACCTAATTTAAAAATTCTCATAAAATGTAATAACTTGTAGCCTTTTTTTTTTTTTTTCATTTTTTCCGTATATTTTTTATAATAGTCACCTGGTCAGCAAATGGTAATGGAGAAATTTACTTTGAACACAGATTCACATTTTCCCTTTATCTCTTTAATGTAACAAAATTGTTTTCTTTCTGATTGCAGACCTTGCTTGCATGTACAAGTTATTTAGTCGTGTGCCAAATGGTTTGAAGACAATGTGTGAATGTATGAGTTCCTATTTGAGGGAGCAAGGTAAAGCCCTTGTTTCTGAGGAAGGAGAAGGAAAAAATCCTGTTGACTATATACAGGTAAATAGACACAGAAGATTCTCTTTTTAAGTTCACAATAAAGTCATTTCGACAAGTACTAAAAAGATCACTTTTACTAAGTTTATTTATTACATATTTCCAGCTCTGTGTCCCACTAGAAAGTAATACCTGTAATTATCCTATCTTAGAATTTTTCAGTGTGGGGCTGGAGGTGTGACTCAAGTGGTAGAGCACCTGCCTCTATGTGAGAAACCCTGAGTGCAACCCTAGGACTGCCCAAACAAAAAAAAAAAGAGGAAATGAAAGAAAGAAAGAGAAATCTTTGAAGGTGTGCATATTTACATCTGGGAGCCAAACTGCTTTTTGTTGTTAACATGATAAGACCTTATTTAAATAGTCTCAGTAACAAGTGTGAGATACATCTTGTATATGCGTTAGTGTTTAAATACTTCAGTGTGTTAGGAAAAAACAAAGTGTGGTTTACTTAAATATTTTTTGTCTCAAAATGTTTCGTTTTCAAGCAGTAGTATAATTAAACTGCTCCAACTTATTCTTTTAATATAATTACTTAGTTTTTGTGTATATTTTTTAAGCTTAATTTTCTCTTTGGCGAAACATTTGCTCAAGAGAGGAGAAGCAATTAGGTCATTCTTTGTTTTGTTTTCAACACGGTATACATATGTGAAAGGTAGACGACTCTTCACTGACATTTCTGTTGGGCTTAGATAAAATCTAGACAATAATATTGATCCTGTAATTTTAACTCTGTGCGCACACATTTATTACCAATGTAGTTAAGATAAACACATTGTTATAAGTGTATTGTTAATGGAAAAATTTTTATAATGCATCCTAAATTTCTTTGTTTTTAATTTGTAAGGGTTTATTGGATCTGAAGAGCAGGTTTGACCGCTTCCTCCAGGAATCGTTCAATAATGACCGCCTCTTTAAGCAAACTATTGCTGGTGACTTTGAGTATTTTCTCAACCTCAACTCCAGGTCTCCTGAATACCTCTCATTATTTATTGATGATAAGCTGAAAAAGGGAGTCAAAGGGGTAAGTAGTAATGCATTTGAAAATATATTAGATTTTATTTACTTATGATAAAAAGGAAGATATAAAAAAAGGAGATTTTATAGGTATAAAATCAAGGAAAGCTCTTTGCTATGTTTAAATGTACTGTGATCTGTTGAAAAGTATTGTTTAAGGTATTTGACATGACCAGCAGTTCTTTGGCATTTCATTTAATGTGTAATTGGCATATTGTTAAAATAGCTGTCTTTATGGCTGAGAATTATATATACCGTAAGTGATAATAGAAAAAAACTGGTAGTACAGTGTTGCCTGCTTTCATCTGATTCTAAAGGTTGTATATCAAACAATACTTGGATTCTGAGTCAGAATGCATAGTTAGGAACAGCTCTCTGAAAATAGCTTAAAGCATAGGCTGAAGCTCAGTTTAGAGCCTTTATATCTCTGGGACCTTGAGCTCATTTGGAGGTATAGAAAATCAAATTAAGCATATTTTGATCACATATGAATTGGTCTTTTTTAACTTCATCTTGGAAGATGTGAGGCATGGAAAAAGCAGACAGAAGCTGTTGTACAGACAGAAGCTGTAATAAGAAAGAAAGGATGTATAGAGATCACACACACATTTAATCTTCCATTTCAAAAAATGTAAGTTTAATCTGACAAGACAGTGTCATCCTGCCCTTATTTAGGAGATAAGGGCAAGGAGCCTTTTTACTGTTTGAACTTTAGTAACATTTTATCCTCCTGTTTGCAAAATTAAGGTTTTTAAATAAAAATCTATGTAAGTTTCTGCCTAAATACTAAACAGAAGTTTCCAAAATACTCTCTTTGTGACTAAAATTGCATATGCTCTCAGTCATCTCTTAAGCTCTCCAGAAATGGAATTCCACTGCAGCCCCTCATTATTGTTGGATTAGATGAGAGCGTAAGAATTGTGCTACTCTGTGCAGTATGAGGCACATTCTCAAAGCAGATTACTTCTGTTAACCAGATATTTTTGTTTTTAAACAATGGTGTTTTTAAACTATACGTGAGTTGTGGTGCTGTTTTTATGTAACTGACATTATATAATTGTTAAATTGTCTTTTAATTAATTTTACAGCTAACAGAACAAGAAGTAGAAACTATATTGGATAAGGCAATGGTCCTTTTCAGGTTTATGCAAGAAAAAGATGTATTTGAACGTTATTATAAACAACATCTGGCAAGGAGACTTCTCACTAATAAAAGTGTTTCTGATGACTCTGAAAAAAATATGATATCTAAATTAAAGGTAAGGTATATTTAACATGGATTGGAGTGACTTAACTGTTCATTACATGACCAAGCTCCAGCAACATGCAGTTGGAAATAATTAATATTGAATGTTTACTTCTGAAACTATTAAAGGTAGATTCTTTTTGAGTGGGGCATAGCTTTGCTTATATTTGCTCAAGTTGTGGAACAGAGTTTCAGGAAAATGTGTTGGTTTAACAGGATACGTTCACAGAGGTCTGGAAGAGGATTAATAAAAGGAAAACAGGAAAAAGTAGTTTTATTTCATAAAGAATGGTTCATAAACTGCTTGTCCTGAGTCACCTGAGGTACTTGTTAACAACACACAGTTCTGGACCCTACTTTCCATGGGGTATATTGGAATCTGAAAGAGCCTGGAAATTTTTATTTTCAAATAAAATCTTTGGTTTATTCTTAAGCACTATAAGGTTTAGTAACCACGTATATAGCAGCTAGTGGAAAGATTTTCGAAAGAGATAATCAGGGGTGGCAGTAACATGGAATAATTTGTTTTCTACATTTTCTCATAGAAATATCCAATATGTATTTGTGTATACTTGTGTTTTTCCTCCACAGACTGAATGTGGATGTCAGTTCACATCAAAACTGGAAGGAATGTTTAGGGATATGAGCATCTCAAACACAACTATGGATGAATTCAGGCAGCATCTACAGGCAACTGGGGTAAGATTCTGCATGTATTTCTACTTATATATATATTTATGTAAATATATTTCTACTATGTAATAGAGATTTTCATCTTACATAGAAGATAACTGATGTGCTGCTCTTGTTTCCTTAAATGTGTCACAATATGTTCCATATGTATTGTCTGTAAATGCTTAAAAAATATTTTTCCAATATAACCTCTTTCTCTAACTGTATTTGTTGTATTAAATAATTTTAATTGTTATAAAGTTTAGTTTATTTTCTCTGCCTGAAAGAATGCATTGAAAATTTAATTAATGGAATTACTTTTTTTATAGCCTATATGTAGATTATTGAAAGAATACTGGGCTTAGCAAAGCTTTCTAGAGTTTGAGTACTCTTCTTTCCGCTTTATCCCAGGATTGTTATTTTAGATCAGTTACCTGACCTTATTCCTCACTCAGTATTCTCATTCTCATCTGAAAGGGCAGTATAATCCTGTCTCACATTCTAAGGGAAGGGAGATGGGAATAAACAAACTATAATAATGCAGAAATTAGTGTGTTACAAATGTGTTTTATATTGTGACTTCTGGAAGTAGTAAGCCAGAATTCTTGCGCCTTTTTTACATTGCGGGAGTGTTGTTTCTTTTTATGGTGTTTATCACCTTTACGTTAATTTTAAGATAGGGAACTTAACAGTTACTTGAGGTTTTAAATTTTTTCTTTCTAAGTGACCACATACCACTCTATAGTTAATCATTCACAAATTTGGAGGCTTTTGCTTTGGTGTTTAAGTAAGAGTTCTTTACTTCAACTAGTGTCACAGTTCATCACAAATATAAGGAAACACTTAATTCTGTAGCATATGCATGTAGATAGATGAAAGAGAGAATGAATTAGGCATTCTGACTTATTCTAAACAGTTGTACAATTTGTGTCTTAAGTGATTATGTTTACAGTGGAGAAGGGTTACAGCAAAAACTGCAAGTCTGTGATAAATAGAAATTTGAGTGGCAGGAACTCAGTGACAGCTCAGATTTTTTTTCTGTTTTAGATTGTTTAGGGATTTTTTTACTTAAGTCTCTCTAATAAGTGGACAAATAATTGTATTTTCATATATTTTCTAATTTGGTGTAATAATTTTTCTGTTAATTTTAATAAGAAAATTAGGATTTTTTTTAACTTGACCACTCTTGAAATTGTTTCCTTTTTTAAAAAGGAAACAATTGCTCAACAAGATGATTTCATTAGATTCTGCTTGACCTTTTCATTTGCTATTGATATAATTTGTAAATTTTCCACAATCTTTCATCTTCATAATTATCCTGCACCCTGTGGTAGAGTATTTGCTTAATAATTTGTTAATAACTACAGTGAGTAGCATACTTATCCAGATATTCAGAGTTACTTATCTGCTAATCCCTTCACCATTTTTTTATATGCAATGACTGTTTAAATTTTTGCTTATGCAAAAGACCTTAAGCTTTAAGTCTCCTAAACCTTAATCTACATTAGAAAGACTATCATGGATTCTCTATCACAATATTCTCTGTAGCTTTCTAAGAGGTTAAAATAGTCCAAGACAGTTGGCTCTTTGATTCACTTTCAGAAGTCATACCACACGTACTTTCTGTAAAATTCTAATAGTACCTGTGATGTATTTTATTTATAGTGCTAAAAGAAATTTTAGGTATTTGTGCATTTCCCCCCTGCATTTTATTTTTAAAACTATCAGGGACAAGAAAGCCATGTTGCCATCATAGTTCTATTTGTTCATATCAGCAAATCATATACTGTCCTGACAGACTTTACTGGTGCTTTTACTCTGCACTTGCCCTTGTTGTGTGCTGTCTTTGAGCATACACTGAATGGTTTCAAAATATTAGAGACGACTAAAAGTAGATAACTAACCATTACTAGACTCATAGTTCTTTGGGTTACTGGGGATAGAACAGAGAATGAAACTGACATTCTTGCCATGCTAAAACTTATATTCTGAACAGGGAAATAGATGATAAACAAGTAAATATGTAGCTACCTCAGAAATCTGTAGTAGGAAAAGAGTAGTCTCATTTAAAAAATGATTGAGAAGATACTATTGTAGATTTTCTCTAAAGTGATACTGATAGGACTCATTGCATTTTATTTAAAAAAAAAAAAAACCTGAAAGACCAAAATTTTGTCATTCTCAATGATACCCAGCTTTCTTCACATGCTAAGAATTATCCTTTGTTCAATCAATATTTTTAACATCTTAAGTGGTAATTATAATTATTTGCCAGGATAGTTAAACTTTGGAAAATACTAGATAGGTCCAAACTTTAAGAAGATCTGTCTTATTTGCCAGATGTTGGACCATGGAGATAACCACTTTGATATTGATACTTTAATAATTCTAACAGAGTCTATATGGAACAAATTCTAGTTAATTTTAGGGGACTGTTTCTGTTTTGTGTAGGTGTCTTTAGGTGGTGTTGATCTCACAGTCCGGGTTCTCACAACGGGATATTGGCCCACTCAGTCAGCCACACCAAAGTGCAACATCCCACCAGCACCCAGACACGCTTTTGAGATATTCAGAAGGTAAACATAAATGAGACTGTATAAATAATTGCCTGCAATTGAAATCGATTTTAGCATTAATGGTGTTCCTAATTGAGGATGAATATACTTCATTTTTAACCTCATTTTGAAGGAGAGTTTATTTTTTAGTATGTTAAGAATGAGTTGCAAAAAGCTTTTCAGAGGAGTATTTTATTGATACAGCATTAGTGGATAGTTATTAGGGTATTTTGGTACAGTAAATGTCTGCCACTGGCTTAGGATAAATTAATTTTGGGTTACTGTGAAGCTGATATCATGAACAACAGTCTGAGCGGTAGGATGGAGCAAAGTGTACAAAATCACTTAGTATGCTGATAATGGGTCGTTATCATCTAGTTTGCTATTTCCTATGTGTAAGTGTATGATTCTCTAAAACCTGGTTTGATTTTTCCCAAGGTTCTACTTAGCCAAACACAGTGGGCGACAGCTCACACTCCAGCATCATATGGGTTCTGCAGATCTCAATGCCACCTTTTATGGTCCAGTTAAAAAGGTAAATACTGATAATTTGAACATACTGAATAACTTCATATGCGCTTACAGAATTCATTTGTGATTTATGTTGATCTCTGTCAACTGTTTCTCTTACTTTACCTATCTCATATGTTAAAAATTTTTGTTTTATTACCTCTGTTCTTTCACTTGCTAACTTCATTTGAAAATATGATTATACCAGTAGGCTTCCTTAAGTAATAAGGTAAGATTAATTACATATTTCATTTTTAAAATTAAACTTAAGACTGTAGTGTGTAAAATAGTATGATAGAAGTTGGTTTGAGGGCATACAAAGCCATGGGCCCCTTTTCAAAATTCTGTCTCTTAGAATCCTTATTTCTAATAAGTCAAAACCATGAAAGTTTTAACAGTTGAGATTTGTGAGATGGACAAATGTTAGTGGAATCATTTAAAAAGAATTAGTAATGCACAGTTTTTGTTTTCCTCTTTAAAAAGTAGTTGTGAAGCTTAGAATATGTTTTTTTTTTCATTACTTGGTATGAATCAAATCAATCATTTGCCTTAAAATTGAAAATTGATACTAAGCTTCTAGAAGATGATTGAAGAAAAATAAACAGCAATTAAGAGTTTTATTTTAGATTTTAATTAGAATCTTATACTTTTATGTGATGAGTTGCTATAACAATGAAATACAGTATTGTTGAAAGTGTGTATAAATACTGTAGTTTTCATAGTGAAATGGGAAAATCCTTTACAGTTTATTTAGTGAATAATATTTGACACTATTGTGTATTTAAGCATGAGTGGGAAGGCTGAGACTAAAGTTTAGACTTTTAGCTGGTGCGGTGGCTTACTTCTGTAATCGTAGCTGCTCTGGAGGTAGAGTTTGGGAGGATCGTGGTTCTAGTCTAGCCTGGACAAAAAGTTAGTGAGACATTCCCCCCGCCCCTCCATCTCAGCCAATAAGGTAGGCATGATATTGCCTGACTAGCATCTTTGCTACATGGGAGGCAGAAGTGATAGGATTGTGGTTCAGGCCATCCTAGCAAACATAAGACCCTATTCGAAAAATAACTAACACAACAAAGGCCAGTGGCATAGCGCCTGCCTAGCAAGGGCAAGGTCCTGAGTTCAAACCCCAGTACAGGAAAAAAAAAAATTACTCTTTTTCTTTTTTTTTTTTTTTTTAAGGAGAGGTCATTCTAAATAGTATTTCTTGAAGGTTTATTAATCTGATCAGTAGGGTTTTTTTCTTTTTTTAACATGCACTTAGTAGCGTTAGTGCTAATTATTGAGGATATAAGGCTCTACTTTAAATCTCAGATCAGGAACAGGTTTGAGAATGGCAGTTTTCTCTCCTTGGTCTACGTTACTTTTTGATCTTTTACTATAGTCAAATCAAACAAAAAGAAACCTAACCCTATTACTTTTGGTGGTGATGTAACAGCAGTGGTGTTTCATATGTGCATTTATTGTCATCCTTCTGTGCACTGCTATGGTAATTTTAGCTTTAAATTAGAGAATTGTTGATTAATTACTTAGCAACATTAAAATGTTCACATGATGGGGGAATGGATAGTCCTAAGTAAAAACTGCGTGTGTGTAGATTGACTTTTTATATAGGAAGGAGCTATATAGTATTGTTGCCAGGGAGGGTGGCTGGAGATTACAGGAGTTCTGAAAACATACTGTTAAAGTTATTAGGAGATAATTTCGTTTACTTTTTTTTTTTTTAAATCAAACAGGAAGATGGATCTGAAGTTGGTGTTGGAGGGGCACAAGTAACTGGCTCTAATACACGAAAGCACATATTGCAAGTCTCCACTTTCCAGATGACCATATTAATGCTCTTTAATAATCGAGAAAAGTACACATTTGAGGTAATGGGTTGTGGTTATGTGCATTTTAACCAGTTGTATTACTTCTAATTCTTGTTGGAGTAACCTTAAGAGAATCTCTTTGAATACCTTTAGCGAAAAGTGTGTAAACGTGGACTATGTGTGAACATGATATGTTACTGGGTTGTTTTGTTTGTTTGTTTTTTAAGTCAGCATTATTGAAATACAATTTTCATATTAAAAACCCCATATAAGTACATAATATGATGAGCTTGAAACATTGCTCCTCCGTAATTATTACTACAGTCACAAATACCACCCCATATTTCTTTTAATCATTTATAATCAGTTCTCTTCTACCACCCTAGCCCCAGGTAACCAGTGATCTGCTTTTTAAAGAATCATATAATATGTGGTGTTTGTGCCCAGCCTCTTTCATATAGTACAGTATTTTTTGAGATTCATTCCTAGTGTATGGTGTCAGTAGTTCATTCTTTTTACTGCTCAGTGTTCTATTATATGGATGTGCTGTATTTTCTGTACCGGATCACTTGAAGAGCACTTGGGTTGGTACAAGATTTGGGCTGTTATGAGTAGAGCTGTATGTCTAACTTTTTAAGAAACTGCCATACTGTCCCACAGCAGTTGTACCACTTTGTATTCCTACCAGCAGTGAAAAAGAGGTCCAGTTAGTCCACATCCTCTGTGGTCTTTAGTTTTAGAAATTTTAGTTGGCGTGTAATTTTTCTTAAATGACTAATGATGTTAGCATCTTTTATTAGCCACTTAGATATTTTTTGGTTAGATATCTGTTCATAGCTTTTTTGAACTATTACTAAACTATAAAAGTGCTTTATAAATTCTTGATACAAGTATTTTGTCAGCATTTGTGCTGTGAATCTTCAGTCTATTGCTTGTTTTTTCATGGTATCTTTTAAGCAGAATTTTTTGACATTGACAGTTCAGTAAGTCATTTTTTTCTTTTTATAGTTCACTCTTTTGGTGCCCTAAGAAATTATTATTACCCTGAAATTGCAAAGATTTGCTTCTACGTTTTCTTCTAGGCATTTTATAATTTTAGCTTTTAAACTTAGGTGTGCAATCATAATTTTTTATATGGTAGGTGTTAATTAAATCCTCACACATAGTCTGTTGTTCATTCTAGTATCATTTGTTGAAAACATTTTTTTCCTGTTGAATTATCATGGCACCTTTTTGAAAAACAATTGGTCATAAATGGGTGGGTATGTCTGTTTCTTTGATTTC
Source organism: Castor canadensis (assembly GCF_047511655.1). Lineage (NCBI taxonomy): Eukaryota > Metazoa > Chordata > Mammalia > Rodentia > Castoridae > Castor > Castor canadensis. The sequence continues at coordinate 171,697,573 of NC_133389.1, read as the reverse complement.
TGTGTCCTTGTGCCAATTTTACATTGTCTTTGATAGAATAGTCAAATTTCTATTGCACTCATTTTTCACTTAGAATAACAAATTATTGTAATATGCTTGCTTTTATTTCCTTTTTCCTTTTCTTTCTTCCCCATCAAATGATTCTTTCATTACCTTAAATTCAGTTAACCTTTTCCTGTGTCTTTAAAGGACCTCCTGGGGTTGAAATGAAAATCTTGAGACTCTTGAGTTTAAATTTAAAATAATGAGTATTTTGAAATGCTTTTAAAGTTACTACTATATTTATACTTAATTTAAAGGCAGTTTTCAGGTACACATAGACATAGGAAGAAAAAATGAATTTGAAATGAAGAGTAAGAAGATTAAATTTTAGACTTATTTTAGTACTAATCTCCATGCTCCCATTTATATGCTGAACATAATTAAGAGATGACCAGTTTTCTGTGATGAGTTTAAAGGATATGTTTTAAACCCAAGTGTTTTAGTTCAGTGACTAAGTCAAGAGGTTTTTCTGTTTATATTTATCAGGTGTTTCTTACCTGGGAAATAACTTTAATTTTTATGTACCCAGTCGTTATGTGTGATTGAGTCCCAAGAATATTGAGTATTTTACTCAGATTTCTATACAAGGTTTTTTAAACAGAGTTGGAATTACCTTCAACAGCTGTTTTCTTGTATTTTCAAACTTCAGCTCTCATGGGTAATACATGTTTAGCAAAATACGTTACTTGATAACTGCTAAGTCTAATTTTCAGAGTCCTAGTTTATAAAGAGCTGGAAAAATAATGGGATATCTGAAAAAAAAATCAATTCATTTTCCAACACTATAAGTTTTAGTGATTCAAACTTTACTTTTTCCAACTGGCTTGGAATCATTAATGCTAGTGAGCAAATATTAAATAGAAGGTAAAATTTAAGTAGAAAATTCCTCTAATGTTGCCAGTTTTAGCATTATCACAAACCAGAAGCCAGAGCATAGTGTATGTAGATAGCCAGGCAATCCATGTCTGTGACTCCAAAGCTTGCTGGTGTTCACACCTCAAATCCATTATGAGAAGACTCAGGAAATTTATTTTTACTTCCATCGTTTGTTACTTTACAGTCAGTCTGTCAAAGTTTCATTAGCTAGTTCTTTCATAGAATCTTCAGATTAGAAGAGGTGGTTACAAGTATTTAGTAATTTTAATGGAAGCTTATCTTTATGTTAATATTTATTTAATATTTATGTTGGCATAGTTGCTACATACTAAATCTCAAAACTTTGTGATTTACAACATCCACTAACAGTTTATTATTTCTTGTGGTTTCTGTGATTTAGGGATTTGGGAAGAGCTCAGTATGGTACTGCTTCGGGTCTTCAGTTTTTTTTGTCTTCTCTTTTTGGTGCTAGGATCGAATCCACAACCTCGCACATGCTAGGCAAGCAGCACTGTACCACCGAGTTACATCCCAGCTGCTTGGGGTCTTCTTGAGGTTGCATTTAGATATTAGTTTGGGCTACAGTTGTCTAATTGTTTGGGGCTGAAGAACATATTTCCAAGGTGGGAAATTTGTTCTATCTGTTCTTAGTTTGTCTCACATAGGCCTTTCTATTTGGCTGTTTGATTGTCCTCACTTCCTGGTAACTAGGTTTCCCCAGAGTAAGCAGTCTTAGTGTCCCAGGCAGAAACTATAGTATCATTACAGTTTTAAGCCTTGGATATCACATATTATCTCTTCCTTATTTGTGTGGTCTTCCAAGACCTGAAAGGGTGGGAGAATCACACAGGGTTAAAACATGATAGAGTCGTTATAGACTATAACATGTGGATTAGTTTGTATTATCAAATTAAGCCCATAGTAGTAAGGATGCTGAAGTCTTTTCCTCTTTTTATAAAAGTTTTGCATGAGTCAAAGTTTATTGTGATCTAAGACCGCTAAAAATAAGAAACATATACAGTAGTAATCTAATACCTTGGGTTTTAATAAGTAGCATTTAGTTTTGAAAAAGGTATGCATTTTGTTGATGTTCTGTTTTATACTTTCAAATGTAAAGGCTAATTATGGACCTTAATCTCAGACAAAATTGAAACAGAAAACCACTAAATATTTCATAAAGAATTTATCATAATCATTTTTGGTGTAGCTTCACAATATGTAAGGGAAACTGATTGGACATACATGGAGAAATAAATAATTCTGCAATCTTAGAAATTCCTTTTAAATCTATTAACTAGATAATTAAGAGCAGGATATAGATGGTTTGAATAACACAATTAGTAAGTTTAAATTGAAAGCTGTTCAAAGCACTTTGGACTCAGAAATAAAAATATACATATTTCTTTTGAGAAATTCAGATAGCTGTCATAACCTTATTACCAAAACTGAACAAGGAAAATACCAAAAAGCAAGCAACGGAGGAGCTACTGTAAATGCATAAATCTTAGGTAAAATAATAATAAATCATACTCAGTAGTGTCTTGAAAGAATGATGCACTGTGTTTACGTCCTTGGAATACAAAGATGGGCTCACATAAGGAATTTTGCTAAAAGACAGTTATTTAAAATTCAATAATAGTAAAATTAAGTAATTGATGATCTTTATAGATTTACAAAGTTGTTTTTTAAAAAGTCAGTCCCAGTTCCTTAAATGTGGGACTCTTAGCCACCAAACAATAGGATGAAGTGCCCTTACTGTTAGGAAGTTCTATTAATGATAGGTTTAAGCAGAACAGTAGTTAGTAGTAAAATACTAGATACCTTATGAAAGTCAGAAATAAGGTAAGAATACCTACCTCTGCTACTACTATTATACCTTTCACTGCAGGTCCTAAGAAACTAACAAAAGAAAAAAGAGTGAAATTTATAACTATCAGGAAGGAATTGACAACATTTTTTAAATTTGTAAACATATGATTGCCAACTTAGAAATTTGTAACAATTCAACTGAAAGCATTCACTGAGAAGAGTTCTATCTAAAATCATATTTCCTATAAACCAGCATTCATCAGGAAATGGCATGAGGAAAAGGATGTACCTTCCTAGTAACCATTCTAACAAGAAATGTAGAAGACATATACCAGGAAGACAACAAAAGCAAATGAAGTATGGATGGAAGGGGGGTAGTATGGGGACCTTAGTTCCATATGTCACACATACAAGATTAAATCCTAGATAGATGTGAAAATCAAAATACAAACATAAGTCTTCAAAAGCAATAGAAGAATATATAGAATATTTTAATACTCTTAATTGGAGAATGGGCTTTTAAAAGAAACCTATAGCAAAATCCACTAAAGGAAAGACTAGCAAATGTTAACTATGAAAAATAGTGAAACATCCATCTGATGTGTTATCAAAAGATGAAAGATAATAGCACCAACAAATCAATACAAAATAATTGAGTAGAAGAATGTGCAAGGAATATAAATAGACAAACATAAAAGAAGAGTTAGATATTCTGAAAATATAAAATGATTTTCCAGTGATCCTGGAAATACAAATTAAAATACCATTTTTAGTCTGATCCATAGACAAAACAAAAAAAAATCTGGTGTTGAAGAATGTGTGAAGAAATGGATACTCATGCACTATTGTTTTGGGGTTAACTTTTTAAGCAACTTAAAGGACAGTTTGTTAGTATCCATCAAATACAAAATGTTTATAATTTTGAGGAAGAAAATGCATTCATAGAAATCTGCTTTATAAAACCTGTTATGTTCAAAGTCATAAATGCATGTACAACAGTCACATTCTTCCTCTGTACCATGACAGAACAGTACAGAATTCCCTGTAGCTCTAATCTCTTTTCTCACATGGAAAATCTGAAAAAAAATTTTTAGAAAAAAGTCCCATGTTAGGATTCCAATTCAGTTTTTCACGAATAACTGGTATGTAAGTGGATGTGTTTGTATTAAAATGTGCATGTAGAGATGGGTAGTAAAAGGTTACCTAGTGAGTTGCCATACTTAATCTGGAATTATCATAATTTTAAAATATCACTAGGAAGGTGTTTCTAGTTCTTTGAATATAGTTGAATAGTGATTAAAACACGTAAGTAGGTCATTTTATCATGTGCATAATAATTACCATTTCTATTCTAATAATTAATGGCACCCATTTAATTTTCTGAGATTAACTTGTATAGTAATTGAAATGTCTAAAATAGTAGTAAATACATAATCACAGATTATTTGAAGCAGAGGAATGTGCTAGTGCACTGAAATTCACATTTGTCTGAATCCTTACTGTTAGTCAATCACATGTTCCCATAGATACATAAGGGCTAAGTCAAGTGTACACCTCTCTTGCTGTCCTATTGACCTACTTTTCTTTTTCTTTTTTTTCCTCTGAGTATTATATGTTACTCATGTGTAGCAAAAGTTATTACCTGAACTTCAAGGCAGATTTACTGGTTTTCATGCTCTGTGTTAGTTTCCAGGTTTTAAATTTTTCATTTGGCCACACAGGCAGTATGGTCAACTTGAGTTCTAAATTTGATTTTATGATGGAAGGCCTGAGCAAAGGTTTATGTTGTTCCTTACTATGAAAGAAATTGCTAAGCAATACAGTAGTGTGGGTAAACTTGGAAAGAAGATGGTAAAGTATTTCTTAAACTAACAAACATGTTTAACAGTTTACTTTTACCTGAAACTGAAGCAAATTCCTAATAATGGCTGTGGGTGGCATTTAGAGTAGTTATTATATTTCCTGGACAAAAATCTGTGTGTCTTTCGAATCACGTTTTCCTCTAGTTTGTTCATATATTGATACTTTAGTAATGAGTCATGATAGTCAGGGGATTCTTGGTTGTAAATTATTTCTTTAATGGGATTACCTCTAGTTCGTTAGTTTACTAGCTAATTAACTAATCTACTTTGAAAAGTCTAATTATGTTGATTTGTTGAAATTTCAGGAAATTCAACAAGAGACAGATATCCCCGAAAGAGAACTTGTTAGAGCCCTACAGTCCCTTGCCTGTGGCAAACCAACACAGCGGGTTCTTACAAAAGAACCAAAGTCAAAGGAAATAGAAAATGGTCACATATTTACAGTTAATGATCAGTTCACGTCCAAACTACACAGAGTCAAGATTCAAACAGGTATCTGGAATTATTTTTTTCCTCTTAATGAATTATGTATTTTCTCTGTAGAAAAAAGTCATGTGTTAGATTTCTTTCTTTAAAAAGTAATGCTTTTCATTGTTAACAAAAGTAATACTCATGCTGTTGTGTGATACTTAGGCATGAGAAGCAAAGCAACTCTTATTTTGATACGTGTCTGAGTCAGAATGCTGTTGAATCCAAGTACAGTAAGAACTTTTAAAAGTAATTCATAGTGTGAACAGTGTACTTTATGTTTCTCAACAAGTGAAAAACAATTTTGTGAACATGTTAGTACTGTTTTTAACTGGCTAACTAATTAGTAAAAGTAAATTTTTAATGCAATTTTACACATTTTTCAAAATTGGGAGTTAACTACAAAATTTGATCTTTAGATATAGCTACTTATGTTAATAAATATTTTCAAAATTTTAAAATCTTAAAACCAGTATTTACTCTTAATTTTAAACAGAAAGGACACTGTTTTAAACAGTGTCTTTAGTACAGTCTTACTTTTAAGTTGATAGTGAAAATACTATTCATCATAGACTTGATGCAAAGTCAGACTTGGGCTACCGGAGTGGCTCAAGTGATAGAGTGCTCGCCTAGCAAGTGGTAGGCCCTGAGTTCAATCCTCAGTATCGCCCTCCCCCCCGCCCCGCCCCCAACAAAACCCCATGATGTAAGACTTTGGTGTTTCTATGCACTTAGATAGAAAAATAGGCACCCCCCTTTTTTTTTAATTGTTACTATTTTATTATTCATATGTGCGTACAAGGCTTGGTTCATTTCTCCCCCCTGCCCCCTCCCCCTCCCTTACCACCCACTCCGCCACCTCCCTCCCCCCCCCCAATACCCAGCAGAAACTATTTTGCCCTTATTTCTAATTTTGTTGTAGAGAGAGTATAAGCAATAACAGGAAGGGACAAGGGTTTTTGCTGGTTGAGATAAGGATAGCTATACAGGGCATTGACTCACATTGATTTCCTGTGCGTGGGTGTTACCTTCTAGGTTAATTCTTTTTGATCTAACCTTTTCTCTAGTACCTGTTCCCCTTTTCCTATTGGCCTCAGTTGCTTTAAGGTATCTGCTTTAGTTTCTCTGCGTTAAGGGCAACAAATGCTAGCTAGTTTTTTAGGTGTCTTACCTATCCTCACCCCTCCCTTGTGTGCTCTCGCTTTTATCATGTGCTCATAGTCCAATCCCCTTGTTGTGTTTGCCCTTGATCTAATGTCCACATATGAGGGAGAACATACGATTTTTGGTCTTTTGGGCCAGGCTGACCTCACTCAGAATGATGTTCTCCAGTTCCATCCATTTACCAGCGAATGATAACATTTCGTTCTTCTTCATGGCTGCATAAAATTCCATTGTGTATAGATACCACATTTTCTTAATCCATTTGTCAGTGGTGGGGCATCTTGGCTGTTTCCATAACTTGGCTATTGTGAATAGTGCAGCAATAAACATGGGTGTGCAGGTGCCTCTGGAGTAACCTGTGTCACTGTCTTTTGGGTATATCCCCAAGAGTGGTATTGCTGGATCAAATGGTAGATCGATGTCTAGCTTTTTAAGTAGCCTCCAAATATTTTTCCAGAGTGGTTGTACTAGTCTACATTCCCACCAACAGTGTAAGAGGGTTCCTTTTTCCCGCATCCTCGCCAACACCTGTTGTTGGTGGTGTTGCTGATGATGGCTATTCTAACAGGGGTGAGGTGAAATCTTAGCGTGGTTTTAATTTGCATTTCCTTTATTGCTAGAGATGGTGAGCATTTTTTCATGTGTTTTCTGGCCATTTGAATTTGTTCTTTTGAGAAAGTTCTGTTTAGTTCACTTGCCCATTTCTTTATTGGTTCATTAGTTTTGGGAGAATTTAGTTTTTTCAGTTCCCTATATATTCTGGTTATCAGTCCTTTGTCTGATGTATAGCTGGCAAATATTTTCTCCCACTCTGTGGGTGTTCTCTTCAGTTTAGAGACCATTTCTTTTGATGAACAGAAGCTTTTTAGCTTTATGAGGTCCCATTTATCTATGCTATCTCTTAGTTGCTGTGCTGCTGGGGTTTCGTTGAGAAAGTTCTTACCTATACCTACTAACTCCAGAGTATTTCCTACTCTTTCCTGTATCAACTTAAGAGTTTGGGGTCTGATATTAAGATCCTTGATCCATTTTGAGTTAATCTTGGTATAGGGTGATATACATGGATCTAGTTTCAGTTTTTTGCAGACTGCTAACCAGTTTTCCCAGCAGTTTTTGTTGAAGAGGCTGCTATTTCTCCATCGTATATTTTTAGCTCCTTTGTCAAAGATAAGTTGCTCATAGTTGTGTGGCTTCATATCTGGGTCCTCTATTCTGTTCCACTGGTCTTCATGTCTGTTTTTGTGCCAGTACCATGCTGTTTTTATTGTTATTGCTTTGTAATATAGTTTGAAGTCAGGTATTGTGATACGTCCATCATTGTTCTTTTGACTGAGTGTTGCCTTGGCTATTCGTGGCCTCTTGTGTTTCCATATAAATTTAACAGTAGATTTTTCAATCTCTTTAATGAATGTCATTGGAATTTTGATGGGAATTGCATTAAACATGTAGATTACTTTTGGGAGTATCGACATTTTTACTATGTTGATTCTACCAATCCATGAGCATGGGAGATCTCTCCACTTTCTATAGCCTTCCTCAATCTCTTTCTTCAGAAGTGTATAGTTTTCCTTGTAGAGGTCTTTCACATCTTTTGTTAGGTTTACACCTAGGTATTTGATTTTTTTTGAGGCTATTGTAAATGGAATTGTTTTCATACATTCTTTTTCAGTTTGCTCATTGTTAGTGTATAGAAATGCTAATGATTTTTCTATGTTGATTTTATATCCTGCTACCTTGCTGTAGCTATTGATGATGTCTAGAAGCTTCTGAGTAGAGTTTTTTTGGTCTTTAAGGTATAGGATCATGTCGTCTGCAAATAGGGATATTTTGACAGTTTCTTTACCTATTTGTATTCCTTTTATTCCTTCTTCTTGCCTAATTGCTCTGGCTAGGAATTCCAGTACTATGTTGAATAGGAGTGGAGATAGTGGGCATCCTTGTCTGGTTCCTGATTTTAGAGGGAATGGTATCAGTTTTTCTCCGTTAAGTATAATTCTGGCTGTAGGTTTGTCATATATAGCTTTTATAATGTTGAGGAACTTTCCTTCTATTCCTAGTTTTCTTAGAGCTTTTATCATGAAATGATGTTGGATCTTATCAAAGGCTTTTTCTGCATCTATTGAGATGATCAAGTGGTTTTTGTCTTTGCTTCTGTTAATGTGGTTTATTACGTTTATTGATTTTCGTATGTTGAACCACCCCTGCATCCTTGGGATGAAGGCTACTTGGTCATGGTGAATAATCTTTTTGATGTGTTGCTGAATTCGGTTTGCCATTATTTTGTTGAGGATTTTTGCATCAATGTTCATTAAGGAGATTGGCCTATAGTTCTCCTTTTTGGAGGTGTCTTTGCCTGGTTTTGGGATAAGTGTAATACTGGATTCATAAAATGTGTTTGGCAGTTTTCCTTCCCTTTGTATTTCGTGGAACAGTTTAAGGAGGGTTGGTATCAGTTCTTCTTTAAAGGTCTGATAGAATTCAGCAGAGAATCCATTAGGTCCTGGACTTTTCTTTTTGGGGAGACTCTTGATTGCTGCTTCAATTTCATTTTGTGTTATAGGTCTATTCAGGTGATTAATTTCCTCTTGGTTCAGTTTTGGATGATCATATGTATCTAGAAATCTGTCCATTTCTTTAAGATTTTCAAATTTATTTGAATATAGGTTCTCAAAGTAGTCTCTGATGATTTCCTGGACTTCCATGGTGTTTGTTGTTATCTCCTCTTTTGCATTCCTAATTCTACTAATTTGGGTTTTTTCTCTCCTCATTTTAGTCAGGTTTGCCAGGGGTCTATGCATTTAGATAGAAAAATAGGCAACCCTTTCTTGCCTGTGTTTAAAACTAATATGCATTTTGCTACGTGGTTTCAAAACTAGTACTAGTACTACTAATTTATCCATTGCAGTTAATATAAATGTAATAAAACAGGGCTTTAGAATAATATTTCTTAATGACTACACTTTTGTTTTCCTTTCTGACCTTTTTGATTCTGTATGCGTGATTTGTGAAGCAGAATGGTTTCTATTAAAGTCTTGATTCCTTTGTCCCATAGTTAAAAACCGTATTATTGAAATCATCATGTATGTTAAAAAACAAAAATGTTAATGAGTATCATGAAATAAAATTTCATTTTTCCTCCAGTGCAATATGTATGACTAGATTTTGACAGAAACAGGTTTTAGATTTCAGGGCTCCCTTGTATCTTAGGTTTGGGGGGAAATATGTGCAGATAGACATCTGAATTACCTAGCTTCATCTTGCTTATCATAAATTAGTTGTCCTTGTAATCCCAGTTTCTGTCATGTCCAGCATAATGTTATAGGGAGGGTATAGTATTATCAAAAAAACCAATCTCTTCATGAGTTTTAGTTTTGCTGTTAAGTGTGCATACATGCTTTTTGTGTGTACGTGAGCATGCATGTACATGTGTGATACATTAGGTATGATAAAATCCAGTCATGAAGAATTTGTCTGGATGATCTCTTAAAGTTCTTTTCAGTGATAAAATTCTGTAAGAAATGTTTTTCATTTTGGAATGTTCTTAGGTGATGTTGGCACCAATATTTTAAGTGAAAACTTTCTCTTTGGTAATGAATATTAAAACCAAATCAGTTTTCTTAAATTGTCAAAGGCTCAGTAATATAATCAGATAACTCAGATATATATTTGTTCTGCTTTTTTCTATTGTCATCAATATAAATTTCAGCAAATAAGTTTTTACTTTTTAATTTTAAAAAGAATGAGGTTCATGGTAAGTCACCAGCATTCTCATATCCATCACCATCTCCACTTGCCTTCTTAGGCTTCCCCCCACCAGCGTACATACAGATGCATATGTAGACACATATTCAAGCACCTTCTGTTACACTCCCCTTGGTGCACAGTACTATCTTAACACTCGATCTAGGAATGAACTTCTGTACTCACAGTTTTCAAAAACATAATGCAGATATATGACTGCGTGTTCCTGAGTACACCTGTTTAGGTAACCAATTCCAGTTGGCCAAATGGATTGTTTAAAATAATTATTTCTTTTTTCTCTCCAACTTTTTATTTTAAATATTTTGAAACCCACAAAGGCGAAAAAACAATAATGGACATCAGTCAGTATGGGTATGATCTACATTTACCTAAACAATCTTTAAACTGTTGCCCTGGGAGAAATGACCCAAACACTCTATGCACATATGAGTAAAATAAAATAATAACAAATAGATAAAAAAAAAATTAAATGTTGCCACATTTGCTTTCTCTCTTCCCCTTCTGTGTGTGTGTGTGTATCCACATAAATATGTATTTTTAACATCACTGTAATTCACAAATGTCTTAACACTTCCAAATACTTCAGTACATCTCCTTAGACCATCATTATAATACTCTATATCACCATGATACTTCACACTCAAGACAATAATTCCACATTATCTGTATATCACTCACATTTATATGGTCTCGGTTGTCTCAAAAATTCCTTTTATGTCTAGTTTTTGGATCCAAGATTGTATCAAGGTTTCCAAATTACAGTTTATTTTAATATTTCCTTAGTTCCATTTAATCTACGCCAGTATCTTTTTTTTTCCCATGACATTGGCTATTTTGTCAATGGAAAAGCATTATTCTTCCTTTGTGCAGACTTTTTGTCTAGTTTTATTCTTTCTTGCTAAGATACTGATTATCTTAGCAAATGACACTGAAAGCAGTGTATTTATTCAAGGGTTCTAATTAGAAAATGAATGGTTGTACACACCAGAGTGATCTTCTAAATTAAGTCTACTATCTCATGGCTGTGCCCATGCCTAAGTCAGCAATGTTCCGTGTGCTTTTTTTTTTTTTTTTAAACTTTCCAATTTCTTCTTCCAGAAATTTCACATCTACCTCCTTTAGTGACCAAATAACAACAACAAAAAGTTACCAGTTTTCTTTCTTTGCTACTTCAATTAAAGCAAAGTCATAGAAGAAAGGGACTTCTGTCTTTCATCCTGCAGCAGTTCCTTTGGAGATTATAGGGAAGGACAAAGTAAGGCTTTCCTCATGCCTGGAATACAGTATAATTGTGTTGTAAATGTGTGACAAAATACTGTTGCACAATAGAATATAAAGAGATTTTTGGCAAGAGGTATTGATGAATTATTTCACTGTTAGGGAGTTCCTTTTACTGATATCCTAATGGTACTTTTCAGTTACTGCATTAGCTAACAGAACCTTGACAGTACTTGCTCTTTCCTCTTGTTAATGTCTTAGAGATTACAGCTACATTTTAAGTTAGCAGGTGACAATACATTTCACCTTATCTGAGATACTTTTGGAAATGTAACTTAGAGCCATGATGATGGTAAAATACTAATTAAACCTCTGGAAATCCCAAGGAATGCAAATAGTATACTGCTCATTTTTACTACTGATGATAACTACCTATCATTTATCTTCTAAGAAAGGAATTATTCTATAAAAATGAAATATTTTCTTTCTAAATTAAATTCCTAAGTTTTGAGAATAATAATTTAAAATTGAAGTGAAAACTGAATTTTATTTGTTGAGTAAGTGTGTGTGTATGTTTAGAGGTTGAAACTGATTTTTCTGTGTGGATAAGTTGTATTTTCATGTAAACCAACTTTTTTCATTATGTTTATGATAAATACCTTTATTTCTATTTTAGTTGCTGCCAAACAAGGTGAATCTGATCCAGAAAGGAAAGAAACAAGGCAGAAAGTAGATGATGACAGGAAACATGAGATAGAAGCTGCTATAGTGCGGATAATGAAATCTAGAAAGAAGATGCAGCACAATGTTTTAGTAGCAGAGGTGAGTACACTTCAAGTAACTGGGTTCACAGAAAAAAAAAGCAAAACAATACAAACAAATTTAGGGAAGTACTATATTCAGTTAATTGAAACTGCCATCACATAACTCTTGGTATTAAAAGCTTTAAAACAAAAGGGGAAAAGATAACTGAAAGAGAATTAATGGGGTTCACTAACTGATAATGAGAAATAAGAAAGACCTATTGAGCCTCTTAGATGTCTGGCTTGAGTGGCAGTTAGGTAGGTCCCTTTCACCAAGCAGGGAGGGGGGCAGGGTGCTGCTGGTGGTCCGGGTGTGAGTAAACACTCTTCTGTATAGTCGACTGCGTCGTGCGTTCACACATCTGGGACAGTTGAAACTTGGGTTAGAAGTTGAATTGAGAATTCACTACATCTGAATGTAGTGAAAGCCATGGGCTAAGATTAAATTGCTCAGGGACAGGATGGAGAGCAGGAGGAGAAGAGTGATGGACCAGACCCCTCCTCACCATGTAAGGAGCAACGAGAACAGCATGTGACATTGACATTGGAAGAAAGCCTTTTGCACTGGTTTTCAAGGTGTACTGTCTGGCCCAGCTGCATTAAATCACCTGTGAAAGATTCTCTGTCTCTATCAGACCTGAACCAGAAACTCTAGGGTTAGGGCCTAGCATTTAGCAAGCATTTTAAGTGATTCTGTAGCTTGTTCAAATTTGGGAGCATTGCCAAAAAGTGAAAAAGATAAAGAGAATGTCACATGGGCAGAAGAAGAGAATTTTGTTAGTAATTTGGAAAATCAGGAAAAGACCAAGATTAATGAACACTTAAGACATTGGCAATTAGATGACTAGTTAACTTTCCCAGACATTTTCATTGGACTGGTAAGGGTGCCTTACGGAGTAAATGGAGATGGAAACCATGAAGAGTGGCTTGTGCTTTTACATATTAGCTCATGGGAAAGGGGAGAGAGAGAACAGTACTAGAAGATTAAGTGATAATTTGGGGGGGTTCTGGATCTTTTTTTTTACCCCCTAGATGGGAAGATAATTGAAGACACTTAATCCTAAGGATAAGGAAAAGGAATCTTAAAAACAAAAGGGGGATAAAACGGGATGAGGGAATATCAAAATCTAGGAAAAGAAAGGATAGACAATATATAGATGAATGGTGGACATTCCTGAATATGTCTCCTCCTGAGAGCCCAAGAAAGGGTATAGAGCTATGTGCTAAGAAAGGAGACAAGTGTGGATAGATGTACATAACTAGTAGGGGGAATTTGAGAAATTTCAAACTGAAATGGTCTCTTTTCCTTATGGAAAACAGGATATGAGGTTATGCCTGGTACAGCAGTTAGGTGAAGAACTTAAGGAGCTTGTCAGAAAGCTATGCAGCAGCTTGCTGAACTTAAATCTATAAATTTGTGTTGGTATTTGGCCTGTGATTGCAATTTGTTGACTCCTGACCTACACAAATGATAAGAGAACTACACCTTTACTCAGCAGGAAACTGTAGTAGATTAAGAGTGAAACTGTAGGTGTAGAATGTTAAGTTTTCATGGACTAGGACTACAAGCATCAAGAGAGTTGAAAGTTATGGGGAGTATAGCTTCAGGGACCAGAAATGCAGGCTAGTCCCTGTAAATGAGGAGGAAAGATCTAAAGAAGCCATTCATAGCCTAGAAGAAAAGAGCATTAAAGGAATGGAATTTCAGGTGACTTAAGAGCAGGTTTTTGGTACCAGAAGGGTAATTCTTTCAATTAAGAGTGAAGTGCTGTGATTTTACATTTCAAAGAATCATCAGTCTATTGTGGCTTTGGGAAATCACCTGATCCACAGAGTAAAAGAAAAGCTGGTTTATGAGCGAATGGATTATGTGTGAAAGAGGTAGAATTGATTATTGGAAAGAGCATAACTTTGAGGCAGAATTGATTATTGGAAAGAGTATAACTTTGAGGTCAGAAAAGGCTTAGATTCTTCTCTGGTGGCCCTCTTATTTACTACTTAAGATCTTGATCGAAGTTGGAGAAATGGACATGTGCAGTGTTCTAAGACACTGCATCTGCTAACTCATCTAATTGCACACAGTTCTCTGATATCCCAGAGCTAGGAAGTGGTAGAGCTGGTACATACTAATGTAGTATATAAAATTTAACTACCAATCTAATTTAGCTTTCACATTCTGATGAAAAGGAAAGTGTGTTCTAACCATACATTACATTTTTAAATAAAACCTTTAATCTGTACTTTCAACTTTAGTAGTAAAATCACTAAAGTTTGATCTCTGAATGACATATCAGTTCTATTAAAAAATAATTGTGTGTTTATATGGAAATGCTATAGTTAAAGAAAATTTTCTGGTAAGAATTAGTCTTTGTGCCTTCTTTTTTTAGGTAACTCAGCAGCTGAAGGCTCGATTCTTACCAAGTCCAGTTGTCATTAAGAAACGTATCGAAGGACTTATTGAGAGAGAATATTTGGCACGAACACCTGAGGATCGCAAAGTATACACATATGTAGCATAAAATGCGTTCAGAAATTTGATTTACTCTTGAACTGTACTCTTCGCATGGACTGGGAAGTTCTTTTAAATCATTAATATTAAGACGACCATCTCTTCTATTAAATTGCAGTACATGTTCTAGACCATTCAGATCTCCCTTTGAGAGTTTTCAACATCAGTTGATCGAGCTTCAGGCTTTACAACGTTTATCCCTGTAGAGGTCATCTTTACAGTTCCTCGGGAAAAATGTGAATGTGCCGCGTTTTGTTTTCAATACTGTATGAAAACAGGAAAAAATAAAAACAAAAATTTAGAAATACAGCTCATTAAAATAAAATTGTTGGATTTCATTTCCCCAGGTCTTCAGTGTTGATGTAAATGTGTTTCTGTAGTGTTGCTTATTAGCACTTTGCGCATTGTGTAAGTTGGGTAACAAAAATGGCAGAAGAAAATGCAAAATTCTCAGTTATCTTGCTCTGCTTAAGACATTTCTTTAGCTAGTCTTGCTTAATTTAAAGGTTTGATAATAATATACAAAGACCCAACCATACAATTTGAGCATGCTTTATCCTACCACTTGCACTTATTAATCTTATAGCCTTATGACCAAGAACCTTTGTTTGGGACTCTACATACCCTAATTTGGTTTTTCCCTATTGTAATTTGAGATTTCCCAAAATAAGTCTTAAAATGATTAGGTTTTGTTCTGAGTTATTTCTAGAGAAAGAAAATATTTTAGTATGTATAAATTGTACAATAATTTTTTGCTGTTGTACTTAACTGCTAATAGTGGATTGTATAGGGTGGTGTTTTTATTTCATTTATTGTAGAAAAGAATAAATGAATTTAGTATACACATACCCACTAATTCAAGTATGTCAGAGCACAAAGTTGGCAGCTGGTTATATTTAATTCAGCCCCTTTGAAAAGCACATATAGTCTACATTTTGTTTATAAAAATCTTAGGTCCCTACCTTCCCCACACACACACACACACAGTTTAAATATATATTTTGGTGAAGCTGTGGTACACTATTAGTTTTCTGTTTCAAAATGCAATCTAAAGATGCAATAAATATGATTACCTTGATAGTTTTAACAAAATCTTCAGTTCTTGCAGCTGTGTTGGAAAGTGATTAAGCAATATTTTTAAACCTGATGATTCTTGGATATATAGCTTAAAGAGTCATCGTTTCATGTTTTCTAAGATGTGCTTTGTGCTGAAGAGTCATGTTAGTTGTCCTGTGCTTCCAACTGTCACCAATGTTTTTTACTTGATTGATCTACCAAGGATAAAGTTTGCTTTAACTTCAGAGTATTTTTATCTTCAATTTTATTTAATTTTGTTTCATTTTTGTTCTTATAAGACAATGTTTCAGATATGTAATTGGGACAAACCACTATAGAGTTCTGTTTAATAGAAAAATGAAATGTTACAAATAAGTTAAAATAACAAACCCTCCGTTGACTATCAATACTGTTGATACATTTATTAGAATGTATGTTTCAGAAGATGGTTTCTGTTGAAATTTATGGTAAAGTTACAGCAACTGAATTCTAATATGGATTAAAAATTCCACATAAATATTTTCCCCATGCGTCTTGGATTATAATTTTCCTTTTAGATTTGCAAATATGCTTTTATTGCCTCCATCTATACCATAGAATTATAAGCCTTAAGCTCTGAATCCCTACATTTTCTAGCTTGCTGTGATGCGGTAAGACGCCAGTGAAAACTATTGTTGAACATTTTTCTCAGAACATTTCTGCTATACTTGGGTGGTGCCATGGAACAGGCATTGGGATTTCCTATAAGGAAAGTGCGTTCTATCTACAGAGAAAGTATTAGCATTTCCTATTTCATAATTTTTTATTGCCCTCAATTCCCAATTAGACAATATATGACATCTTGGGAAATAGGACAGCTTATATCGCCAAGTTAATGAACATGAAAGATGTAAAAAAAAAATTTAGTTATTTGAAATCTAAATGAGACATTAAAACAAAATTTAAGTACTAGTTTGAACAATTAAAAATAATTAAAGTTAAATAAGTCATTGTCTCAAGTGTGGCTGTAATGAATCAGGTCTAGAGTTTAGAAACAGGTGTGATATTCATGCTAATAAAAAAAGTTACATATACATTAAAACACTTTTCTGAATTGAAATAGAGTTACTGGGAAATGCTGGCTACGCTACATTGAAAAACAGCTTATGTGAAACATTTATGTTTTAAGCTCTTAAATATTTCAGCTTATAAAGATCATAGGATAACATTTTGACATCTTTCAGCAAAAGGTCATTGATGGTATTTCTCTCCATTTTTAGTGTTTTAATTTGACTAAATTATTTTGACTTGGAGAGTTTTAAGGAAGGTGAATATATAGTTTCCAGCTACAAAAATGGTGTAATCTCTGTTTAGCAATTGTTAGTGCTCTGTTATTTTTTAATCTAAAGTGGCATTTATTTTTAATTGTTATCTGCAGACTGAACATTGACTGCAATCAGGAAACACAGCCTCACAAAAATAAAAAGTGGTTAAAATTGCAAGGATTCTTTATGTCAGTGAATTTAAAAAGGGAATGGAGAAAGGAATGCATACTATGCTAGAGTTACCCATCTGGCATTGTATTCCAAAGCACACACCATTCCCAGATCCCCAAAACAATCCTTGCCATCTTGAAGCCTTGTTGATGTTCTGTTCACCCAGTATGTTTGGTAGTAGGAAAGGCTTAGGTAAGGATCAATGATAGAAGAACTTCTATAAGAACATACCTCTATTTCTAGAAGATGTACCTGGCATTACCTCAGGCTTCTAAATAGTTCCTCAACTTGGAAAATAATTTAGTATGTTCAAATTTAGACAATGCTGTTTTTGTTTAGTTTTGAATGTTCACATTGAATGATATTAAAAGAACTTTTTATCATTGTCTACTATACTTTGAGAGACTTTGAGAGTAGGTTAACATGTCCCAGTCTTGGTAGGAAACCTGTTACCAATTTTAGGTCATGTATTACAGTATATGGTTCATAGTCATCTAGTAAGTAGTTGCATTCTACTGATAAGACTGAAAACATTTCATAATCAGAGATGTTAAACCATACTAACAATTAAGTGCTTATTTACCATGTGCCAGGTGCCATTCTGAGTACTTTATATCCTTCATTCAGTTGTCATGTCATCTCCATGACTTAAGAACCTTTATTCCAGTGTTGCCAAAGGTTATGCCTAAAGAACTCAAAACCAGGAGTTGGACCTACCTTTACTGAAAAAGGTTCTGCCTCCTGAGCCTGTCTATATACCATGTTACAAATGGACATGCTTTTCTATTTTGTACTGCATTTACATGAATAAAAGAGGATGTAATGTGAAAAGTAAAGGTAAAGATAGTACATGCACATCTCATGGAATTTTGCATGTTTTAATATTGCATTATATTGGCTTTACATAGCTGATAGCGACTTTTGGCAGGAAAGCAGGAACAGTAATGACTGCAATTCTAGAATATGCCCATTTAAAAGAAAACATACCCCCACCCCTATAGTCTTAGTGAAAGTTTTACATACTTTCATGGTAAGAAATAGTGATTCAGAAACTGATCATAAGGCTAGCTCTGAAGAGAATATGAACAACTGGAACGTTTTGAAACCTCACAGTGGCAAATTTGTAAAATGTTCATTTAAGTAATTTGGTTCTCATTATTTAGGTCTAAGCTGATGTTAAGTGAGCCATGCAACATGAGTTCAAAGTTAATGTTCTTTATATATTATAGTAACCATGCAATTGTCAGATTTAAATCTAGTAAACTACAGTAATATGTAAAAGTAATGCATATAAGAATTCTTGCAATGAGAAAAATTTTAAGTCTCCTGATTCTTAAGTTGTGATTTTGTGATACTGGGGTTTGAACTCAGTGCCTCACATTCTACCACTCCACCAACCCATTTTTTTTTTTTTGTGGGGGTAGGATGTTTTTGAGATAGGGCCTTTCTTTTTGCCTGGTCTGACCTTGAACTGCAATTCTCTTGATCTCTGCCTCCTGAGTAGCTAGGATTACAGGTGTGAGCCACCAGTGCCCACCTAGTTGTGATTCTTAAATGCTTTGTACAGTGTCTGGTATGTAATAGGCAGAGGTCCTCAGGAAATCTCAGATGAATGTGCTTAATGATTACTGTCTTAAAAATTGATCTTCAGGAATTAAATTTTGTACCATGTTAGAGATATAACAATGTCCATGGTGTTAAGGATTATACTTTTTACTTTTATAAATAAGTAACTTGATCTTTGATATATTTTAACTGGGTAAAAAGTGGGAAAAGTTGACCAACTGCTGGGTTGTTATAGATGGCAATAAACTGATTTTAAAACCCTCCTGATGTGCCATCACTGAAATGAGCACATTGCCAATATAGTAAGCCTACCTCACTCGTGGCTGTATTGCACACAGTTTTGACCAAGTACAGTCAAAATCCCACTGTCCCACATGCAGTTTTGTTGGTGAGAGAAGCTGTCAGACTCATGTTCTCATCAGTTGTGTTTAAACTTCTGTGCATTTGCATCCTTTCTCCTCAGAACCATAGTCCTGTGAATACCAGGGAGTTAGTAGCTCATTCGACCCTCTCGATCTATGCAAAGCTCGGGCATAGTGACAAAAAGTACCTGCAAGATCCTGCTAATAATAGTGGAATGTAGGAGTTTGGACCCACGTCTTCTGTTTGAAAACCTATGCGTTTGGCTGGGGGTGTTGCTCAGGTGGCAGAGCGCCTGTTTAGCAAGTGTGAGGCCCCGAGTTCAAACCTCAGTGCCGCAATAGCAAAACACCTATGCCTTTAAATGGCTGTTGATGTGTCCCCAGTAACTGGTGGTTTTGGCCAACTGGGCAGAACTTCATACATTGAATTTGAATTTTAAGGAAGATTTTCATGACAAACATTTTGGTGAAAATTTGAGTCGGTTTATTAGTGTTCTTGCTATCTTGTAACTTACAGAGCCTGCACTAAAAAATTAATGATGGATGTTAGCTGTACATATTAGTGTATATGACATATGTGAACTGATTATAAGCTTACAGTACTGATGTCATATATAAATACCTATAAAAATTTGTTTTCTGTATAATGCTATCCATTGTATTTAAAAACAACCACTAATTTTTTGAATAGAATTATCTAAAAAGACTGGAAAACTTACCTAAAGAGTCTGGAATCGAGTGAGAAAAAGGACAAAATCTTCATTTGCAACTGTAGCAGTAGTCAGCCTGTGCACACGTTTGTGTGTGTTTGCGCGCACAGTTGCAAAATAGACTGTCAGACTTATTCCAACTTCTGTGTCTAAATAAAGGGAGAGAGGCTAGGGGAGGGTGTCCTTTAAAGCAAGAGAGTCCATTCTCAGTGTATTCACATTTTAAAAATTCCCCTTACCATTTTGCCTGCAGACCTTTTTGTAGTACTCCTAAGAAAAACATTTTACTATTTAATCAAGATTGGTATACAAGTTTGTAATTAAGGCATCAGTATTCACCAGTCTTCCTTGAGCTGAAGAGAAAAGAATATAGCCTATTCTCAAAGGAAAGAAGGTTGTAATCGCTAAGGTTATAGAGTGTGCTGCAGACTAAAAATGCATTCCAGACCGGGTAGTAGCAAGTCTGGTGTTTTCCAACCTAATTGCACACCAGAATTTTCCTAGGAAAGCTTAAAAAAACAGAATAATGACCCTTGTGAATATTAAGTCTTACTAAGTCTGAGGTGATTTTGGGAGGCAGCTAAGTCTGAGAACCATTGTTTTAGATTATTCATGTTGTAAGAGTATATAAAGTAATTACTAGTTAGATTGTGATTGTGAGCTCGTTAAAGCAGCACATTGCATAAGTCAAGGGGTTTGGTCACAAAGTGAGCCAGTTAGTTTTAAG
Organism: Castor canadensis; assembly: GCF_047511655.1. Classification (NCBI taxonomy): domain Eukaryota; kingdom Metazoa; phylum Chordata; class Mammalia; order Rodentia; family Castoridae; genus Castor; species Castor canadensis. The sequence continues at coordinate 171,677,164 of NC_133389.1, read as the reverse complement.
CTATTCATAGTGACAGATCACAACATTAATCACAGCCAACCCATTGTTAGTCCTAATGGGGGAGAGAGTCAGTCCTCGTGTCTCCATAACCAAAGGCAACCTATGGTCTCAGTACTTTAATTAGACAATGCCACTATGAGAAACTTCTCTAGAAACCAAGAGTTCAGGCTCAGTGACTTCTGTCCCATTGGTTTGACTTTAGATAGCCCTAAAAGTGATTTTAATTAAAAAGCAAATGCCTACTGAACAGATTTGGAATTTTTCCCCCATAAGAACCAGCAGTTGTAAAGCCATTTATTGAGGTGTGGGTGACAAAAATTAAGGTGTGCTGACAAATTTGTAAGAGTATGAACGTAAGTGTAAACCATAGTCTTGGCTATTGTTGATGTAATCCAAATGGCGCCAACTGTTTCTAGTGACACTTTGGAATTAGGTAACACCATTAGGGATTTGATCCAATTCCCTAATACCCAAGTGTAACATTTTTTTCCCCTCAGAAATGAGTTTTCATGGAATTACCTATATTCTCTTGAACCACTAGTTAAGCAAAATACACATTTTCAAAACGTTTTTCCTTCTTGAAAACAAAAATGAGACTCAACACAAACTTCCTCAGCAGATTAGTGCTTAGATTAAGCCTAAAGATGATAAAAACCTACAAACTCTTGGGAAAAAATTAAACTCCCAATTCTCAAGGTTGGTAAAGTAGAGAGGACCCCTCCCCCCTCCACCTTCAGACCTGTACTGTGGTTCCTAAGGATGCACCACTCCCTTAAGAGACTTCTCACTAATGATTGCTGTTCTCATGACCCTGGCCACAGTAATTGGCAGCTGTGGGTGGATACATAGCCTACTAATGTTTCATTTCTGCGTAACTTTTCATTCTTCATAAGACTCAACTATGGATCCGATGGCAGATCTGCATGACAGGTGGCATTGCCACCCCCATGGGAGATTTCTTCCTGTGTAGCATAGCCTTTCCTGGAAGATTGGGGCTTACTTTTTCTAGAGGAACCGTTCATTTGGTATGCTGTCACTGTGACCGTCCTTAGCATGATATCTGTCATTTAGTAAGTTTTCTATAATGGCTAACTTTCTACACATTAATGATAATAGCGTTTTTTAATGAGGCAATAACCAGATTGAGTGCTCCCAGAATATCCCTGTTCATGGACCCAAGCTGTCCATTCAGCACATTACATCATGCTGTAGTCAACTGACCTTATTATTGCCTAGAAATGTTGATTTATAAACTAAACCAAATTAAATTTTAGCTAGTGTAACTTCCTGAAATATACCTAATTACCTACCATGAACTTCCTGCTTTTTCCTTTAAAAAAATCCCTTTTCCCCTCACTTTTTGCAATTGATAGGACCAAAATGAGTTATTAAAAAGTTACAAACCAATCACATTGTTGGGATAGCGTATAAATGTTTACACACACATGTATACATGTATGTGTACACGTGGATATGGGTGTGTACACTGGACCTCAGAAATAGCTGGAGCGGAGATGTCTGTTATATATTACTAAATACATAGTTTATGAAATGTCAAAACACATGAGTTTAAACCCTAGTTTTATTTCACTACCTTGGTAAGAAGTAGTGTATTATTAAATATCAGTAAAATTCTATTAGGCAAAAATTGTGCACATACATTTAATCCCACATACCTGCTACTTTTTAGGAAATTTGTTTACTAAGAAAGTTTATAAGTTAATTTACCGTTGTTAAATATATCATTTTCCGATATTGTGAATATCTTCCTTCTTTAGTTAAAAAGTACTAGAAATGCATAAACATGTAAAGATGTCTACATATGTACAAAAATGTTACAGTTACTCATTGCACCAAAGACTAACATATTCCTGTCATACTTTATGTCATTTTTGGCAATTCTGTAACTATAATTTCAAATTGCCTCTTGCTGTTGAATTCTAACTGCTTAAGGTAAGTTTCAGTCTAAGTTTACTATAGAAAAACTCCTTGAAAAAGGAGTGAAGAAGTTGATGGGGGACCACAGTGGGCTGGGTGACTCCCACAAAGAGTTCTAGTTCATTTCTTTTTGGCTTAGGACAGAATGTCTGCAAACACTCTACGATATGTGTATTTTTGAAAGTTATCTATCCTTGTGGTGTGAGCTCCCATCCATCCACAGGTGGAACTGGGATGTTGTTGCTAAATGAACATTCCAAATCTGTTACTGGTTCATGTATTGTACAAAACCTAATTTTGATGAATGGGACTATAGTGAAATATATTTAAACTATAATAACATTGTTTTTCATAGAATTTATTTTGCCATATAATTTGTTAAGACCTTCTATGTGTCAGGGTTTTTAAGCACTGAAGACTTAGAAGGATGCAAAATAGACAAAAAGCTTTATACAAGAAGAGTGCAATGGGATGAATAGCCAAACAATATTTTTTTTAACATTGGGCCACTCCCCTCCCCACCAAATACAATAAATACCATGAAGAATGCAAAATGCTATGAAGAAAAATAAAGCATGGTTAAGTTATAATTTTAGAAAGGATAATCAGAGCAGGTCTTATTTAGAAGGTGATATTTTGAGATAGGCCTGGAAGAAGCCATTGTTAAGGGAAGAAGCCAGGCAGAGACAGAAGACAGTCCAACGCCTTGCTGGGACAGCTCAAGCACAGAGAGGAGGTTGGCATCACTGATGCAGAATTGGAGAAGGAGTGAGAGAAGTAGAAGTTGTCAGAGGGAGGAAGGGGTCAGGGATCTAGGGATTTTTAGGCCATGGGGGAGACTTCAGCTTTAAACTGGAATGGAGAACCATTATGGAGCAATAAGCAGAGAATAAACAGTAAAACTCATTGTCCAGAAAGATAACTCTGATTGCCATGTCCTATGCCTATTGCAACAATCCCAAGGCAAAGGATAACAAGAGCCCAGGCCTGGATGGTAGAAGTTGCCGTGGTGAAAGTGGTCTGATTCTGAGTGTATTTTGAAAGTAGACTGACTGATAGTGTGTGGAGTGGGAGAAAAATGTCAGCAAAGTTCTCAGAAGCTGAAAAGATAGACTTAAAGGTGAGTGGAGTGGTTTTGTTGTATTTCTTACTGTTTTTTGTTTGGTTTCGACTTACCTCGTACTAATAGACTTTATTTTTTGGAGCAGTGTTAAATGCACAACAAAACTGATCATTTTAAGAAAGAGGAGAATTGAAGAGTTTACTTCAGAACCTGTGGCATTTCAGCATCTGGCAGGCAGCTGAGTACAGGTGTTGAGTGAGCCAGTGAAGTAAGTGGCTGCAGGGATCTGGGAAAGGCAATGGGTTGGAAGTATGTAGATGGCACCTAAAGCCTTGGTGCTGGAGAAACTCGGGAGGTTGTGCTTTCATGTGCATTGCCTCTCCAAAAGCAAGTTCATCGGGCAAACGGACCTGAGTACTTGAGATGCTTCCCTTGCTAGCTGACCTGATGTTCAGTATTGTGGGCAGAAGGTGCTGATGAGGCTCCACAGGAGGAATGGCCTCTGGTGGTTTGGGTGGCTTTCCCTCCCACATTCTGGAGGGTGCCCTTTTCCTAGGCATCCACTGTTCTGCTTGGGCAGTTCCTCTAGTGCTAGGTGCCTCGGCATTACTGTCCAACATTTGGCTTTCTTAAGCCCTTGACTCATTTTGCCCCCAAAGAATGTGGATTTGCACCTCAGCGAAGATTTCTGCTCTCTACCTCCTCTCAAGCAATTCTCTCCTTATATACACTGGGAGTCTCTAGTTAAACTGGCCACCTGGACTTGACCTAGATTTTGTTCACTTTACAACTTTCTGGAGTCACCTTGGACAGGACATTTCACAGAATCCCACTAGGCTCAGTGGAATGAAATTGCTCTGACTCCTGGTTCTGTAGTATCTGTGGTGGTGTCCTGACCTCTTCTGCTCATCCAGTTCCTTCTGTTTACTTACCCACTTGCCTCCACTTGCCTGTACCCTGGAAGATGCTTCCCCAAACTTCAATACAGACACCAGTCAGCCAGCCTTTGCTCCCACAGTGGCAGCCCATGGCTTTCTGTACACCTACCCACCAGCCTCAGCTCACCTCCTTCAGAGGTTTGTTCGTGCTTGCCTGTGGGTAGAGACCAGCAGCAATCTCTCCTCCACACCTTCCTCACTAAGCCATACTTCTTCACAAAGGTCTGGCCCCTCTCCCTCCCCCCACCCACCCTGTTCCAAGTTTATGTCCTTGCTACTCTGCCTCAGCCCTAGAGTACCCAACAGGATGCTTTTGCCATTTTCATGGTTATTCTTCCCATAATAGCTTTACATTCCTTATTTTAAATAATTTAAATAGTATGTCCTTATTTTAAACTTCCAAAAAAACCATATATCTATCTCCTGATTAGAACCAGACTGATGCAGAAGTTAAGAATAAAGAGTTATTTTCTACAAGTTAAAAAAAAAGGCGGGGGGGTTGGTTAGAGGTGCCTCCAGAAGTCAGGAAAATCATCTAGCAAGACAGAGACTAAAATTAACAAGTGGCCCATGAAGGAAACACCCCAAATGAATATGACATTACAGAAACCAAGTAAAGACCTTGTTTATAAAACATGAAAGTAATCAGCCATATCAAAAGCAGCTAGTAAGGGGATTGCAACATGGAGGTCACCAATAGCATTCTCAAAAGCAGACAAAAAGTTAGAAGGAGTATGAAGTCTGCCACCCTCCAACCCAATGCAACACTGCTTTCCAAGCACCCAGGACAGACCTTCCAGCGGGTGTAGGTACACACAAATTTGCTTGGAATATCACTATTTTAAGTCATTTGTAAACTTCAGAGCCTTTTTATGGTTTTAAAACAATTAGAAGCATCAGTTATTTAAGTCTACAAAGCACGGAATATTGGGTATGTCTCAGTATTTCTTTATATGAATTAAGTAGCATTTATTGTGTTTCTGTTGTGTTAGGCATTGTTCTAATTACTGGGCTGAGGAGGTGAAACGGAAGCAAAGACCTTCTCTTCATGTCATGAAGCTCACATTTTAGATGGTGAAACAGGTAATAAAAGTAAAGAAATACATAATACATCTTGGAGGGATTTGTACAACCAAGGAAATGAAATAGAGTGTGTGGCAGGAATAGCAGATTAGATATGTATCTGTGGTCAGGAACATTCTCTCTGAAGAGAGTGCATTTTGAGCTGAGGCCTAATGTGGAAGGAGGTAAGCAAAAATCTGACAAGAGTATTTTGGGTAGTAGGTGGCAAATGAAAGGAGAGGCTTTGTAGATTCACAACCTTGAGGTAAGTGAAGAAGTGTGAAATCCACATAGAAGTGAAAGACAAGGTAAAAAAATCAGGACCTCCTATTTTAGCCAAGATGGAGTAATGGGGTAAGATTAACCCTATTGCCTTTAAACCATTAGAAAACCAGGCAACAACAGAGGAGGTTCCTGTGTTGCCCACACACAACACGCATACACAAATCTGACTTTAACCCTCCTATGAAATTTTTCTTCCAGACTTAAACATCATCTCATTACTACTCTTCTGCCTGCTTAATTTGTGATAATGTATGTTCCTTAAGAAGCTGGAGCTTGTTAAGGAAGAGAGCTCTTTTAACGAAAATTCGACCATGGCCTGCAAGTTTGTGTCCTCCTGAAATTTGTATGTTGAAATCTAATCTCCATAGTGTAAGCATTAGATATCATGAATGGTATTAGTGTCCTCATAAAAAGGCAGCCCCTCCAACCCTGTGAGGACACAGCAAGAAGGCACCATTATGGAGCAGCGAGCCAACCCTCTCCAGACAACAGGCTTGCCTGCACCTTGATCTTGCTCTTCTCTGCCTTCTAGAGCTATAAAAAAATAAATTTCTGTTGCTTATAAGCCACCCAGTTTATGGTATCTTGTAATAGCAACTGCACAGACTAAGACACATTCTCACCATGCAAAAAATGCCTGGAACCTGACCACAGTCTGAGGGGCACAACTGCCAAATGCAGTCTCCTGGCTCCATATGTGGAATTTAACTCCTTATCCATGTTTAATTCCTCCACTAAGCACTTTCCTTAGAAAATTCTGACCTACAAATAGGTCACAAACATTTGCATTTTCTCGATTTTAATGGAAGGCCAACCTTTATAAATCAATTCCTTGTGGTTAAGTATGAGTTGTCTCCTATGTTGAACATGGTCTCCAGATAATACTTTCAAGTAGATTCAATTTCCTGGAGTTCCTGAATTAGCTAGACATATTTTCAAACTCTTACACACACACACACACACACACACACACACACACACACACACAGCCCCCTTTGTTGTTGTTTATTGTTTTCTAATTTTGAATATGTCCCAGAATGGAAACTCCTAATTAAGGGGCTTCTTGGCCCCAGGTCAATGTTTGATGATACTAGCGTAGAATCCATTGCCTTTAGCAGCTTCTCGAGCAGCCTCCATCCCTAGACTCATGGACTCTTCAGCTATCGTAGCATCTTCATGTCTATCTCCTTCTCTTCCACTGCTTCTGTGTCACATCGTTTCTCTCTGACTCTAACCCCTCCCGTGCCGCTTTTTCAAGGGTCCTGTGATTACAAAAGACCCAACTCAATGACCCAGGATTGTCTTCCTGCTCAAGATGTTTAACTTAATCACCTCTGCTAAATATCCATGTGTTTTAGGGATTAGAATACAGGCATCTTTTCATGCTTTCTATAGGTTTGGACAAATGCACACTGTCACGTATCCACCACTGCATATCAAACAGAATAGCCTCACTGCCTTCAAGTTTCCCATGCTCCATCTTTTCATGCCTTCAAACATCTTTTTATTGCCTCCATAGTTCTTCCTTTTCCAAAAGTCATATAGTTGGATTCAATTCTCAGACTGGCATTGTTCACTTTTAGCAAGATGTGTTTAAATTCCATCCACGTCTTGATAGCTTTCTTTTTTTCAGTATTGGGGTTTTTAACCCAGGGCCTTGTGCTTGGCACTGCACTGTTTGAGCCATGCCGCCAACCCTTTTGCTCTCATTATTTTTCAGGCAGGGTTTCTTGCTTTTTGCCCTGCCTACTTCAGACCATGATTCTCCTCCTACTTGTACCTCCTGAGGACCTAGTATACAGTTGTGCATAAGCCGGGCTTGTTTGTTAAAATGAAGATCTCGCTAACTTTCTTGCCCAGGCTGGCCTAAAATTACAATCTTCCTGATCTCCACCTACCGAGTAGCTGGGATTATATGTGTGAGCCACCTAGCTTGGGTGATATCTCATTCTTTCAACACTGAATAGTACTGTATTCCATTGTATGGAAGTATCACAGTTTTTTCATCCACTCACCAGTAAGAAGACACCTTGGTTGCTTCCAAGTTTTGCAACTAGCATTATAAATACTGTGTGCAGGTTTTGTGAGGACCTAAATTTTCCACTCATTTGGGAAAATGAGTATGATTCCTGGATCTATAATAAGACTATCTTCACTGTTATAAGAAGCTGCTAAGCTGTCTTCCAAAGTGGCTACACCATTATTTGTTCTCCCAGCAATGAATGAGAGTTTTGTTTATTTTGTTTTTGAAGCAGGATGTTGTTATAGAGCCCAGGCTTCCCCTTCCTAGTGTTAAGATTATAGGCGTGAACCCTCACACTAGGCTGAATGAAAGCTGTTCCATGTCTTTCTTGGCTCGTGTTATCATCAGTTTTGGATTTTGTCTATTTTAATAAGCACGTAATAGTATCAAGTTACTTTTAATTTGCAGTTCCCTAATGATATGTAATGTTGAGCAGCTTTTCATCTGCTTATTTACCATCTGTATTTCTTCTTTGGTGAGTTGTTGGTTCAGATATTTGACCCGTTTTAAAACTGAGTTGTTTTCTTATTGTTGAGTTTAAAGATTTCTTCATAGATTTTGTATAGAAGTTCTTTATTTGCAAATATTTTCTCCAAGTTTGTGGTTTATCTTTTCATTCTTTTAACAGTGTGTTTGACAGAGAAGAAGTTTTAAATTTTAATGAAGTCCAACATTTGTTTCCCTCATGGCTTGTGTTTTTGGTGTTGAATCTAAAAATTTCTTGTCAAGCCCAGGCTCACACTGGTTTTCTTCCAAGTAATTTTTTGAAAAGCTTTATGGTTTTTCATAGAAATGTAATCCATTTGTGCTGATTTTTGTGAAAGGTGCAAGGTCTATGTCTAGACTCTTTTTTTCTTTCTTTCCTTCCTTCCTTCCTTTTTCTCTCTCTCTCTTTCTTTCCTCTTTTTCTTCTCCCTCCCTCCTTCCCTTCCTTCCTTTGCTTTCCTTTCCTTTCCTTTTGCATATAAATATTCCACTTCAAGCACCATTCCTTGAAAAGTCTAACTCCTGTCCAATGAATTGCCTTTGCTCCATTGTCAAAACTTAGTTGAGCATATTTGTATGAGTGTATTTTTGGTCTCTGTTTTATTCCACTAATCTGTTTGTCTATTCTTGTCCCATATTATGTTGTCTTGATTATTGTAACTTTATAATAAATCTTGAAGGCAGATAGTGTCAGCCTGTCACTGTAGGTTTTCAATACATCTTTTCCACATTTCCGTGCAAAGTAACTGTTTAGTTGATGTCCTTTCTTGAAATTTTAAACTTTTTCTACATAATGAACAGTATCTTATTACATTTCATTGTAGCTCTAAATTCTAAGAGATTTTCTTTCCAACCTCATTCAAATGTAGAATGATTTCACTGGCATCAGTGAAGTTTGAATGGGAAAAGATTATTACCTAGTAAGGGATACAAGGCAGTCCTCTTTCTAACCCATATTGTTTCATGAAATTGATTATCACACAGAGTACAGCATGCCTAACTCCTTCCCACCCCAAATTGGTCATTATCAAGCAGCCATGATTAGGAGTGCAGCTTAAGAACATGACATTTTGATCTTAGTGCCTCGCCTAGCTTTTCTTCCAGGTGTCTCACCTAATGTGGAAAGAAAATGCTCCTTACTACTAAAAGCTAGAAATGAATTTGAACTTGAGAAAGATCACTTTCTAGGTGATTCCCCTCTGGCCAACATGGAAAGAGAGTGACTACACCAGCATCCACACCCGAGATAGACCACCTCCAACTCACAAGAGACAAGACCACTCCAACATATTCCCTGGCCAGGGTAAAATGTAAGGCCTGCTGTAGTCAGACAACAGAGCCCAAGTCCTCTATAGTACAATTAGGGTCTACCATCCTAGATGAGGGTGGGGACAAACAGCAATGTATTGAGCAAGATCAACCACTCGAAAATATAATGACAAACTAAACAGTCAGTAAATAGCTGACAGGCAGAGAATTAACAAAGCAGAAGATAATTTAACAATATCTAAATGTATATCTTCTTACTGACTTCATGATGTTGCAATGATAAACCAATACTATCAGAAAAAAGCTTTAACTACAAAAATTAGAAAGACACTTTTATAGTCACTTTCTGTAGCAAAATACCTGACATAAACTATTTAAAAGGAGGAAAGATTTATTTTCATTCATGGTTTCAGATGTTTCAGGCCATGGTCACTTGGGTCTGTGTTTCTGGGCCTGTGATGAGGTAGAACATCATAGCAGAAAGGCATGGTATTTAAAACCTGCCAACTTTATGGCGGCCAGGAAGCAGAATGAGAAACCAAGGAAAAGGTTCTAGAGACAAAATCCATCCTTCAAAGGCATCCTCCAACTATATGCCCCATCTCCCCATAGTCAAATTCACCTGTGAATGCACCGATGGACTGATCCATTGATGAAGCTAGTGCCCTAATGAGCAAATGACTTCTCAATAGCATCACCAGTTGTGGATCAAGCCTTCAACACAGGTGCCTTTTGGGGCCACACTGCATATTCAAACCACAACAGATTCTTAAGAAATTACAAAAATCATAATTTCAAACAAAAAAGCTTAACTCACTAGAAACGTTAAGTGAATAAGAAGGACGTTCCCAAAAATGGAAATAATGATCTGATGGCCACAGGACTTCTGCAGAGTGCCGAGCAAAACAAAACAGAATCTGTATGAGAAAAGATGAAGCATAATAAGCTGATTAAAGAAACCCCAGGTTCACAAAATAGGAGTGCCAAAAAACAATCAAGCAATGAACAGTCACCCAAAGAAAATCCCCCACGTTGAAGAATGATAGGAACTCCAACTCAAAATGTCTCACCAATATTTAGCAGGATTATTGAAAAAGTTAAAACAAATTGGAACTCATGCATTGGATTTCTTGGGATAAAATAAACATTTTGCAAACTAACAAGCACAATAAATGGTTTGACTACAAAGGACTGACTTCGGAGTTACTGTTTACATTATCAAATGCCAAGTGCAATATGGAGCAATGTTGACAAATTTTTGAAGGAAAAAAAGCATTTTCTGAGAAAAAGACTGTGGCTCATTGCTGAAGACAAAAGACATGCATTTTCATACCAACCATGTAACTTTTCTTTAAAAAAAAAAAATTACTTTGACATTCTCCAGCCAATGTAAATTTGAAAAAACTTGAGCAAGTGAAAGATGAAATAACCTAGAACTTCTGAATCAGAATATTTCAATTTGACAAATACCACTCTTAAAACAAGTCTGAACTCTCTCATAACCTCTACGTGCTGAGCAGTGGGGAAAATCTTAAATTTTAATCTGAGTAGTTTTGTGCCTATAATCTCCATTTATACAACCTCCCAGGCTTAACTCAGTTATGGAGCATTACAGTGCAGTCTTATGGTTTTATTTCATCTTCCTTGTTCTGTCCAGCATATGTGATCATGAGGCCCGTGGAGTTTATGTCCTTTGGGACTGAAAGGAATTCTTTGATCCCAAGTTGGTCTTTGGGCATACTGACTGGAGTCTGCTAAAAGGTGATGGTCCCATCCTAGTCCAGGCATCCTGCTGGGGTCTGTGCCTGGGCTCTAAAAATTCATAATTTATTTGCCTTAGCTCTATCAGGGCCACCTTGTCCTGCTGCCTCATCATCCTCTCCTCAGTTTTCACTGATGCTGCAAACCTCTCTACCCCAGCTGGAGCTGTCGCAGTTCACACCACAGTCTTTGTCCTTTCCTGTGGCTTGCCACTCGCCATCCCCACCTCTCAGATCTGAACAAGGATGGAGCCACAAATCTAGTGTCAAGTAACTACACTACCCATGCCCTCCTTCCCTGCCACATGTCCATTGCATGGAACCCTCCCTTGTTAGAATAGGGCTGCCCTACACCCCAGGCTCTTTCCACAACCCAGGTACAGAGTCCTCACCACCATTTTAACCCATTTGCCTTGCCAAGTGTAAGAAGAGAAACCAGAACTCCCGTGTGTCATGTGCCAGCTCTTTGTCTCATTCTTTCAATAAGAGGAGGAAAGCTTGTCGAGTATTTCCTCTGTTTAATAATCTCTACCTCTTAGAATTCTGGCCTTCCAGGCTAATCCCATATGGCAGACAAGATTATTTTCTATGAATTTCTGAAGGAAATTCCACATCCTTCTGGTGCAAGCCTAGCATTTGACACAGTAAGTAGAAGCAAAGGAATTTAGGCATTTCTTTGTGCTCAACTGACTTTCAAGCATATTTGCCTATTGTCTTACTGCAAAATGCCATCCAAATGTCAAAAACTGAAGACTCTTTGTTCAGCATTGCATTTCTTTTCTACAAGAGAATCTTAACATTTCTCATTTTCCAACATCTCTTGATGGTTGATAAACACCTTGGACTCAGATATGTGGAAAGGCAGAAGAGAAAAAAAAAACATGTAAAGGTTTTTTTTGGTTTTTTTTTTTAAGTAGCACTATGCTATCTAAACTTTACAGGAATCTAAGTAATTTTCCTAAGGTAGTTATAAAGTTGGTGGGAGGTAAAAAGAATTTTTAAAGTAAGAGTTGCATAATATGAAAAGTAAATATTTTTGTAAAAATCTCATAAGCCTATTTTCTCTTGTTGAGTAGTACTAAAACAAAGTTAGACCTAACACTGCTTTTTTTAAATAACTGTCAGACAAGAAATCAAAATTGAAGTTACTGTTTTTTTTTTTCTTTTGAGACAGGGTCAAGCTATATAGCCCAGGCTATCCTGAAACTTGCTATGTAACCCAGGCTGGCCTTGACCTCGTGATACTCCTGCCTCCACCTCCAGAGTGCTTGGATTACAGTTACGTGCAACTAAGCCTAGCTAAAGCTATTAGCTCTTTCAAATGGAATGACATTGGGAATACTAGCGATCAGTAATTTCAGAAATGGCTCCAGTCATATGCTGAAGAAAATACAGGACTCAATGATTTTATTATTAAGAAAGAGAATAAGTGTTCATGTTGAGCATACAATAAAATACACACAAAACAAATAGAAAGAAAATTTTACATATGAAACTAGAAATTAATGGGTAATCGAGGAAAAGTAGAAGTGATAGATAAAATTGTGGGTTTGGCCTTTGCTGCAGTGAGTAGATTAACAGCAGATACATTTAGCACAACAGATTGGTTCTGAGGTTCACCTAGAAGAATAAATGGAGACCACTGCTCACAGATGTCTGATCAGATTCATAGTTTAACCTCCACTCCATCCTGAAATCCTACAAAAATGAGAAGCCTGGAGTTTTTGTTTGTTTGCCTGCTTTTGAAAAAATCCCCAAGGACAGAGGGCAGGTGAAAGCAATAACTGAAATTAGTATTTGCAAAGCAATTTCTAGAATCTGACTTTTCAACTGCCTATGGAGAAAATCACTCAGCAATTAAACTTACACTATAGAACCTTTCAATGTCTCAGGGATGGGAACCACTAGGAACATATGAGCATGGATGAAATGATGAAGCTAAAAACCAAGAATTGCTAGTAACTCTAAGAAGTGAGAACTTCAAAGTCCCCTTACCCCATGTCTGCACAAGCCTTTTAACTGACTCACCCCCAAAACTGAACTAGACTTACTGGTTTTCCTGGAGAAAATAAAACATGGCCCAAAATATGTTGAAGGTGAGATCTTTTGCTGCAAGTAGGAAAGGTAAGTGAAAGCTGACACAATAAAGGTGAGACTTGCCACCCTGTTCTCCCAACAGAGCTCCCAGAATATAGGCAGCTGGTGGAGGGCCTTTCAGTGGGAAGGATAGGATTCCTTCACAAGAAGAGATCCAACCTGTTGATGTCAGGGGCAGCCTGAGGAAATGGCCAGTCAGAGGTTCTCAAAGTGAAGGTCATAGTCAACAGACCTGATACACATTCAGAACTCCCAATCAGCTCTCCCAACCAGAATATGGTTACATACTCTAACAGCCACTGAGGAAAGCATATAATACAAATATCAACCTAAAGTACAGGGAAGGATGTTGTAACAATTGAGTTTTTTTGGGGACTAGCACAGCATTGCAATGAGAACGCACATGCCTCTCTCAGTATAAACAGTGTGCATATTCAAGGAGGCTGGGGAAGGCAAGCGTTTTAAAGGCCCAATGAGAAGGATTACATAAGATGTTTTGATACTATATTCCTGGGCTGCAAAGATCAATAAATCCAAGCTTGAAGAGGCAGTTGTTGAGCAGAAGTATTTTTTTGTGTAAGGTCGTTGTGGCCTTTGTGTAAGGTAGGGTTCTGGTAGTCTTTTGTGATGGTGACTATTGTCAGACTTTTGTCTGACAATGTCAGACAAGGATCCCCTCTCATAACCTCCTGGCTCAATTTATTTATTTTGTTTGGGTTGACCCAAGCAACTCCATTTTGACCCTGACAACATTCACAAGAGAAATCAAGACAAGCAAGGAGAAGTTTCTTGGAAAGTACAGAGAAGGAAGGAATAAGGAAAATTTCAAAAGGGAACATCTGTATTTTCTGAGGACTAAGAGAAGATGTGGTATAAATGAAGCAAGAAGAAGACTCATTTTTTTAAAAAGGATGTAAAGAATAAAGAAGCACTCCTAGAAATTAAACATGTTATAGAAACAAAAGTTTCAATACTACGGTTGGAAGACAAAGTTGAGAATGTACTAGGAAATAGAAAATATGAGGAAGAAGACTGAGGACTGGCCCTGGAGGCTGCATATCTACATAGAAGGAATTCCAGAAAGGAACAATATGGGGAGGGAAATTGGAGGAGGCTATTATCAAAGAAATAATTCCATTTTTTCTTTAGGACTAAATTATATGAGTTTTCATGTGAATTGTACCTACTCAAGCACTCAAAATAGATCCAACACAAAGTTTATCATCATAAAACAAAATTTCAGAACACTTGGAACAAAGAAAAACGCTGACAAGTTTCTAGGCAGTCTTAAGATCAAATATCAGAATGTAGTTTATTTCTTGACAGCTGCCTTCAAAGCTAGAACATAATAGAGAAGTGAATTCCTTGAAATTTTGTCATTTGTAGGTAAAGGGATGGAACAGGAGAACATCATCTTAAGTGAAGTGAGCCAGGTTCAGAAAGACAAAATCACATGTTTTCTCTCATATGTGGAAAATAGATCCAATACAAGTACAAGCATTATCATATATACATGTAAAAATATACAGAACATGTTTCCAAAAGTGGGACTGTTAGAGGAGACTAAGGGAGGAGGAAAAGAAGAAAAGAATGATAGAAAATAGCAATGGAATACATCACATCTGTGTAGCAACAAGACACAATGAAACACTGAAAACTGTTGAACCAAACGGGAGGGGAGTAGGGGAGGAAGAGCAGTGTAGGGGTCAGGGTAATTTAAGCACAATGTATTTACAGGTAAACCAAGGCAAACCCCACTGCGCAATGGACGACACTTAAATGAAGGACAGGAATGTAAAACAGGTCATGTTCAGGGGAGGGTAATAGAGGGGGAGGCGGAAGCTAAATGGAAAAGGTGAATACGGTCGACATACTTTCTATACAGGTATGAATATGGAACACTGGAACCTGTTGAGGTCACTTTAAGAAGAGGAATGGGGTAGAAGGGAGAATAGAGGAGGAGATGAACCAAATTGGGATATAACACATGTGTATATGTGGAACTGTCACAATGAAACTGTGAGAATCAACTAAAGTTAGGTCTTCTCTGTCAAAGGAGTTAATGTGTCGATGGGACCCTCCTGAATTGCTTCCTACATGTTTTGTGAAACATTGCTTGACCCTGCAAGGTTCAAAGAGCTGTTTACGCCAGATGCCCTAATGTCAAACTGCTTGATGAGGAAAATGTCAGCCCCCTCCTCTATCCTCAGGGGACCTTGAGAAATCACACTGAGCTGTAAAAATGTCACTGTGTTGGAAAACCTTGCCCTTAGGCCAAACAATAGCTAGCCAATCTGGAAGACTGTGAACCCAAACCTGTCCATCAGTGTGAGGGGCAGAAAGATAAAAACTGGGCTGACTCCTGGCTCACTGTTCTGCCTGTCAGACTATGTCTGGTCTGTGGCTGCACCCTTCTGCAGAAGTAAAACTCTTCTCTTTGCCTCGCTGAGCAACTCCCTTGTGTTTCTTTGATTACTGTTTGGGAACAGCACTTCTAACAAAACCCCCTGAATAACTATCATAGACTAAAAAGAATGTTTAAAATAAAAAACAGACCCGTTCCAAGACAAAAAAGAAATGTGCATTCCAGGGTTGGAGTTGTGACTCAAGTGTTAGAGTACCTGACTAGCAAGTGCCAACCCTTAGTTCAAACCCCAGCATGGCAAAATTTAGGGGGAAAAATTGTGTTCCAAATGCAGAGAAGAAAGACAATTTCCCAATAAACATGAGGAAAGCTTCTCAATATCAGTAATATAAAAAGAAAAATTTCAACAGCCCATTAATTGAGGGAAAACCTATGATACTGATTTCCTTAAAACAATGAGGCACTGGGGCTGGAGGAGTGGCTCAAGTGGTAGAGCACCTACCTGGCAGGTTCAAACCCCAGTACTGCCAAAAAAAATGAGGCCTATCAAATTAAAATTTCAGAATTGGGTCAATTACTGTATTCAATTACCTTTCCAAACCTAATGAAATGAACCAAGGAAAATGAAAACTAATAAGTTCAGAAGTGTTTCTTGGCATGTTTTCAAAGGGTTTCTAACACATGGACTAAAATATTTCTGAGAATTAAAGACATGTATTTAATAAAAGAAAAATATCTTCTAGATAGTTTAATGAATAACAAAACTGTATTATAAATGAAAATCTATTTGTGGGAATTTTAATTGATAACTAAAACTAAAACTGCAAACATTATAAAAATCCAAAAATGGTAAGACTCAAGATTTTGAAATTTGTATTTACATAGTTTTGGTTACAGAATAAGTACATTACTCATAAACAAAGAAACAAGAAAGGAGTTGCTTTATTTAGAGAAAAATTACTTCTCATAGCAGTGTTTACCAAAGTGTCATCCACGAGCTGTTCTCCTCAGAATGAACAGTGATGCAGGCTGACATGGTTTGGGTAAAGGTTAAACATATCCCCCAGTGGTTCACTGGAAGCCTGGTCCCCAGTGTGGTGATGTTGAGAGGTAGTGGGAGCTTTAAGAGGAGGTGACTACTGGAGGTAATTAGGTCACTGCGGGGGGCATCACCCTCAGAAGAGATTAACGTAGTTCTCAAGGGGTGGGTTATTATAAAGTGAGGCCACCCTACTGGCTTGGTCTCTTCTGCACACAGCTGTCTCCCTTCCTGCTTCTCCACCAGGTTGTGATGCAGTCAAGAAGGCTCTCACCAGAGACTGGACAGATGGAGAGACTTTCAGCCTCCAAAACTATGAATTAATAAAACCCTTTTCTCTATACCAGCTTTGGGTATTTCATTACAGTAATGAAATTTTAACCATTTAGCAAATGGTTAATTTGCTAAAATAATCCATAATACCTAGACTTCTCCTCACAGAACTGAACAAGAATCCTTGAAGGGTAGACCTGAAAATTTTCAAACTTAACAGTATCTACAAAGTTTTCTATTGCATGCTAAAATTTGAAAGCACTGTCTTAGAGCACTATTAAAGTTTGCCAATTTCATAGTGGCTGGAATTAGTACCTTTGAGTTTGTATGTACCTGCCATTTTTTAAAATGGAGATACTTTCGATGCATTGTCCTATATGAATTTAAATTTTATTTTATTTATTTATTTATTTATTTTTGGTGCTGGGGACTGAACTCAAGGGCCTTGCACTTGCCAGGCAAGTGCTCTTCCACTGAGTAAATTTAATTTTAAATATAATTTCTCCTAGACAATTATTTCAACCATAAAAATGCATATATATGTATATAAATGTGCATTGTATATATGTACATATACATATATGCACACACACATAAAGAAAAAAAACTTCCTGAAGTTTCCCATACTACCATAAAGCTTTGTCAGAAACTTGAATGACTGCGTGGGACCATGAGAACAATGGTGGATCGAGGAAGGAGAGTGTGAGGGAAGAATCAGAACTGAGCGTCCCATTTTCACTGGGTTGAAGGATGGTTTGGAGATTTGCCCTGGAATGCCACACTCCACTTCACACCCACGTGAATCACTGGGAGGCCTAGGGCTGGGAACAGGCAACCCCTCACGTAAGGGAAACAGGCAGGTTTTCTGAGTAGCACAGTGTAGACTGGAAGTGTGGTGGTTAAAATACAGACGGTGGGGACTGGTGGGAAAAATTTGGGTTGCAACATGAAAGATAAGTCACTAAAGTTTTTCAGTGAGATACCAGACAGATTCTGGAAAAAGAATTGGGTAAGTAAGTACAAGTGAATCATGAGAAAAAGATTAAATGCCCTTCAATAATTACAATTAAAATTAAAATATAATTTGCATATTTTTGAACCTCAACAGACTATTGGGTTTTATTTCAGAGTACCACTGCTCTTGTTATTTTGTGTGATCCACTCTTACTCCCTCTAATTATGCTCTCCACTTAAAAATATAGCATATCAGAATTTGTTTCTGATTTTAATTTATTCAACTTTAAGTTGACTGCATAAGAAGTAGAAAAAATAATTAGTATAACATTTAACTTTTATAGTAGACAGTTTTGGAGGCTGGAAATGTAGCTCAGCGGCAGAGCACTTGCCTAGCATGTGTGAGGCCCTGGGTACAATCCCCAGTTTTACAAGAAGGAAAAAAAATAAACAGAAGAAGACAAGAATTTTGCTGTGCAGTATTCTAAATAATAGTACAAAGCAAATGGGTTTTTAAAAACTTAAAATGTAGAAACAATACATGAATTCACTTGAAGAGTATTTTTCCCCATATGGTCTTGTGAGCCAATGTCTAACCCTCTTTTATTAAAACAGCCCACCATGGTACTGATGAGTTTTTGCTACATTTTTGGAAAGTCGGAGGGGATCACAGGAATATTTGTTACCAATTCACAACTGAGATTTGGGTGTGACCTCAACACAGAGCATAGCCCTTCTGTGTGTAACCTAAGCATGGGAATCTGAGCCAAGCTGAATAGCTCGGGCTCTTGCTGTCCGTTACAACTTTGTGCTTGTATTTTGCCAGAGGTTTTTTTTTTTTTTTTTACATTGACCTTCTATATCTCTGGTGGAGTCTGCTTTATCCAGTTGTGCCACATTTGAAATCAGGATCTGTTGTCATAACAGGATAATATGACACATTGACATAACCTTCCTGGCCTCTGGAGGCATTTAAGCCTGTGACTGCCAGAATAAGATCTATTCTGACTGCAGAAATTGTCAGAGATAGGCACCTGCTGAGTCCACCAGGGGTCAGCACACCAAGCATCATCACTCCAGTGTCCTTGTGAATTGAACCAAGGGGAAAAAAATAGAATACCTAGGAAAGTCACATACTGCCATAACTGATTAATAATAAAATAATAATAAATAATTCCCCTTTTGGTCAAGTTCACTTGGCACTGCTTTTTCTTCCTTCCCTCTGAGGACCAAGAACTCAGTAAAAAAAAAAAAAAAGGAGAAGGAAACTGTTAAGCTAGAGTGGTTCAAAAACAAAGTGAATTATTTCATAGATCACAAATTGATCAGAATTATGAATGGAGCCAAAACCACACAAAGACCTGCACCAAAAAAATTATTAAAGAACATACTTTAGGGGCTGGAGGCCTGGCTCAAGTGGTAGAGTGCCTGACAAGTAACAAGTCCCGAGTTCAAATCTCAGTACTGTAAAAGAAAAAAAAAAAGGAAAGAAAAAGAGAATATATTTCAGCAGTAAGAGAAAAGGACCTAAAGTAAAGGGAAAGTCTGGAATAGGAAAAAAAAAAGTGGGGGAAAGCACATAAATTGGTAAAACGTAAGCAAGTGTTTATAAACTACTGTCTGTAAAACAATCTCAATGTTTTGTTTCACTTTAAGAAGTGCAAAACTAACTCTAGATAACAATAAATTTAAGAGAAAAGTGTGCTAAGGTTTTTTTTCTGATGTTCAGGATTAAAAAAAATAAAGTTTCTGAGTATTTTGGATTATTTGGAAAATGTATGATGTAATAAGTTCAATACTGAAGGTAAGCAAGCAAAAATGACAACTCTATTGACAGCTTCTAAACAAAAAAGGGGGAAGGAGCGAAAGTTCGACTAATTCACTATGTGGCAGGAAACCAGAAGAAAAGAAACAAAGACCAGTGAAGGTAAACAGAAGACGCTCAAAGCTAAGGGGAAGAAATAAGTTTAAACCAGTCAGTAACCCAAAATTTGAAAGCAGGGAAAGTTCACTATAGAAAAGAGGCTATATGATGGAAAACAAATGTGTGTAAGTGCATTCTCATTGGTATGACAAAGAATTATAACCTACATAGCTTATAAACATGGTTTGGGAGCCTGGGAGGCTGAGATCAGGAGGATTGTGCGTCGAGGTCAGTCAGGGCAAATATTCTGAGAGACTCCATCTCAAAAATAACCAGAGCAAAATGAACTGGAAGTGTGGCTCAAGCAGAGCTCCTGCTTTGCAAGAGCAAAGCCCTGAATTCAAACCCCAGCCCCACCAAAAATATACACATATTTGAAAATTTTAAAATGCACTCCTGAAAATTTTGTGGATTAATTTTAAAAGGTATCACCATGGAAATTTCAGCATAGTTAAGATCAGAATGATAATAAATTTATCACATCAAAATTTGTGGGGCACAAAAAACAATTCTTATAAGCACATTTTAAAGAGTTAAATGTATATTTTGAAGAAGGAATATATTGAAAGGAAGTAACTAAAGCATTCAACTCAAGGAGTTGCGTAAAGAATGTCAATATGAAGAAGGCCAGAAGGAAGGAATTAAAAGAAAAGGAGTAGAAAGGAATGAAGCATAAAAGAAATTGGGAGTCAACACAATCAAAAGCGAGGTTTTTGGCTAAGAAAATATAAAATAATAAAATAATAAAGACATGCACACACAAATGGTATTCTGGAAAATAAAAGAGGATATCTCTATAGATTTTTAAAATCACACATGAGCATTTAAAACTTCCATAAAACATTTGTCTTTTCTAAAAATAAAAAAAAAGATAAACTTCCAAGTCTAATCCAAAAAGACAAAGAAATTCTTATGAAACCAATAGCCATGAGAGGAATTGAGCCAGTAACCACAGTGTTCTCTTGGCATCCCCCCCATCTCTTCAGCACCAGGTCAGATGATTTTACATGGAGGAGGGCCTTTCAAAACTTTGAGAAAGCCTCTATTTTATCTTAAACTTTTTCAGATAGAAAAAGAAAATATAATTTCCCAGCTCGTTTTATAAGGTTAATATAACCTTGGTACCAAAATAGGTCAAGCACAGTGAAAGAAAAGAGTGATAAGCAAATTACATGCAAACATACTAATTAAAATGCTAGAGAGTAGAATTCAGCACAATATATTTTCAGGAGATCTGAGTGGACATTTTGATGCCTTTTTGCCCCTGGTGGTGTCAGAAGTCACATCCTGCTACTTGCTCTTGGTCACACACATGGCCAATTCAGTGCAGTGGCTGCCTATACCAGAAGGCGGGGACCACTGGGGGTCATCTTAGAGGCCAACACTGACTATCACATGCTCTCCTTTGGAAAATCTATGAAGCTTATTAGTTTTTAAAGTAAGTGTTAGTGTAAATGGTTAAACTTAAAACAATTAACCTTGCTAATTTGAGATAATTACAAATAATAGTTATAGTTATTATATAGCTAATTATAAACAATATATACTATGTAGGTAGTATATATTGAAATATGCATTATATGTAATTTAAGAAATAATATAAGCAATAATCACAGAGCTCCTACTTACCCTTTACCCCGCTCCCTTGTTTTTAAAATTACACAATATAATAACCAGGATACTCACGCTGACACAGCCAAGACACAGAAATGTTCCTACACTACAAGGGGCCCTTAGGTTGCCTTGATAAGTTTTTTGAAAACCCAGCATTTGTTTACTCCTGTCTGTTTGGCCCTGGAACCCTTTGATTCATGTGTAACACAGACTCCTAGAGTGTGATTTGAAAGTGCTGCTTTGTCCTCATTTTGAGGGAGTGTTAAGGACTCTGTAAAAACACCTTTTTGAACATTGCAAGGGTTGGTCTCTAATGAGCATCTGATTTGTTTCTTGAGGCTTGGTAGTGAAAGCCTCATCATTAAGTCCTCTGGTTCCCTTTCTGTCCAGAGGAGGGGAGTTCCCAGGGACCTTGGGAGAAGCCTTGTGGGCTAGGGATAGGCTTCTCACCTGTGCAGGGAGGTAAAGCCAGAAACTGGATCCTAAATCCCCTAATTTGACTTCGGTTCAAGCCTTTGGGTTCCTCCATCAAGCCCCCCCTACGTCTTGCATCTTCTTTAAAATATATGGGCACTTTGAAAGCCAAGCTGGGTGGTCCATCCCTCACCACATGCTGTCACTCTAAAAAAGTTAATAACATCCTCTGAGCTGACTGTGGCTTTTAGATGCTGAAGATAGCGAAGGCTTATCCTTATAAAACAAGTAACTCATAAAACTACTTTGGTGCACATTTGACTGATGATGATGGTTGTTAGGCTCTGGCTGAGACCCCAGACCTTCCCCGGAGAAGACTTTGGGGATGAGAAAGAGGGCATTTCCAAATCAAGGATTTCAGGAGTCAGATCTGCAGAGAACAGATGGAAGAACCGGCTGAAAATCTGAACTTCTAAAAATGACTTTTTGAAGAAAGTTTTACAACATTTCTTAAATATTTTTCTAGAGTCAAGTCCTTTGGAAAACCATCTTGCCTCCACTACTAGGGAAAACAGGCCTCTGTCCTGTCTGGTGGGCGGAGCCTGGCACAGTGGTGTCTGCTGGGCAAACCCCACAGGGAGCAGAGTGGGAGGAAAGAGACCAGCCTAACAGGAACAAGGCTGCACCCTTGGGCGGTCCCCTCTGCTCTATGAGTTTGTGCTTCGTGCATTTAAGCGAGCAAGAATGCCTTTACAGCTTGAGGTTCCTGGGTTAGGAAGTGAAGGAACTTAAGCACCTGAAACAGGGTGCTTTTAAGTGTTTCAGTGCTTTAGAGAGGACGGAGATGCTGTCAACTACAAAACAGTTCCAGGGAAGCAGTGAACGCTGTTTCTGGTTTCTGATGACAATGACGAAACCCACCAGTCTGCAGATCTCAAAGCAGGTGGAGGGGTGTGAAAGACAACCCTGAAACGCACGACACCCTGAGCACCTGTGCGCGGTCCAGAAGCTTTGGATGCCATAAGGCCCACAGGTTGTCCTGGAAGAGAGGACAGTCCCAGCCAAAGCAGAGCGGGTGCATGCGATTAGTAAGAAAACAATCATCATTGAAAAGGTGAAAGGAAGACAAAATTCAGAACTAAGATCGGTCTACAAGGGATCTTAGTTTCCTTTCCTTCAGGAAGTCTGTCCGGATAGCACACTTCTCCCAAAGGCCCCACCAAGGCCTGGATGGACCAGATCCCTAGGCGGCTTCGGCTCGGCTCTTGGTCCTCAGAGCGGGAACCTCAGGCCTAGGGGACCCGGAGGAGGTGGCGCAGTTTCGAGATGAGCGGGGACCCTTGTGATCCAGGAGAGCACAGGGGCCACCAGCCAGTACTGCAGGCGGGACTAGGTGCGCGGCACTTTTTGGCTAGGCGGGGGTCATGGAGGGCACGTGGGAGCTGGGGCGTGGCCAGCGGATGCCAGGGCGTGGCCAGTGGTAACAGGGGCGTGGCCAGTGGATGCTAGGGCGTGGCCAGTGGTAACAGGGGCGGGGCCAGCGGATTCCAGCAGGTGCAGGGGCCCGGGCGGGGGCGGG
Source organism: Castor canadensis (assembly GCF_047511655.1). Classification (NCBI taxonomy): domain Eukaryota; kingdom Metazoa; phylum Chordata; class Mammalia; order Rodentia; family Castoridae; genus Castor; species Castor canadensis. Next base: position 171,654,081 of record NC_133389.1, on the reverse strand, counting down.
GCTGCCGGCAGAGGCGGGGTTTTGGGGAATGGAGCCTTGCCTGTGGCCCCTCCCACCGTTGGATGCTGGACTGGCGGGGCAACCTTCCCCTCCCTCGGATCTGTGCAGGGTCCCTGACATCGTCTCATGGCCAGTATTAGTTTGGTTCCTGACTCAAGAATTGGTGGGGACACCCTTGAGTTTCTCATTTTGAATCCCCCCAAATCCATCTGCCCTGAGTTCAAAACACCTTCCCCACTCTGTCACTGCACACAGCTGTCACTTTGCACAGAACACAGTGGTGGAAACTTTAACATTTTACAGTTTTTATCAATCCTGCCCTCACATCCATCATGAAAAGTTCCCGTCGAGGGCTAGAGACCAGCTTCTCTGAATGGGTTCTCACACCCAGCCGGTTATCTACAGCCCCACACCAAACCCCATCTATCTCCTTTTGACTGGGTTTGAGGAAATCCACTTTTGGTCTCATCCCTGCTTTCCCTCTGTGGTTATGACTTGGCTTTCTCCTGCATATTGGACTTTTCTTTCCTTTTTTCTCTTTGTACCAAAATGTGAGCAGTGATACCAGCCATTGTTGCTAGAGGAAAAGGTAAGGAGAAGGGAGGGTGACTGGAGGGGGTGAAGCACAGGTATCTGAATGACAAGCCTGAGTGACAAAGAAGACTCCCTGGGCTAGAACAGGATGTGGTACCTCAATATCCAGGATGTATCTCCCTTCCCCTATGTCCCCTGGGTGGATCAGATTGTGCTTGCAAAGGCCACATTGGTTGTTACTGTAGCTTCTGTAATGCTGACCCAGTGAAAGGGAAAATCCAGATGACAAATTTGCTATTTGCTTGAGTTAGAGAATAATGGTTCAAATTAGAGGGACTCTGCCCGCCCCCCATAACCTCAACAACTCTGAGAAGTAGGAAGCATAGGATAGAAACGACATATCCCTTCAAATTGCTGCCAATCATCAGATTCAAGTTCAAATGAGTGAATTAAGTAGCTAGGAAAGGCCAACTGAAGCAGGTCCCCAAGAAGCAAACACAATGCGGCACAGTCATTACTTCCTAGTTCTAAACTGGAGAATATTGGGCAAAAGATAAACAGCATTGTAAGCTATGTGAGAAACATAGATGGGCATGTTTGTGTCTTTCTACAATGTCAGAATTTATTGGAAAACAGTAAATTCACAAGTTATGTCAATTTCATTGGCTTTAATTCACCAAGTACTACTGATTTCACTTGATATTTTTGGCTATTGGCAATCACAGGTTCTTTAACTAAGGGGTCTTACCCAAAGGCAAGAGCAGAGAGCTGAGAGAGAAGCAAAGAGAATCACTATAGGTATTAGATTAGATATTAATATAAAGAAGCCAGGCACAGAGCTGTTCTGTCACAGGAGTGCCAAAGTGCAGAGCTCGTTCCAGGCTTGCTGGTTCTAAATGAACAGGATTCAAGTGGGAAATGTCAATCTGGGATACTATGCTGAGCTGAAGCCTTGCAGACAGAATCAGGAGTTTGTTTCCTTTTGATCCCATGATGCATGGACGGGACCTGATGACAGATCAGTGGGCGTCCCAGGGTCAGATGCTCCTCCTTTTATATGAAGCAAGTGAAGGGGTTGCATCATTTGTTGGTATGGTGTATTTGACAAGCTCACAGGTCAAATATAGTTTTTGATATGCTCATGTGTCCACATGTTCCTGATTTCATTTGATAAATTCATATGTGATAATATGTTATTTGTGTAAATAAGTTTTCAGTTTGTGTCTTAAGGTTTGTACTGGACATGGTGGATGTTTATTTGCCCAAACAGGATGTAGAGTCACTCTACCTGAACATTTGCACTCAGAATGAAGCAAAATGCTGTTTTAAAAAGTGGAGTGACTCAGGCACACCTTGAAAGTTAATCTATGAAAGTTAGACTATGAATTAACTTATAGCAGGGCCCAGCCTGATCTCTGTTAATAGGGGAAACTTCAAAAAGCATGAACTAAGAAGTGAAGAAAGGTAGTCATGAGTAAGCCCAATTCAAGAATGATTATTTTGATGGATTCAATAGCTGTTGCAAGCCAAAGATGAGAACTATATGTTGCTGAAGTGATGAATCACACGGTAGTCTTGTGAACAGAAGACATTTTCTCCCTTCTCTCTCTTCTCAACATGGTTTTGCAGGAGAACATGGAAGTTGGGGTCAAAGGAAATCATCTCAGGTCTTGTGTGACCTAAAGTTGTGTGATCTAAGATAGCAAGTTATTAACCTCTTAAAGCTTCTGCTTTTATCTGCTAACCTGGATTTATGTCATTAAAATTGAATGACATAAAGTGCTTGTGCACACCTGGTAGGTGCTGTCCACAAATATAACTGCCACTATTAAAATCAGTATGCACAACAGTAAACTACTTCTTATTTTTCGAACTTTTGTTTGATGTGGTTCTTCTTCTTTGCAATAGTTGCTTATTTTGGGCAGGAGAGTACAAAGCAACATTCCAATAATGTAGTTTATTCTAAGTCAATCCTTTCTTGCAGAAAATCTTCTGGGATGGGTCTAGATAAGACAATGCTGTCAGGACACATTTCTTTCATTAGATAAACTATTTTTGTAGAAATCATGCTTTTCTTAAGAAAAGACCCTAATTCCTAAGTAATACTGTTTTAAGCCTTACAGGTAGTCACATACTTCCTACTTTATCTGAAAGACACTAATTTCCAATTTAAGGTATTAGCATTTTCTTAGTTTTGATGTTTTTTCTATTTAAGAATGATAGAAAAGTCCATACATTGTGGCATAAAGAAACTGGTAACAATTCTGTAATCAAAAGAATGAGAATGGGGACCTTAGGAAGACTGCCCAGAGGACTGGTCATTCTAAATCAAGTTTGCTTCTGAAGTTTCCCTATTTGTCTTATTGCTGACCTTATCATTGCCAAGGTCAGCATCTAGCCTTCCCAGGGGGAAAGGTGCTTTGGAGTACTAGGAAAGAAGTGGCAGCTCTTCTTTTGTTCCTGGAATCCTTGCATCCCAGGGGATGATGGGAAAGGGGAGAATAAGTTAAAACTGCTCTCCTTCGGCTCTCAGAGACCATGCAGTGGGATTTACAGGACAGAGGTTGAATTTGCATTATAAAGTGGTCTTTTAGGCATTTATAACTCAGTTCTCTTGAGCAAAGGCCTATCAAGACTTGCCTAGACTCACTAAATGCCATTTTTTAACTTTTCCAGTTCTATAGAAAACGTGGTGGACAGTGATATGATAGATAACATTTGAAGGAAATATCAAAGGACTTGGTAGGGGAAGTGTGTGGTGGGAGTGCCAGGACAAAAGCTTGAGGCAGGTGTAAGCGCGGACGACAGTGTGCTACTGTCACAAGTACAGTGAGTCACCTCTCAATCCATGTGACAGTCCTCGTGATGTGCAGAGGTGGGAGTTGGACAGTAGACAATCTTGGGCTGGAACTAGTTCACGAATCCCAAGAAGGCAGGTCACAAAGCCATGCCAAAGATGTCAGGAGGGAAAAGGAACTGGCTAATAAAAATGAGCCTTAAAGACCTGGCCAGGAATTTCAGGGTCCTGCAAGGGTCAAATAAGAAAAAAATGATTGGTTCAAAAGAAACCTGGTGTGATTTCAGAGGCAGCTCCAGAATTTCCAGTGTGGGAGGTGATTCAGGGCAGCAACCTTCTGAGAGTATTTGTCTGGAAATTCACCTGCAGGTCAAGTGTACTGGTTTCCTTAGATTGCATGTTTACTTGGAGTGGATAGTCCTAGATTGAAAAGTGTCTCAAGTGCTACTCCTCCCAAGTACCTACTGTCTTGTTTAAATTCTTCAAACTGAGATGAAGGAGGAGGAGGAAAGGAAGGAGAAAAGGTCACTACTGTTTTGCTTAGGTTCTCCAGAGAAATGGTACTACAGGATATCAATGTATAAAATGATGTTAATTATAAGGACTTGGCTCATGGGATTATGGAGACTGGGAAATCCCATAATATGTTGTCTGCAATTTGGAGACCCAGGAAGCCAGTGGTGTAAATTCTAGTCCAAGTCTGAAGGACTGAGAACCAGGAGCCTCAATCTGCTCAGCTCAAGCATTGGTGGGCTAAGAATGTCTCATTTGTTGCACAGGCTGACATTGAACTCATTGGCACAAGTGATGCTCCTATACCAGTGTCTTGATGGTTGGGACTATAGGTAAGCACCACCACACTCAGTACCTCTCTTTTTTGTTTTATTTAGCCTCTCACCACCATAAGAAAAATGCTTAATTTCACTGAGAGGGGCCATCTGTTTTACTCAGTCCATTAGTTCAAAAGTTCATCTCTTGGAAACACCCTCAGAGACACCTCCAGAAATGTTTCACCAGATACCTGGGCATCCTGTGGCCCAGTCAAGTTGATACATAGAATTAATCCTACAGTAACTATAAAAACTTGAGTTTTATCATAAAGATATCAGGGAAGTTATGCACCTTCCTCCCCCATTACTTCCCACAGAAACCCAGCAGTCTTCACAGATGCTGTAAAGGAATCCTGACTGTTGTGCAGACAGGCATCAGCTACATTTTCCTTGTGGTGATTTGGAGTCTCTTCTTTGCTCTAATTGTTATTCTTGCAAGAACATCCAGTCTTCCACTGCTATCTTCCTTCCAGACTGTCTTTGATGACAACCATATCTTTCTATGTGCCCTACTTACACTTCCCTAGGGAAAAAAAAAAAACCCATCTGGTCTGATTTTGCTACCATGGCTCTCTCCCTTGCAGGTGGCAAGGGAACCACAGTGGAAGACTGCAGTTTAAGAACTGTCCAGATTGGAAATGGTCAAAGCACACATGAAGAAATGCTCAACATTCCTGGTCATAAAGGAAATGTAAATCAAAACTGCATTAAGATTCCACCTCCCTCCTGTTGAAATGACTATCATCAAGAACACAAACAACAAATGTCGGTGAGGATGTTAGGGAAAAAGGAACCTTCATACACTGCTGGTGGGAATGTAAATTAGTACCACCACTACAGAAAACAGAGGCTCTTCAAAAAACTAAAAAAAGAGGGCTGGTGGAGTGACTCAAGTGGTAGAATGCCTGCCTAGCAAGCACGAAGCTCTGAGTTCAAGCCCAGTACTGAAAAAAGGAACTAAAATTAGAACTGCTGTATGATCCAGCAACACCACTCCTAGAGAAATACCCAAAGGAATGTAAGTCAGGTTACAATAAAGGCACCTGCACACCCATGTTTATTGCAGCATTATTCACAATAGCTAAGCTGTGGAAACAGCCAAGATGCTCCACTACTGATGAATGGATTAGGAAAATGTGGTATTTATATACAGTGGAATTGTATTCGGCCATAAGGAAGAATGAAATTTTGTCATTTGCAAGTAAATGGATAGAACTGGGGAACATCATCTTAAGTGAAGTTGGCCAGGTCCGGAAAGCTGCATGTTTTCTCTCATATGTGGAATATAAACCCAATACAAATACAAGCAATATAAAAAAACAGGTCATGCTAAGAGGAGGTCATTAACGGGAGAGGAAAGAAGTTAAGAAGGTGAATATGGTTGATGTACTTTTGATACAAGAACAAATATAGTATTTTTAAGACAGCATTTCTTTCTTCCTTTTTGGCAGTACTGGGGCTTGAAGTCAAGGCTTCACACTTGCTAGGCTTGCTAGATAGGCACTTTATCACTAGAGCCACTCCACCAGCCCCTGAATGTAGAATTTTTAAACCTGTTGAAATCACCATAAGAAAGGGACTAAGGTAGAAAGGAGAAAAACAGAGGGGATGAACCAATTGGGGTTATAATACATGGAAAAGTCACCATAAAACTCTCTGTATAGCTATCTTATACAAACAAAAATGTCTTTTTTTCAAAAACACAGAACAGGAAAGTAAAACAGGTCCTCTCTGGGAGTTGGCACCAATGGGAGAGGGGAGGATGAAGGGAAAAGGTATAGGAGGGTGAATATGGTGGAATATTATGTACTAATATATGGTAATAGAAAAATGAGACCTGTTGAAACTATTCCAGGAATAGGGGAAAAGGGAATAAAGGAGTATGATGGTGGGAGTGAATTCAACTATGATATAAGAATTTTGATAAATGACATAATGTACCCCCAGTAACAATAATAAAAAAGAATAAAAATTAAATTAAATTTAAAAAAAAAGGACTGTCCATATTGGGCTGGAGAATAGCTTGGAGGTAGAATGCTTGATTAGCCTGCCTAAGGCCCTGGGTCCAACCTCCAGTACCACAAAACAACTGTCCAGTGCTGCTCCTTCAGGAGGTGCTGGTAGAAGGAGCCCCCACAGAGAGGGCTGGGACTTTCCAGAAAATACACTAGTTTCTATTCTGAATGTGGTTAGATCAGGAGCATGAAGGACAGAGAAATTCAGAACTTACTAAATGTGTGGATAGGAAGTCACCTCAGAGAGTGTGAGGATTCTCCATCACAAAGAGCACAGAAACAACCTCCCTTTTCAGTATTCTGCTGGGCATCTAGCCCTTGTTTTTTTGGGACAGGGTTTTACTATGTAACTTAGGTTGGTCTTGAACTCACTCTGTAGCCCAGGCTGGCCTCAAACCCCTGATCCTATTACCTATGCCTCCTGCGTGCTGAAATTACAGGCTTGCACTACCACACCCAGCTCCAATGCTCTTTAAGTCTAGCCTTTCTTCCAGTCTCATATTGTATATATGGCTTCTGTGTTTAGGCATGTGAAAACAGTCATTGGATTTTTTTCCTGTTAATCTACTCTCAGTTTATTTCACAAGACTAAAATGTTCAAACCTTCAGAGGGGAAAGAGAAATTTAATATTTCCTACACGTGCTAGTCACATAGTGCTACTTCTACATTCTTCTTTTGAGCAAAACAAGTCATAAAGATGGCCCTGTTCCATGGGGAGGAGAAACAGATGCCCCCTCTAGATGGGAGGACATGTTGGTGTTGGTGGCCATCTTTGCCTAGCATCTGCCACAAGGATGTGAGCTTATTAGAAATGCTGGTGCTTAAAACTACCTCAAATTTCTAGTCACAGACAGTCAGCATTGAACATTTGTAATTGTTAGATTCAGGTTCTATTTAGCTGAAATCTTTGTCTTGTTCCAGGGTGGTAATCTTTAATGCTTCCTACAGTTTTGAAATGGACTGTTTTCCATTTCAAGGATTGGCCCATGATAGTCTGGCAGAAGAACTCAGTGTTAAAGTGCATTTATGTACCCTTTCCTGCTCTGGGTGGTCATAGTATAGAGGAAAATTTACAGTGATTCACAGGGTGAGCTTTTAGAGGACTTTATACTGACCAATCTCACACAAAATTGTGCAGCCCATAGCTCCCAATGACTACTTTCTTTCCCGTCTCTCGCTCCTTTGAATATGCCTCTTCCCAACTATTTTACTTCTTTTCTACCTGGATTCTTTTGATGAACTATCCAAGAAAAAAATTATAGAGTAGCCCCTTCCTCATTTTTATGAAATAGAAGCTATATTCTGAGAATTACTCTAGAACGAGCCACCCAAATGCTCAGCGGTGGGCTCCTGGAGCCTAGAGGTTTCTGAATATTTAGCTCTAAGGATTTCAGCTCTTATTGGAAAACAGAGGGAAAACTTTGTAACTATAGTATATGAAACATATTTGAATTTAGTTCACAAGTGAATATCCCCTGGCTCCATGTCAGCTTCATGAACATTATTTTCTGAAGCAGCTAAGGTGAACAAGCAGCTGAGGATATGGAGTTCTCAGGAAGTGACTCTGTTGACAAAGTTGGGTTGTGTTAGCGTAACATTCCTCTTTCTTATAAAATTGCAGGCAGGTCTTCTTTTAAGAGAATGCTACCTACTTGGAGATTTTACTATAAACGAAGTAAACTAAAAGAAATGAAGGGAAGCTGTTTTGCCTTTCTAATCATAAAGAATTTCACTCTTGTTTCATTTGGCTCTTCAAGAGGAAATAAGTAATTATGTGGGTTGGCCTATATTAGCTGGACTCTCAGTTCTTCCTAAGAGGAAGACCCTGAACAATGGTTATGTGAGCTTTCAGGAAGTAGACACGATGTCCAAACACATTCTTCTTTGAGACTCCATTTCAGTTAAATGTATTGTCTGTCATACTTCTCCCCTTAAGACTTGTGACACCATCAGAAAAGTAATATTTGCATATGTAACTGTAAAAGCAGTTCTAGGGCTGAGTGATATTTGTATTTACACTTGACTGGGTAAAGGAAGAGTTATTTGATATTTTTTATCTTAAAAAGAAAACCAGCTTAATACACTGGCATTATTTATTTAGTCAGGTGTGAGTTACAGACAAATTCCCCCTGCATGTCCCAACTTAAATGTATATCCAGCGAAAGTCTGATCTGCAGTTATAAAAGTTACAATTCTTGGCTGGGTGCTGGTGGCTTACACCTGTAATCATAGCTACTCAGGAGTCAGATCAGGAGAATCATGATTCAAGGTCAGAGTGAGCAAATAGTTTGAGAGACCACATCTCAAAAATACCCAACACAAAAAAGGGCTGGCCAAATGGCTCAAGTGGTAGCACGCCTACCTAGCAAACATGAAGCCCTGAATTCAAATCCTAATATTGGCAAAAAGAAAATGTTACTTGATATCAGAGTCCAGAAGGCTTGGCTGTTTCCCTTGTGCTTGCCTTTCAATCCTTCTTTTACTATTTATTAATTTACTGATTCCCCAGCTTTGAAAAACTTGGTATGTTTAGGGTACTGGAGGCCTAACAAATGATTAGAGCTGTGGGCTGTCTCCTCTGGAGACAGACATTTTGAGGTAGTTATAGCAATGGGCCAAGTGCTGTAGTGTGGGTGTGACCATGGCGAGGCCAGCAGAGGTCAGGGAAGGCGTTCAGAGGAAGAAAAGTTTATGTATAATCTGTAATTGTTCACTTGGGCCTGGACACCAGTGGCTCACACCTGTAATCCTAGCTACTCAGGAGGCAGAGATCAGGAGGATCGTGGTTTGGAGTCAGCCTAGGCAAATAGTTCCACAAGACCATATCTTGAAAAAAACCCTTCACTGTAAAGGGCTGGTGGAGTGGCTTAAGGTGTAGGCCCTGAGTTCAAGCCCCAGTACTGCAATAAAAAAAAAAAAAGTGGATCTGACCCACTTAGGTCAGACCAGGGATCAGAAGGGATTTACCTGTGAAAGGCAAAAAGAATGTAGCTTATTGGAAAAGCTGCAAACAGGTGGGGAGACCATTTTTTTCTGGTCTGTGCATAAACCAGCTGGAAAGGTTGTCAGGGATAGGTGAAGGGATCTGGGTGTCGAGCCCATGAGTTGGGCTCTGTTCCTCCAGGGAGATTTTAAGTGTCTGTAATTAATGTGCCAATGAGTGTGGCAAGTAGAGAAGAGGCAGGTAGAGGTGGGTGAAGGTTGAACCAGAAACACAGAGGCAAATAAGGCACCTGGGCAAAATCTGGCCAGACCTGGATGACTGGTGCTCTCTGGACTCAGCTGCTCTTTACCAGTTGTGTGCACCTGAAATAAGTCAATTAACTTCTTTGTACTATGATTTCTTCATCTTAATACCGGGATAGTAATGTGACACATCTTACAAAATTATTGAGACACTTCAGTGATTTAATATATATGAAACATTTAGAACAGGGTCTAGCCCATCTTAATAAATGGTTGCTGTTATTACCAGAAGTCAGCAATGTGATCAGATACGAAGTAGAAAGCTTGCTCTGGGGGCCCTGGAGACAAAGGTTTGAGAAGAGAGGAGCCCATGAGAAAGTGTATGAAGTTCACCAGGTGAGGGGTGGAGATCTGTGGTGAGAAGTTCTTGTTTGCTGACCCCCAGATATGTCTTTGCTGGCCCTGCTTAGATCCCAGAAGACACATGGAACCTAAGCCTCTAAATTGGTTCTGGCATGGTGAATAGAGTCTATTGTTTCTGGAAGTTTTGCTCTGGCTACCAGGAGTGTCAACACCAACCATGACATTCATTCTAACATAGGTTTCCTTCTTTTCCTGTTTTTGGTTTCTCCTTTTATTCCATGTCATTTATATTTCAGTTATAACTTTTATAGTAAAGACATTCCAAGCCTGTTTAGAAGGAGGCAGATGATAAATTAATGTAAATAAACTAGAATGGAGAACTTAAGATGCAAACAACATACCAATTTAAAAAAATTCAAAATCAGACTTGTTTGCTGTGAGGTTACCTGTCAAAGTCATAAAACTAAAACATCAGAGGGTAATTATGAAGAGTCATTGCAGCAAGAAATGGTTCCAACTTCATCTGACTATTTTTTCATGTTTTTAACATTTTTATTAGCATATAACAGCCGTACAGTGTTTTAATTGTGATATTTCCATATATGCTTACAACATATCTTGACTAGGTTCATCCCCACCATCATTCACCCTCATCCCCTTCCCCCTACTTAAAGTGATTTCAGCAGGTTTCAGTGTTCTTCATATACGTATAGAAAGTAAATCCAAACATATTCACCCTCCTTTACCCTCTCCATTTCTCCTCCCCCTCCCACTAGTACCATACCCCTAACAGGACCCATTCTACATCCCCTATTCTTCATTGTTTAAGTGTATGTTCATTGGGGTTTCACTATGGTATTTGACCTGGGAATATATTATACTTTAATTGGTCTAACCCCTCTAATTACTCCTTACCCTTTCACCATACCCTGTGCTGTTCAACTGTTCTCAGTACATTTCAATGTGCTTTTTTCCTACCCAGCTATATTTTAATATTATATACTCTTTACCATTCTCTTTTCCTATCCCTCCTCCTCTAGTCTCCTCAAGCAGCCTCACTATTGGAGACATGTTATATATATAACACATAAGCAATACTTATCTCTGACAAAGTAGACTTCAAACCTACATTGATCAAACGAGATAAAGAAGGACATTCCATACTAATAAAAGGGGAAATAGACCAAAAGGAAATAATAATCATCAATCTTTATGCACCCAATGTCAACGCACCCAATTTCATCAAACATACTCTGAAAGACCTAAAAGCATATATAAACGCCAACACAGTGGTTGTGGGAGACTTTAACACCCCATTATCATCAATAGATAGGTCATCCAAACAAAAAAATCAATAAAAAAATCCAAGATCTAAAATATGCAATAGATCAAATGGACCTAGTAGATGTCTACAGAACATTTCATCCAACTTCTACACAATATACATTCTTCTCAGCAGCCCATGGAACCTTCTCCAAAATAGATCATATCCTAGGGCACAAAGCAAGCCTCAGCAGATATAAGAAAATAGAAATAATACCGTGCATACTATCTGATCACAATGCAGTAAAACTAGAACTCAACAACAAAAGTAAAGACAAAAAACATGCAAACAGCTGGAAACTAAATAACTCATTACTTAATGAAGAATGGATCATCGATGAAATAAAAGAGGAAATTAAAAAGTTCCTGGAAGTCAATGAAAATGAAAACACAACCTACCGGAACCTATGGGACATAGCTAAGGCAGTTCTGAGAGGAAAGTTTATAGCCATGAGTGCATATATTAAAAAGACTGAAAGATCCCAAATCAATGACCTAATGATACATCTCAAACTCCTAGAAAAACAAGAACAAGCAAATCCCAAAACAAATAGAAGGAGAGAAATAATAAAAATAAGAGATGAAATCAACGAAATAGAAACCAAAAAAACCATACAAAGAATGAATGAAAAAAAAAGTTGGTTCTTTGAAAAAATAAACAAGATCGATAGACCCCTGGCAAACCTGACTAAAATGAGGAGAGAAAAAACCCAAATTAGTAGAATTAGGAATGCAAAAGGGGAGATAACAACAAACACCATGGAAGTCCAGGAAATCATCAGAGACTACTTTGAGAACCTATATTCAAATAAATTTGAAAATCTTAAAGAAATGGACAGATTTCTAGATACATATGATCATCCAAAACTGAACCAAGAGGAAATTAATCACCTGAATAGATCTATAACACAAAATGAAATTGAAGCAGCAATCAAGAGTCTCCCCAAAAAGAAAAGTCCAGGACCTGATGGATTCTCTGCTGAATTCTATCAGACCTTTAAAGAAGAACTGATACCAACCCTCCTTAAACTGTTCCACGAAATAGAAAGGGAAGGAAAACTGCCAAACACATTTTATGAAGCCAGTATTACACTTATCCCAAAACCAGGCAAAGACAACTCCAAAAAGGAGAATTATAGGCCAATCTCCTTAATGAACATTGATGCAAAAATCCTCAACAAAATAACGGCAAACCGAATTCAGCAACACATCAAAAAGATTATTCACCACGACCAAGCAGGCTTCATCCCAGGGATGCAGGGGTGGTTCAACATACGAAAATCAATAAACGTAATAAACCACATTAACAGAAGCAAAGACAAAAACCACTTGATCATCTCAATAGATGCAGAAAAAGCCTTTGATAAGATCCAACATCATTTCATGATAAAAGCTCTAAGAAAACTAGGAATAGAAGGAAAGTGCCTCAACATTATAAAAGCTATATATGACAAACCTACAGCCAGCATTATACTTAACGGAGAAAAATTAAAACCATTCCCTCTAAAATCAGGAACCAGACAAGGATGCCCACTATCTCCACTCCTATTCAACATAGTACTGGAATTCCTAGCCAGAGCAATTAGGCAAGAAGAAGGAATAAAAGGAATACAAATAGGTAAAGAAACTGTCAAAATATCCCTATTTGCAGACAACATGATCCTATATCTTAAAGACCCAAAAAACTCTACTCAGAAGCTTCTAGACATCATCAATAGCTATAGCAAGGTAGCAGGATATAAAATCAACATAGAAAAATCATTAGCATTTCTATACACTAACAATGAGCAAACGGGAAAAAGAATGTATGAAAACAATTCCATTTACAATAGCCTCAAAAAAAATCAAATACCTAGGTGTAAACCTAACAAAAGATGTGAAAGACCTCTACAAGGAAAACTATACACTTCTGAAGAAAGAGATTGAGGAAGACTATACAAAGTGGAGAGATCTCCCATGCTCATGGATTGGTGGAATCAACATAGTAAAAATGTCGATACTCCCAAAAGTAATCTACATGTTTAATGCAATTCCCATCAAAATTCCAATGACATTCATTAAAGAGATTGAAAAATCTACTGTTAAATTTATATGGAAACACAAGAGGCCACGAATAGCCAAGGCAATACTCAGTCAAAAGAACAATGATGGACGTATCACAATACCTGACTTCAAACTATATTACAAAGCAATAACAATAAAAACAGCATGGTACTGGCACAAAAACAGACATGAAGACCAGTGGAACAGAATAGAGGATCCAGATATGAAGCCACACAACTATGAGCAACTTATCTTTGACAAAGGAGCTAAAAATATACGATGGAGAAATAGCAGCCTCTTCAACAAAAACTGCTGGGAAAACTGGTTAGCAGTCTGCAAAAAACTGAAACTAGATCCATGTATATCACCCTATACCAAGATTAACTCAAAATGGATCAAGGATCTTAATATCAGACCCCAAACTCTTAAGTTGATACAGAAAGAGTAGGAAATACTCTGGAGTTAGTAGGTATAGGTAAGAACTTTCTCAATGAAACCCCAGCAGCACAGCAACTAAGAGATAGCATAGATAAATGAGACCTCATAAAACTTAAAAGCTTCTGTTCATCAAAAGAAATGGTCTCTAAACTGAAGAGAACACCCACAGAGTGGGAGAAAATATTTGCCAGCTATACATCAGACAAAGGACTGATAACCAGAATATATAGGGAACTTAAAAAACTAAATTCTCCCAAAACTAATGAACCAATAAAGAAATGGGCAAGTGAACTAAACAGAACTTTCTCAAAAGAAGAAATTCAAATAGCCAAAAAACACATGAAAAAATGCTCACCATCTCTAGCAATAAAGGAAATGCAAATTAAAACCACACTAAGATTCCACCTCACCCCTGTTAGAATAGCCATCATCAGCAACACCACCAACAACAGGTGTTGGCGAGGATGCGGGGGAAAAAGGAACCCTCTTACACTGTTGGTGGGAATGTAGACTAGTACAACCACTCTGGAAAAAAATTTGGAGGCTACTTAAAAAGCTAGACATTGATCTACCATTTGATCCAGCAATACCACTCTTGGGGATATACCCAAAAGACAGTGACACAGGGTACTCCAGAGGCACCTGCACACCCATGTTTATTGCAGCACTATTCACAATAGCCAAGTTATGGAAACAGCCAAGATGCCCCACCACTGACGAATGGATTAAGAAAATGTGGTATCTATACACAGTGGAATTTTATGCAGCCATGGAGAAGAACAAAATGTTATCATTTGCTGGTAAATGGATGGAATTGGAGAACATCATTCTGAGTGAGGTTAGCCTGGCCCAAAAGACCAAAATCATATATTCTCCCTCATACGTGGACATTAGATCAAGGGCAAACACAACAATGGGATTAGACTATGAGCACATGATAAAAGCGAGAGCACACAAGGGAGGGGTGAGGATAGGTAAGACACCTAAAAAACTAGCTAGCATTTGTTGCCCTTAACGCAGAGAAACTAAAGCAGATACCTTAAAAGCAACTGAGGCCAATAGGAAAAGGGGAACAGGTACTAGAGAAAAGGTTAGATCAAAAAGAATTAACCTAGAAGGTAACACCCACGCACAGGAAATCAATGTGAGTCAACTCCCTGTATAGCTATCCTTATCTCAACCAGCAAAAACCCTTGTCCCTTCCTGTTATTGCTTATACTCTCTCTACAACAAAATTAGAAATAAGGGCAAAATAGTTTCTGCTGGGTATTGAGGGGGTAGGGGGGAGAGGGAGAGGGCGGAGTGGGTGGTAAGGGAGGGGGTGGAGTGGGTGGTAAGGGAGGGGGTGGGGGCAGGGGGGAGAAATGAACCAACCTTGTATGCACATATGAATAATAAAAGAAAAAGAAAAAATATATATATATATACATATATAACACATATAAATCTTTCTGACTCTGGCTTAGTTGGCTTAATGTGATTTCAAGTTCCACCCATATATATGCAACCAACATAATTTCATTTTTCTTTGTGACTGAGTACTCCATTATGTATACATACACATTTTCTTAATGTATTAATCAGTTATAGGGCGTCTGGGTTGTTTCCACAACTTGGCTATTGTGAACAGTGCTGCAATGCATATTGGTGTACTTTGTATCAAGACACAAAGTTGCTCTATTGTGTCCTGATTTGCATTCCTTCTTGTATATGCCCAAGAATGGTATCACTGGATTGTATGTCAGTTGTATTTTTAGTTTTTTAGGGAATCTCCATACTGTTTTCCATAGCAGTTGTACAAATATGCATTCCCACCAACAGTGTATGAGGGTTCCTTTTTCCCCACATGCTTGCCAATATTTGTTGTTTGAATTCTTGATGATACTGGCTGACTAATTGTATTAGCCTGCTCGGGCTGCCATAACAAAATACCACAGAGAGGGTGGCTTAAACCACAGAAAAATTCATTTTCTCACAGTTCTGGAGTCTGGAAAGCTGAGATCAGAATGGTTGATTTCTGATGAAGATTCTTTTCCTGACTTGCAGATGGCCACTTTCTTCCTGTGTCCTCACGTGGCAAAGAAAGTAAGCAAGACAGAAAGAGCTTTGTGGTGTTTTTCTTACAAGGACACAACTTCTATTGGATCAGCACCCCATCCTCCCTATGATCTCATTTAAACTTAACTGCTTCCTTAGAATCTCCACTCCATGTACAGGCACGCTGTGGGTTAGGACTTCAATATGTGAATTTGGGGCAAGGAGTACACAACTTTCAGTACATAGCACTAATCAAACTGGTTTGAATGCTAATTCTACAAAGTAGGGCATGTGCTCTGACTTTGGTCTTCAGCCTCATCACAACTGTATGTCTGCACTTGGATTCCATTACTAATTTGCTTCATGAGATGTATTTTGTGTGTTTGCTTAGCATTCCAGTAGAATAGGAAGGAAACAAGGATTTTTAAAAAAAAATCTGTTTTGTGTCTAGAACAATACCTGGCACATAGTAGAACCCAACAAATAGTCATTGAATAGGTGAATGAATGAATGGGCAAATGAATGAATGAGTGAGTGAACTGGTGAATAAATGAATGAGGGAGTGAATGGATGAATGGATTTTTAACTAAGGGGAAAAAAACAAGCAAATCCAATTATAGGTATTTGGAAAGGGACAAAAATCCTGAATTTTTTTAAAGAGAAAAGTTTCTGGGTCATCCAACAAAAGGTTTTATAGGCTCACAGAGCAAAAACTATTCAGGTCATCCTTGTACCTTTCTTGCTGTGTGTTCAGTTTCAAACTAAGTATCCAACCAGGTTCAGGGCCTGCATCAATCAGATGGAAGAATCAACAGAATAAAAAATAAGATTTTCTTGTGTTTGATCTATTAGGTCATTTTTACCATGGTAATAGCTGAAACCCGGTATACTAGAAATTATTTCTGGAGCAACTGAAATATTCAACTAATTGCTAAGTTGTCCATTCTCATTTAGGAATTGTAGTATAGCCATGACAGCCTGTATTTAGCAGTTTCCAAAACTCTCAAGTCTTTTATAAGCAACTGTTATTTAGGCACATAATACTTGTAGGACATTAATATTTAAAGAGTATTGTTAGAGGTGGCTGGTGCCAGTGTTGAGAGAAAGCATGAATAACTTGTTCTGAATTGGCATTTGTTTTTGTACAGTCAATTCAATATCAGAAGCTAGGAAAATGCCTACTGACTCCATTCATTTCATTATTTTTATACACATGGAGTTGACTCTTTAACCAATTATTCAGTGTCTGCTTTGTCTCCCCAGTGCAAAGGTCCTGATAGGTCAGTGTTCACTGAACAGGACTGAACTTACTGAGCATTCCTACTATGCCCAACCATGCCAGGTATTGTCAGGAACAGGATTATAAGGCAGAGTCTCTGCTGCTTGAGGGTTCAGTCTCCCTCAGGAGACATTACTACCTATGAAATGACCCGCAGATGATAGAGAGGAGAGGGCACCTGCATGTATGAAGGTGAATTGCTTAGAACTCAGCGCTGGCCATCTTCCCTCTCTATACTTATTCCCTTGGTGATCTCATGAGTTCATGGCAGGGATTTTAATGACTTTAAAGTATTTATATTGTTGACTCTCAAATGTGTGACTTCCATCCAAAGTCCTCCCACCTGCATCTCAAATTTGCATGTTTGAAGCAGCCTCCCACCAAACTTTCTCCTGGACCAAATGTCTTCATCCCAGGAAATGGTATCACCACACACCAGGCTGTTAGAACCAGAAGCCTGGTATATTCTAATTTTTCCCTTTGCCTCACCCCTCCCCCATCCAGTTTATTCCAAACTTCATGGGCTCCACCTCTTCTACCTCCCAAATAACCCCATCTACTTTTCACTCTCCTCACTGGTCTGAACCTTATTGACTCTCTCTGCATTAAAGGGCAGACTACTAATTGGTCTTCTGATCCATCCTCTCCACAGTTGCCACAAACACAAATCAGATTATATTACTCATTTAAATCCTTCACTAGAATGTTATGTTGAATAAAATTGCATGGAACTATACACGCACAAAAATAAACCAATGTAGGCTTGGAATGAGTGGGAGAGCGCTTGCCTAGCATGCACAAGACCCTAGGTTCCATCCCCAGCACTGCCAAAAAATAAAATAAAGTAAATGAATGCTTGTGGACTTCAATAAATATGAAGAAGGTCTGTAGTCCAGTTAACAAGTGTTGGACCAATGTCAATCTCCTCTTTGGATATAACACTATATAAGACGCTATCACTGAGGGAAACTGGAAAAAGGGTTGACAGAAAGCTATACTAATTTTGCAACTTCGTGAGAATCAATAATTAGTTGAAAATAAAAAGTTTTAAAACACCCGTTGAAGGGGAAAGGAATTCCTACATTGACTTTTCACTGTGGCAAATCCAAGTGCTTACCACAGCCTGTAGAAATCATTGTGTGAGATGACTCTTGTCACCCACCTTGACAGCTCCACCCCAATGTCACTCTCCCATTGGTTACTCTTCAGCTACACTGGATTCCTGGCAGTTCCTAAAACACATCAAATGCCTTTCTGCCCCAGGATATTTGCATATGCCACCATCTCTGCCTAGAATACCATTCACATCACTGGTTCTTCCTCATCCTTAAGAGAAATATTTCCTGACACCTAATAGACACTGAGTCCCTACTTGGCTCTTTTCCTTAATAGAACTATTTATGATCTATAATAAATGTTTACTTTATATTCATTGGCACTTATAGTCTAATGAGAGTGAGAGAAAATAACAGATCATATCTGTTGTATTTACTTATATATCCTTCACTAGTATAGTTCTTGGCCCATAATCACTGTTCAATACAAATTTATGGAAAAAGGAAGAAAACAAATGTGCTTTAGCATCTCAAAAATGGGGATATCAGTGTCAAAATTATCTTTAAAATAGTTCCATTAGAAGGTTTGTTTTAATTTGAAATATCAAAAGATACTCGGTTTGGTAAAATACTGAGGCATGTGGTGCACAATGAAGATTCTATCTTAAGCCAGGTAACATAGTATGCAAGCCTGGAAGCCCAGCACTCGGGAGGCAGAGGCAGGAGGATCTCTAGTTCAACGTCAGCCTTATTAATATGGTAGACCCTCACATACACACACAGAGATTCTGTCTTTAAATGTGTATCATGTATGATTCCATTTTTTGTGTTATCTAATTCGAAACTGCAGTCTGTTGTAAAGCCAAATGCAGAAACTACAGTGAGGTCTGAATATTTTTAGTTTCCCATTACTAACCCTGGAATTTATTTGGACTCATTTTGATATTTTTGTGCAGGATAAAGGAGCAAGATGAGTACTACATTTCTGCTACTTTAAGAAATGCATCATTTTGTTCTCATTAAATTTCTAAATGCATTTCCAAATTTCATAAAATTTGGAAAATAGAGAAAGATAAAAATAAAAAGAAATCATTGTTATCCCATTATCCAGAGTCATGTTTATATTTTCATATTCTTCCTCCTATGAATACTTCTTTATTAAAACTAGACACTGTATGAAAAATAGAGGCTGTATGAAATATTATATTCTCACTTAAGAATTGATATTAGCACCAGTGGTTTCTGCATCAGTTGGTATTATTTGAAAGCAGCATTTTAAGTGACAAGTACTAAGATTTGCTTTATTATTCTAATGCAGATGCATTATAACTGATTACCCTATTCGAAATTTAGGCTACTTTTTCTATTTTTACAAATATGTAATGTGATGAATGTCTCTGTGTACAAGTGTTTCTATTGTTTGTTTAAAATAGTTTTCTGGAAGTGTTGGGGATCTAGCTCAGTGACAGAGCTCTTGTCTAGCATGTGGGCATGCCCTGGTTTACTAGATTTCTGGCCCAGCACTGCAAAAACAAACAAATAAACAAACAAAGGGTCACAAATCCAAAACTAAATACATAAAAGGAGTAGATAGCTTCATAAAAGGAATTGCAGAGCCAAATGATATGAACATTTTTACAGCTCTTGATAACATTTGGCCCAATTTTTTTCCAGAAAAATTACTTGCCCACATCTACTACTGTATTTCATAGCTGCTTTGGCACTCCACTTTAGACCGAAATCAGTGAATCAAGCCTATCTTGGATTCCTTCCAAGAGGTGTGCTACCAACATATAAGAATGGCCTTACCATGGGGAGGTCTTCCATCAAAAATGATCTTGAAACATGAACACCCAAAGACAATGCCACCTATGTCCCTTGTGCATTCATTTCTTCATTATTCTAGGAAGGAGTGTTAGCATTCAGGTCTGGTTTTTTGAGCATTAAGTTGAAGAGAAAAGTAGAGGAGACAGGTAGTTTAAATTCCCAGAGCATTGCTTCACATCAGTGAAAAACTACAATTTTTAAATAGATACTTATATTTCAGTTGGCCCCATGATGCCTGAAGAATTTAGGTTACGATTAAAAGAGATGAAAGGAAATATTGCCAAGAGACCTAGAAAAATCCAGTGTGTTGAGCTTGAAAACAGGCTTTCAAGCTTTGTGAATTCCACATTCACAGCTGTGCATCCTGTCAGATTCGGGCCACTGGGTAAATAAATATCTTTGGAAGCAAGCATTGACATTTAAGAAAAAAATTTAACCCAAGATCAAGTGAACAACTGAAATCCCAGGAGGCTGACAAGTTTTCGGGAAAGTAGTCATTTTTATTCTTAATGAGGTAGGAGCTGACTTCTGAGTCTAGTGAATATTTTTGGCTCTTCCATCTGAGTATTAAGTGACCAAATGCAGTGAGAAATTGTTCACAGGTTTGATTGTGAACAAGTAAACAATGTGAATTAACAAGTGAACAATGTCTCTGTCTCTCCCTGTGTGTGTGCATGTGTGTACAGATAGGGAGCCTTAGTTAATTCAGTGTTGCATATCTGTGCATCCACACAGATTGGAGCTTTCCTTTTAGACATCTTGAGAGCCTGAACAGTGCTGTACCTGCAGAACAACAAAGTTTGGCATAAGTCTGCCTGTCTTCAAAGTCACGGTTCGAGTGGAGTTAAATTCCTCAGCCCTGTGTTTCCTGTTGCTCAAGAGCTTGCCTGGTGAAATGAGATCCCAATCACTGGGTTATGTCAGGCTTGCCTTTGAAGGCAGGCTTGGGTGTTCACTACTTGCTAGGCAAGTGGACTCCTATTTCTAAGAGTTTTTTTTTTTTTTAAGCATGTTTGTTGACACTATGATTATGCTATTTTTAGGAATCTTTTAGAGTAGTTTTCTCAAGGTCCTGTAAATGCAGAATGAAATGGATAGAGTTAGCAGAGTGGGAGCTGAGGGGTAAGCTGTTCTGGTGAGAACTGGGCCTTAATGAAGGCGGGACTCCTGAAGACCAGAAAAACAACTCCACTGATGCCAAATAGATAATTCTCCTCAGCCTTACCAGCAGGTCCAATCTGTGGCTAACTGGATTAGTCACGAGACCAAAACTGGGTTAATGGGAAAAGATGGTTCAACTCAAACTTACCTCGTGGCTCCCCTCGGGGTGATGAGTTATCATCATCACCATTCTACAACATGAGGGCTTTCGCTTTAGTTAACAGAGAATTGAAAATGGCTCTACCTTGCAAATGATAGTTGCCAACTGTTAATTGCTTTTTTTTTTTTCCCTTTCTTGTGGTACTGGGGTTTGAACTCAGAGTCTCACACTTGCTAGGCAGGTGCTCTACCACTTGAGCCACTCCACCAGTCTTTAGTGTCAACTGTCGAAGCTAACACTTCAGGTGGGCACAAAGAGGCCACATCTGTGATCACAGGAAGAAGGAAGTGTGGGGGGGTTCTTAGTACCCGCGGGAAGTCCTGGCTGGTCGGGATGCCAAGGTACCTCGTGTCCAGTAGTCAGAGGCTTGCTCTGGTTGTGGTTCAACACTCACCACATCATAAGCTCTCAATAAATATTTATTGGCAGATCAGACACAAAGATGCCTGTGCTCCAACAACCACATCTGACCATCTCCATCTTCCAGCCTGCTAAGAGCAGAATCCATGGCTTGCCCAGGCTCCTGAAGGATTTTCTGGTTCTGTCTTTAACATGTTAAAAGATGTACTTTCTAATTTACTGGGAGAACTTACTTGCAGCTCTTTTTTTCATCGTGTTTATTACTACTTAGAACTAATTCTATAGTCTGAAACTGTCATACAGCCAAGACCAAGTGCTGTTAAAGACATCAAAAAGAAAAAAAAAAAAAACCTAAGCTGGGTGCTGGTGGCTCATACCTGAAATCCTAGCTACTCAGGAGGCAGAGATCATGAGAATCACAGTTTAAAGTCAGCCTGGACAAATAGTTCCAAGAGACCCCATCTTGAAAAAAACCTATCACAAAAAAAGAGCTATTGGAGTGGTTTAAGGTGTAGCCCCTAAGTTCAAGCCCCAGTACCACAAAAAAAAAAAAAGGGAAAATGAAAAAAACCTAAAAATACTATAAAATGGTACATTTATCAAGTTAGTAATCTTTGCTTTAAAAGGATCCTGATACACACATGTAAAGTATCCCATTTCTTTTAAGAAGTATAGCTTCCATGGTACTGTAAGAGTTGCTTAAACTACTTTTGCTGAAAAGCTATGAGGGTCCACTACTAACTAAAAACAGGAGAAAGGCATGGCATCTCTCCATCATTTTGTATCGTCTTTGCTCTAAGCCATTCTCTCTGCAGGCACTTTGCAATCATCTTGGAGTCCAGGAAGACAGAACTGATAACATCTTCATGACAAGGGACAGAAACTACCCCTAACAGCAGAGCCTTCTTGGGACAGACCACCTGCCAAGTGACAATGACTAGTTAACAAGCTCTAGGAACCCCTGAAGAATAAGGCCACACCCATGATTGGGAATGTTTAACTATGCATACTTTTTGTCCCTTGCCCCCCATTTTTTGTCTATTTAAGCCAATAGCTCATATTTGTACGCTGAAGATGGCTGAAAATGGGCTGAGTGCTTACTTTGTCTATCCCCATGACATATCCCAAGCTGTGCAATAAATCTCCTTTGTCTGCCCTTTACCATGCCTCTTTATTTGGTATGTAGCAGCTAGTGGTTGGACCTGGCATGTGGAATCCCAGGAGTTTGGGTCTTGGGTCCAAAATTCCGGTTTTGGTATCAGTGTTACAGAAGTAAATGCATATGATAAACTAACTCGAGGGATGTCACAGAATGGCTATTCTTTTCCCTACTGAAAACCCAAGGATTGTTTTCTCTGGGTGGCCAATGAGAATAGTAGAATGTATGCTCATTTAGTTGCTAGTTTATTTAATCTATTATCTTTTTCTTAAATATATCACAGATAATATGACATTACTCCCTTAAGTACTGACTGTGTATCACCTAACCACCATGCCATGATCACCTTAACAAGATCAACAGTAATCCCTTGATAATCTTTAATATTTGTCTTTCTTTCAAATTTCCCAAAGTCATCTGCAGTTAGCTTATGTGAGCCAGGACCCAATCAAGTTCCATGTGTTGCATTTGGTTGCTCTTCCCAAGTCTCTTTTGATCTAGAACAGTTTTCTCCCTCACCCCCACCTCACTGACTTGA
Source organism: Castor canadensis (assembly GCF_047511655.1). Lineage (NCBI taxonomy): Eukaryota > Metazoa > Chordata > Mammalia > Rodentia > Castoridae > Castor > Castor canadensis. The sequence goes on along the minus strand of NC_133389.1, from coordinate 171,630,975 downwards.
TGAAGAACTCTACAATTAGCCTTGTTTTATTAACTGCTCACCAAGAAGGCAACAATGGGTATAATAGTCCTGTCATCATAATAAAATTTGGTGTCTTTATTTCATGAATGATAGTTTTGATCTGGTGTTTACTAAAACTCAACCTCAAGAGCAAAGAAAATAAAACAAACCCCCTGGCCATGACTTGAATCTGACTGGATGTGTAGCAGGTTCAGGCAGAATCCCTGTTCCTCAATCCTGTGGGTGTTTGGGTCGGTGACTAATCTTCCCTGATTGGGCATCAGTTGTTTGGACACCCCATGTGATTTCCCTTGACCTCTTTGATGGTTCTCAGTTTGGTTTTCCATGGCTGACTTTAGGAATGTGTGCAACCTCCTCCAGCTCTATAAAGTATCTCCACCAGGGGCAAAGATAGTTACAGAATTTCTCTCTCACTGGCTAAATCTCATCTTTTTAAAATTCTGTTCTCATATGGAAATGAGGACTCCCATGACAGAATGACAATCAGTGCTAGTATTCTCTCTAGTAACCTTACATCTTACAGTACACATGCATTGGAGGTGTGGGCAATGGGTCTTAATATTTTCATGCAATGAAAGGAAATTACCTTTTAAAAAAACCCTAACTTCTCCATGAAATGACTGCCCAGTAGTTAACTAGCACAGGTTACACTTGTCGACTAAAATGCTTCCATTAGACTTCATTCCAGCTGAATCATTATGATATCTTTTTCCTTAACTTTATGTTCTCAACTTGAGAGTCAGGAGATGGGACTGGGCTTGTAAGGCCCCATCAGGCCAGTGAGTTCAATGACCTCATGTTAATAGTAAATCCAATTTGCCATTTCTCTCTCCTCTGCTCTAACCTCATCCAACAGGCTCTTGCCTTTGTGTGCACCAACAGGCTCTATAATGGCTAGGGAGCCATGATGCAGGATGTCCCTGATCGTCATCTTTAAGTATGACTTTGCTAAACAGGTCATTTCATGTCTAGGTCTACTTGCTTTAGGTCTCTCACATATACAAACTACTCACTTTTCTACTTAACATCAGTGATTATGTTAAAAATCTGTGCAATTATAAGGTTACTTACAATTTGGTTGGATTAAAAAAAGACAGTAAGTAAATATGGTAGTACTGAATGGATCAGTTGACATTCTGCACATACATTGGCTACACTAAAAAAATGCATTGCAGGACCTAGACCTGATAACATTGCACAAGCAGGCTCATTATCTTACTAAGGACACAGGGACCAACAGGGAAGCTAGCTTGTCCATTTTGGAGTGAGCAAAGCACCTTGACCTGGTATGCAACATAGCCAGGATTCTGACTCAGGTCTCCTTCCTCTCAGACCAACTCCTTTCCTAGTGTTCAAACTCAATAGTTGAAGTTGCATATTTGAGCAATATTGTCATTGGTGGTTACATTGTGTGCAATTCAAGAGCTGACCCCCCTTTTCTCATGTGCTACTCTACTGAATAGACACCCCCAACGAATCTAAAAAGTTTTTCATAATGATCCCTATTAGAAGACAGAATCAGTCACAAGATATATGTACTAGGCCACAATAGAAACCACAACCTCCATTTGTGTCTTATGAAAGTTCTTTTATGAAGCTGAATAGACCACAATTCTTGCTTTGTATTTTAAAAGCAGAGTGGTTATGCATGTCCATCCTGATTTCCTCCTCTCTTCTTTCTATTTTTGCTGTCTGTCTGGTTGGCCCAGCCAAGTCCTTTTGAAGCTGCTGGTATATAAATACCTCTGGGAATTGAGGCCCATGAGGAACAGAGAACAGCTGACTCAGCAAAGCACAGCTCCAGGCCCTGCAGGGCCAACCTATGGCCCAGGCACACTGGTTTCGGTCTGATGGACGGCTGGCTTTCTGCTGAGCAGGCTTTAGTGGTTTAAAGGTTGGCACAGGAGGCTGGGCTCCTTGCCATGAGCCTATCCATCTCTATTTGTAACCTACATGGTAATTAAATCCAGACTTTTGTTGGAGCATCATCTTTAGCAGTATTTCAGGTGTGGTATTCTAGTAAGTGCCCATTTCTACCTTGCTTTTAAAGGTGCGCATTATATGTTAGTAAAATGTTTTCACATTTGTTTATGGTTCAAAGTCAGTTGGTGTCACCTTTGCCACTTCATAGATGTGTCAGTTTGTGAACGCAAGTCCCTAGGTAGGAAAGGTGTTTCTCTAAGAGCAAGGTGAGTGTTTCTGACATCAGGATTCCTTTTGCAATCTCTGGCAGGAGTTTTGCTTTTGTTGTTTTGTTTTATTTGTGTTTAGAGGAGTCATTTCCTAAACTTCTCATCAGGGAAGATTGAGATGGATTACTCATTGTCTTACTATTCAGATGGGTGACTAATAGCTAACATTTTTCTCTCAGGAGACTAGAAGTCAGGTGCACATATCAAGTGGAAAATTCTGCAAATGTATAGCTAACAGTTGACTGTAGCAGACATTTGTGAAGTGCTCTCTAGGTGCCAGGCACTGTGCCATGAGCCCTATTTTTTTTTGTGTGTGTGGAATATATATACACATATGTTCTTTTATGTGAGTTAATGTGTGTCAGTGTTTAAACAGTGTCTGGCACAAATTGAATGCTCCATAAGTATTAGCAGTTGCTCTTGTTATCTGTCCAGTGATTGAATTGTCTGGACTTGCTAAATGATTTTTGAATCGTAACATTTCCCAGAGGCTCATACATCAAAAACCTTCCTGTCACACTCCAGCCAAATTTGCTCTTCTTGCAGAATTTCCTGTCTTACCATGCCATACCACTAGAAACAAGCTGGTCCTTCATCCACTATGCTGCCATCTGCCACAAGGCCTTTTTCCCTACGACTCCTCATCCTAGCTACCTTTTTCCCTTCTGCCTTTGCTCGTCAAAGGCCACAGCTCGAGTTGCTTTGGCTGAGATGGCCTGCCTGAGCGGGACAAATCCTTGACCTTGCTAGTGCCACTTGTCTTGCACTCAGCAAAGGTGACATTTTATACGCAGTAATGTGATTAATGCCTGCCTTTCCCACCACAATGTAAGTTTCAGTGAACCAGGGAAGTATTTTGTTCCATCATGGTATCCTCCTGCTCCAGCCCTTTCCCTGAATTGCAGAGAAGGCCTTAGTAAACATTTGCTGAAAGTACGGGTTCAAAGGGAATAATTCATGTATTGTTTGAATTGGTTCCAGTATTATTTATTATTGAATTACAGAAGCTGTACACGATGTTTGTAACAAATACCACGACAGGGAGATGAGAAGAAATGACACGCTCCTGAACTCTGGTTCTCATTTCCCAGAAGTATCCACTATGAGGCCGCTATCAGTACAGGTTCGGCATTTGTCCTTCCAGCATCCCTCACCCGCGTGTGACAAACCGCCTGCACTTGCAGACATGCGCATGAGGGGTTTCTGGGAAGATATTTACCCCCACAGTGGAGCTGTACGTCTAGATCTGTAGATAATCTCACTCCAGAAAGGTCTGAAAGAAATGAAACAAGCTCTCTTGAACTTCTCACAACTTAATACACTGATCCTCTCCCACCCACACCTGACATAACCACTGTTTCTGCAACTTGGTGTTTCTAATCCCAGCCCCCCCCCCCCCTTTTTTTTTTATGGTGTTAGGTTTGAAGTCAGGGCCTTGTGCTCGGTAGGCAGATGTTTGGCCATGCCGTAGCCCTTTTTGCTTTACTTTTCATATAGAGTCTTGGACTGTTGCCCAGAGCCAGCCTCCTACATATGTCTCCCATGTAGCTAGGATTACAGGAATGCAGCACCACATTCTGCCTGTTTGTTGAGAAGTTGCTAACTTTTTGCTTGGGCTGGCCTCAAACCATGATCCTATTGATCTCTGCCTCATGAGTAGCTGGGATTATAGGCATGAACCACCGTGCCTGGCACCCATCCCTCTATTCTTTGACTACTGAGGATTATCTCTACAACCATTGGAGTATCTTTGAATATTTCCAAATTTTATATCAAAGGTAGAATTTTGTATGCATCCTCTGCAACTCTCTTTTCATCAACATTTCGTTTGTGAGATTTATTTTATTCAGAAATGAAAAGAGTAGCTCCGATTTATTCATTTCCCTTAGCATAGACTATTCTACTGTGAGAATATGCTATAATTAATACTCCCATCTTCTACTGGTGTGCATTTACATGGTTCTCCCCTCCCTCTGCTTTTGTGGCTATTTTAATCAATGTGGCCATAAACAGTCTTACCCAGTGTGTATGCAGGAGGATTTCTCCAGAGGTTCTAATTGGAAGGAGAGTGCCGAAGGGCAAGATGTGCACATCTTGTCCTTATCAGATGATGCAAAGCTAGTTCTCTGAGGTTATTTTGCTGGGTTTTCACACCTGCAGACCATCCCATGAAAATAAGTTTCACTAATTTATTTAACTTTACCCACTGCACTTACTGGGTTTTATTTGAGGATTAAAACAATAGAAGTGTAAAGTCTGCCATGTGTTGCATGGTAGAGAGGACTCAGAAAGCTCCCGGGCCCTTGAATTCATTCAATCCAATCTTTTGAGAATTGGATCAGTTATTCCCATTACTTTTTGTTTGGTTGTTTTTTTTTGTTGTTGTTGTTGTTGTTTTTCAGTGAATGGCTGGGATTGGGAATCTCAGGTCCTTTCTGGATGCACAGCAGAGGCAGGTCAAGGGCCCAAGCCTCTGGCCTTGCTGGGAAGCTGGGAACTAGCCGGCCAGAGCAAGGGAGGAAAGGCTAAGTGGCAGTACACCACACAACAAAGAGCCAGGAGGAAATACACCCTCTTTGTTTGCACCTGTGAAAGCCAGGGTGTCAACTCACACTGAGTCTGGGCTGCATTGTCCTGGACAAGGGGAAACAGATGGCAATGGAATAGGAACCTGATAGCATTGTTTGGGGTTGAGCAGGAGGTGTCCTCTGGGAGAGAAGCTTTCAGCTGAGACCTGCCAGAGCTGGGAGAAGGTGCTCACTGCCTTCTCCCTCCCTCTAGGAGAGCCCAGAGGGGCTGGAGGCGCACAGGCCCCCATTGTTGCCTGCTGTTTCTCCTGCCAGAACTCCCCAGAAGTCAGGAGCTGTGACTCAAAGACCTTTGTGAAAGGGGGTGCGTTGGGGGAAGGGCCAGGTTGGGAGACTAGCTGGAATAGAGAGGATTTCAGCCCAGACACTGTGTTAGGGTTTTGAAAATAATCCCTACTCTTTGCATTTCCCCTTTTCCTTTTGATGTGTCCTCAACTTCCAAGGCTCTTCCCTGAGTAGCCGTAACTGCTATGTACTCTTCCTCTATGCTGTGGTAGGGAAGCATGGTCTAAACTCTAGAAATCCCTGACAGAGCCATTCAGTGCCCGCTGTTCAGGTACAGGGTCATAGGCTGCTGATAGGGGTCAAAAGGTGAAGCATGATAGCACAGCCCCATCCCAGTGATGGTGGCAGATAGACATAGTGTTGGCTACAAGAGGAAGAAAATCTTTACAAGTTAACTTTCCAGCCCCACAGGTGACCAGTCTCTGTTAAAATCAAAATAGCCCACAGAAGCCAGGGGATAACATAGGATGCTTTAAAGTCTGACACTCAGCTAAACTTTACTCAAGAGTAAGCCACACCCTCAATATCAGCTAGGCCAGGCTGGGAGGTCCTCATAGGTAATCTCTTTAATTTAACAAGATAAAGACCCAGGCCCAAGAGCTGTACCTTAGGGGTCAGATTGACCAAGGATGGAGAATTTCATCCCAAAATTTAAGGGCTGAGAATTTCATACAGGAAATCTAATTTAAAAAGATAAAGACCCAGGCCCAGGAGCCCAATCTAGGGATCAGAAGGATCTGGGTCTGAGAATTCCCCAATAAGTATTCCAGCTCCAAATGCTGACACTGTCATTGTCTCTCTAGAGACAGCTTTCAATCTATGGAAAGGGTACTCCTTTCCTAATAAACTTTGCTATCACTTTTACTGTGTTTTCACATCTTGCCTGAATTCTTCTCTTGCCACAGGTAAGAACCAAGGTATACATCAGTGCTAAACTTTCTGGCAGCACCAGCTCCTTTTCTCCAGTAACAGCTCAGGTTCTATAGTACCTGGTGCCTGAACAGCACTGGAGACTCAAAGAATCCAAATTAACCCAACAACCAATGATTGGATAAAGAAAATGTGGCTCATGTCTATATGTTTATATATATATATTTATATTTATATTAGTCAACCATAAAGAAGAATGAGCAGGGCGCTGGTGGCTCACACGTGTAATCCTAGCTGCTCAGGAGGCAGAGATCGGGAGGATCACAGCCTGGGCAAATAGTTCACAAGACCCTACCTTGGGGATAAAACAAAACAAAACAAAAAAGCCCTATCACAAAAAATTGGGCTGGTGAAGTGGCTCATGGCGAAGGCCCTGAGTTCAAGCCCCAGTACCACACAAGTAAAATAAAATGAAATAAAATAAAGAGAAAGAAATTATGTCATAAGCAGGAAATTGGATGGAACTAGAAATCATGGTGAGCTTAACCAAGCTCAGAAAGACAAATATCACATGCTTTTGTTCATATGTAGAATTAGACCTGAAAAACATAACAATATGATATTTTGTAAAGGGGGACTGTTTGTAAAAGGGGGGTGAGGAATCAGTAGGAGGGGGTGAGGGTTTGGAAAGGAGAGGGTGACAGGATGTGGATATGATGGAAGTACATTATATATATTAAAGTGGCATAATGAGCCCCAATAAAAACTGTTAAAAAGGATGGGGGAGAAGGGTTAAGGAAGAGTAATATAGAAAAGGTGAATTTGATCAAATTACAATTATATACAAGTATGTAAATATCACGATGAAACCCCTTTGTGCAATTAATTTATCCTAATAAAAAATTTTTTTAAAAAGAATCCAAGATAAGGTTGTTTTGGGAAAAATTAGGTGTGCATGGTTCTGGGCTCTGCTGAGATTCAGCAGCTTCTTTTGAATTAGCCTGGTTGAAAAGGTAGACTGAGTCACCAAAGTTATCCTGAAATGCTAAATGCTCGTCTGTCTAGGTCCAAGAATCCACACAGGGGTAGGATTTACACCGCCTCTCTGTTTTTTCCTAAAAGTACCACTTGAATGTCCCTCCTCCCTAATCTCAAGTCATTCCAGCTACCCTGTCCCCATCATGGGAAATCACATCCAGCCCCATGGCTACCCAAAGATCAATGTTCCCCAGTCTGTACCCTGCTGTAGGCTGCTCCCCTAGCAGCTGCACCTGAAATGGCCATTGCACATCTACCTCCACCCTGGCCTCTGACAGACATCTTCTCAACACGTCCACACTACCCTCTCATCTTTACTCCTGGTTGCCCCCTTTCTCCAGTATTCCTTACCTGGGACTGTTAAAGGCGCCAGTTCAGTCTGTGATCAGAAGACTTCCAAATTCTTGGTCCCTCATGGACGAATCCATGGCAGGACACGTGGGTATAAAGGGAGTTTATTAAAAGTTAGGGAAGGGAAATACAAGAAGGAGCACAGCGGGCACAGGAGGAGTCTGCTGGCCGAGAGCGTGCCTTTTCAGGTACTTTTAAAATTTACACTAATCTGCAGGAAGGGAGAAAGCAGGTGACTCCAATCCAATAATCAATGAATGGGGAGGAGCATGGGCGGTTTCTGGCCAGGTGAGGGTGGTCCTGAGATGTAATGTTTTTCCCTAATTTTAGCCTGCCTCAAGTTCTCAACATAGGACTTAACAGGACTGGCAGCCTTACCCAGACACCCATGAGCTCCACTCAGGGAGGTCTTTTGGTCTGGCAGCTCTCTGCCCACATACCACTGGGTAACAAACCTGACCTTTGGCTTCCCATGTTCCCATGTGTCACTGTGGTCCATAGTTCCTCAAAGCATGGGTTCCTTTTATTTTTTTGTGATTGTGCTGCTGGACTGGGCTTTGAACTCAGGGTCTCAGGCTTGGAAGGCACGTTCTCTACCACTTTAGCCACTCCAGTATTACTGCCTTTGTCAAAACACTTCAGAACAAATTCTAAACCATTCCGGGGCACGGGGCAGGGGTGTGGGGGGGGAAGCAGGCCTTTGACTGCTTGTGGCCTTGCCTGTCCTCCAGTCACCTTGTGCTACCTGCCTTTCCTCCAGCGGGCCACAGTCCTGAGAACCCTTTTCCGATCAGTTTTTGATCCCTTCAGTCCCAGCCCTGTCTCCTCTCCTGACCTGCTTAGTCCCCCTCAATTGTTAGGGTTTAAGTAGCATCTCTCCTCTAAGCTTCCCAGTGTCTCTATGGGAGGTACCCCGGCTACCCTTGACCATGACATTGATGGCATCATTTAAGGTGCCTCTTCACAGTGGGACCTGGTAGCTATCTTCCACTCCTGGTACAGTGCCTGGCTCTCAAGGCATGGCATAAATGGCCTATTTTATAAATTAAAGATGGGAAGCAATTTTCCCAATGTTTTTTTGAGGTCTGGGGTAGGACGCTCAGGTTTTGCATGTATCCCACTGTGTATAGGAGACTTGCAGAAGGGACAAATCCCTGAGGTCTTCCATGGGTTCAGCAAGTCCTCACAAGGGTTGATTTCTTAGATTTCCAGGTCCCATCTGTAACCAGCTACTTTACTTTGCTGTGAAGGGTGGACAGCTGGCTGCCATCCAGGCCCTGATGACTGACTGATGAACCTGGGTATTGGTGCCAAGTTTGGGGAAAATAAGATAGAGAGTCAAGTGTCAGCTATGCAGGTACCATGAGTTCCCGAAGGCTTTTGCTGGGCCTTCTTCAGGAGCATCCTGCAAAAACAAAGCCCATTGTGAAGCAGGGCTGAGAAGCTGGCATTTATTGGAGGGATGGGGGAAAAGGGTGGCAGTGATTTGAGGCAGCCACTGTGGGTCAGTACTTTACATTGTTCCTAGTGAAGTAACTGCAGAGACAGTGAGTCAGAAGGATGCTGGTGGTCCCCTGTTCCTCTGACCCCTGACCCAAATTTCCTTGCACTTTGGCTGATAATAGATTAATGAAATCTTTTTGATCCTGACAGAAATGATAACCTCCTCAAGATAAAAAGTCCATTTTCAGCACTGGATGGAAGATTAAACAGCACTATCAAGAAGCCAAATCTTCTATACACGAGCTTAAACACATGCCTTGTACGAAATGTTATGAGTTCATGTTATTGTCTTGGGGGTATCATTTTTTTCTCCTCCAATCTGTAGAGTTATTTCTGCTGTTTCCAGAATTTCAAAAGCTGTTTCAAAAACCATGGTTTTGTCTAACATGACTGGCACAGTCAGCTCTGTAAGTGGAAGGACAGGGACTTATACTAAGAGAAAACAAAGTTATTGCCTTCCAATGCCAGCATGACATGAGTTAAGAGTTTGGTGTTTTTTGTTGTTTTTTTTTTAAAGCTTGAGAGCTGTAATTCCTTAAAAAATACTCTAATGATTTTTTGATAAGTTGAAGTAAAAGGAATTTAATTACTGAGTTGTGTGTAGTAAATAAGTTCATCTGTTATAAACCATATTTTATATTTTTCCAGTGAAGAAAGAATAGGAATTATGAAACTCAAATGATTAGAATTATAGGTAGATTTACAAAGTAAATCTGAATAGAAATGATTCTGATGCAATCTGTGATCTGAGGATCCTGGTTTTTATGCTCCAAATGGAAAAATCCAAGCAGAGCACATGGGTGGGGTGAGGTAGGATAGCTTTTTTGAGAAAAGGGGAGTCGCCTGTTGCCAGGTGAGGGAAGGGAAGAAGAAGCAGAGGGCATGGTGGGTGCAGGTGGAGTCTGCCAGCAGAGAGAGAGTCCTTTTTCTTTCCAAGTGCCTTTAAAACCTACACTACCCCATGGGAGGGCAGGCCCAGGAGGTTCCCCCAATAATGAAAGAGTGGGGAGGGGCATGGGCGGTTCCCAGCCATGTGAGGGTGGTCTGGGCCATCCCCAGGCAACACACATGAGCCCCAAACTTCTAGCCTGCCTCAATTCCCTCCTTGGATAATGAATTTTGAATTAAATTTGGTTGTTCTACTATTCAAGGGATCCACATATCTAAAATTAAAGTTAGAGGAAGTTATAGTTTTCATCTGAAAAGTTGTTTTTAATTTGTAAAAGTGAAGCCACACTGTAATCCATTATAGTTAATAAATTACTTCATTTAATAATTTTAAAGAATGTTAAGAGTTTTAAAGAATGTATAGAATTACATCCACACCTATTTAGGAGCACAGCCATCAACAGAGCAAATGATTCGGATTTGATCTTTAGAACACATTAGATGGTTATATTTGAAGCTTGACAACATTCTTTTTTAAGATTCAACAGCACATAGTCAGAGGCAAATGTGTCAGCGAGAAGTTGCCATGGAGGTCCTTACTTTACCCTAAGGAAGAAAATATAGGGAGGAACTTCCCAGCCCCAGAGCAGCAGCACAAAAAGTGGGTCTCTCAGTTCCTGGGTTCAAATCTTTCTAAAGCCACTTCTTGGCAGTGAGAGCTTAGATAAGCTACTTAACTTTTCTATGCCCCTTTCCTCATTAGCAACTGGGGAAAAATATTCTCTTCGCAGGTTTGTTGGATGACTAAATGGATTTATAACAAGTTTTAGGACAGTTTATGACTGCACACAGTAGATCCTCAACAGTTATAAGCAATTATTATTCACATTGGAATGTTCGCCCTTTCTAAACAATTTGCACAAATTGAGGCAATTTAGTATCTCGACATCTTTTTAGTGCATTCACATTCTTCATTCAGTAAAGCAAACAATTTTCAGTGAAGTTGAAGTTATTTAGACAAAACGTCTTAAACCTTATGCATTAAGCACAGCATAAAATATTCAAGAAAAAAATTACTCAAGGAGAGGAAGGGTTGGGGGGAGGGAAGTTGGCAGGGGAACAACTTTTGGGAATTGTTTTAAAGAAATCATTGTATTCAGGTGGCTTGGCAGGCCACTGTAAACACCAGGAGATGTAAGTAGGAAATCAGAGCCCATTGTGGGTCCTCAAATGGATGTCTTTTCAACTAAACAGATCACTATCAGCCACTACTCTGTGCCTGGTCATTTCCTTTACTGAGTGTCTGCAGGAACCACCCACTCGGGTGGTTCTCAGGATTATAGGTTTTTAGGTCAAACAGAAACCCTGGGGAATGCCTGAAAAAGCCAAACAAGCAGTTACATTCTTCACAGACTGGATGACGTGGAGCCACTTCTGTTGTGTGTAGCAGAGGCTGGGAGCCAGACTTGCGTGTCATTTTGTCCCCAGCATCCGCCCTCAGTCAGGCGTGATTGTTTTCTGGCCAAGGGCTCCTTTCTGAAGGAGCTGTGGTAGCTGAAGCATCTCTGGTGTCTGAAGCCTGGTGTTACATCCCAAGTGGCCTCCTCACTTCTTTCCTTCATCTGAGAAGCCTGAGCACTGGGCCCTCCACGCTTGCCCTGTGTCTTCACGCAATTCCACCATGGATGAGACACAGGAGCCTCTGGCTATGACCGTGCATCTCCTTGCCAACTCTGGGCACGGCTTGCTTCTGCAGCAGGCTCTGGACCAGCTCCTGGATTGCATCTGTCCAGAAGTACGCCTCTTTCTGGTGTCTGAGAGGATCAGATCTGTGACATACTGTGAGAAGAACCACCCCAGGCGGGCCCGGTTCCCAGGGATGTCTGTTTTGTTCTTCCTGCAGGAAAGCCTGGGACAGGAGCGGCTGTTTCGCATTCTGGACTCCCTACAGCATCCACCCTGGCAGTGCTACCTTACCCAGGCTGCACAGGGGAGGATGTGCCCCTGCCCCCCTGCCACTCAGGAGTTCTACAGCCTGGACAACCAGATGCCTGTCTGGGGTGTAAGGCAGGTGCGTTGTGGTCCTGAGATCCTCAGGGTGACACTGTATTGCAGTTTTGATAACTACGAAGATGCCATCAGACTCTATGAGATGATCCTGCAGAGAGAGCCCACCTTGCAAAAGAGCAACTTCTGCTTCTTTGTGCTGTACACCACCCAGAACTTTGCTCTGCAGCTCTCCCTGAAGCAGCTGCCCTTGGGCACGTCTGTGGATCCCAAGGAGTCCTCCGTGCTGCAGTTCAAGGTTCAAGAGATCGGCCAGCTGGTGCCTCTTCTACCCAATCCCTGTGTTCCCATCAGCAGCACCAGGTGGCAGACGGAGGACTATGATGGCAACAAGATTCTGCTACAGGTATTTCTTTTTCTTTTGGCAGTACTGGGGTTTGAACTCAGGGCCTCATGCTTGCTATCCAGGCACTCTACCACTTGAGCCACTCCTCCAGCCCTGTTTTGTAGTGGGTAGTTTCAAGATAGGGTCTCCTGAACTATTCACCCAAGTTGGCCTCAAATTGCAATCCTCCTGATCTCTACCTCTCCGGTAGTTAGGATTGCAGGTGTGAGCCATTGACAACTGAAGATATTTCTTGTTTTATTTACCTTTATGGTCTTGTATACACATATGGGACTGTGTCATTTTACATCTGAATGGGCCTAAGAGATGGTTCTCAACCTTGTTGCATCTTGGAAGTCCTGGGGAGCTTTCATACTTTCCCAAACCAGGGTGGTACTGCAGGCCAGTTAGACAGACTTTTAAACAAAAGCTTCTTGATTAATTCTACAATGTAGTGGGGTTGATCTAATTAAAACTCTTTCACGTGACAGATAAGAAAGCTCAGGCCTGGTGAACTTGCAGCTGACGAGTAGTTTGTGGTAGAAGTAGAAAGCGGATCCCCCCTCCCCCCAGAAGGGCTTTACTGAGCAAGTCAGTCCTTCACTTTGTCCAACACAGGTCAGGAATATGATACACTCTTTCCACCTCACCCTAAAGAAGTTCAAGTTGTAATTAAGTTTGGGGATGTTTGTTTGTAGTACTGTTGAATTAAGTTTCCAGCACCTTGTATCACATTTGTATTTGATCACAAATTGTTAGGTGGCTAGAACTCCTTCAAGAGAAAATCTTAAAACCATAACCTTGTCTTGTAGCCATTCTGTTGAAGCCAAACAGTGAGTGTGTGTTTAACCAAGAAGGCTGTCGTGTTTGGTCCTTTATGGGGTGTGATGTGATAGCTGAGCCCTGTGACCTGGGGCCTCAAGTTTCTTAATTAGCTCACCATTGGCATCTTCCTATAGTAAAGGTTGTTATCTACATGAAATGACCAATTACTTATAAAGCATATTATTAAGTACTCAGTTTTAGTAGTTATTGCTTGTATTATGCCCTCAACCAAGGTTTTTAAATTAATAATTTTATTTAATCCTTATACTAACCTATGGAGTCATACTATTTTTCTCATTTTGTAGATGAAAAAACTGAGGTGTACAAGGGTTACTTGCCCGACATACAGTTAGGAAAATCTATCAGGCTTTAAAGTGTGTGTGGCTAACAATTGTGGGCTGGAAGTGGTGGTACATGGTAATAATCCCAGCTGTGTGGGAGGCTGAGGTAGGAGGATAGTGGTCCAAGGCTGACCCAGAGCAAAAATTTGAAATCCTATCCAAAAAATAGCTGAAGCAAAATGGGTAGAGACGTGGCTCAAGTGGGAGAGCACCTGCCTAGGAAGTGCAAGGCCCTGAGTTCAAGCTTAGTACCACCAAAACAACAAAAACAATAAAATCCAACAATTGCAGTCCAGTGGTCAGTGCACTGGTGTGTATGTGTGTGTAAATGTTCACAGCAAACTACCCCATGGCTTTGAGAGATGGTCAGTCCCTGTTAAGACCTAGAGGGTAAAGCAGCAGCAGTGTAAGCATGACTCTTTCTCTATAGTTGATTTTATTGGCATTGCTTTGACTTCTTAATTCACAAAGCATGAATCATACCGATTCTCTATTATGACTTCTAAATAGTTTATCTTTCTGTTCACAAAAGGTAGATAGGCACTCTTTTTTTTTTTAGTTACTTATTTAGTATTTAGTTACTCCTTTATTTGCCAAGTGTCTGATGTTTCTCTCTCAGTCTTAGTTAATTTAGCAGCAATATCACTGGCAAATAAAAATACAATGTATTTGTGTGTAGTAGGGGGAACAGTCTTATTCATTCCTATTTTGAAAGCAAACATGTTTTCTTGGAGCCACATCTTACACAATCTGTTGCTTTGAAAAACTTAGTCAAATCAGGGAGAGTGGAAGAGTTTTTACAGACAAAACCGTGAGGAATAAAAAATAGCCCCATTCCTCCCAGGAGAGTTTTAGGAGTCTGCCGACCTCTCACCTGGGGACAGAGCGCTTGTTCTTCTGTCTCATAGCTGTCCTCACAGGCTCCTTCCCAATCTCCTGGGAAGATCTCCAAACTTTTTGTACTTCTTTCCTGCTCTAAAACACTGGTCTTGGCCCCCTCTCGTTGATCTGGCTGCATCCATGACTCTATGTTTTTGCAAACAAAATGAGGGATGGAAAATTCTGCTCTGCTTTTTGTCATGAAAGTACCAGAGGCTTGGTTATGACAGATCATAAACGTCAGCATGTTATAACTACCACAGGGCTGTTTCACTCTTAGATGGAGTGAATTTTTAAGGATCGATAGACTGCCCAGCCCAAACTTTCTTGGTTTGGGGCAAGGGAAGGGGATGGGTGATGGATGCTCTGGATTTTGTAAGTAAATAGTTCAGGCTTTAAACAGAATACTCAAGAGCCAACTCTTAGCTCTGCCCCCTTTGTCTTGGCCCTATCCTGCCCCTATTGTAGCCCAACACAGTTTCTGGACCCAACTCCAATTGGACCAACTTGGTTCAGATTCTAGTCTCTAAACCAACAATTGCACTCAGGAGAATGGGACTGTATGGATCAAGCCAGTCTCGAGGTCAAGGCTCTACCCTGTACTCTAGATTCTGTGTGGTGCTTGGGGAAGAGTGAGGGTCCACGGCAAAGAGGCAAAGATCAGAGTGCAGGAGAGGAACGCAGAATGGTTCCAAATGATTGATGTCTACCACAAATAAGAAAATAATAACTATCTGAGGGACAACCATAACCACAAGTTAGCCTCTCCACAGGATTAGGATGGAGGATGTGTGCCTAGGAGCTTGCGTGTGGGGGGCTAGATCCAGGGGGCATGGAGAACTTTTCCTGAGAAGTTAGGCCTGAAGGAGAAAGGGGGGACAATGAGGGACAGTGTGTGGTATGGCACTTCCTTAGCAGGGCATATGTAGTAGACTGCCTGAGGTTCCATGTGGCTGGAGTGAAGGAAGGGGGCTCATGGGGAGAGGTTGGGCAGGTAGCCATGGGACAGAAGCACCAAGAGGGCAAGGGACTTTTCTAGTTCACTCCTGTGAAGCTGAAACCCAGACCATTGTCTGGCACAGGGCAGGCAAATACATTCTGGTATGAATGAATGAATGATTACATGTCTTGATAAATAGCTTCTATGCTAACTTCAGTGTTAGGCACAATCACTGATGGATCCTGTGAATGGTACTGGCACAGTAACTTGTGTTATGAACCTCAAATGAGGGAATATAATGGGGTGCTTTGTAGTAAAATCCTCTGGGTTTAGTTTTTCCCTCTTTATCCTCCAATCTTCAGAAAGATCTTGCTGAAAATTATAGCCTGGTCTCAGTAGTGTTGTGGGGACTTTCCTGTAAGCCCAGGGAGTGGCTCTTGTGTCAGGTTTCTGATGGACTCAGAATCCCACCCAGATCACTGAGTTAAAATCTTATTCTGTTTGATGTTTACTTGAGAAGTTATGTTAATTAAAAAGTCCTTGGATTGAAAGGGATAGTGGGACCCTGGTCCTTTCCTCTTCCTTTCTTTTGCTTCCCAGATTTGAGGTGAGTAGTTTTGTTCCACCTTGTGCTCCCCACCATGATGTGTTTCCCCACCACAAGCCTAAAAGCAATGGGGCCTGCTGGCCATGAACTAGAAGCTCCAAATGTGAGCCAAAAGAAATCTTTCTCTTCATAAGGTGATTATCTTGGGTATTGTTACAATGATAGAAGACAGACTACATACATTGTTAACTTCTGGTTAGGTGTTCTGTGTGTTGTCATCTGCCCTTCCAGTCTAACGTGAAGCTGACCCTCCCACAGGCCTGTGATAAATGCAACTGTAGAGCTGCACCTACCTTGAATACAGGGAAAGGAGAGGTTAAATTGGCCAAGGGTATCTGGGGAGTGAAGGAGGTATGACTTGGAAGATGACCAAATCTACTGTAGCAGAGTATAGGGTCAAGGGGAGAGAGTTCAAATGAGTTGAAGAGAACAATTTTCAGATCACTGAGAATGAGTAAGAAGGGATAGTATGACTTAACAAAAGCCATTTATTCAGGATTATAGAGAAGGGACAGACATGATCATGCCTGTAACATAGAACTGAGGACAGTGACTGGTACCATCCAATACGGTGGATTTGGTGGGGAATGAACTAAGCACTTCAGACGTGGATTCAGTTGTCTAGTTAAGGGCCAGCAACTTTGTGAAATAGGAAATTCACAGTGGGAATATGGCGCTAAATGTGAGCTGCATTTCAGAGATGGCAATGAATTAGACACATTGGTGTCTGAGGTACTCAAAGGTCATACAGGTGAAGACAGTCAAGGGGCCACTGTAGGCTGAAGGTGGTAGTTGAAGCCTGGAGAAGGAGTGATATTATCAAGGAAGAGAGTGTAGATTGAGAAGAGATGAAACATGACCTGAGACATGTCTGTACTTCAAGAGGGATGAGGGGAAATGAATGAGTGAGAGAAACTGAGAAGGAGTGACCAGAAAACTGGAGAAGATCATGGTGAGTCCTAAGATATGGCATCTCGGGTGTACTAGGGCAAATTTCTCGGGTTCTTCCACACGAGGTTCCTCACCAGGCCACTGGTGGTGTTGCCATTGCCCTTTGTACCACTTGCTGTAGGAATCAATGTCCTTTACTGGTTACTGCTGTCACCACTCCCTGGGCTTACAGGAAAGTCCTCACAACACTACTGAGACCAAGCTATAATTTTCAGCAAGATCTTTCTGAAGATTGGAGGATAAAGAGGGAAAAAAATAAACCCAGAGGATTCCTTATAAGCAGAATAACTTAAACGTCTCTAGATGTCACCATCCTCAGGGCTCCTAGGCCAACCTCACAGAGACTGTGAGGTCCTCTGTGGATCTTCTCCAAGTCTTTTTCACACCCAGGCCAAACTCAGAGTGGAAGAAGGAGGGTTCCCTTCCCATCCCCAGTAAGACCCACCTTCCTGGTCTTCTTTCAGGGACCAGGTGAGCACTTTGCATGTTGAGTGAAAGGGGAAAGTCACATCCACCACATTTCCTACCCCTAGGAATAGTTGACCTGGTCAGGACAGACCAGATACAGTAGCACATGAACCCAACATCAGTAAGTCTGGAGTTTCCAGTCAACAACAAATGTTGGTTTGTGCACCATCTGCCCTGGTGGATTTTTCCAACTTATTCTTCCAAATGAGCTGAACTCAGGCCTGCCTATCCTTTCTGCAGAACTTGGTCTTCCCTCTGGGTCCCTCTGGTCTCCTCCCTGGGAAACTTGAGTGAGAATTCACTCAAGTCTCCAAGACAGGGCATGTGGGAGAAAACCATGCGTTTTTGTTAGTGGTTTTTGGTTTTGGTGGTTTTGACTCAGGGCCTCAGGGTTGCTATGCAAGCCCTTTACCACTTGCACCATGACCCCAGGCCACCATATGCTTTTGAAATAGATTTTATTTCACCCATACACTCCTCTTTCACCTCTCCAACTGAGACTCACCCTACACTTAAAACTGTCCTCTAGAACTTTCTATGATGATGAAATACTCCATATTCGCACTGTTCAACATGGTGGCTGCTGACCGCACTTGGCTATTGAACGATAGAAATGTGGCTAATGAGACTGGAGAACAGAATTACCATTGAAAGTAATTTAATTCTTTGAATTTAAATGTGGTTAGTGACTACTGTATTGGAGGATGATTTAGTGATTTGGGCTGTTCCTTGCAATTTAAGCTTCTGTAACTATCTCATGAGTAGCTTGGATGGTGGCAAAGCCTCATCTTCTAAGTGTGAAACTTGACTTTTGGAAAAACAATCAAGAGATTTATCATCAACTTTATTAAATGTGGTAGATGGATTAAGCATGTTTTCACTTTTTTTTTTTTGATACAGGCTCTTGCCATGTAACCCAGGATGGCCTAGAAATTGAGATTTCTAGACTGGTAGACTGAAATTGCCTCAGTCTACCAAGTGCTGGGGTTATTACAGGTGTGTGCTCCACCACACCCAGCAATGCCCAGCATTTAATGTGATTTCTTTAAAGACCATGAGGTATGTGGCTCTCTAGTACTGAGGTTGGTTTTTCTGTCCTAACTCTGAAAGTCAGAGTGCCCAGGTTTCGAAACATCAGTTTTGTTTTTTTTGTGTGGTGCTGGAGTTTGAACGCAGAGCCTCAAGCTTGTATCTAGGTGCTCTACCACTTGAGCCACTCCACAAGTCCAACCAGTTATTTTTAAAGCCTCCTTTTTAAAGAACCCCACATCTAATCAGTTGCCAACTATTCTAATTATCCTCTGAAGTCATTTCTTCTCTCTACTTCCTTCTTTCAGCCCATATAGGTTCAAATGTATATGATGACTGTGGCATTTAATACCTTGCCCTGACTCCAGGCCTCCTGCATTAACCTGTACACAACAGTCAAAAGACTTTTGTTGAATTTTATTTTTTAAACATTTCTTTTGCTTTTTTTTTTGTTTTGTATTGTGCTGGGTGAAGGAACACTGTGGCATTTACAAAAGTTCTTACAATATATCAAATATATCATACTTGACTTCACCCCCTCCACATTCTTCTTTATCCTCCTTTCCCCCCCATTCTTGGAATAGTTTCAGCAGGTATCATTTTTCCATTTACATACATGTGTACACAGTATTTGTGCCATATTCACCCTCCTACATGCTTTCCCCACCTCCTCCCCTCCCAATAGTACCAACCCCCCCCAGGCAGGACCTGTTGTGCCCTCCTGTTCTCTGATTTTAGAAAAAAAGACTTTTTTGCTTGTTTAAGATAGCTACACACGGAGTTTCCTTGTGGCACTTTGAAAGCCTTTTTTTTTTTTTAACAGTACTGTGGTTTGAACTCAAGGCTTTGTGCTTGCAAAGCAGATGCTCTACCACTTGAGCCACACCATCAACCCTTTTTTCTCTGGTTATTTTAGAAATAGGGTCTGCTTTTTGCCCAGGCAAACCTGAACTGTGATCCACCTATTTTAGCCTTCCTGCTATAGCTAGGATTACAGGCACGAGCCACTGGTGCATGGCTCAAAAGATATTTTTAAATGTCTGCCCGGTTTATTTTCCTTCTCAATTCAATAATGAATTGTGAGCAAATAAAATCAAGTCTACCTGAGGCTCTTCATACTCATTGGCCGTCACCATATTCCTGCCTTTCCTTCCTTTCCAGAACTCTTGGCTTACTCTTGCACCTGTATCTTTAATTGTTTTTTGTTGTTGTTGTAGTAAAATTTTCACAACAAAACTTTACTATTTGCACTTTTTAAATTTTTCTGGAAGATTCCTTTCTTTTTAAAAATTCGGCTAAAATACACACCACATCAAATTTGACAATTAAGTGTCATGAAGCACATTTGCAATATAATGCAAGTCTATGATGATTTCCAGAAATTCATTGCCCTGAACAGAAACTTCATACCCATTAAGCCAAACTCACCATCCCCTCCTTCTGAAGCCGCTGTTAACCTCAATTCTATTTTCAGTCTTTGTGAATTTGCCTATTTCTGCTTCGTAGGAGCAGAATCATGCAATATTTTTTGTGTGTCTGGATTGTTTCATTTAGCATGTATCCAAGATTCATCCATGTTTGCAGCATTTATTAGAATTTCAGCTCGTTTAATGAATGACTAATACTCCTTTCCATGTATATCTGCACCCATACATTGCCCCAGTTGCTCCTTATTCAAGAATATCTTGTGTTTCCTCTATGGTTATCCATCTTGAAGGCTCTGCTCAAATTGTTTTCCTCACTGAAACTCCTCATGATGCCTAAGGGCATGTTAACGTCCATTCCTGACTACAATATTTGGCACCTAAATCTTTGTGATATGTGACTGTGTATTTTTCCTGTTATTGTGCCATCTCCTTGTAAGGTGGGACTTTATGAGTCTCTCTTTTTTCAGTCTTTTATTAAATGAGTGTTTATTTCCAACAGAGTACTAGGCAAACAGCTGCTATGCAGTATTTGTCAGTTGATCGACTCCTTGTTTATAGAAAATAAGCTTACATATTTAAAGAAGATGCATATATGCCAGATACTAGTTTGGCATAAGCAAGCCTGTGTTTTAATTCATTTAATCAACAGATTACTTAGCTGTTTTCATCATTATGTTCTTTCCCATTTGAAATAAAAGAACACAGTTTCTCCAAAAATAAGCAATTTATTCTCCTCTTCTATAGAACATCCCTTTCCTCATGTCTGAGGCTTCCGGTTGTACTCGCTTGGGCTTTATTACTCTCTCTTCCTCTTTCTTTCTCATTCTCCACACACACTCCCAACACACCGCATGCAGCGAGACCCATGTCCACTCCCACTTCTGCATTCACTGGATGCTTGGGTCATGCTGCAGCAACCCAAGAATTGCTCAATTTCTGGTGCTACAGAACAGCAGGCCAAAGTCAGTAGTTTGGCTGATCAATAAAATAAGCATCTTTCAAGTCACCAGTTAATTGGAAAAGACTGATTTCCACTCGTCAGTAAATCTATTTGGGTTTTTTATTATTGTCTATCTAATTTGTTTCCATGCAACTATTTTTCCCCCAGTGTTGGTTACACCCTTTTTTGGCTATTTTTTGTGAACTCACAATCAGGAACAAGCAATGTTCTTTTCCCTTCCTGGAAAGCAAGCCTGCCCCTTAACAGCTTACTCATTTTTTGTTCTGATGCATTTTCTTTTCTTTTTTTTTTTAAGATTGAGAGTCACCAAAAAAAAAAAAAAAAGATTGAGAGTCATAAATGAGAGAGAAATGATTTCACTGTTCAGCATGATAGTTGTTAAAGTTCCTTGAACTTGGAAAAACCTAGCTCTCAATTTGCAGCACTTTTACAAATAGTTTTTAGAAAGATGAGCTCTAAATGATCAGAAATCCTACAAACACATTTCAGCTTGTTTTTTTGGCTAGAGGAGTTTTATTCTCCCTCCAGGACTTCTCTCAATCACTCAGCATTGTTTCTCTTGGAAATTTTTCTTTCCAGATGCATTTCTGTATTCACAATACTGCACTCACTTTGCCATATGGTCAGAGGATCTTAGAACTGTATTCAAAAAACATTGACATTCTTCTTTCTTAGGATGTCCAGCCATAATAAAAGACAAGTCACTTTGAATTTTCTTTTTCTGTTCTTCTGTGGTGGAGATTGAACCCAGAGCCTTAAGTGTGCTCAACTTGTGCTCTACCACTTGGTGACATCCCTAACCCCAAATTTTCAAATAAGGTTTCATGTCTATCTAAATCATAATCAGGGACCTTGTTTACATTTGCTACATTTCCACTCATCTCTATGTGCAGACACTTACATCTTGTTAAGTGTTAAGCTTTGTTTGTTTAACAGCGATTTTGTGGTTACTTGTCATATATCAGGCACTGTGCTAGGTTCTAGAGGTATAATGACGAGAAGGTGTTTACAACCCCTGCTGTTCCACATGGCAAAGTCTAGGGGTAGATCAGAGTCCACTAGCCATGCAGAAAACAATACAGCAAGTGCTAAGGTGAAGGAGGCAGCTGCTGTGAGAATGAGAGATGACATTAATGACGGCCATCACACCAATCCATATTTAGTGTCACTGAGTCCCAGGCACTGCTATCATCCAATCTTCACAGTGGTCTTATGATGTTGGCACTTACTATTATCTTCTTTTACAGATGAGGAAACTGAGGCAAAAAATATTAAGTAGTTTGTCTAAAATCCCACAGCAGAGTCAATATTTAGGGGCATGTAACACCAGCTTGGTGCCATTGAGAGGACTTTAAAGAGGAAAGGATATGTGATCTTGGAATTGACAATAAATAGAGGTTTCAGGGGGGAAAAGGCCCATCCCACGTGGAAAAAATAGTATATACCAACATTGGCGTTGGAAAAGAGCAACTCATTTAAGGAATTCTAAGTTCAATATTGGCCTATGGAGTTTGAAAGGAAGAAAGTGATGAATTATCAGACTGGAGTGAGAAGGGACAGACTGTGAAGGGCAAGGTACACCAATCAAGGGCCTTGGATTTTATCTTGAGTAGAGCAAGAAGCCATGAAGCAAGACAGTGACACTATCAAATGTGTTTCCAAGCTCCTCTGGTAGTAGAGTGAGAGAAGAACCAGTGGGTTCTGTGGGGGAGATAGATGGCTGTTGCAAGAATTCAAAGAGAGTTGCTTATGCCTCCTATAGGACTGATGGCAGTAAGAGTGGGGAGAAGAGGATCTGAGAGATCTTTAGGGGACAGAGTTCACAGGAATGGATACTGGCTATGTGTGGGTCATCCAGGGGGCAGATGATTCTCTTGCTTGGGTAACACCAGATCTAATGATATGCCACCTTCTGTGACAGGGAAAAGAGGAAGCAGAATAGATTTGGTATGAAGAGGGAGGTGAGTCCAATGGTCCAGATGATTTTGGGCACATTTTTGAGGGGCTAGGAGAGGCCTGGAAGGTAGTTGGATATCTAGGTGTGGAGCTCAAGAGACAGACCTGAGCTGTTGTTGAACTTTGGGAACCTTTATCATCTTGATGAGAGCTGGAGGCAGAGATGTCTGAGATTGCCCTGGGGATGTGGAGTGAGAAGAGAAGCAGGTCAGGGGAAGTTAGTAGGAAAAATGAATTGCCAAATTTTATAAAGAGATCTGATGGAAAGGAGAGAGAGGGAAGGCTGGGGGGAGGAGAGAGAGTGAAGGAGACTTGAGAAAGTTTAATTCCTGTTGGAAAAAAGGAGAGAAAGAGAGAGAGAGATTGAGAGATTGAGATTGAATATATACCATAATAAAATGGAAAAAAATGAATGACTGATAGATTGGGTCAGGTAGAGGAGACTGGCCACTGGGTGGAGAGGATGGGTGAAGTCACCAGTAAGTTTGGTGGTAGGAAACTGAGAGTTGCTAACTAATGATGCTTTTGCTTTCTCTGTAACACAGATGGTCAGACCATCTGATGAGAATGAGGGAGAGGTTGTGCCTCTGAAGGTTTTGAGACAGTTCAGAGAGTTTGGAGCAGCTGCTGTGACACATAGAAAGAGGCGACCAAAAAACAGGAGAACTGGGAAGAAGCCTGGATGAAGCTGGATATCACACCTTTTGGCAGCACCAGCCATCACAGCCACGTGCTTTTCCACAGCATCCTGGGCACAAGTTCAAAAAAATGTAGATGTGTGACTTCAATCCTGACTCTCATCCAGGGCTGGGAAATTTTGAAGGAGGTTATGACAGAAAGGGAGTAGTGCAGGAGAGGCGGAGGTATTGGCAAGGAGCCAGTTGAAGTGACAGTCTTTGGACACAAAATTGGCTGGAAGGGAAGTGAAGACAGGAGGAGACTCGGACGAGGAAAGTAAGGAACAGTGCTGGTGTTGATGAAATGGGAGAATTGAGAGTTGGGGCTGGTGGGTTGAAAGGACTGGGTTTAAATCCAGTCTTTTTGAGGTGGGGTCAGGAGCCACAATGGGATGGGCAGGGAGACAAACTAAGGAGGTCTAACAGGCAGGGGCCACTCCTGTGCTTTACTCCCTGAACTGCTCTGATTAGACTGAAAAAAGACTTCAGAGAGAGAGAATGTGAAAATCATTGAATCACTGATTTAGAGAGAGTGAGGATTGGCCAATTGTGGCTCAGGAGCTAAGAATAGATTTCCATATTTAAATGATTGGAAAAACATTTATGATACATGAAAATTATATGACATTCAAATTTCAGTGTTCATAAATAGAGTGTTACTGAAATGCAGCTACATTTATTTGTGTCTTATCTATGGCTGTTTCACACAGAGCTGAGTAGCTCGGATAAAGTCTACATGGCCCTTCACAGGAAATATTTGTCAACTTCTAAAAGAAGCAATAGATGTCCTCATTTTTTTCTTTGTTTTTGCAGTTTGGTAATTGTCACCTCTCCATTTCTTCAGAGAGAAATTAGAGGAGAATGCATATGTGTGTCATATACACAAACAAGTACTCTGTATGTGTATAGCAATTGACTTATCTTAGACCTGCTTCTTTCACTGTTCTGATTTCTTCCTTCTTGTCTTGGGAGATAAATGTGTGTCATTCTTCCTTTCCCCCTTTAAATAGACTATTTTTCAGAGCAGTTCACATCAAAATTAAGCAGAGGTCCCATACAGACGCCCAACCCCACAGACACACAGCCTCCACCACTATGACATCTCCCATTGGAGTGGTACATTTGTGATCATGAAGGAACCCACATGGATACATCATTATCACCCAATGTCCATATTTTACATCAGGGCTCACTCTCAGACATTTTGTGGGTTATATAAATATACACATTCATCCCATTACAGTATCATACAGAGTAGTTTCATAGCCTAAAAATTCTCTGTGTTCTGTCTATTCATCACTCTCTCCCCCCAGCCCCTGTCAGTTACTGATCTTTGTACTGCATCCATACTTTTGCCTTTTACACAATGTCCTATAGTTGGAATGACACAGTAGGTAGCCTTTTAAGGTTGGTTTCTTTCAACTAGTAATATGTAGTTAGAGTTCTGTACCATTCTTTTTGGTATTTGATTAAGGGCTAGGCCAGGCAGAGATGAGTCCCTATATGAATTTCTAAGGGCTCTAAAGAAGATGGAGAAAATTGCCTTTTCCAGAAAGTACAGTGTAAGGGGTAGGCTGCAAGGCTCCCAAGAGTACAAGGGTGAGGATGCACCAGTGACTCCATCCTATGGAGGGAGAAGGAGCAACCTGTAGGCTGGGAGTTTTGCTGAGTGATCTCTGTAAGATTGGAACCAAAGTGGAATTGCCATGGGTTAAAACACCAGAGCTTCCACACAAGCACTCCCCTTTTTTGTTTCCTCATACAACACTAGCTTCTACTCTACACAAATGGCACCCCCGAGAATATAAAGAATATTTGTTTTTAAAAGGTGCCAAATTATTAGTGTACCTACAGTGCTGATGTATCTTGAAATAGCCCAAGAGATATGTCATTATTATTATTTTTTGAGATATGCCATAATTAGCATGATCTGAAAGAAGAACCACCAAATATGGAAGAGTGGCTTCTTATTCGAGTCTGTAAGTTGATGGTAACCACATTTGGGTGGCTCTTTTTTCATTTTTGGTTAGTAATATATCACTTACTGAATCTATTGAGGTCACTGAATTGCATCTGTGAATGTCTTTGCATTGTTCATACATCTATATCTACTGTAAGTATGATGTGTCAGTTGGCCATTTGAGAAGAGGAAGGGGCAAGTCTTACCCTTGTCAAGTAGTTAGCATAAGGAGTCAAAAAATGAGCTGATGCTGATTACATCTCATAATCAGATTTACTTGTCACTTCTGTCCACCAGCTTCACTGAAAGAATGCTATGGGTGTGGCATGGCAGGGGGTGAATAAAGCATGTGGTGCTGTTGGCACATGGTTCATGGAAAACATTCTATTTGTTCCTCTTTTCCTGTCCCATAGGTCCAGTTAAACACAGGACTTGCTGTTAGGAATGGTGAGCTTTCCTTTCTAGAAGGCACCTTGGGAGCTGACATGTGTCATCAGAGCTCCCAGATGACCTCTGTCTCTGGACATAGAACACTGGAATCAAGGAGCCGGAGGAGCCAGGGTAGGAGATTCAAGGTGCGTTCTCTGGAGCTTCTGGAGCCCAGTGGGATATTTGACAGCTCTAGTGGTACTTCCTGGAAAAGCCCTGGCTGGTTCTCCCAGGCTAGCAGTTTAGCCACTAGCACCCAGCGACCTCTGCCTTCTCCCCTCACCAAACCTGGCACCAGAATGAAGATCCTCAAGGAAAACAGCTTCCAGAAGCTTGAGGCAGAGACGAATGTCGACACAGGCTTCACCATCATCAATTCCAAACCCAGGCAATCTTGTTTGAGCAAATTTCCAAGGGACTTGGGCACCAGCCAGCCACCATCCTGCTTGCCAGGCTCTTCCTTGGAGGTGGCTCCCTCCCAAAACAAAAGAGTCATTAAGGCAAAAGTCCTTCCTTTGTCACTTGGTGGCAAAAGGGACCTTGGAGCAAGGAAGACAATGTCAGAATGTTCCTATCATCTGCCGGTGCAGGATGAAGAAAAAGAAGAATTCTTTATATAGTATAATAAATATGTTTTTCTAAAACACAGACAGATAGAATGTTCTAGAAGTAAGTGGAGCAATCACCCAGAATCCTGTTTCTTGTTCATCTGAGGGGCTTGAGTGCTTTCGATGCACAGATCCATATTGCTTTCACTTCAAATATTCAAAGTCTACAGATGCTAGAGTAACTGTTTGCTGTCCCGATCATAAGGAAACACAGCCAGGGACAGGAAGAAAGCCCAATGCCTGTGTTCTCTGGGGATGCATCCTACCCAGCTGGATGTGTGAGTTCAGCACCTATCTGGATAATTGCACTGTATGCAAATGAATCGAATATGTGTTATGCAATGCTGATTTGTGTATGTAATTTGGTTTTAATTTTTACTTGGGGTTGCATAGCTTATCCCCTGGACAGCATGAACTGTTTGTTAGTGCTTTTTAATTTTTATGTGACCTCCTTTGATAATGAGGCCCTGTTTACCACATACCCTTTTGTGATTCTGCCTTTAAACTTGTTTGCATCTGCAGTGAATGAAAATAAAAAGTGTTCTGAAAAATTATAAACGAGAGCAGAAACACTGGAAGCCAGAAAATCAGGTTAATGTGGATGGTAGACTCTCAAGTTTTCCTACTCCTTGGTCTCTTGTGTGTTTATGCCCTTCTCCAAAGAGGCCAGTGGTTCTTGCTACAAACCAAGGCAGACATAGGATTTGGGTTCTTCTGGCCATATTTGAGTCCCCAAGGTCCTTTGCAATACTCATATTCATTCATTTGTATATTCATTCAACAAATATTTATGGAACACCTTTGTTTGAATAAGACATTGTACATAAATTGCATATACATTCAGTGGCAATCAAACCTAAAAGGTGTTTATGGTTTTACAACTATGATAAATCTACTTTGCTAACTCTCTCTCTCTCTCTCTTTCTCTCTCCCTCTCTCTGCTACTGAGGTTTGAACTCAGGACCTTGCACTTGCCCCTATACTAACTCGAAAAAAGATGTTGACGTTCAAACTTATTCTTCTATGAACTTCTTTCATGATTGATACCCACATTTGCTACACCAGGGTATAGTTAAGTAGTCACAAGTCACAGTTGGAGACAGGGTGTGTTGAGAATTACAATTATGATTGGAAGGGACAAATTCTCAACCATCCATATGCTGAAGTTTTTGGTTAGATCTTATACACATTTTTTTAAATCCAAGGTTGTGTGTTTTAGTTAATTTATAAAGATACTTGATTCTGTGATGGCAGACTGGCTCAAGTGGTAGGTAGAATGCCTGCCTGGCAAGCATGAGATCCTGAGTTCAAACACCAGCACCACCAAACCAAAGCAAAGAATATAAATGCTGATTTAGCTGACTTCCTTCCTTCTCTCCTCCCCACTCCTTTCTTTTTAGTACTAGGAATGGAACCTAAGGCCCCATGGATGCTAGTGTTCTACCACTGAACTACACCCCCAGCTGGATCTTTGAAGACCTGGATACTTATACCTAATGGGAGAGAAAGATGAACTCAGGTCTAAAGACAGATCAAGTGGAGGTTGGGTTTGTGTGCTCTGCCCAGAAAACTGATAGAAATGAGGACACTCAAGAATGGACAAAGTGAAACTTATGATTGATTTTTTTTTCTGTCCATAAAATATCAGTATTTTTTTCTATTTTCTCTTTTCCAGATTAAAATTTGATCAGGAAAAATAGAATGAAAAACTTAATTTTGGTATGGCTTTCTGTATCAGGGTTTTTAAAAAATGTCTTATTATAGTTGAACTATTGAGATGCCTAGAAAGGCACAGCAGGGAGAAGTCTTAGAATTTCCTTCTCATTAAAACAAAATTATGTTATTTCTGTAACACAATACTTGGGTGAGAATATAAGAACATGGAAATCACAAGAATATTGAGAAATTACAAAATTGACTTGTAAAATAACATACTCTTAAAATGTCACCTACTGTATCCTACTCAGTATAAAATCTAATTTACAGCATGATGGGATGGAAATGCCAGTGAGTGGGTGAGGAAAGTCCAGATTTAAATTTTCTACCTATGTGATCTTGAACACGCCAGGCTCTTTGTTCTTCTGGTGCCTTATCTACTGTAACAAAGGTGGTTAGGAGAATCAAGGTGATGTATGTGAAAGCATTTGTGTATTATTAAGGACTATAAACACAGGAGATATTTTTATTATATTTTATTGTCTTCTAGTTTATATTTTCTCATATATTGTATTGTTTATGCAATTAGTCATTTAGATCCACAGTTTAAAAATGTCATGAGAACAAAGTTTTTTTTTTTTTTATGAGACCAGGTTTAGTAAAATCAATGAGACAATAAGAAAATAAATCCACCTAAGATTTTTACTACAAATGCCATTTGTTTTCAAGTTCTTATATCTCACAGGAAGGTTATATATAACAAATAATCAAATATGTCTGAGAATGTATGCAGCAAGAATAAACTATGAACTAATTTAATCTAAATAGGTCAGGCTTGACTATAATTATACTGAAATTCCTAAAATGTAAAGCATATTGCTTTTTAAATCTGAGAGCTTGCCTAATCAGATTCATTTATTTTTCATGATAGGTATATTAAAAAATCAGCTGTATTAACTGGGTGCTGGTGGCTCACACCTGTAATCTTAGCTACTCGGGAGGCTGAGATCTGGAGGACCATGGTTCAAGGCCAGCCTGGACAAATAGTTTTCTCTCAGAAAATAACCAGAGCAAAATGGACTGGGGGGGTGTGGCTTAAGCAGTAGAGTGCCTGCTTTGCAAGCATGAAAGTCCTGAGTTCAAACCCCAGTCCCACCAAAAAATAAAAATAAAAACTAAAAATAAAGGTGTGTTGTAGTTGTTTAACTACTTTTAACTTTACTAATTTAGGAGATTAAAAACTCCTAAGTTTCATTTCCATGTCACAAAACGTCTTCAGAAATTCCTAAAGTAACTTAATACTGTCTGTCTTTCTAGTACCTTCTCCAAGACCTCTTATATTGGATTCTACTCCCCATTTTTCCTGTCTATTCCTTCTGTTGGAATTAATAACCCTCCAGTGCCAGAAACAGACACACAAGAGACAGAAAATCTTGACAAGGAAATTTTCTGTTGATCAAGAGGGTGCAAGCATGTGCTCACTCCTGCTAAGCAAGCATGCAAACACAAGATGGCTGACTGTGGCTCCTCCTTATATCCCTGACGCAGTTGTACCTGCCCCTCACCTGGGATTGGTCCAGGTCAGAGGTTCACAGCCTTTCCCAATTGGCTAAAAGGCTTGGGGGATGGGTTAGGGCATGCAGTTTGGTGGACAATGGAGTTGTACAGGAATCCAGAAGAAGAAGCAAGGACTCTTTAAACATGCATGTCACCTAAGATGGCAACCTGAGGAATTTTTAAGTAATCTAAGAGGGTAACAAATTCTTTGATAGAAAAGATCATTTTTCTTAGAATTCCCCCCTCTTTTAATTTAAATTGTTTTCTTCAAACTCTTTCAGGAGCCGTTGGCTCTCGTGTTCCTGCGTTTCTAATAGAAACAAGTTATTTTGGTACGGCAGGGGTGATTGTTTGGTGAGAGCTGTATCAACTAACCACTGTATTAGTCCTCAGACATAAGGAGTTATTCAGCATCCTACAAAAATTACGATCAAGGAGATTAAGATTGAGAGCATCCACCCCTTCCATTTTCCAAACTGATTTTCCATTAAGTCAGTGAAGGGATCATTTATACCTGAATTTTCAGCTAGCTCGTTGGATAGGGTAGTTAATCCCTGTAGGATCTTAGTAATAGTTCCATCAGGGGCTGTATTATTTGACATATATATGCAACACAAAACTCCAATCATTATGCAGACTCCTCCCTTTTTTGGCCAGCATCATGTCTAACACTAGCCTGTTCTCCCAAGCCATATGGCTAGTTGGTCCTAATTGCTCTGCTATTCCTTTGATAGCATCCCTGGTATAGTTAACAAACCTTAGTTGGTTATAATAAGTATAATTAATCCAATCGACATTTTCATTTCTAGTGGGCCACCAGAAGAATACTGATTCCAATCCTGCTTCAATTTTATTTCTGGCTTTAAATTCATTTGGCACCCTCTAGGAACCCCAATGGCATCAATGAAAACATGGTGATCAAAGGAACCTCTGCAGCTGGCTGCAGTGCTTTATCTGTGTCTCTCCTTTGATGTTGTGGCACGGGCTGGGGATCTAAACACTGGGGTGAAAGGGATTGCCAACTGTACCAAAGTACAGGTGCCTGCCCAGTTACCTGGGAGAGTCTCAAGTACAGGTCCATGCAGTACCACCAGACATCAGCTCTGCCCACTGAGAGTGTGGACTGATTCATGAGGCTGTTGAAGGACTGGCTTTTACTGCATCCTGTTTAGGTTTTCCACATTTGTCAATCGTCCCCCCTATCTGGTGAGACACGGGGTATAACTGACGTCTAGGGCGGGTGGCCTAATAGTCCTGGAGGGCTGACCCTCAGGACCTCTGACCTCTGGGAACAGTAGTGATAGCATCTGGCAAGATTCGTTGCCCCAAGCCTTGGCATCCTGAAACAAAGCCAAAATGCAATACATTCCATCTGGGTCCGGGGACCACCCTAATGAAAACAGGACCACCTGAGACTCTGGACTCCCAGTAGTACAAACATAGCAATTGCTCTTATTTAGTGTGTGGACAGAATATTTTATCCATTCTATCCAAGCATTTGTATCCCTGTACTCGATTTCAATAGCTGCAGTTTGTCTTAGGTCCTTGACTTCTACTACGGTTACCTGAGTTCGATTGTTGTATGAACGTGGAGGTAACATTGGAGTGGAGGTAGAACTGGGTATCACCTGGGAGAGATTGGGAGCTAGATGGAGCTCAAAAGCACCTAATGGGTCTGTTCCTGAGACATCTGCCCCCAACCCATATCTACGAAATATAGGTGGTCCTTTTGTCATACTCCAAGGGATTTCTACAACTAATCTAAGTGGGTTACATTGTTTATCTTTACAAGTAGGAGAAGTTTGTGTCCAAAACAGCTGTAATTTCCACTGTAGTCTGTTAAAAGACTGTCAATTGTTCTGGATAGTGGAAATTGGAGTCTTACCAGTGTCTTGGGGTCTGGTCCAGCCCTTAGGACTGTCATAAAAAGGAGAAGTGTATCCTTTATACCCAGTGTTTCACCCCACATCCGTCCACTCTGAATGAATACCATCTTCCCTGTGGGTCCCAGGATGGGGCATGTATAAAAGGGATATCCTTGGAGCTAGAGTTGGGACATAAGGCCTCCACAAGGAAGGATCTGGCATGCATTGAATTCAACAGTTAAGGGAAAAGTACTCTAAGTTCCATTAATAATAAACATACCATTTCCCAAATGAAAAAGAAAGAATATTTTCACTATAGTCTTTTTTAAGTCACTTTGGTGTTGCCTGGATATGACAGCACAGCCCATTGTTCCTTCTGGTTGGGTAGGGGTGCCTTCTTTACCTGTGTGTGATGAGTCCACCCCCACTCTGTGGTCCAGACAGCTGTCTCTGTGGTCTGGACAGCTGTCTCTGTGGTCAGCAGGACCAGGAAGGGTCCTTCCCAAGCTGGCTCAAGCTTATTTTCTTCCAGGTCTTGATCAGCACATGCTCACCAGGCTAGTGTGGGTGAACAGGAAAGTCAAGTGGAGGAACCTGTGCTTACAACCCCTGTTTCCTAAGAGAAAGTAAGGTAGAGGACAATCCAAGTACATAATTTTTGAGGAAATAGTCTTTGGTTTGAAAGGTAGGCACATCAGTAACAGAGCTAAGGTAAGGAAGACCATAAAACATTTCATAAGGGGAGAGGCCAATGTCCTTCCTGGGAGCCATCCTTATCCTGAGTAGTGCTACAGGAAGGCATTTAATCCAAGGTAATGTGGTCTCTAAGACTAATTTAGTGCGTTGAT
Organism: Castor canadensis; assembly: GCF_047511655.1. Classification (NCBI taxonomy): domain Eukaryota; kingdom Metazoa; phylum Chordata; class Mammalia; order Rodentia; family Castoridae; genus Castor; species Castor canadensis. The sequence goes on along the minus strand of NC_133389.1, from coordinate 171,598,863 downwards.
TTTTAAGAATCTGATTTAGAGCAAACAATTCACAAATCTATGCTGACCAAGACCTACCCATTATATCTTTTTCCCTCAATTACACAAGAGGATCCACCCATAAAGAAATGGAACTCACTCTGGAAAGGAGTTTCCCTGAGGTCTGACCTTACTTTTATTTGGTATTCAGTAATATCTAAACATTTATGTGTGGGGCTCCTCCTTTCTGCTCCTCCTTCCAAGAAAGTGGCTGGATTTTGGGCCTCATCAGTAGTTAGAGTCAGGTCATCCTTTTCTAGCAAGATAGCCTCATAGTTTAGGATCCTAGAACCATCAGCCATCTACCCACCTTCTGGTTTAAGATTGTTCTAACTTGATGGGGAGTGCTAATAAACTAGACTTCCCCCAAAGATGATTTTTCTACTTTCTTTGGTTAGAAGGGCTGTAGCTGCTATTGCCTGCATACACCCAGGCCAACCTCAGGTGACAGGATCTAAAATTTAGATAAGAAGGCCACACATTAATGTTGACCCACATATTTTTGGGTTAGCACCCCAAGTGCAACTCCCTTGTTTACATTTACAAAGAGGTGAAAAGGCTGTTCAAGAGAGGGCAAGGCTAGCATGGGGCTGTGATAAGGGCATGTTTTAGTTCATGTACTTGTTCTATCTCCTCAGGGGTCCAAAGAAGGAGTGTGGTCCCTCTTGGGTCAATTTGAGATATAAAGATTTAGTTTTAAGGGCATATGAGTCTATCCACAAATGGTAATATCCCACTAAGCCAGGGAACTTTCTCAATTCCATTCTTTCTGGACATTCTATTCTTTCTGAACCAGTCCTTCATTGGCCCTTACTGATCAAATGACCCAGATATTTTACTTCAGTCTCAGCAAATTGTAACTTATTCTTTGAAATACAAAGTCCCTGGCTTCCCAGGAAATTCATAAAGCTAAAGGTTGTGTTAATCACCTCCCCCTGATTATCCCCTTGTTATTGAATCTCTCAAGTCTCTTATATTTCCTCATTGCCATGGGGTGTTGTTATCCCCTTAGGGATCTTGATTAAGAGACTTAACCTCAGCCACCAGGACACTTTGTCTAGGGGATGTTCACACTCCCAGACAGCCATTGTTGTCTACGCTCTACGGATCATGGCTCTTTCCTCCCCTGAGAAGAGAATTCCCCAAATAGTCATTAACTCAGCCCAAGTATATTATCTGTGGTCCCAGAAATTGATTGGCCTGTTCTGAGACCCCAAAGGGATCCTCAAGAAGGGGTCACAACTCCTTTTTAAAATTTCAGAACTCAGAGCTGGTAAGAGGAGTATTTACAAACCCAATATCACCCCTACTAGGTGGACCTTCCTGAGAGGAAAGGGAATATGGTCTTTTCCCTTGAGACTGAGGAAAAGATAGATTCTCAATGTCCCCACGACATTGCTGTAATTCCTTTTGAAGTCGCAGTAGGGACAGGTTTCAGGTAAGGAGTGAGGGGGCAGGGAGTTGAAGGGGGTGGAGGTGGAAGGGTTAGGAGGGGGAGGTGGAGAGGCAGAAGCCTGGGGTGGTGGCACAGGGGCCGGCTCTAGCACCTGAGCTGGAGGAACAGCAGGTTTATAAAGGGGGGGGGGGAGGAGAGTAAATCCCAGTTAGAAGGGATTTTGAGGTTTTCTTGTTTTTGTTTTTCATCTTTTTGTCTTTTTTCCTTTTCTTTAAGTGGAAAGAGGACTACAGGACTCTGTCTCCAACAGAGGGCATATTCCATCTCCTCCTGAGTGGCTGGGCTCTTATCATTTACATTCTCAATTAATAGTTGACAGATCCAGTCCTCATCAGACCCAAACTTTGGTCAAAAAACCAGGCTTTAAGATCAGTTCTTGGGTCCAGATAAAACAACAGTATTTAACAATTCTTTGTTTCTTTTTCACTTTAGTACGGGGGCTATCATCCCAATATTTTAACATCTTCCCTAGGGGGCTCTCAGGGTATTTTATCCTGGGCCTTTGTTTTCTGCCCCCCACCCTTTGCTGCCTTTATTTCCCATTTCTCCCTTCTGGTTGACTGTGCTCTATCAGGAGCTCAAGCCCCTCTTTGCCTTGGAGGTTTCTTGTACTCTGATTCTGTTTTGCTTTGTCCATCTCTAGCTGCATCCCTTGTGGGAGCTTCAGGCACCTCTTTTTAGCTGGCAGATCAGTATATGCTACTGATCTGGATTAGATTCAAGAAGCTAATTCCACCTTAAACAGTATGAGGTTTAAGAACTACTCCTCAGAATTTTGGATCAGGACTTCACTTTCCCTTCCTGTCACCAGACATGTCTCGTTAGCACATCACACAGCCTCCAGTATTCTAACCACCAAGACATTACTTGGTCGCCCCTGTGAGGTTTCTTGTCTTGGTTTGTGCACAAAACTTATGTGGTTGCTGCAGTTCCTGTCTTCAGAGCTCTTTCACCATGTTGTCAAGAAATGCTGCAGTCCAAGTTCATTTGCAGATCTGGAAAGTTGTTGCCCTTGGCTGAACCTCGGGGCCTCTGCAAGCAGGCAGAAGGACATGTCTCCCCAGGGAAGGGCCAGGACCCCATTCCTGGATGGAATGTAAAATCCAGGGTGACCCCCCCCAAATTGTTAGAATTGATAACCCTCTGGTGCTGAAAACAGATACACAAGAGACAGAAAGTCTTGACAAGGCAATTTCTCTTGATCAAGAGGGTGCAAGCATGTGCTCACTCCTGCTAAGCACACACACAAGCACAAAATGGCTGACAGTGGCTCCTCCTTATATCCCTGACGCAGTCGTACCTGCCCCGTGCCTGGGATTTGTCTAGGTAAAAGGTTCACAGTCTTTCCCAATTGGCTAAAAGGCTTGGGGGATGGGTTAGGGCATGCAGTTGGCTGGCAATGGAGTTGTACAGGAATCCGGAAGGAGAAGCAGGCTTTAGACATGCAAATCATCTAAGATGGGGACCTGATTGGAATTTTTTAAGTAATCTAAGAGGGTAACAAATACTTTGATAGAGAAAATCACTTTTCTTACACTTTTTTCCCCAACCTTTCCATTCCTTTTCTTTTCATCTTTTATCTTCCCTCCCTCTTCTCCTTTCTTAATGTGTATGAAGTTGATACTTTCTTACTCAGTTTTTGTTTGTTTGATACAGGGTCTCACCACATGAGTGCTGGGATCACAGGCATACACCATCACATGTGGTTTGTACTTTGTTTTAAACCACTTCTTGCTGAGTTGCTTGGGATTCCCTTGGGGGATGACAGGGCTGCCCATTGTGATGGTTCCTTGACTGAGCTCTGAGAGACCCAGAAGGAGCAGGTGTTCTCTGAAGAACTTCTCCCAGCTCCTAGCTCATGGTCAGGCTGTTGCTGTGGGTGACTAAACCCACATCGCTTGGAAACAAACTGGTGTCTGTTCCCACAAGTCTCTCTCTCTTCACACCAGCTAAACCTTTCTCTGTGTTTTGAGATATTTCTTGAGTGTTTCTCAATTTTTTAAATTCCTGGAGTATGTGATAAGAAAGAAAAGATGCTTATGGCTGTTGGGGCACATAATTACAGTTCATCTTAAATTTAAATTTATCTTAAGAATTCACATCTATCGTCTAAATAGTCTTGTTCTAGAGAACTCACCTGTGCTATTGAAGACACAACAAAGTCTCTGCTCAGCGTGGGAAGGAATGTACTGCCTTCCCAATCCCACCTTTATTAGAGATGTTTCTGGGGAATGTCTTTTAAGAACAATAATTCTAAACAGGAACAACAATACTAAATCAGAGCTGATAATGACACTGGTCTGCATGGCACTCCTGTGTGCAAGGTACTTTCCTACGCATTTCCATGTTTACAACAATCCTGTGAAGTAGGGTTATTCCATTTTACAAATGAGAAAATTGAGGCATGGAGAGGTGGAGAGCTGAATCCAGAACTGCACAATTAATGACACAGTGGGTTAGAATCCAGGCTCTCAGGCTAGATTCTGTGCCTCCAACTTCTCTGCTATCCTACCCCAAGTGGGCTCAGCTTAGACTATGTCCACACTGCCTCTACTCTTGCCAGAACAATGGGCACACTGCTCTGACTTCCCTTCTGCTCCTCACATACACCCCACCTTCTGGACCATTCTGTCTCAGACTAGCCCAGTGGGCTCCTTCTTGTCATCTAGAATTCAGGGTAAAGTCCCCTGTAGGGGTGTGACCAGCTGCCACCTTATCAAAGGAGTACCAGCACGAACGCTCTTGCCCGGGGCTGAGACAAGCGCTACTACTGCTAGTTAAAATGCACAGCAAGGGGTAGGAACACGAAAGAGACTTCCAACCTGCCGACGCCAGAGGAAAGAGATTGTGTGTCAGTCCGGGCCTCTATAACAAGACGCCATAGGGCGGGGACTTCAACAATAGAAATTGGCTGTTCACAGTTCTGGGGGCTGCAAGTCTGGGATCATGTCCTGGCACTGTCTTCTGGTGACGGTCTCTTCCTGACCCTCAGCCACCTTCTGGCTGTGTCCTCACATGGTGAGGAAAGAGAGAGAGCCTGCTCCCTAGTGTCTCTTCCTCAGGGCACCAATCCCATCATAAGGCCCCATTCCCATGCTTAATCACCTTCCAAAGGCCCCTCCAAATATCATCGCATTGGGGGGTAGCTTCAACATGTGAATCTCGTAAGGGCAGGAGACTCACAAACATTCAAACCACACAGACATAGCTATTTCATTCCTGTCCATGTTCTAACTTCTAGTTCTACTCCTGAGGGCCCCTCTCTTGTTTCCCTTTATTTCCTCATTTGCCCATTGACTAGAGACCTATATTTAGGAAATTTCCCCACATGAGTCTTGGTGAAAGGAAGAGTTCACCTGAAAGACAGAACTCCCTTGATGTGAGCTCATGACCTGGACTCAGCCAGTCAAGTGTTCTCACCTTCAGGTTTGATGCTGTCCTGCAGGGATGGGGCGCCTTCCTTAGGGTGGGAGAGATGGGCAGCGTCACTCTAAACCCAGGGAGAAGCAATGTCCAGTCACTGCTGTGGTGGCAATGGAGCCTTTAGACCCTGTTGGTTCCTGATTTTGGTTGTGAATCTGCCAGGCTATGCTCCTTTTGTTCTTGTGCATTTCCTAAGCCCAGTCTCCATCTCCAGCCTTCTTTTGCACCAAATAACAGGCTGACTTAGGGGTTGCACCGTTACTGGTTAAGGTCAAGTACAAAATTTGGCACCATGTAAAGGAATTGAATTTTCAAAGGAATAAACAAAGATGTTAAAAACTATTCATGTGAGGACTCAGTGTATCTTTAAAGTTCTCTTGGCTTTGATTCTTTTACTCTTTTTCTTTGGGGTAGCTTCTTTCTTCTTGCTAAAAAGGAAGCAAGACGAGACCCATTGAGATGAGTCAGGATCCCTTCAGAGAAGAGATCTACTTGTACACTTCTGTCCCTGAATGGATGACAAAAACAGCATCTGGTCCAGGCCCAAACTGTTGCCGGCAGGGACAGAAGATCACCGTTTGTGTGTCTCCTTTGAAGAAGACCTGGGGTGGTCCTGCTATCTCTTTCCTACAAAGAGCAAGCCTTTTGACAATGTGAGCTATTCCCGCACATGGTGTCGTTCAGAAATCTGTTTTATTTGCTCTAGAGCCTGTGAGTTTCCTAGGTGTTTCAACAAGTGACCACAAACTTCATGGCTTAAAATAGGCAGTTATTCTCACATAGGTCCGGAGGCCAGATGTCCAGAACCAGGGTGTTATCAGGCTGGCTTTCCCAGGTTGGCTCAGGAGAGACTTCTGGCTGGCTCCAGCCAGCTTCCAGAGGCTCCATGCACTCCTGGGCAGCTGCTGCACAACTCCCATCTGCTGCCATCTTCATGTCTCCTCTTCTGTGTCTTTCCCCTGTGTCTTCCAAGGACATTTTTCTCTGGACAAGTGGGTTCACATGGTTAATCTAGGATAAGCTCATCTCAGGATCCTTAATTTAATTACATCCAAAAAGACTCCTTCTTCAAGTAAGGTCACATTCACAGGTACTCGAGTGTAGGCTGGGGACATAACTTTTTGGGGGGCCACCACTCAACCCATTACAATGCCTTTATAATGATAAAACATTGTCTGGCTCATTTGTTTGTCACCTTCCTTTTGCCCACTTCACTGCTCACTCTCTTGCTTATGTTCTTTCTTTTCTCTCTCGCCATTTGAGTTAGGGCCCATATCTCCATAATTTTGTCCATAAGTCCTAACACAGTGCCTGAACCAGATGTCCAGTGAATGTTAGTTGACTAAAGGAAAGAATAACTGACTTGATCTCCTTGGGTTGTGTCGCCTTAACACTCTCTTCATAAATTTAGTCTACTCTTAATCCATTGGATCACCATTGGGTCTTTAGTTTTACTATGTACTCTCTGAGACTGGTTTTCATAATTCTAGGTAATCATTTCTGCCTTATAATTAAGGGCAATGAAATTTATGTACCAAATAATGTGCTAGATGCTACTCTAGAAATTAATAATAAAGACAAGTATAAACATGGCCCACACATTGCATAAGTTTGGTTTTCTCTTAATTGCCTGTCCAGATGTAAGTAATTTGGCATCTCTCCAGTGCCTAATACTTTTCTCACATGGCATTACAAGTTCAGCTACCAAAAAATGAACCTCATGTGGCCAGCACTTAGACGTGTTTTTTCCGTCTAGCTCTCTTTTTCAAATCAGTCACATTTCCCAATTTTTATTTTCTTAAATTGGCCTTGAACAACTGAGGCCTGGACAGGCACCTTCAGATAGATATTAAACTGGTCCCATAGATTGAAAAATAGGAGGAGAATTTTTTTGACTGCCTTCAATTGAATATGTAAAATAATCACAATTTAAAAATTTTTATACTGGATGTACATTGCGTCATTTATGAAAGTTCTTACAATATACCATAGTTGAATTCACTCCCTCCATCATTCTCCTTTATCCTCCCTCCCCCCATTCTTGGAGTAGTTTCGACAGGTCTCATTTTTCCATTTATATATGTGAGTAGAAAATATTTCTACCATATTCACCCTCTTACTCCTCTTCCTTATATCCTCTCCCCTCCCACTTGTACCAACCCCCCAGACAGGACCTGTTTTGCCTTCCTTCAAACAAGCACAATTAATGTGCTCTGCCACCAGACCAGTGGCCTTATCACTCTGAAACACCTAATGGGAAGAAGTATTAGTGGAGCATTCTATCCAGACACTTCACAGTCACAAAGACAGAAGACAGCACCGAAGCCCTACAGCTTTGAAGGTCTGTGAACATCTGCCCTGCACGGGAATTTCCAGCCAGCCTCTAATAAGGCTTCACTCACTGCTCCCCCCACCATTCCTCCCCGCTACCCCCACCCCAGCAAACAGACACTCTGGAAAGATTTGCCTGGTTCAGGACTATAGGGATTTAAATGGATTCTTGCTGCTTTCTTGTTTTTTTGAACAAAGTACTCTATAGCCCAGAGAAGGAGGTTACAATGATTTTCCACATCACAATGCTAATTGAGTAGGCTTTAATAGGGAAGAGGTATTTGAGGAATCGCAAAAATGGTCCCCCATTGCAAAAGCACAAAAACATAAACGTCCATTTGTAAATGTTACCTTACCAAAATACCTATCATAGGGATGAAAATCTAAGCAAATGAAAACCAAATTGGGATCAGATTCATGAGACACAAAATTAAATTGTTGGTCACCGGCTTTACCATACTGAGGTGGCCACTTTGGCTGTCAGCCACACCCACAAAAGTCCAAGCAAGTCCCAAGTCACTTAACACAACATTTGACTCTGTAATTGCTGTTCAAGGAGGCAGTTGAAACTCTCATCCTAACGAAAATTTTCTCTTTTGATGTGAACATTATTTAGGAAAGAGGCAAAAGTGTAACTATGCCCTGGGCAGCCTTTATTAAGTGTGAAAAGTGATTTAATGGTGACATCAGTGACATTGTAGTGAATACCACCACCTGACTTTAAAATGCAGTGCCTCATGGGTTATGCTATGAGTTGGTGCATCTCTACCCAATGTTGTACTAAAGTATACATGGTAAGTTTCTGCACCCATGTGAGGTGTGGTAGGGTTGCTTTGGCAGGAAGCTACAGAACAGGATGAAAATAGGAAGTTATGTAATGAAATAAACTGATATGGTCTCAGCTGTCCCAGGAGGCTATGCTCAGTTCATTGACCCACAAAGAGGCCAAATAGGAGAAACTTGAAAAGTAATTGCCTCAAGCTCAGCCTCCTTCAGTCAATGACTCTGTTTCTGTTTGGTTACCCCTGAGCCTTAGGTGTGAGAAGGTCCAGTGAGGTCACTTGTGCAGGTGAGCAGCTCAGGAGCTGGGAGTGCTGGGTACAGTTCTGTCTTATGAAGGGGCAAAAAGAAATGCCTGTCTTTGTGTGATAATTTTATTCTGCAAACAAGTGGAAGCCTGAGAGAGAAGGGAGGAATGACTCTGCTGGATTGGAATCAAATCACTCAAGCAGGAGTGGGAAAAGCAATTGGTCCAAGTTCTCGCTTGCCACTCTCAATGGCCATGCTACAGGACCTTTGTTTAGTGTGACAGGAGCTGAATCAATGGCCCTGACTCTCAGCGAAGGGGTTGCCATGGGGAGGATTGTAGGGTTCTGAGCATCTTAGATATGGGGCTCAGAAAGCGTGGGGCAATGCCACAGCCCACTGGCAGTAGTGTGGAACTAAGGAAAGAGGAGAGCTGTGTGTGCCTGTGTGTGGAACGCACAGCTCTCTGGCATAATGACAATTGTGGTGAACAGCCAGGTGCCAGTGGTGGCTCACACCTGTAATTCTAGCTACCTGGGAGGCTGACATGGGGAAGATCATGATCCAGGCTGATCTGGGGAAACAGCAAGGCCCTATCTCCAAAACAGCCAGAGCAAAAAGGACTGGAGGTGTAGCTCAAGCGATAGAGCGCCTATCGAGCAAGCACAAGGCCCTGAGTTCAAACTTCAGTGCTATCAGGGAAAACTGTGATGAGTAGTCAGTGTGTCTGAGGTACTAGGATTTTTGAGGGTGAGGTTGTCAACCCTAATCCCAAATGACGCAATCCTGAACTTCATAATCCTCAATGTTGAAATCCTGAAAGAGTAACTCTCTAAAGTCTAAAATCCTAAACTCATAATCCTGAAAGATTAACATCCATAACTGGAAGCCTGAAAACCAAAAATCCTGTAAATGGCAATTCCCATACCAACGGGTGCGGGGGAGGGTGCTATGAAAAAGAGATAACAAACTGAGATCAGTGTGTTTTTGGTTGTACCCAGGGTAGGTGCACTATGTTAGCTAGAACAAATTCCAGAACCTGGTGAAGCATTATTTTGGTTGTATCTGTGAGGGTGTTTCCAGAGGAGGTTAATATGTGGATCCTGCCAAGCAATAACCAGATTTTAAAATGGACGGCCTATACTTACAATTTTTGTAGACCACATCTGCTCTCCAAGTACAAGTGCAGTGAGGGTTTTGAAAATCATGGAAGAAGTGAAAACACAGGTGTTAAATATGAGAAATTGCCCCTGCCAAATGATCCAATTGTGTACAGCTTCTGCCCCTTGCACACACCAGGCCATGCCTGCCTGCAAACAAATGTCCTTCATTAGAGAACAAAAAGAATTCAGCAAGCTTGGTGACCTTCAGAGCCCAGGACACTTGCCAATGGTGAAGGGTTTGAATGTAGAAGAGAGACAGAAAAAAAAACAAAAACCCAATGCATGCTTCACTTTCATTAATGGACAGCACTTTCAAAACTGTTTTTTTTTTTTTACATTTTATTAGCATATATTCATTGTACAGGGGGGATTCATGGTGACAGTTCCAAATAGTCTTACACTGTACATTGGTTAGATCACCTCCACCACCTCCCCACTTGCAATCCCCTCCCTGCTCCACTTAAAGCAATTGCAAGAGGTTTCATTTTCTATTTCATATGTGTATATGAGGCCCATCAACCATATTCCTTCAACTTCATCCCCTCCATTCACTCTCCCCACTCCCTCAAGTACCTCCACCCCACATTGTACCTATTTTACAGTCTCTACTTTTTAAAAAAAATTCAAAAATACAGAATTTGTGCCATTGTTAGAACTGGAAATTCTAAAACTTACCTGGTCACTTGTGCCTGAAAAAAGTGAAGCACTTTATAAATGCTTATTTGAAGAGTTGGTGGACTTTGCAGAAGAAAATGAATTTTGATCGAATCTCTAAACTATAATGACAGATTTGGAATTAGATATGATCAAGGCTTCTAAAACCAAATATCAAGGTGTCACCAAGAAAGTTTGTTTACTACTTTGCCCAATGTGTTTGGCAGAAAATTCTGGCAAGTGGAATAGACAGGAGTTACAGCAGTGATGAAAGCTTCAGTTCAAAAATGTCTCATTTGTCTGCATTGGCATTCTTCCCATCTGATGAAATTCCAAGAACTTTTAATGAATTAAAGTTGCATTTGCTTGGAGAAGCCAATGAAGGCACCGACTGGTTTGCAAGTAATTCTGTGCACAGTGGGACACAAAGACACTTGCTGTGGGGCTACCATTCAATTACCAGTATTGTTTCCAGCAAATTCGTGCTCTGTCTAGGAGTGTGTGCAGAATGGCTTTCTGCATGACTGAAAAAGTGCAGAAACCTGGCACAGAAGATGAGAAAATTTAACAGGGAATACTCATGACAGTGCTTATCAAAGCACAGGAGAATTTCAGAGACACCAGTTAGAAAACAAAGGTGAAGGTATTCTTCTTAGTCATCATAAAATCACCCTTAATTATCAAATTGTATAATAAAAGGATAAGAAAATCTCTAAATACTTTGACTAATTTTCATGGCTAACTAAACTTTATACCAAGGAAACATGCAACCTATGAGGATATCAGTAGGCCAGGTTAGTTGGCATCCAAACTTAAGTTGCCCACATACATGAGTTTTCCAAGTATGAACATTGCTTCATTTCTCTTGTGGAAGGAATCGTGTGCAGTAAAGGCCTTATGCATAAAAGTCCTGTCAGGTGGCAATGGTTTAATTTAATCTAATCAAGAAAGTGCTAGTTTAAAAAAGTGGTTTTTAAGTCTTTATAAATCTCCAAATTAATACTGAAAGGCTTAGCTGCATACAATAAAGAAATGTAGAATGAATGAGAGATAAATAACAATGCTGGAGTGGAAATACCTTCCAAGAATTGATCTCTCCTTCTCCCACCCTGTACCTGATTTCTTGTACCACTATAATTGTGCCAATCACAGCCTGTCTTGTAGTTCAAGTTACTTACCTGATCTCTAAGGGGTGCTGAGATCATGAGGTCCACGAGTTGCTGGTTTAGAATTACTGTATTCCTCATGTCTTACAATTCAGTGTTAATCTCATAAAAGATCTTAAATAATGACGCTATGCATTTTATTGGCAATCATTTCTATGAGTAGAATTTTATCCTAATAGCACTGAAAATATCAATATTTCAAATCTATCTTAAGCTTTGTTGAATGATGTTTTAAAAGGTAGCTTATTATGATGCTAGTATGACAAAGCCAACAGATCAGGAGATGACTGCTAGACTTCCATGGAGAAGACGCCTTGCCATGCACACTTCTGCAGAGGGCACTTCATACTGCTGAACCACAAAGGCGAAGCAGCAGGGTTGTTCAGGAGGCAGAGGAAGTGAGGGGAGAATGTGAGTAAGAAATGTATCGTGAGCTTGAGAAGAGGACTTTACATGTTTCCAACACAGAGAAGTGATAAATGTTTGAGGTTATAGATAACCTAATTAGCCATTGCACATTGTATACATGTGCCAAAACATCACACTGTACCTTAGAAATATGTATAATTACTATGCTGTCATTGAAAATGTCAAAAAAGTGTCTTTATTTTAGTCTCCACAGCAAGGAATAGGGAAATCAGAGCTAGCAGGTTTAGGATTGCCTACTTTGAGTAATTTCAGTGGATTACTCAGGGGTGCAGGGCTATATCTACCTGTTTGGTACCTGGCCCTGGAGTGATTAGGACAGGAATCATAGCCCACATGAGAGGCCCTATGAGACTCTATGGATGAGGAGGTTCTGAATTGGGCTCTAGACAGATTGGTGAGAGCCATCATTACAGGTGAGCCCTGCACTATCTCTAGGACCTGACTGGCGCTGACCCCACAGCCTTTTCAGGATCAGCAAGGCCCCAGATGTCAAAGCATCAGGATGAAAAGATGTGCTTAATATAAATGGGGGAATTCCTGCCTGACACACAGAATGGCAAAAATACCAACACAGCAGCAAGAGCACCAACAGAACAGCAGGAACACCAGTAAAACAAGTCTAGCACTTTTTGTGTCTGCCATTGTGCCATCAACTTTGAACTCAGTTAATCCCTCAAAGGCTTCTGGTTTGATACTGTTTTAACCAGATTACATAACTTGCCTGAAGGCATTCTCCTGGTAAATCCTATCTAAATGGGATTACCAATCTAGACAGTCTAGGACATGAGACATATACGGTCAAAATAACTTTTTCTGGCAGAAGCCTGTTAACAGAACACAGCACTGGTAGAGAGAACAAGTTTAGTAAGAAGGTGCGAGCAGAGTATTAACTCTTCTTTTGAATGAAGGAAAAATCCCTAAATATATACTCTTTGGCAGTACTGGGGTTTGAACTCAGTGCTTCATGCTTGCAAAACAGGAGTGCTACCACTTGAGCCACACCTTCAGCCCTTAATACATACTCTTAATGATACACCGTTCAGATAGGTGTTCAAGTAAATTGAAATTTACTGACCCACATTAAAATGAACTTTTAAAAGAAAAAACGGCAGCAGGGCTTGACTTCAGCAGTAAATGGTTATGCCAGTGTCCACAGCCAGCAAATGACACTAAAGGACATGAACATGGAGCTGCCACCCGGAGGAGCAGGGGCTGGCGTCCGGAAGCAAGTCTCAGAGTGTCACAGCCACTCGCAAGTCAGAGGTGATGTCCTTTCTGAGGGATCAGAGTAGGGGCTGCCTGGAGGGGACGGGAGGGCAGGAGGTCTGGTTCAAGTCAGGTCTCCTGGAGTTTTGTCATTATAGGCACTACCAGGAGGGAACAAGGCTAGCACCCCATGCACTTCAGTTGACTTTTAAAAACCTCTACCATTTGTGGTCATTTGTCACAAAGAAGCCAAGACGACCGGAGTTCCACTCACAGTCTCTCATGCCTAAATTCCGTGTCCAAATCACCCTGAAAGCTCTGAATCAAAACCAGGGGCTTCTTGTGGAGTAGCATTCAGAAAACATCTATCCAATTAATTCAGTTTCACTGGAAAAAATCTGGACCTGCACAGGAAAAGGTGTTACATATTTGCAGTACGGGTGCTCACCTTTTTAATGGCTTTTCACAGATTCCCAGGGCATGCGCTCATCCCTATGAAATGAGTAGGTGCCTGTCGCCACCTTGCGAGCAGAAATGGAAGTGTCACTCTGAGGGTTGATTACGTCAAACTTTATGAATTCATTTCCGTTGCTTGCTTTTGATGAGGTCTTTCATTTTCTTCCTTTGTTTCGCTACAGGTATTTAAAATAATTTTTACTAAATGAAAAAATCTACTTTGATTTTAAATGGACAACCCCCCAAACCATTAGAAGCAACAGTGTCACACGCACAGGAAATTAATGTGAGTCAACTCCCTGTATAGCTATCCTTATCTCAACCAGCAAAAACCCTTGTTCCTTCCTATTATGGCTTATACTCTCTCTCCAACAAAATTAGAGATAAGGGCAAAATAGTTTCTGCTGGGTATTGAGGGGGTGGGGAGAGAGGGAGGGGGTTGAATGGGTGGTAAGGGAGGGAGTGGGGGCAGGGGGGAGAAATGACCCAAGCCTTGTATGCACATATGAATAAAATAACAATTTAAAAATAAATAAATAAAAATTAAAAAAAAAAAAAGAAGCAACAGTGTCCAGCCCAGACCTACTGATCTCCAATGGATTGAATCTCACAGTTTTGGGGATAAATACTGGAAACAGCAGGACACTTGTTAGATGAATTCCTACAGACAACAGACTTTTTAAGACATCCTTTCACCTCCAATATTAGAAATATCTCAGTGTTGTCATAGAGATTGGAACTATATCCTATTTTGACATAGAGTATTTTTTTGGGTGGCGGGAGGTGAGAGGATTATTTCAAAATCAGGCTACATATTTTGTAAACTTTATCTAGAGAGAACATTTCTAACCACTGGAAATTAAAACAAGCACACCAACAGGAAAAATCTTCTCATTTATTTAAACTTATATAAACTTTTTTTTTAATAGTTCAAAAGCAGCTTTTTTTTTTTTTTTTTTTTTGGTGGGACTGGGGTTTGAGCTCAGGGCTTTACGCTTGCAAAGCAGGCACTCTATCACTACACCCACTCATCTAGTCCATTTTGCTCTGGTTGTTTTGGAGATGGGGGTATCACAAACTGTTCGGCTGGGTTGGCCTCAAACCTGGATCCTCCTGATCCTCAGTCTCTCAAGTAGCTAAGATTACAGGGGTGAGCCACTGATGCCCAGCTGCTTTTTGTGTGTCTTTTTTTTAAATAGGAAAACTCTGTATTTTAAAAGCCATCCATCTCCTGTAATTTTCACTGATTTCTTTTTCACCAGTTGTCCCCTTACCTCTATAGTAGAAAATTTCCTCTTGAAGGCTATCCGTGGGTGGTGGGGACACAATTTTGTTGAGACATTGTTGTCCTTATAATATTTCTTCCTGGTTTTTAGTCATTACTATTTTGACCCTTCTCATCACCCTCCCGTCCTTTTACCTCCAGCACCCATAACTCTTTTTTTCTTAGTATACATTAATTGTAAGAGGTAATGGATTTCATTGTGACATTTTCATACATGTATATAATGTACTTTGATTATATTCGGCCCCTGCTACTCTCTCTTGTACCTTCTACCTCCACCCACTTGTCCCTTCCTTTTCCTAAATAGTCCCCCCTTTATTTATATATATATTTTTTAAATTTAGATTTCCATATGAAACAAAACATGATATTTGTCTTTCTGAGCCTGGCTTATTTCACTTAACATGATAAACTCAAAGTCCAACCATTTTCCTGCAAACAACATGTTTTCATTCTTCTTAATGGCTGAATAACACTCCACTGTGTGTGTGTGTGTGCGTGTGCGTGTGTGTGTGTGTATTTATTTATCCATTCATCTGTTGATAGGTACCTAGACTGATTCCTTAATTTGGCTATTGTGAATAGTGTTTCAATAACCATGGGTATCCAGCACTCACAACTCTTAATGCTATTATTTTATACTAAATAGGAAATATTCTTTGTTGAACATGGAGTATTGGTTTGTAGGGGCCAAATATGGGCTTTTTTGTTTTGCTTGGCTAATAATAGGAATCTAAGCCTTTATTTGGGTTTGTCAGCAATAACTTAGATGAATTAATCAGTATCCTAAAACATATATTCTACCTGGTATTTAAAAGGAATTGTTCCCTGATGAAGTGAGTGTGTTGGAACTGTTAGTCTGAAATTTATCTTAAACAGTAATACAGTCTCAATCTTCCAGGGAGGTCATAGACATCAGTTCCAAAGCTCGTCACCTGTGAGGGCTGGACTGAGAGATGGGGCTCATTTGGCTGCGTCAAGACAATTCTTGGACATTAGAGTCTTTAGGGTTTCACGGGGACATAACTCTGCGTTCCAGCTCATTTTGCATATCTCTCCATCGGGGAGAAGCTGATATCTTAAGCATAATTATTGATTTCTGGAGTAGTGCCAAGACAGACCTCCCTAGAATCCTGTCCTTTTATGCTTTACAATGATAGCAATCCTTTGGATTCTAGCTCTGAAAAAATACCAGTAATTGAGTTTTGGAAGAGAGCAGAGTTCTGGCACCATTAAAAAATCTCCAGCAGCATATTGACATTTGAGCCTTATTTTAAACCATTTAACGTTCCTGCAGCCCTGAACTAAGTTCCTGCTTAGTTATGGTGTGCTGAGCAGATAAACTTTCCTGGGCTAGAGATCTCAATAGAACCAGGAAGTCTGAAGGATGAAACAGAGACCCAAGTTTCAAAAGTCCCCATTCAGGAAGAATATTTGCTTCTACTGAGATCCTGGCTAATGAGGCTTCCTTTTACTTTGTCATCATAGCTTTGGGGTTTTGGGGTGTCTATATGGAGACAAGAAGTGAGGTGAGATTATTTGTGAGATAGGAAAAAAGTCAAGGAAACTCTTCAATTTAGTAGAGGGCAGATTCTTTTAGGCATTAAAATACCCAGTGCACAGGTTGTTTTTGTTCCTGTTCTTCATGAAGTTGCATGTAAGCAGAAGACTTGGTTGGGACAGAAGAGCTGAAGTAAGATGCAGGGGGAATACGGTCTTCTTCACCTAGAGAGACAAATAAAACCATTGTAAATGGACATTAAGGCAGGAAGGGCTTCAAGTCCATGCCTATCAAATGGGCTGGCTTTATAGATCTCTTTAAATTATACATTATTTAATTCAGAAACCAGATTTGAGACTGTAGTCCTTACATCCCCAACACTCGACCGGATTCAGCCATTATCTCTGATTTTACTCTGAATTCTATTCCTATCTCTCTTAGCTAGCAAGACCAGAACTACTGCACTGTTGTGAAGACCTCCCATTGGATTTAGTACACCTCTAAAGGCTTTGTTGGGTTCTTCAGTCAAATCCAATGTCATACAAATGACATTCCACAGAAGGAAAAAGCCACTTCCCACCTATAACCTTCCATCCTAGGTGAGAGAACTCACTCATTGTGGTTTGTGTCATGTACTCCTTTCTGAAATCATCTTTGTGTCCTCTGCAGTGAAATACTTAGAGTAGCTAATAGGGAAAAAGACCTTCTTCTCTTCATGGTGAAACTAGAAAAACATATATTTATACACACTTTTACAATTAACTAAATGTAACTACATATAAGTATGTGTGTGCTTTGCCTATAGAGAGTTATAAGTTACATAAAATCATGATATGAAAATATATATTCTCCTTTTTAAAAAAGATAGATGTTGAATTTATCAAATGGTTTCCAGAAATAAAAAAGATGGTCATATCATCTTTCTATTTTTTTTATAGTACTAAATTATATTTGCAGATTTCCTAATGCTGGAGCTTTCATATCTAATATGAATGTCACCTGGTCATCACATATCTTTAAAGTACTGATAGAATCATCTGGCTAATATTTTATTACACTGATATTTATAATTAAAACTGATCTCTAATTTCCTTTCTGACAGGCTCTTTGTCAGGTTTCGATATTATATGTGACTTCAATTTGAAAAAAACGGAGGGCTTCCTTAAAATGCTGATAGAATTATTTTTCTCTTTCATTATCCCTTTGAATCTTTTCTTTCAGCTTTCTTTATGTCCTTGATGATGATTTGTTTAGAAACCCAATCTTTTCTGTAGCCACTTTAAGTCACTTATATTTCTTAAGAACATTATGAATTGCATACAGAATCTTAAAGTTACTGTGCTTAGATTTGGGGAAAGCATTCTAAAATTTAAAAATACCTTTGAGTCAGTTATTTTCCTCTTCCCATTCTTATTTTCTTTTCATGTACTTTCTACCCTTTTTCTTGACTAAATTAGGTCAGGATTTCTCAACCTTGGCACTACCAACATTTTGCACCCAATTCTGTACTTCTTTGTTTTGGGGGCTGTCCTTTTTCTGGCATTATGGTATATTCAGAAGCTCTGTCAGCCACATACCAGTTGCAATCCCTTCCTTCCAATTGTGACAAACAATATCTCCAGACATTGCCACATGTTCCCATGGAACAAAATCATCCATGTTGAGAACTGATAAATCAGGTAATGGTTCATTTGTGCTAAAGCTCTTTGATGTTTTTTTAAATTTCTATTATCTTTCAGCTCCTGATTCATTTCTTCTTCTATATTCATTACTTCTTTTGAGCTTTCTCTGGCTCCATTTTGTTTGGATGTCTCATTTATTTATTTCCATCCTGGCTACTCTGTGGTGTCAGGTAGAATTCAGTGGCCTTTGCACTCCCCTGGCCAAGCTCATACCCACAGAACTTTCTGTTCTACACAAGAGGTCATAGACTTGCCCATGAACTACTCATCACTTCAGAGAAGTCTGTGCTTTGCCAGCCCTCCCAGAGGTTTCCAGCTTTCTCTCATTTGGACTTTGTTTCCTATCTTTCTAGATCAAATTGCCATTTCTCTTTATTTCCTTCATTCTTTTGATTCATTTCAGAGTTGAGAGCAGGGTGGAGGCATCTGTAATTCATCATTTAATTAAAAAAAACCCAATACTAGGCTAACTGTGTTGAATCTGATCTGTGCCAAATATATTGATTTGGGTGATGTTTCAGTGAGTGTGTGCAGTCTGAAGGAAAGGTGACTTGCAATGTCTATTCCTTAGATCAGCCCTCAGAATCATCATCCAAATCTTTATTTTTGACTTGTGCTTCCACTCTGTTATGGCAAATACTCAAAGAACAAATTCCAATGGCCATGTATTAACTTAACATATTTTCTTTCCACAGGGAAAGAGTGAGGAGTAATGCAAGCCTGTCAGCCCCGTATTTCCAGTGATTTGAGGCAAGAGTGCTGTCAACAGAACATGGTGGTCAAGGAGTGTTTCTTTCATGAAGTATGCTGAGAACCTGGAGCCCTCTGCTTGCTTGTGCAACACAGATTTTATGGACAAAGCTGGCCGACTGTGCACACTTATGTGGGTTTTGTTTTTCTATTTTTTCTCTAAATAAAATGTATTCCTCATGTTCTTAAGTTATATTCTCGTGTTCCAGACTTCAACTTGAAGTGATACATGCTCTGTCAGTCTGGAATTCTCTTCCATTAAATAGAGAGGACTTGAAATGAATGAAATTTAAACTCTGAAAATAACCCACCACTCAGAGACCATTTTATTAGAAACAGTTTGTCATTGTTAAGTGTCCTTTCAAGTTTTGACTTGCAGAATAAGGAGAATAAGGAGACTTACTTTTCTTCAAGATTTTACTCTTCTTTCCTGGTAGTATTGTACATTATGTAGAGGAAAATTGTGATTAAAAAAAAACTTGCTTATAATTAGCATGATTATATGAAATCAAACAAACAAAATGAATCATAAAGTGCTTCTGAAAGCTATAAAATATCAAAATTTCATTTAGTCTTTTAATTTCATTTTAATAAGAAGCATGCATTGCTTTTTACAGACCTGAGAATGCTACTAAGATGTCAGTGAAATGATATCTTTATGAGGAGTCATAATTTTTGGTACTTTTAACTGTTAAAAACTATTAATAACTTTAAGTTAATAGCAGAGATCTTTTCTAGCTTAAAAAGGAATGTGATTTTGGAACTCTGACTCACTGCCTTTCTTATGATGTGGTGACAGTCCAGTAATTTCTCCCATTCAACCTTTCCTCCTTAGAAATTTTGATCTGTGCATGGGTGTTATTGGAATTTTGATATTTTCTTAAAAAGTTTCAAGAACTGGCTGGCTGTATTTTTCTGTTAAAAAACTTGTGTTGACCAAATTTACAACTTGTACTGATGAGGTCAGAAACAATGACTACTCAAATTCTTAATTTAATTAATCTGCAAAATATCAAAGGGATCCAGTCAACCATTTTGAGGTGGAGTTAGTCTTTACTTAACCAGAGGGAAACCATCAGCCCAAACAAACACTCCTTCACTTGCTACATAAATTCATTTATTGGTAAGGTACTTTCCTCTCCTACACCTGCCCTGCCCTCTCATAGCCGAAGAGGAGAACCTTAGGCTACCCGGAAAAAAGATGAAAAAAAAAAAAACATAACAAGAGAAGGGAAAAAGTGTCCTTGAGCTGGAGCTCAAGAGGAAGTTTGAGGATTCCTTGTGAGAGTTTCGAAATGGCTTTAGGTGGGGGGAGGTGGCCCAAATAATGTATACACATGTAAGTAAATGCAAAAATGATAAAATAAAATAATAAAAAGAAAACAATCCTCTTTTGCATCTCTCGCCCAAAAAAACAATGGCACTGAGAAGCAAAAGGGGCGTTTGACAAGCCTTCTGGTGGGTTGTGACTTTTGTTCTCTTGAATGATCTTTTGTGAGAAACTTGCCAAGATTACATTCCCTTTGAATTACTGTAGGTTGTTGGATTGCTTGCTTAAATGTAACTTCAGAGACTCAACCAGAAGTAATGTAATGTCCCTCAGCACCAATTAATCTGGGAGAGCTCCATTTTTGGTGGAAATTGTTCAGTGATGAGTGGTTCGGAAATTATTTACTTTTGAAATAATAATTTGTAAAACACTTAAAAGAGTAAAAAGTTAGCATGTATTACTCTGCCCTGCATTGCTTTGTGTCATGCTCTTATAAAGCATATTGCATGTCGTGTAATATGACAGGGGTTTTTACTGTGTTACCCACCCACTGCATAAAGTTTGTGAATTGTATACTATGATCCTCTGTTCTTTAGAAGTATTAAAATATTTTTCTTTTCTTTTCTTATTAGTATAAATTAATTGCACAAAGAACTTTCATTGTGATATTTATATACATGTATATAATGTACTTTGATCAAATTCGCCCCCTCTACTATTCTTTCTTAAACCTCCTGCCCTGACTCTCCTTTTGGCAGTTTTAATATATATACATATATATTATATTTTTAAATTCATATATGCATATATAATATATTTAAATCATATTTACCCCCATCATCCTTTCATTTGCCCCTCCTTTCACTGGTTCCTTCCTCCAACAGTCCATCTTTTTACAACCATGTTACATTAATTTTTATTTTATTTTATTTTTTATTTAGGATTCATTATAGTACAAGTAGCTTTCATGTGAAAATTCTATATATGCATACAGTTTATTTTGAGCAAGGCAAACAAACACCCAAAAAGATGCTTGACATTATTTAGTATCAGGAAATGCAAATTAAAACCATAATGAAATACATGAACAGCTAAAATCAAACAGTTAGAAAATAGCAAGTGTTGACAAGGATGTGGAAAAATTGGAACCCATATACATTACTGATGGGAAGATACATTACATTAATTATTTAAAAAAGATTCTCCATATGAGTAAAAAGTGATATATTTGCCTTTGGGATTACAGGTGTGAAGCATCACCTCAGCTTTTTTTTTTTTTTTTAAGATTTTTTTTATTGGGATTTGAACTTGCAGGCCCTCTACCTCTTGAGTCCACCTCCAGCCCATCCCTCTCTTTCTTATGAATGGTTTAACTAAGGGTTTGTCAATCTTGTTTATCTTTTCAAAGAACAAACTTTTTGACTCATTGATTCTTTGTATTATTTTTTGAGTCTCCTTTTCATTAATTTCTGCCTGATATTATTTCTTTCCACATACTAATTTTGGGTTTGTCTTGTTCTTGTTTTTCTAACAGCTTGAGGTCCATCATTAGGTTATTTATTTGAGATCTCTCTGATTTTTTTAATATAGATGCTCATAGATATAAACATTCCTTTTAACACTGCCTTTGCCATGTCCCAAATATTCTGGCAAGTTGTTTTCATTTGATTTTAGGAATTTTAAAATTTCTTCAGTGACTTTTTTTTCTTCAGTGACCCACTGATACTCAAAAGTGTATTGTTGGGATTCCAAGATGGCAGCTACAGGAAGGAAGCAGAAAGCGAGCCTCCTATAGTGAAATCTTGGAGAGACGCTGGAGACACACTTTGCAGGCATAATCACTGAGAAGAGGCATAACTTTGACCCCTCCACACCTCCAGCCGGCGCAGAGAATTTCCACTTCACATTAAACGGAGAAACAAGGAGGGCCCCCGGGCTGCCAGTTGCTGGTGCCCAGATGGCTTGGGAAGATACGGACCAAGTGAGCTTCACAGTACGTGGTACTCCTACGTGGTACTCCTACAGACAAGCCTGGGCCAGAGCAGCATAGCCCCCTGGACAGACCAACCTCCACCCAGGGAAAAAAAGAGAAACTGAGTAATAAGCAATAAGAGCAATAAAGACACACGGGAAAGAGGGTGGGGCACACTGAGCACTGAAGATTGGGGGAAGGGAACCCTTCCTGGGACTGTAAATAAACAAGCTGGCCTGGCCGGAGAGCCTCTGGTGGGAGCGGGGGTGCGCGCCCAGCAACCAGGAGCGGGGAAGCTTGTGAGAGTGGTGGAGGGAGGAAAACTCCACAGGAGAGGAGGGAAGACCCACTTCCCACATGAACTGTAAACAAACATGGTGGCTGGCAGGAGCAGCAGCACCGCCCAGTAATCAGGAGCAGGAAACCTTGTGAAAGTGGCGGTGGGAGGAAAACTGCACAGGAGACGGGGGAAGACCCACCTCCCACATGAACTGTAAATAAACACACAGGCCTGACAATGCGGGTGCAGTGTCACTTTTCCCAGTGCGCTTGGAAAGGGGAAAGCTTGTAGCAGAGGCTCATGCACAGGAGAAATCTGAGTAAACAAAGCCTGCAGGGCCAGGTGAGTGCTAAGCTTACCCCAGAGATCTGCATAAATAATGCCTCTAGCAGCAGCAGGCTGACAGCAGTGGGCAGGCAAGCCATAGCTGCAGATACCATTCTCAGAACTGTCTCCAGACTCTTTTTTTTTCTTTGTCTCCCTACCTTTGATGAGAGAACAACTGAATTACACTTGCATGCTGAAAAACTTACTGAAACTGTATTGCATTTGAACCTGGGACACTTGGTGGGTTTTTTTTTTTGTGTGTGTGTGTAATTTTGTTCTACTTTATTTGTCCCATTTGATGAGACAACTACAGAACAACATCTGAGGCACCATCTCCAGGATTGGAGACTGAGATGGACACCCAAATTATTAAGACTGAAACTTCATTGCATTTGAACTTGGAGGTTTTTTGGTTTTTTTGATTTTTAAAAATTTTCTATTTTTTCATTTTATTTTAATGCATTTTTATATATAGATTTTTTTTCATTTACTTATTTTTAATTTTTATTCTTATCTTTATTTTTTTATTTTTGATTTTCAATCCTCTCTCTGTCTCTCTAATGTCTGTTCAGCTTACTGTCAATTAGTACACTAAAGCTCCCTGTTTATACCTTTGAAACCTTCTTGTCTGATACCTTGTTCTGTTTTCTCCTTCCAGTCTGTGTATTTGTTTTTCCCATTTCTTTAACTTCTTGCTTTCCATCTCAGCTCACCCTTCCATTCCAAATATTACCATTGTTATTATTACAAGCTAGAAAATACTTAATTACACACAGTACAGGGACAGTAGCAACACCAAGGACAATGACGGGAAGACAGAAAAAACAGGGAAACCAGTTTCCCCACAGCAAAAAATTAGTACAGGAACCAGAGGGGAATGAAGAGAACAGAAACTCAGATCCAGACTCCAACAAAATGAAGATAAACTATGCCAAAGGACCCAATGAAGCCCACAAGAATAATTTAAAAGAAGACATACTACAGGTACTCAATGAGAATTTTATAGCGATGATACTGGATAGGGCCAACCAAAATGTACAGGAGACACTCAAGAAATTCCAAGACAAAAAATTGAGAAAAAAAAAAGGAAACCATAGAAGTACTGTATAAACACCAAAGTGAAACAGAGAACACAATGAATAAACAGATAAATGAACTCAGGACAAAAATAGGCAACATTAAAGAGGAAACCACCCAGGATATGGAAAACCTCAGAAAAAAGAACAAAACAGAACTGCAAAACAAAACGGAAGGCCAATCCAGCAGAATAGAACAAACAGAAGACAGAATCTCAGAACTTGATTAAAGAACTTAATTAAAGGAAAAACCGAAGAACTATTAATTAAATAACTCAAGACCTGTGAAAAGAAAATGCAAGAACTCACCAACTCTATCAAAAGACCAAACTTGAGAATCATGGGCATCGAAGAAGGAAAAGAGGGGCAAGCGAAGGGAATGCGTAATCTATTCAACAAAATAATAATGGAAAATTTCCCAAATCTAGAGAAAGATATTCCCATACAGATGCAAGAGGCCTCCAGGACACCAAACAGACCAGATCAAAATAGAACTACTCCATGACATATCATCATTAAAACAAGTTCAGAAACTGGGGAAAGAATATTGAAGGCTGTAAGAGAGAAAAAACAAGTAACATATAAAGGTAAACCTATCAAAATCACAGCAGACTTCTCAACAGAAACATTAAAAGCAAGAAGAGCATGGGGTGAGATCTTCCGGAAACTGAATGAAAATAACTTCAACCTCAGGATACTCTACCCAGCAAAACTATCATTCAATATAGATGGAGCAATAAAAGTCTTCCATGATAAGCAGAAACTAAAACAATATGTGCCCACAAAGCCACCACTACAAAGGATTCTTCAAGGGATTCTGCACACAGAAAGTGAAACCCAACTTAACCATGAAAAGACAGGCAGCACCAAACCACAGGAAAAGAAAAAGCAAGACAGTAGAGAGTAACCTCAACTTAGGTACACACAATCAAACCTTCAAACAACTAAGACAACTAAGTGACAGGAATCACCACATTAATTCACCCATCAAAAGGCACTGCTTGATGAAATGGATTAAAAAGGAAGATCCAACAATTTGTTGCTTACAGGAGACTCATCTCACCGACAGAAATAAGCATAGGCTAAGGATGAAAGGCTGGAAGAAGATTTACCAAGCCAATGGCCCCTGAAAACAGGCAGGAGTAGCAATACTTATCTCTGACAAAGTAGACTTCAAACCTACATTGATCAAACGAGATAAAGAAGGACATTCCATTCTAATAACAGGGGAAATGCACCAAAAGGAAATAATACTCATCAACCTGTATGCACCCAATGTCAACGCACCCAATTTCATCAAACATACCCTGAAAGACCTAAAAGCATCGCCCCATTATCATCAATGGATAGGTCATCCAAACAAAAAATCAATAAAGAAATCCAAGATCTAAAATATGCAATAGATCAAATGGACCTAGTTGATATCTACAAAACATTTCATCCAACTTCTACACAATATACATTCTTCTCAGCAGCCCATGGAACCTTCTCCAAAATAGATCATATCCTAGGGCACAAAGCAAGTCTCAGCAAATATAAGAAAATAGAAATTATACCATGCATACTATCTGATCACAATGCAGTAAAACTAGAACTCAACAACAAAAGTAAAGACAAAAAACATGCAAACAGCTGGAAACTAAATAACTCATGACTTAATGAAGAATGGATCACCAATGAAATAAAAGAGGAAATTAAAAAGTTCCTGGAAGTCAATGAAAATGAAAACACAACCTACCTGAACCTATGGGACACAGCTAAGGCAGTCCTGAGAGGAAAGTTTATAGCCATGAGTGCATATATTAAAAAGACTGAAAGATCCCAAATCAATGACCTAATGATACACCTCAAACTCCTAGAAAAACAAGAACAAGCAAATCCCAAAACAAATAGAAGGAGAGAAATAATAAAAATAAGAGATGAAATCAATGAAATAGAAACCAAAAAAACCATACAAAGAATTAATGAAACAAAAAGTTGGTTCTTTGAAAAAATAAACAAGATCGATAGACCCCCTGGCAAACCTGACTAAAATGAGGAGAGAAAAAACCAAAATTAGTAGAATCAGGAATGCAAAAGAGGAGATAACAACAAATACTATGGAAGTCCAGAAAATCATCAGAGACTACTTTCAGAACCTATATTCAAATAAATTTGAAAATCTTAAAGAAATGGACAGATTTCTAGATACATATGACCATCCAAAACTGAACCAAGAGGAAATTAATCACCTGAATAGATCTATAACACAAAATGAAATTGAAGCAGCAATCAAGAGTCTCCCCAAAAAGAAAAGTCCAGGACCTGATGGATTCTCTGCTGAATTCTATCAGACCTTTAAAGAAGAACTGATACCAACCCTCTTTAAACTGTTCCATGAAATAGAAAGGGAAGGAAAACTGCCAAACACATTTTATGAAGCCAGTATTACACTTATGCCAAAACCAGGCAAAAACACCTCCAAAAAGGAGAACTATAGGCCAATCTCCTTAATGAACATTGATGCAAAAATCCTCAACAAAATAATGGCAAACCAAATTCAACAACACATCAAAAAGATTATTCACCACGACCAAGCAGGCTTCATCCCAGGGATGCAGGGGTGGTTCAACATACGAAAATCAATGAACATAATAAACCACATTAACAGAACCAAAGACAAAAACCACTTGATCATCTCAATAGATGCAGAAAAAGCCTTCGATAAGATCCAACACCATTTCATGATAAAAGCTCTAAGAAAACTAGGAATAGATGGAAAGTTCCTCAACATTATAAAAGCTATATATGACAAACCTACAGCCAGCATTATACTTAACGGAGAAAAACTGAAACCATTCCCTCTAAAATCAGGAACCAGACAAGGATGCCCACTATCTCTACTCCTATTCAACATAGTACTGGAATTCCTAGCCAGAGCAATTAGGCAAGAGGAAGGAATAAAAGGAATACAAATAGGTAAAGAAACTGTCAAAATATCCCTATTTGCAGACGACATGATCCTATACCTTAAAGACCAAAAAAACTCTACTCAGAAGCTTCTAGCCATCATCAATAGCTATAGCAAGGTAGCAGGATATAAAATCAACATAGAAAAATCATTAGCATTTCTATACACTAATAATGAACAAACTGAGAAAGAATATATGAAAACAATTTCATTTATAATAGCCTCAAAAAAATGAAATACCTAGGTGTAAACCTAACAAAAGATGTGAAAGATCTCTACAAGGAAAACTATACACTTCTGAAAAAAGAGATTTAGGAAGACTATAGAAAGTGGAGAGATCTCCCATGCTCATGGATTGGTAGAATCAACATAGTTAAAATGTCTTTACTCCCAAAAGTAATCTACATGTTTAATGCAATTCCCATCAAAATTCCAATGACATTCATTAAAGAGATTGAAAAATCTACTGTTAAATTTATATGGAAACACAAGAGGCCACGAATAGCCAAGGCAATACTCAGTCAAAAAAATAATGCAGGAGGAATCACAATACCTGACTTCAAACTATATTACAAAGCAATAACAATAAAAACAGCATGGTACTGGCACAAAAACTGACATGAAGACCAGTGGAACAGAATAGAGGACCCAGGTATGAAGCCACAAAACTATAACCAACTTGTCTTTGACAAAGGAGCTAAAAATATACGATGGAGAGATAGCAGCCTGTTCAACAAAAACTGCTGGGAAAACTGGTTAGCAGTCTGCAAAAAACTGAAACTAGATCCATGTATATCACCCTATACCAAGATTAACTCAAAATGGATCAAGGATCTTAATATCAGACCACAAACTCTAAAGTTGGTACAGGAAAGAGTAGGAAATACTCTGGAGTTAGTAGGTATAGGTAAGAACTTTCTCAACGAAACCCCAGCAGCACAGCAACTAAGAGATAGCATAGATAAATGGGACCTCATAAAACTTAAAAGCTTCTGTTCATCAAAAGAAATGGTCTCTAAACTGAAGAGAACACCCACAGAGTGGGAGAAAATATTTGCCAGCTATACATCAGATAAAGGACTGATAACCAGAATATACAGGGAACTTCAAAAACTAAATTCTCCCAAAACTAATGAACCAATAAAGAAATGGGCAAGTGAACTAAACAGAATTTTCTCAAAAGAAGAAATTCAAATGGCCAAGAAATACATGAAAAAATGCTCACCATCCCTAGCAATAGAGGAAATGCAAATTAAAACCACGCTAAGATTCCACCTCACCCCTGTTAGAATAGCCATCATCAGCAACACCACCAACAACAGGTGTTGGCGAGGATACGGGGAAAAAGGAACCCTCTTACACTGTTGGTGGGAATGTAAACTAGTACAACCACTCTGGAAAAAAATTTGGAGGCTCCTTAAAAAGCTAAACATTGACCTACCATTTGATCCAGCAATACCACTCTTGGGGATATACCCAAAAGACTGTGACACAGGTTACTCCAGAGGCACCTGCACACCCATGTTTATTGCGGCACTATTCACAAGTTAAGGAAAAAGCCAAGATGCCCCACCACTGACGAATGGATTAAGAAAATGTGGTATCTATACACAATGGAATTTTATGCAGCCATGAAGAAGAACGAAATGTTATCATTTGTAGGCGAATGGATGGAATTGGAGAGCATCATTCTGAGTGAGGTTAGCCTGGCCCAAAAGACCAAAAATCGTATGTTCTCCCTCATATGGGGACATTAGATCACGGGCAAACACAACAATGGGATTGGACTTTGAGCACATGATAAAAGCGAGAGCACACAAGGGAGGGGTGAGGATAGGTAAGACACCTAAAAAATTAGCTAGCATTTGTTGCCCTTAACACAGAGAAACTAAAGCAGATACCTTAAAAGCAACTGAGGCCAATAGGAAAAGGGGACCAGGAACTAGAGAAAAGGTTAGATCAAAAAGAATTAACCTAGAAGGTAACATACATGCACAGGAAATTAATGTGAGTCAACTCCCTGTATAGCTACCCTTATCTGAACCAGCAAAAACCCTTGTTCCTTCCTATTATTGCTTATACTCTCTCTACAACAAAATTAGAAGTAAGGGCAAAATAGTTTCTGCTGGGTATCGAGGGGGTAGGGGGGAGAGGGAGGGGGTGGAGTGGGTGGTAAGGGAGGGGGTGGGGGCAGGGGGGGAGAAATGACCCAAGCCTTGTATGCACATATGAATAAAAAAAAAAGACTCAAAAAAAAAGTGCATTGTTGTCTCCATGTGATTGAGTATTTTCAATAATGTCATTCGGTGTTGACTTTAGTTTTAGTGGTCTGATAAAATGCAGAAGGTTATTTCAATTTTTTTATTTGTTCAGACTTGATTTATGTCCTAAAATATATTTATGTTCCATGATAACAATGTACATTTGGCAGCTGTTGGGTACATTATTTGGTAGATGTCTATTAAGCCCATTTGATCTATAATGTCATTTAATTCTGAAGTTTCTTTGTTTTGTTTTTTTGTTTTTTGGTCTGCATGACCTATTTATTGGTGAGAATAGGGTATTAAGGTTTCCCACTATTATTGTATTGATGTCTATCTATGCCTTTATATGCAGTAGTGTTTGTTTTAATGAAATTGGGTGCTCTAGTATTTAGTACATAGATGTTTACAATCTTTACCTCTTCTTGATGGATTATTCCCTTTATCAACATGATGTGGCTTTCTCTGTCTCTTCTGATGAATTTTGTTTTGAAGTCTACTTTGTAAAATATGAGTATAGTTGTTCCTGTTGGATTTTCAGTCTCCATTTGCTTAGAATATCTTTTTACATCTTTTCACCTTAGGCCTGCAGTTTGCTTTGCTAGTGAAGTGTATTTCTTGCAGGCAACGAATGTTTGGGTCTTGCTTTTTTAAAATCAGACCCACTAGTATGTGTCTTGGTTAGAGAACTGAGACCATTAACACCCAGAAGTATGTAGTCATTTCTGTCATTTTGTTGTTTTTGTATTGTTTGATTCCTTCCTAATCTTCATTTGCTTATCTACTCATTTATTGATATTTTTCTCTTCTGTATTTTCATGTTTGTATTTATCTTCCTCTTCTTTGTATAGGATTTCTTTAAATATCTTCTTAGTGCTGAATTATTGCTCATGAATTCCTTTAGTTTTTGATTATCATGAAAGTTTTTTTTATTTCTGTCAATTATAAAGGGTAGATTTGCTGGATACAGTAATTTGGATTAGTAGTTATTTTATTTCAGGGTTTGAAATACATATTCTCATATTCTCCTTTTAGAGTCTCTGTTGGGAAATCTGTTGTTTTGATGGGTTTGCCTTTGCATGTGGCATGGCACTTCTCTCTTACAGCTTTCAATGTTCTCTCCTTGTTCTATATATTTAATGTTTGAACTATAATATGTCTTCAAGAAGTTCTTTCTGTCTTTGTCCATTGGTGTCCTAAGTCTGTACCTGGATGCCAATCTCTTTCTCAAGATTTGGGAAATTTTCTGCTATTATTTTAATAAATATGTTTTCTATGTCCTTAGCCTGTACTCTTTCTTCTATGCCTATGACTCATAGATTGGTCTTTTCAACTGTTTTTTATTTGCTTTATTGAGTTTTTCATTTCCAGCATTTCAGGAAATTGATTTTTTTCAGGATTTCTATGTTTATTGAATTCCTCTTTCATATCTTGCCTTGCCTTCCTTATTTCATTCAATCATTTATTTGTGTCCTCCAGGAATTCATTTAGATGTTTATTTGTGACCTCTTCACTCTCTTGATCATTCTTATAATCATACTTATGAGCTATCTGTCTAGGATTTTATCCTCTTTTCTTTTGTTGTTTATTACTGTGGAGGTGTTAACTTTTGGAGGAGTCTTATTGCCTCATATTTTCATATTTCTTGTGTTTCTGCATTTGAATTTGCACATCTGAGGCCAAGTCATTGATTGGAAAATTTAATCACTTGTTGTTCTTCAGTTAAAGTATTCTCAATGTACAGGCAGCACTGTGTAGTGGTGAGGTTAAGGTGTAATTCTCATGACTCTATGGGGAGAGGATAACTCAGTAGCCAAATTTTTGTCCATGCCATCCAGGCATCAGGCCAGATCCCCAGCACTACTCAGATAGAGCAAAACTAGTTGGAGTTGCTTGTAGTTCCTAGTGTATGGATTAGCGTTATATGTGGATTGAGGGCAGGGTCAGTTGTTCCACTTCTATGTTGCTTTCACCAGAGATGCTTCCCTTTTTGTGTTCTGGAAGTCACTGTTAGCCACAAGGAATTATATAGTCTGTGGGCCAGGCAGGTTTCTACTTGCTGCACAGGCCTTCCAGTTTGTGGAACCAGGGACAGAAAGTATCCAAGCCTTCAGATGTCCTCCAAAATCACTAGATAGTAAGGTGAGCAAGCAGAGCATTGTGATACTCACTGGTAGTGAAGAACTGTGAGAATCAGGCAATCTGCTTTGAGACTCTATCCTGCAGTTCACTACCATGTGGAAGGGAGGGGGCTGGGGAAAACCACATGATACCCAGGTCCTGGATCTGAGCTCTCAGTCTTGCCTGAGTGAAAGCCCACAGCAGGCAAACAGTGCCTGGGGGCTGAGCACTCTACCAACCATGGGCATGGTGCTGTTTCTGCAGTGACTCTCAGGGATCAGGATTTGCTCTGGCCAAGTAGGTCAGGGCCACCAATCACCACATCCTTCACTGCTTAAGCTCCCTGCTGCATAAACTTCCTAGCAAGTCCACATCAGACCCTCTCCATGACAAACTCTTATGGCTGTCTTCCTCTTAGACACTGTAGCTGAGTGTCTCAAGACCCCCTGAGTCATGATTGTTCCTTGTTTTTAAGTCCCCAGAGTAGCTAAGTCTTGAACAATAGGCCCTCCCTCAAGATGGTGCTTTACTATAGCTATACATGATAAGGAAAGTGAAAAAAAATCTTTTTTGTTTAATACTAGACTGTCATGTTGGGGAAGTCACTGTCCAACAAAATGCCTGCACTGGGATTAAGGCTTTGTAAGAGGTATGGGCTTGTCCTGCAGCTAGGTCTGCCAGACTGTTATCAAGGCAGCCTGATTCAAGGAGCTGGGGCTGGAGCTGCAGACTGTTTCTTAATTTATTCTGTTGCCTTTCTGTTTCTTCATGTTTTTCAGCTTTCCTGTCCCTCTTTAGTGGTTCTTGGTGCTCTTCCTTTCATTTTCTCTTCTGACTATAGCCCTGTCTTATCCTGACTTATTCATGTAAAGAGTCAAATGTAGAAAATTTTTACTCTGCCATCTTGCCCTGTCTCCCTCTTCATATTTTTTTCCTAATTTAAGAATTAGTATTTTTGGAGAAGTATAGAATACTAATAAGAAAGAAAGAAATGTTACTAGTAATCTGAGATAATTATCTTCATTTTTATTTGTTTAGACTTTTTCTATATGTATGTATATATATATTATTTTTCAAAACAGAGTCAAACTGTGCTGAAAGTTTTATGTTCTATTTTTCTAAAATAATTTCCAATAATGTTAAATAATGCTCAAAACTATGGTTTACAAAGATAGCATAGAAATTATATACCATTAAATGGATGAGTTAAATTCACATAACCATTCTAATTATTATTTAATGTGTCCTTTCTTTTTTTTCAAAACTGTGAATAACCTTGCTCCTAGAGCATAAATCTTTTGGGGGGTTTCTGTTTGTTTATTCTTTTCAAGTGATAGCATTTTCTTCATTTAGGATAAACTATGGTTGCAACAAGATCCTAAATAGCAGCTAGATTTTTTTCTCCTCTCACATAAAAGTCCACAAATAGGCAATCCAAGTGTATACCAACCCCAAGCTGTTGCAAACATTCTGCTACACCATACCTCGATAGGCACCTGTCCCACTGTCTAAGAAACAGTTCCAGCCACCATACTCATGCTCCAAATAAAGTGGTAAAGAAGGAGGGGCTCAGTTTGCACAATGTAGGAGGAAAACCCATCATATATGATAGAGAATTTCTACTTAGTGTTAAGGATGGAAATGAGATATGGGACATGGGTGATCCTCCTAGTTCCTGCTAGCTGCATTGATGGGTCACTGATAACCAAATGTACTTCTACACATCTTCATTAAAATATTCAGGAGGAAAGAAACCTCAATATGCTTTCAACATTTGTGTTTTGACTTCCTAGCCAAGCATGAGTTAAGTAGCATGCCATTCTGCTCTAGCTGTTGTCATAAGCAAAGTGTGCTTATGCTTTAAGAATAGAGACCTGAGTACTTGTAGTCTTCATGACCTTGGTATCAGGCAAACTAATTTTGCTAACTTCTGAATTTCTGAGGAAGAGAAAATGGAGCTCACCAATAACACATGGATTGTGTTTAGTGGCTCTTATGCAGGATCCCTTGCTGTGTGTTGCCGAGAATAAAATACTCCAATCTGTTCTCAGCAGGGGTGGACAGCAGTACACTGGATCCTAACAAAAGTTGACTTTTATGGAATGTATACTAAACATAAAAAATATTTCTGTAAGTGGGTAAATCACTTGAGAAGTTGATTGACCACCCTCAAGGTCATCTAGCTTTACCTATGTCTATTTTCACCCCTACCAAAGGATAATAGCTCTATGACAGATACCCAGGTGGCCCACAGTTGACAGTTGTTTATCCATTTCTAAGTATGATTGATTGAGTCATCTTTCAGATGGGTTATCTCAAGTGCAATTTGAATATTGAAGTCAATCATAATCTAGAATTTCCAAAGAAATGAAAGAAAAGCCCTATTTTTGATAGGCATAATTTTCTAATTTCAGAGTTGCCTCTTAATTCTTCTCTCAATAATCAACTATGTTATGGCAAGTTATGCATAATTAATACACTGGGGTTTGGAGGTGTATGTAACAAAACACCTGTCATTCACATTAGACTGAGAAAAGCATAAAACTTCTAATCAGACAGATATTTCTAAAGATACTAATTTTGGATGCTCTAATAGGGGAATTTGCTGTAACAAATGTTCCAAAGGTGAACAAGTATGAATTAGCACAGCATTTCCAGTGCCTATAGATTTTGCTATATGCTATTTTCTTTTCAGTGTATAAAGCCCCAAATTAAATCTTTGGTCTCTTGCCTCTTTTAGAAAGCAGAGCTTTGTCCCTGCTTTGATCAGGACTTTTAGAATATGTCTATACTTCTCTGCTCTCATATTGACCTTCAGTTCCCTCCTGACAAAATAATTTAAGTTTTCAAGTCCTAGATTTCTATATCAAAAAGGAAGTCATGGAAGTTAGAAGAATGACATTGTGCTGGTGTTGAATTAACAGAATTAAATTATATTAAACAATCTTGTTTAATTTTTTCTATATGGAATAGCTTAAAGTCAGATTCTCTGACTGCACATAACACTGAATGCCTAAAACTGGTATGACGAGCTTCCAATATCGAGTTAGAGATGCTGAAAAGTTCAGAAAACTGTGATAGGCTGGCAAATTAAGGGAAGTAAGTGAATTCTTGTGCATAGAAATGCAGAAGAGAGTGTAGGTCCTGAAAATCTGACATGGGCTTAGATTTTCCACCATCCCTAACATTTCCTTTAATTAGGGTCTATTGCCTGGACCTTGTTTACTGAAGTTTAGCCCTACTAACAAAATTTGACAGTTTGTCACCATCTATATTTAATAGATATTTTTTAGTCAGGTGTGGGTGGAGACCAGAGAGATTGCTGGGTTCCACTGGAAATTCAAGGAGGGCAGGTGAGAGGAGACAGGAGTGATCCTGGACCCCAGCCCATGCTGAATTCCTCTTACTTACTAACAGGAGGGATTTGAGATATCAAAACCCTCATGTGGTTCAAGGAGTCCCTTGCAAACCAAACACTTGAATATTTCCCTTCCCCACTCATTATAGGACTGTCATGTGTCTGGTTGTTTTGAGTGTATCTTTAAATGAGAGCAAAAGAGTTTCTTTTCAGAAAATAGGTGAGTTCTTACTGAAGAGGAGAATGTGGGTGGAGAAAATAAGATGTAATTGAAGGATCTAAATGTATGTCTGCATGTCTCCTTGAAGAATGATTAAATGCCTGTCTTTGTAGGAAGTCCTCAAAGGCTACTCATAGTTGTATACTCTATCGAGTCTTAAGATCAAGAGGAAAAGACGACATAATAGGTAGTTCCTTAGCAAGCCAAATGCTAAAGAAAGGTCAAGGAGATGCTTCTGGGATAGTCTGTAGACTTGTCTTGGAAAATGAGCTGGTTATGAAGGGCCTCAAACATAGAAATCTCACGGTCAGACTTTGTCCAGTATCACTTGCACTTTTGTTCCTTTCTTAGTTTCCCAAGGACTCACTTTGATAATAAAAGTCACCCAGTGTGGTAGAATCCAGTAAGAGGGGCCCAGAAAAGCCATTTCCTAAAATTATCCTTTCTACATGGCAAAAGTCACCCAACAGGTACCAAGAGCCACATAGAAGATTTGTCCTTTATCTTAGATAACAGAAAAGGAGCCTGTTATCATGGGAGCTCTTTTGGGAGGGGCAGTGGCTCATCAAATATGCTGGTTGCTGTGATAAATTGGATTATAATCACATTAGAGACAACTTAAAATCTCACAAAGTTTAGGTAAAGAAAATCTCTACAATATGAAAAACAAACTCATGCATTAGAAAGTCATTCTTAATGCACTTCAATAGTTCTAATCAATCGCTCTGGAACCTACCACAACAGGATCATTAAGGACAGACTTTTTCAACCAGATGAAATTCAACTTTTGCATTCTTTTCAAAAGAGTGTCTTTCCCAGTTAATCCTGTTCAGGTGAATGCAATTTTTAACCTATCCTGACACTAAACCATTGTTTCTAATGACTTCTTTTGGAATTCTTAACACCTGACTTCATGAATTACAAATCTAGGTCCTATTGATCTTCCTCTTAGAGACTGATTCTAATGAGATTCAAGATATAAGCTTCATCCTCATTGCCTCTGTTTGAGCCAAGAAGGAAATTGTAACCTCATCAACTATGAAGGCATTGATAAAAATCACTTTAAAACACAGCCAACCAATGGGGACTCAGTAACATTCCTGAAGTAAATGGTGGGATGGGGAAAAGAAGACTCAGCTCTTTTTAGAATTGTCACCAAATCTTTCAAGTAGGGGGACACTGAGTCCCGAAGTTTCATTTCTGAAGGTTATAATGAACCCTCAGTTCCTTTGTCTCTTCTGGCCTACCCAATGGAATCCTAGAAGTTGGATCTCATGCGGATGTCGAAGAACATTTTTGTCCAGTTCAGAGCTAAGGAAACCCAAGCCCAGAGATGTTTGGCTATACATTCCACTATGGCAAATTGAGGTTCAGAATGTAATGCAGGATGAAGTGACAGCTGTCCTACTGTGGGAAGAACAGTGTCAAAGTTGTTACTATGTTATGTGCTATATGACCAAACCTGCTTAGGGCAGATCCACAGAGAATTTAGGAACTCTATATGGGGGAATACAGCTTCTAGAAAGAACTTGTTCTGCTTTCCAGGAATAAAGGATATTCTGAGAAAGTCTGGAGTCTCCTGATGTGAAGGATGTCTAAACAGACTCAGATTCCACCTCGGGCAGGGGTGCTGGGCAGCATCAGATAGTTCAGACTTTAAAGCTCAGGCTCTGGAAGGCCCAGAAATTCTTGTCTCTCCCATTCTAAGTCCTTGATGCTGATAGCACAGTCTGACCTCCTTTGGAGTGTGGGGGAAGGAGTTCTGCAGAGCCACAGGGCTCTTACAAATGTGGGAATGGTTACTGCGTCTCTAGTGAGAGTGGTCAGGTCAGCTAAGGCTCAAGACTGCAGCAGGTAGGTCCTTCTCTGCAATCCCAGCTCTCAGACAGATTGGTTCCTGAATTAGCCCAGAGTGACCTGCCAAGGCCACCAGTCCATCTCTACGTGGACCAGTGGGATTTTGAAGAACATCAACAGGAATATGGAACAAAATGGAAGTGAACTTGTAAGTATTTGGTTTTATGCCCAAGACCTGGCATGTGGTAGTTTTATTTTGGTTATCATTATTACTTCTCTTTGCTAGGACACTGCAAGCTAGAGCTATGAGAAACTAATTGTTTTGAAGACAATCTAATAAGGCACCAGTAAAGACTGTCATTTCCCTCTACTCTCCTAAAGTAAAAAATAAAAGGAAAATTACCATGAAACAACTTTAAGAGAGCTTTTCAAAATGGAGTTGGGGGGATCATTAAGGATGCAGGTCTTACACAGTTTCAAACCACAGCCTAGACAATGAACTGGTCACCTCCTCCCTTAGACAGCAGGCATCTGCAAAGACCAGATAACTGCCTATGCCCAGAGACTCAAGATGTATATCAGAGATTGTCAGGATCTTGCTTTATGGACATTTTTTATGAAGTACATACATTGTTTTCTTTATCTTCTATTGGTCATGCAGCTCTCATTTCCAAATTCAGTAGGTATTTCCCTTTAAACAATTTTAATGACCTTGTAATGAATTAAGGACTTTTTGCCTATATAAGCTACTACTTTTCCTGTTTCCTTCTGGACACTGACGTAGAGCTCTGAACTTACATCTTCCAAATTGCAGTTCCTAAGACCTCAAATAAAATTCTTTACTTTTACAGTTTGTGAACTTGCATTTGTCAATGCTAATTCTGTTTAAATTCTGTGTTAGTAATCCCTTCACATGGCAAATGTGAAAGGATATTCTTCTCTCAGGCTTTTCCTGATTTAGCTATTATTTCAAAGGTTCTTACCAGCACCCAGAGGCAGCAAGAGATCTTTGAAATATCTGAAACTGAATGCAAAGTTGAGTGCTTATATGTATATTTCCCTGGAAAGAATGTCTACAGGCATCATCAAATTCTAGGTCTGTGACCAGCAAAGGTTTAGAAAAGTCAGATGTGAGCAGTCTCTTCACCACAAATAGCTACTAATCACTTGCAAACTGACCTTTCAGTTTTCTCAACAGGCTGAGTGGTACAGCTTTTCTTGTCCCAAACTGAATCTATGGTGGGGTAGGTTTCAGGAGGGAGCCCAGGTTGTCCACAAACTTTTCTATGGCCATGCCACGATTAATGGGGTTGACTTTCCATAGTGAAGCAGTTTTATAGATTTTGAAGGTCCTCCTGCCATTTCAGGGCATCTGCTTCATCACCCCTCTTCCATCATTGTGATTAATCTGCATGGATGAGTCCCACTCCTTCTGCTTTCAAGGTAAGAAAACTGAAGGAAAGAGGAAAACTGAGAGATAGAGGAAGAACAGAAGATAAGTGAGTATTTGCTTGATGAGGGATGTCCATGACAAATTAGGCAGAAAGGTCTACTTCTGCAAATGCATAGGTTTCAGGCTTCTCCTTAGACATGGAATTGATAAATACACATCCCCAGCCTTGAGAACCACTGATCGTTCAGTGGAGGGCTGCCACAAGTTCAATAATGAGCACATGTTTTACCACATTATTTTGAAAGTCTACATTTTACTCATCTTTTATATTAAGATACTTAAAAGACATTTCAAAATGTGAAATGATTGCTATATGCCAAAATGCAGCTCTGTTGACTTAGAAACAGTTTAGAAGTGATTTCCATTAAATGTGAAAACTTAATCTCTTATTTCTTTTAAGTCCATAAACTTCTCTCTTATTCTGTGTTTTAAATAATTACTGTATTTGGGTTCCTTTTAGAAGGAAGTACATAGGAATGATTAGATAGAGCCAATGGAAAAAAACAGCCATACTGGGATTAGTACTGGGCAGCTGACTTCTCAACAACTTCACTGCAAGCTTACAGTCTCAAAGGATCTGAAATGTATAAAACCATATTCATCTACTTTCACTCCCAAGAAAATACACCTGGATAATTTTGGGTAACTGATGAAAGTTGCCATTCCCCTCATCTTCCTGCATGAAGTAGCTTTGAGCCCCCCCATACACACCACACCTCCAAGATAATTTAAGGACAGATTTAGCAAATGCTGTGTAACTTGCACATTCTTCATTAGTTTGCATGCTTGGTATGAGTCTTTCTATCACTTTAAGCAACGGAGTTTCTGGATAGGTATCATAATTTTATATCCACCAATCTTGCCTTCTGATTAAAAGGAAAGTGGTTGCTTGCTTTATCACTGGGGCATTACTGAGGGCAGGAACTTTCTATAAAAATGACAATTGGCCCAGTACTGACTGGCTAGTCTCCAGTGATTCGAAAAGCCGTTCACAGGATGTTTTCTGAAGTTGATCAAATTGTTCTTACCTGGATGAATAGCCTGTTGATCAATTCCACATACCATCAGATTAAACAAGGGCTCTGTATCCACCCAGTGATTTCATCCTCATGTTCTTTCCTAAATTAAATGTTTGTGTTGTCTTGGGGATAGCATTGATTTACTGAGTACTGATTATATGCCAGACAAGCTGATGGACAGTTTTACAAATTTTATCTCATTTACTTGAAATAATAGCTCTGGAGAGGAGCATTTTTATCCCCATGACTCTAGGAAAGATCATTGATGTACAGATAGCTAACCCATCTACAGTCACACACCTAACTAGAGACAGCTGACTAATTTGGGCCAACCTTGTGAATACCACAATAAGGTCTTCCTGGAACTTACGGTGTTATTGATGAGAGTCCATGTTCTAATTCACACTTACTCTCTCCTCTTGACCAATCAACTGGATTATTTCCTCTAGCATACATTTGCTTGTTTTTTTTTAAACAAACTACACTATTAATTATGGGTGAAGTTTTATGGGAAGTGACTTAAAGAGACACATAAAAGAACTAGGCTTTTCTCTTTGATCCAGAATGTTAAATAATTGCTAAGTATACTTGTTTATTTCTGCTTTTGTTTTTTTCTTCAAAGGGCTACATGCTTTCCTTAGAACAGAGAATTTCAGAACAGTCTTGGATATGTGGGCCAATAATTGCCAATTTCATATCTCTGACATGTCATTAAAAAATAAAAATAAAAAATCAATCTTTCATCCTGAGACTACACTAAAATTAAATATGGAGGTTTCTTTCGAATTGAGGGGTGGAAATTAGTTTGAAAATCTTATGCTATCTTTGTCCTGACCTGAATGTATATTTCTACTGCAAAAATTAACATTTGTCCCTACGGAGCCTCAGGGAAGAGAGGAAGAACCACTTATTCTACAAATTTAGCATAGTGCCATTCAAACATTGCATACTCAGCAAATATGTTTTTGACACTCCCTCCCCCCATTCCAATCAAAATCATCTAAGTCATGCTGTGTAATAATCCACTTAGCCAAGGGTCAGCCATACTTTGTTGGTCAGCACCCTAGAGACTCCTCATTGTATAAGTTATGGGGTAAATGTCCCCAGGGGTAGTGGAATTTGAAGCTGAATCTTCCTTAATGTAGGAAGTCAAGCTCAGTTTTCAGGGTTGACCAGACCCATTGAAGCTCAATTTACTGAACAGCTGAAAAGACACAACCCTGATTTGAAGATGAAGGATGATTTGAGTGCCTTATCATTTCTGTTTCTCTCCTTTAGCCTGTCCTTAGCCACTGATCATTCCTGCCACAGAATGTATTTCCTCATTGTCTCCAGCCACCCAACCTTCCAGACTTAGCTCAATTCCTGTCTCCTTCAGAAGGCTCTGGTAATTACTCTCCCCATGCTGATCTCCTGTCTGTTGAGTCCCATCAGCAGCTAATTTCTGTGTTGTTGATTGCCTTATGCCCCTCTTTTCATTTAGATTGGCTTTCCCAGGGACAGGCAAGCTGCCTTCTACTTCTGTTGTGCACTACAATCCTGAGAATGTGGCAAATGTGCAAAGTTTTACATTAAATGTTTTGAGAATACAGTATTTACTCCCAGGCTAAAAATTCCAGGGATCCAGCCAGGATCATTACTAAAGGAAATCAGCAGTTGTAAAAACACATGTTTCAAACAAGGGGATTGTCAGCTTTTTTTTTTTTTTTTTAATACTCCCCACAACATACTTAGGGAAGTTGAGACTTTTTTTTTCATCTTTTACAAGGAAGAAAGCCAGCAAATACTATCCTCTCCAACACCTGTGACCTGGAATCCCATTCTAAAAGAATCTGTAGTTATTTCATTTGTATCTTCCTTAAATAAAATAAATCATTAAAATAAGTTTCAAGTTTAAATTTGGTCTAGATCTGAAAGCTAGTTCCATGTATATTTTTAAATGAGGATAATTTATATTCAATCTTTTCAGTGCACAGTGTCAAGTTTGACAAATCCAGGCAAGTCAAGTAATGACTACCACTACCAAGTGACACACCACTTCCATCACTGCCCCTCCAAATTCACTGCCACTTTAGGACCAACCCCTTCCCTCACTCCAGGCAACCACTGATCAGTATTCTTTCCCTATATATTTACCTTTTCTGGAGTGTTCTAACTGGAATCATGCAGTGTGTAGCCTTTTGAGTCTGTTTTCTTTCACTTAGTGGAATGTATTCAAGGTCAAGCATGCATTAATATTTTTTTTTGTATTGTTAAGCATGTACATTCTTTTAGGATTTCGAGGGTCTTGGCTTTACAGGGAGTGCGAGATCTGAGCTCACTGTTGGTGGTCTGTGTGTGCATAATCTCGACCCATGTTCTCTTGGTTCACCCTATCATAGATAGGTGGTGACTGCGTCTCATGCTCAAGTATGGTGTGCAATGCTAGGACCGAAGCTACAAGAAGTGTGTGGCGGGAAACTTGTGGGAAGTTTCAAGGTTCAGGAAGAAGCAATTTGCATTTAGGGGTTGAGAAATGTAAGCATAGTCTATCATGCCATATATTGAATACTCCCTGCGAGAGAACAGTCAGATGCAGGGAGAAATTTGCAAAGAACCAGGAACTAAATGCCCTTGAACAAGGATAGGATCATTCAGAACATCACAAATAAATCTCTTTTGGTAGAAATGACAGAAACATTCAAATATCCATGGTTTAAAGCAAGAAAGACACCCTGTAGTGCCTTCCCACTGCTGTTATCTTTTTAACCACTCAAAACAAAAGTCATCAATGGCAAGAAAATGCTCCATCTGAAGTTTTTGGTAGGGTTTCTCATTCTTGGGTAGATCTGAGAATTGCCTGTGGAGCCTTCTAACAACAATGTCCATGGCCAGGCTGTGTGCCAGATGGTCTGTATTTGTCAGAATTTAGAATGCTCCTATGAGGAGACATTTACGGTTTTTTTTCTTCGCTATTTTTTGCCTAGTGCCCTCTTAGGGGTAAACTCCAGCCCAAACAGACTAGAAAAAGGGTTGGAGACATGGATCAAGTGATAAGTGCCTGCCTAGCAAGGTCAGGGCCCTGAGCTCAAATCAAGTAACACTAAAAAACAAGTCCATACCTTTCCTGAGAAAAAAGGAGCCTCTGTAGAAAAAATGTAGTATGCACCTTCTGCTAATAAGCTTTTATGTTGTTTAATTC
This sequence comes from Castor canadensis, assembly GCF_047511655.1. Taxonomy (NCBI): domain Eukaryota; kingdom Metazoa; phylum Chordata; class Mammalia; order Rodentia; family Castoridae; genus Castor; species Castor canadensis. The sequence goes on along the minus strand of NC_133389.1, from coordinate 171,557,032 downwards.
ACTTCTGGGCATTTCATGAGGTCAAACCTGAGAAGTGTCTAGGTAGGTAAGAGCATGAAGATTGTAGCTGCTGTCACTTTGTGAAAGGAATGAGATTCCATGAAAGATGTCTTAGAGAGGGTGAGGTAGAAGCTCTTAAGTCTGGTTGCCTCTTCTGCTAGATGGTCAGCAACCTGATGGCAAAGACTGTGCCTTGTTCATCTTTGTATGTCTAGTGTATGACTGGTGCAAATACAGGCTCACTGATGCTGGGGGGAAGGAAGTATTGAAGATCTGTTCTAAGAAAAGCATTGCCTATGATAAATACACTCTCAATATCTGATTGGTTGTTCTTTAATTTATCCATTTATGTTTAAAGCATCTCATTTATGATTAATTTCTCATAGCGATGGGCAATTTAATAATTTAAATACAGTAGACTCTGTTAGCATATACCTCATATTTTCACATTTTTCTGGGATTTAGATACAACTGCAGGTATGTAATTATGTGTAATACCCCCACAGTTATATATGTATGTTCATACACATATATATGTAAAACATATAAGGGACTAATTTTAACCTGCATTATTATAAAAAATAGTTTGATTGCATGTCCCTATGTATAGATGTAACCACAAAATATAATTATGTAGAATGGAATTGACCAAAAAATCGATATTATAACCTTCCCATTACTGTTGCCATACATCAAACTTTCAAATGTTTTGTGTAGGTAAAAGCTAGAAACTTTCTTTTTTAAAAATTTTTTTCCATAGTACTGGGGCTTGAACTCAGGGCCTCATGCTTGCTAGGCTTGCTAGGTAGGTGCTCTACCACTTGAGCTACTTGCTAGCCCCAAATCTATAATTGCTTTTTTTTATATTTGTGAGGGCTTATTTCTGAATTTCTTATTCCATTCTATTGACTTACCTATCTATCTTTTCTTATTATAATTTTTTTATTAGAATATATTCATTATTCAGGGGGATTCATAGTGAAAATTCTGATTAGAATTATGTATAATATAATCGTACATTTGTTAGATCACCTCCTTTGTCTCTCCCACTCAGCCCTCTCCCTGTTCCATTTAAAGCAATTGCAAGATGCTTCTTTGTTCTATTTAATACAAGTCCATCAACCATATACCCTCACCTTAATCTCCTTCATTCACCTTCTCCCTCCTCCCACTAATATCCCCCCCAAATGTATCTGTTTTACAGTCTTATCTTTCATGATTAATATTTCAGTTGATGTTCAAAGGGGTTTTTCAATGTGTTCCCACCATGGGTATACTTTACTTTGGTCAGTTCAACCTCTGCCATTACTCTCCCTTACCCCTTTAGCTCCTACCCCCATTTTTCAACAGGTTTAAGTACACATCCTTATATCCTCTACCTCTACAGATGTTATGTTTTACTATATTACTGATGCTCTATCACTCTCTTTTCCTTTCCTTTATTCCCAAGTTCCACAAAATAGTTCCATTATTACAAACATGTTCTACATATGAGTTTGTGATTGCATCTGTTTACCTTCAAACCACATGTCATTTATTCCTTATGGCTGAGTAATACTCCAATGTATAGATACACATTTTCTTGATTGATTCATCAGTTGTAGGGCATTTGGGTTGTTTCCATAGCTTAGCTATTGTGAATAGTGTTGTGATGAACATTGTGTACAGGTGTCTCTCTTGTATCCTCTATTATGTTCCTTTGGATATATGCCTAGTAGTGGTATCATGGATCATATGTCAGTTCTATCTTTATCTTTTTTGAGGAATCTTCGTGCTGCTTTCTATAGTGGTTGTACTAATTTGCATTCCCACCAGCAGTGTATAAGGATTCCTGTTTCACCACATCCTTGCCAGCATTTGTTGTTGTTATTGCTCTTGATTATGGCCATTCTAACTGGGGTGAGAGGAAATCTAAGTGTAGTTTTGATTTGCATCTCTTTTATAACCAGGGAAGTTAAACACTTCTTCATGTATTTTCTAGCCATTTGTACCTCTTCCTTTGAGAATTCTCTATTTAATTCATGTGCCCATTTCTTCATTGGGATGTTGATTCTTTGGGGGTTAAGTTTTTTTGAGTTTCCTATAAATTCTGGATATTAGTCCCTTATTGGAGGAATAGCTAGCAAAGATTTTTCTCCCATTCTGTGGGATGTCTCTTGATTCTAGTGACTTGCTTCTTTTGCTGTGAGGAATTTCTTTTGTTTGATGTAGTCCCATTTGTTCATTCTTTCTCTTAGATGCTGAGCCTTTTGAGTTCTGTTTAGGAAGTTGTTCTCTAAACCTATATGTATCAGAGCATACTGATACAGGAAGATACTGCTTCCTGTAGTTGTTTCAAAGCTTCAGGCCTTATATTAAGGCCTCTGATCCACTTTGAGTTGATTTTGGTACAGGGTGAAAGACAGGGATCTAATTTCAGTCTTCTCCATGTGGATATCCAGTTTTCCAGCAGCATTTGTTGAAGAGGCCTTCTTTTCTCCATTGTGTATTTTGGACTCCTTTGTCGAAGATCAGTTGGCTTCAGAAATGAGTGTTTGTATTTCTGTCTTCTATCTATTACTCTTCCTGTCTGTTTTGTGCCAATACCATGCTGTTTTTTTTGTTATGGCTCTGTAGTATAGTTTGAATTCAGGTATTGTGATGCCACCAGGATTGGATTTTTGCTCAGAATTCAAAAGATAGAAAATTTCTTGAGATTATGTCTCATGCCTACAAAATCCCAAATCTATTCCTAAAATTGTTTTTAATCTTTTGTAACTGTATTTTTGCCAGTATCCAACCTCCAGGGCTGCCATTCACTCCTTGTGCCTCTGGCCTGGCCCTTACACTTATTGTAACCCAGCAGCTTATAGTGAACAAGCAGACCTCTCATTCCTTTGCTCAAAATGTTGCAAAGATTACCATCCTCACAATGGTGCTCAGTATCCTATGTAGTCTGACCTCCCTCTGCACTGCAGCAGCTACACTGGCTCTCCCATGCTCCAGAACATGCTTCTCCTTGTTCTCTCCCTTCTTCAAATATTTGCTTAAACACCTTCCCAGTGATGCTCCCCCCTGCCCTCCCCAAGCCTCCCCGACTAAAGTTGTCTCATTGCAGACACTCTGGATCACTTGTACACTTTCTCACCTCCACCTGCTAAGGGCTGTCACTACCAAACTATTAATTCACTTAAAATTACTTGGTTCTGTGTTCTAGCGGGTGATGATTTTTTTCAGACTTGCCTCAAATTTGTCTTCTATCACAGCATGAATTTGGAAAATGAATCCTTCTCTGGATCCCCTGTGAGACAAAGGATTTCCTTTGGGTTCTGTTGGCCATTAGGATCTGTGATTGCATTTTTTCCAAATGTAAAGGAAGGATTACATTGACCAGATTGGCTATGCCTAACTCAGTGGAAAATTATGGGAGAAACCTTCCAAATGGAACTTTGAGGGGTCACAATAATATATATAAAATTAAAACCCAGTTTCTTAAAGTATCTCTATTTTGATATCAAACCACTAAGAACCAGAGACATTAATTATTCTCTATGATAAACATTGAAAGGATATACATTGACATTCTCAGTCCTAATTACTGGCATAACTGAGTATTGGGACCACCAATAGTAATTAGTATTAATAGTCATTAATATTCATTAACTCATATTAATATCCATTGATATTTATAGAGATTCAAAATGAAACACTTTGTTAACTATTGGATTTAATTTTTTTGTTATAAGTGGTATATGCAGTTTGAGATAATGTGACATGTGATCACATTTCAGGAATCTTGTCACTCATCAAAATAAGCTAGTTTGTCTAGATAAGTTTTTGAATGCTAGGCAAAAGATGTGCTGAATGATATATCTGCCTAGTTCTTAATGCAAGAAATTCAGGGAAGATGCAAGATTCATTGTCTGAAAATTAACTTTTGCTTGTTGGAAATTGCTGAAATACATTTTAAAGTAATCAATAATCCACTTTTGGTACTTGATGAAATATTCAAGTATTATCCCTCTTGTAAAGTAAAGATCTTTTGTTTATTATGTTAATGTGGTATTTGCAAAGCTAGCCCCATGATTTCAAGTCCAAGTATCCCCAAACCCTTGCAAATCAATCAGGTGCACATGCCTGGAGAATGCTCCCATGTGTTTCTAGGACATTGTTAAGTCAAGACAGGTAAGGTACATGCCCTTGTGAACTGGCTGCATCAAACAGTAGTCTTTACAAGTCATAGTGAAATTCATTCTCTTTTTTTAGGTAATTAAAAGCTTGTCAAAGCATTTTTAAAAACTAAATGAATGCTAAGTTGTGACGAACCCTAAGAGAAGCCTCAGATCTATGCTACTTTCATTACCTGTGTGTTTTCTCATGGCTTTTGTGACCTCATTAACTCCTATTCACCTTTGGGATCTCAACTGCAAAAATGCAGCTAAGCATATTTAGCAAAATTTTTTAACCATCTGAGCCTCAGTTTTGTTTTGTTCAATCTGTAAAATAAAGGACAGAAGCTTATTAAACATATCTTAAAATTCTATAAAACTATAAATCATCCTTCTCTTATGTTTAGTAGCTGATACCTTTTTGTTCAGAGCTCCTTGGGAATAAATTCATACTGTGGGAGCTTATGTTATATTATATTACTGATTTGAAAAATAAAATTAATTAAAAAGCAATCTCTAAATTGATATGATCTGGCATTTTTCTATAGTTTTCATTCATTTGTACTGCTTGGTCTTTAGTTTCAAAGTGTTTTTAAAATAAATATAAAACAATTAAATGGGACGGTCTAGAAATGTGTTGGATATAGATAACTTCAAAAGCTCCCAGATATGTTAATGTGTCAACAAAGTTATGAATGCTTACCATGGGGTATCCTGATCTTTCTCTTTTATATTTTAAATGAATCTGTATTCAGACCAAAATAATGATTCAATAGGACTAACTCAGACATGAGAAAATAATGTTTTGTCTGCAAAAGTAGGTAACTAATTGAGATATTGTCAAGAAAGAAAAACTCAATGGAATTCAAAATATACTCTTCCTTTTCCTACTATAATACAAAACTGCTCTAAAGATAAAGGAACAGCAAATGAAGGATCAGTAATTTTACATTTACGTGTGTGTGTGTGTGTGTGTGTGTGTTTAAGGATTTTCTTTAGTTCTTTCTTTGTGATGTTTGGAAGCATTGAACCATCCCAACATACAGGAATTAATTGTATGAGAGAATCATGTGTGTTTTAACTTTTAGTTGGTGCTACATAAAGAAATAGCGTCTGGACTGGATTCCTAGGATAATGTTAACTTCATGTAAGTTTATTGTTTTCAATAATGCCCATTCATGAAATGTAGATGTGCCCCTTTATACAGTCCTGATAACGGGGAATTTGGCCATAGATCTCCTGTGACCACATCGGCTAATCAGAAAGGGCTCCTTTGGGAATGCTAGCTGCAAGTCCTGTTGGAGCTCGGAGTGTGAGTGGTATAGCATGCCTGTCATTGCACGCAACAGAGCACTTCATTAAAATACTCCAGACCAGTTTATTTTCAGTTTCAAAAATACACTCCTGAGCATATATACAAAGGCACCTAAGTCAGCATACAGTAGAAATACCTGCACATCCATGTTTATTGAAGCACTATTCACAATACACAAGCAATTTGAGTTAGCCCAGGTGACGATCAACTGATGAATGAATAAAGAAAATGTAGTATATATACTTAATGCAGTATTATTCAGTCATAAAGAAGAATGAAATTATGTCATTTGCAAAAAAATGAATGAAACTAGATATCGTCATGTTAAATAAGCCAGACTCAGACGGACAAAAATCACACGTTTTTCTCCTATGCAGATTCTGCCTAATATATTTATCTGACATGAATGTAAAGGGGGGACTGTTTATGTGTAGGGGAGACCAGAGAAATGGGGTGGGGGAAAGGAGAAGGTGATGATAGATGAACATGATTGACAAACTTGACATGATGCAAGAAAATGATACAATGAAACCCACTAAAATTATAAAAGAGTGGGTGGAGGATAAGTAACAGAGGTAATGAATATCATCAAAGTACATTATATGCACGCTTGGAAATGGCATAATGAAGCAAACTCCTTTGTATAATTAATGTATACTAATGAAACATTTTGAAAAGTTGCTTTTTAAAATACATATTGTTCTATAGAGGGCAATACGGTTATTATTAAATCTTATTTATTCAAATTTGAAGACAGGAAAAAACCTTTAAAAACAGTATGCTTAAACACATCATTGGATGTTTTAAGGGGTGCTTTGAGTAAATTTTTATCCTGAAAATTATTTTTAAATCTCCATTTGAGATGAAGCAGTCATTCAATGGCTTGCCATTGTTTTCAGGGTGCAGGTAGTATTGGCCGTGTGGTTTGCAGGGCTCTGCACAGGGTCCTACTACTGAAATTCCCACCCCCGCTTCCTGCCCCCCTGCTCATGCAATGCCAGTTCCCCTCTGCGCTCCTTTCCAGCAGCACACGGCTTCATACTGTCCATGCTTTGCTGGCTTCAGGACTTGTCTCTGTGCTTTTTTTTTTAACTACCTGGATGGTTTCTCCTGGCTCTTGTGTCCTCGTTAATTCCATTCACCCTTGAGATCTCAACTCACTGTCTTTTGCTCAGGGAAGCCTTAACTGGGTTCTTTTTCTGGATAAAATCCCCATTCAGATAAGCCAAATTTGTTAATTTCATGTACAGCTTTAGTCCTTTTCAATGTGTAACCTAATACATTCAGAAATGCAGGGATTAGGACCTGGAAATCTTTGGGGACCATTTTATTGTTCTGCTTGATAATTGCAGACTCTGAGTATGTGTGGGCCCTGCTGAGAGGAAACTTAAATAGGGTCTCTTCCACTCTTGGAAACATGACCTCCTCATTTCAGTTCCTCTTTCACTTTATTACCAGGCTGGACAATAGGACTGTGTACAAACATTCACAGCAAAAAATCTTGGGGGACAGTAAAAGAGAAAGGTATAACTTTACATAAACCAGTTGACTCTTTGTGCACCAATTTTATTTTTTCTAAAATGTAAGGATGGGGACCGTGGTTTGTCTCAGTTGTAGAGAACTTGCAAAAGATGGATTAGGCATTCTACAAAGTGGGATAAAGTCTAAATCTGGGAAACTTCGAGCACAGCATAAAAATAAGACTTTATAAAGTTATGACTTATGATGCAAAGTTGTAAGTTACATTGTTTCTGAGAACTGGAAACTTGAAAAACACGAAACCTCTGTGATTTCTGTGGGTGTTTTATCCTTTCTCTGCACTTTGATTCATTGACAAGTTTGGTAAAATAAATGAGGATCGTTAGAATCTTATTTTTAAAAATGCCTCGATAAGCTTCTAATTAGCTAAAAGAGAATTTGGAAAAGTTATGATAACAGCATAATGAGTTTTTTAGTATTTATAGGACGTTTTTTATGCTAGTGTTTGATTGGTTCTTTGACATACATCAATTGTTGGTTCATACCTTCCTCCACTAAACCCCAGATAAAAAGGATTCTACCCCACCTGGACTCCCACATCATTATTTTGTACCTTTCTTAGTATTCATCACATTTTCAAGGTTAAACACCTTTTGCCCACTGATGGAGTCTAAGGAAACTGGAGGTTTTATATCTCATTGTTTCTCCTGTGGGGCCTTTGAACTGAGAGGTGCTTAAACACAATTTGTTCTAAATGATATTTTAGGGAAAGCTGGAGGCAACAAAAAGGCACTTAACATCATGGTGCTAAGTTGGGGTCACAACTAATGTCCAATAGCTCATCCATGCTCTCCCGTGGACAAAGGAAATGATAATGTTCATTGGGGCCAATCGAGCCTGTAACTAGGCATATTAAATAATTCCCACTTTAATGTCAGGAGAGGAGGCAGTTCTTCAGTTAATGATGTGGGTTATGGTTGTTATTTTGTGAAACTATTCCTGTGCGCAAACCAGTAGTGAACCATGGCTAGTCAAGCTTTGTCCCACCTCAGACAAAGCTTGTTCCTTGTCTGGATTCCTCCTCACTTCAGATCCTTTAGGTTCAGAGCAAATGCCCTTTTTAAATTTCCAGCTTCCATCCCTGTATATGGTACATGATTGCTTTTCAAAATATTATTATTTGTTTTTAGTTCATGCATCGCCATGTGTAAGACGAAGAGAAGGCTTCCAGGCCCTGGATGCTAAAAGTGGGGGCAAACTATCTCCACACCTGTCTGGTCCACCTGCCCCGTTTCCATGCCCCAGCTATACTTTTCCTGCTTTCATATCAGCTTTATATAGATATACAGTTACCCAGGTCTAGGGAAAAAAGAAAATGTAGATCTCCTTGTTCAAAAATCAGCAAAAGGAGCCTTTTTCTTCTTCCTGTGGTCTCTCTTGAACTGTCAAGGTTTTTATTTGCTAATTAGTTTGACGATCCCTCTGCACCTTGCATACCCACACGATCAGCCCTCACTCTTCCTAGGGCTGCATCTGGTGTTAAGCCCACAGGGATGGAAGTCCTAGAAAGTGACCCTAAGGCCATGGCATTTGCAGGTGGATCTTCCCCAGTAGCTCTTGTTTATGCTTCCATCTCAAAGGTAAAATAACTTCAGACTCAATGATAAAATATCTAGACATTTGAAGAGAGTAACGGAAAAGCATTATACCCCAAAGTTTGAGACATTACGAGCATGGAGTCCGGAGTGATAGCTCCGTCTCCCCACCCCAGAAATCCATCCTGGCTCCATTCTTAACACAGATTTCCAGGTCTTCCTCCCCTCTTCTTCTCTCCTCCTGGGGCATAACTGTACATTTGAGTCAATATGAACCACCAGGCATATTTAAAAGTCGCTTTCAGCACTGTAGATTTCTCCTTCCTTTCTGACACCAGAAAACTCTCAAATGCTTGCAGTCTGGTAAGAGAAGACATAGGTTCCAGCATCCTTACCTGTGATTATTCTCACAGGGGCAGGCTGTCTAGGCCAGGGTGCTGCAGAGTGTCAGGTTTCCTCTGGCCAGGAGATGTAACCATGCCCTGTCACTGCAGTGAGAAAGTGACAGATTCAAGTTTCCAGATCCATTGCAAGCTATTGTTCATTTTCTATTCCTGTCACAGAGACTCTGCGTTTTCTATTCTTATGATTTGCACAGTAGTCTAAATTGTCAAGTCCAGCAGGGCTTCTATGGAAGGTATAAATCCTTGCCTTGTTTTCTCCACTATCATCATAAGGCCACCACTCACGGGCACTGTTGGTGGCACCCAGGCCAGGAAGAAGGACAGCATACTCCCAGTGGCCCTCCCAGCAGAGGGTAAAGTAGGTCTCCTTCACTTTTTTCCCTTGATTTCATCTTATCTCCCTTCTCATGTGCAGGAAAAGCCCTCATGCTAGTGGGGCGCGATCGTCCTGCTTCCCACTGTAAAGCTCAGAATGCCATATGCTTGCTTCTCCTCCCCTGGCAGAGAAGGTCTGTGACACAACTCAACCTTAGCAAACTGATCTGACCACTGGGACCCAGAAACTAATAAGGGAAGACTTGGGGTCAAGGGTACACTCTGAACCTGCTGGTGATGATGTGGAAGTATCATTTTCTTACCTCATCAGCTTTTCTGGGAGCTTCTGGATATCTTTTATAGAATTACTTTCATCTTTCAACCAAACTAAGCTTCTTATCATTCTTTGCACATGGAAGCCCTTCCTGCCCAAGGACTTTGGGCTCTGTCTACCCCACATATCCACATGCCCACTCCTTCACTCTGAGAGTCTTTGGTCTCAATGAGGCCTACCCTGACCACACCACACCCCTTTCAAATGTGACACTGGGCCTCCACCTGGAAACCCCAATTACCTCATCCAACTTGACTTCCTAGTGCTTTTCGACTTCTACCTTGCTCTAAACAATAACATTTACATATGCCAGGTTGAATCACATGAAATTGTTATTTGTCCACCTTTTGCCTGCAGAAATGGCGATTTCACATGGTTCAGCGTGATAAAACACATTTATCTTTCACTGTTTCCACTTGCAGAAGGAGCAGAGGTCAATGCTATTTTATTTTAACAAGTTTATTTTGTTGTAGTTTGCACATATTTAGAAGATATGTCAGCTTAAAAAACAATCTGACAGGGATTCTCCAAAAAGTAATGAGATTTTTAGGGAACAGTAGAGCATTGCAATGATAATAGGTATGGCACTAGTACACTGGGAGCATAGTCAAAGAGCTTGAGTCAGAGGAAGTTTTTAAGGGCACAAAGGGAGAAATTTAAGTAAGCCGCTTGTATACAAAGTTCATCCAGGCATCAGCTCATTGGTGAAGGTGTACTTGCTGGGCAGGTGCTCCATAGAGGCTTGTCTTGTGGGAATTATAGTCCTAAAGAATGCTCAAGGTCAGCTCTGCTGTAGAAATCTGTGCATACATGTGAGATGTGCAAAGCTTGGGGTGCATGTAAAGGGAAGGAATTTCTTGTGTAACCTGTAGAGTTGTCTTGAAATAATGTTTCTGATAAGTGGTCAGGAGTTCCTCTCCTTTGTTATTTCCAGGCTCTACTTTATCTGGGTCTGACAAAAACAATTTCTCTTTGTATATGCAGCTTTTGCAGGTATAATTGTCGAGTTTTGACATATGAAACCACCATTGCAATCAAGATAATGAGCTGTCATTGCCTCTGAAGGTTTTCTTATGCTCTTTCCTGCCTTTCCCCTTACAACTACCCTCACTTATCCCTAGATAACCACCAATCTGCTTTTACTAGAAATGGATTTTCATTTTCTACAATTTTGTATAAATTGGATCATTTAGTAATGTACTTTTTGGGGGTATGGCTTCTTTCATTTTGATGTTGTTGATCAGTAGTTAGTGGCTTTTTAATTCATGAGTAGTATTCTGTTGTATGGATATACCACAATTTGTTTATCCATCTGTTCATTGATGGTTATTCGGGTTAGTTCTAGGTTTTTGTTTTTGTTTTATGAGGTACTGAGGTTTGAACCCAGGGCTCCACATTTGCCAGGCAGTTGCTCTACTACTTGAGCCACACTTCCGGCCCTTTTTGCTTTGGTTATTCTGGATTTAGGGTCTTGCGTTTTTCCCATGCTGGCCTGGAGTGTGGACTAAATCCAAGGCCATGCTCACTGTGATGGGAGGCACATGATACCATGCCAAAGTTTTATCCATTGAGATGGGGTCTCTTGAGTTTTTTTGCCCACGCTGCTTGGGACTTTGATCCTCCTGACCTCAGCCTCCTAAATTGTTAGGATCAAAGGTGTGAGCTGCCCTAATTAGTTTGCTTTTGATTTTTGTAAATAAACTTGCTCTGAACCTTCATGTAAAAGTCTTTGTATAGATACATTTTTTAAATTTGTATTGGGAAAATACCTGGAAGAGGGATATCTGGATTAAATGGTATGTTTTGTATTTGTCATTCAAAGAAATTGACATTGTTTTCCAGCATTGCACCCTTTTACATTCTCACCAGCAAGGATCGAGGGTTCAGTTGGTCCAGCCATTTGCCAGCACTTGATGTGGCCCAGTCTACATTGTAGGTTGTGGTATAACACATAACCCTAAATTAGAGATGTGGGGCACCTTTCATTTACTAATTTGCCATCCATATATTCTCCTTACTAAGAGTTTGTTTAAATATTTTACCTGTTTTGTTTTCTTATGAGAGTTTATTAGAGTTTTTATATATTCTCCATTCAAATCCTTTACTTGGTAGGAAAATTGGCAAATATTTTCCTCCCAAACTGTAGTTTGCTTTTTAATTTCATTAACAATTTCTTTCACGTTTCCTGATTTTGATGGAGTAAAATTTTTTCTTTTATGGACCATGATTTTGATTATATCTAAGAATGAAATCTTTGCCCAGCCAAAAGTCATATAAGCTTCTGTTTTATTTGTGGTGCTGGTGATTAAGTCCAAGGCCTTGCACATGCTAAGCAAGAGCTCTACCACTGAGCTATGTTCCTAGTACCGCCATAGAAGTTTTATATAACAAAAGGAGTTCTATAATGGTCTGTTTTGCATGTGTGACTATGATCCATTTTGAGTTTAGTTTTGTATGTAATATAAGGTATGAACCAAAGTTCTATGTAGCAGACAAGCACATCGGAAATAGTAACTGCATGGGTAAAAATAAAAGACATTTTTATTATTTCAATTTCTTGCTTAAAGCAAAAATAATAATAATGCTATGTGTCATTTAAAATATATGTAGAAGCAAAATTTACAACAACAATAGCGTAAGGATGCTGAGGGGAAAAATGAAAGTTGTTTTAAAATTCTTATTTGAAACATGAGGTCTACTTGAAGGTAGAATGTAATAAGGCAAAATGTATCCTTTGGATTCTAAAGCCACAGTTAAATAATAATACAGAGAATTATAGCTACTAAGCTAAGAAGATATTCAAAAGCACACAGAAAACAAGGGAAAAGAAAATGAAGAACAGATGGGACCAAGAAAACAGAAACTAAGATGGTAGATGTAAACCCAACCATATTAGTAATTACATTAAACCTAAATTGGCTAAAGGCACAGCAAAAGGTTATCTGTTCTACTGAGCACATATCTCCCAAAGCCCAGTAGCTTAGCTCAACAACATTCATTAGATGGAACCAAGAATCTGGGAGCTGCGTATCTGTGTGACTCTGACTCAGAGCATCCTATGTCACTGAAGACCAAACTGCCAGTTGGAGCTGCAGGCATCGGAAGACTTCAGTGGGGCTGGAGAATTGGTTTGCACAACTCACTCACATGCTGTGGGCAGGATCCTCAGTTTCCCTGGCTGTGGGAGAGAAGCGTCAGTTCCTCACTATATGGACCTCTCCGTTGGGCTCTTACTGATACAGCAACTGGTGTCCCCCAGAACAGAGAGGAAAGGAAAGAGGCTAAGGCAGAAGTCACAGTGTCTTTTATAATCTAATCTCAAATAGTCACCCTAACAAGAGGGTCATGGAGAGGTAGGTGAAGATGGTCAGTTGTTCTGAAAAAGTCTTCTTCAGATTCTTCAAATTTTGAGAGGCTGGAAGTAGGATCACTAGCTGAGAGACTGTTATCTAATTCCATTCTCTACCTTCAAGTCAAGCATCCTCCTGAATTTATTTTTATTTTCTTAATTTGGCCCTGAGAAGGTGAGGCATGAAAAAGAAATTCCAGATAAATACTAAACTGACTCTAATTAAACAGAAAAGTAGGCAGCCAAAATTTGTATTTGACTGCTGTAAATCTAGAAGCTAAAAAAAAAACACTGGAATAATTAACACATAGCTAGGAATCTACTAGCGATGAAGCTGCCTCAATCGTCCAGGACACTCACTGGGAATTGATATTAGTGTGATAGTTTCCATTTAGATTTTTACAGCTGCAAAGACAATTCAATCACAGCAGCAATGTCCCCAGCAGCTTTGAGAGCATGCATGTGACTGTCCTTGTGCAATGTTTAGTTTCTAAGCAGTCCACGGACAAATGCTTCCAGGACTCCTGTCACACACACAGTGCAGTGCTAGACATTTTCACTGTCCCCCTAGTTGAAACCAAGGGGTGTTCAATTGATTTCTGTGGCTTCCTTCTAAGAGAACATCTCATAAATTCATAGAAACATGACACTTGTCTACTAGTGAGCTGTGTTTCAATCACTTTGCAAGTCATCGTGCCAAATGAACAGAGCTTTTAAAACACCCACAGACAACATTGAAATGGCCTCCTTCTGCCAAACCACAAACCTGTTTCTACAGTCCTCACATTTCAAATCCTGATAGCAATCTTCCGGAATAAAGAGTAGCATGAGATCAGACCTTCAAAGGAAGGAGTGCATTAATGAGCACAGAACTTATTTGAGCCAATTCTTATTGGTTGTGGTAAGCCAAATTTGACCCTCAGTTACACCTGTGAAACCTCTCTGTGTTTGGGGCAAAATGAATTGAAAACATAATTTAGCTATGTGAATGTTTGCAGCTTGCAAATGGAAAGAGCCATTCCGATGTGGGAGATGAAGTTTGCTACCTAAGACATCTCCCTTAAATATGATCCTCCAATTTAAGAAAGATGCAGAAGTGCAGCTATCTCCAGAGTAATATCTTTTAATATTAGAAATCCTCTAACTTTCAATTTAAATAGATAGGACAACATGTAGTTAACCTTAAAACTATGTAGCCCTATTCTACCAGTGAGGTCATAGTATTTTAGGCAGTGAGTGTGTATGTGTCTTTATATCTCTCTGTGTGTGTATGTGTATGTGTGTGTGCACATGTTCACACCTATAGAATGGACAACTGTGATCATAAGCTCCCTGCTAGCAGACACTGGGAAGGGCTCCAAAGTGAGGGAGAGTTGGGTAAGGCACAAAGAGGTCTGTGGCACTGGCATGGTTCTTACCCAGTTGAGTTGTCTGTTTTCTAGTTTCTGCTTAATCACACTTTCAAGAAGGTCAAGCTAGCTGCCAGTCTGAGTGGCCAATGGCTTCAGTCACCTTTCCATAGAGAGAAATCAACCAAGCAGTGCTCCCTGAAGCTCAGTGACACAGTTGCCCATCACATGTTGCTTTAAAGTGTACAAATAGCCAATGGTGTGATAGTCACAGCTAGCATTTATTGTGCACCAACTGTGTCCTAGGCTTTATACATATTCACTTATTTAGTCTTTACAACAATCTTATGAGGTAAGTACTGTTTTGACTCCATTTTTTTTTCATATGCAAAACCAAGTCCCAGAGAGATTAATTAGTTTGCATAAGGTCACATAGATGCTTAGGGACAAAGTCAGAATTTGGACATGGCACACACAGGATCAATGGCATTTGCATGAGGAACAGAGTTCCATAGGCATACTTGAAATTGATACTTCCTGTAAACACCCCACAAGCACATTAAAGTATACAGTGTCACATCTTTTTGGAGCAAAATTAGAAGTACATTAAAGTATTTAACTTGTGCATATATAATCTCAAAGATCCAAAAAGGTAATTTCATGGGGAAAATTGCATATTCAACTGTAACAGAATGAAACCCTGTGTTATAGTTGGAATCTGAAATGTCCGACAAAGGCTTATGTGTTGAAGACTTGTTTCCCAAAGTGGCAGTGTTCAGAGGTGATTGGATCACGAGGGTTGCAACCATTAATCCATTTATGATTTATAACTGAATGGCCCATTGGGAGGTGGTGGAAACAGTAACAGGAGGAAGTAAGTCAGTGGGGGTGTGTCCTTGAAGTATGTATCTCATCCCTGGTCACTTTCTCTCTTTCTGCTTCCTGGTCACCATGAGGTGGCAGCTTTGCTCTACCATGTGTTTCTCACTGTGGTGGTCCCAAAAACAGTGAAGCCAAGTGACCGTGGACTGAAACTTCTGAGCCTGTAAGTCAAAGTACATCTTTCCTTCTTGTTTTCCTTAGGTATTTTTGTCAGAGCAACAGAAAGCTGAGGTATTTTACTCTTCAGTGGTACAAATATAACACAGTATAACACAACTGACAATTGCTGCCCACCCTCCAAGGCAGGCTCACACCCATCATTTTATTATCCTGAAAATAACGTGACTTGCATTTTACACAATTGGAAAATCAATTATCACTGCATTTTCAAACTTTAATGAGTAATATTATCTCTACTCAGTAGCTAATATTACCATGGATAACACAAATGTATTATTATAACAAAGTTAGGCTTTATTGGATTATTAAATTATATAATATTTATAATTTAAAAATATTTTAGTGTAAGTAATAACATTATGGCAAAACTTACTTGCCTCATTCCTTTGATTTTAGTTTATTTATTTTTAATTAAAGACATTTCACAAGGAATTGTCAAACCATAATTTTTGTACCTCTAAAATGTACAAATGTATGTATTACCTGTAGTTTGTTCTTCTGTCCCTGACCTACTTATTCAATGTAAATGTACCCATGGTTAGAACAATTAGAAAGGCAGACATAGCTATAATATCCACCTCAGTAGAGAGGAGCTACTCTTTCCTTTGAAACATCAGAATGTAAGTGCACTAAGGTTGTGTTGTCATAGGATGACTTTGCATTCTACCTAATTAATAGAAAGTATAAATTATTCCTGAGGTTCTGCCTTGTGTTATTTATCACAAGGCATATGAGTTGTACACCTTATTCTTATGCTGTTTTAGATATCTTGGAAAGCATCATTTCTAAATTGCATTGCAGGAATACAGAATTATTTGATTTTCAAATGACTTTAGTATGCAGTAAAAGTATTTTCTAGGTGCTCAATTATTTTGCCTATCAATAGTGTTATTCTTTTTTTTTTTTAAATTCCTATGCCCCATTAGTGAAAATGAATGTGCTCCAGGTATCTTATCAAGTTCTGCAGATGTAGCCATGCCTCTGTGGGAGCTTATGTTCTGGCTGGTGAAGCAAGGCTGAAACAGGTGAGAAACTATCAGATAGAAGCTGAAGAGAAAATCCCAGGAGGGTGTTATGACAGAGAGTGGTTGCCTCAAGGACATCAGAGAAGACCTCCTGAGGGTGACCTTGGAGCAACTCTCTGACTATGGAACATGAGTTGACCATGCTGAGGTCAGGAAGAAAAGAATGCATGGTAGAGGGAGCAGCCTATGCAAAGCATTCTAGTTGTAACAAATTCTAAATATTTTACAAACAAAAAGAAGTCCTCATGTAGCTGGAGTGTATTTACCAAGGGGCAAGTGGGATGTGATGAGAAGTTGGTAAGTCAGAGTGAGAAACCGACTTTTATCTATGGTGCTACTGAAGAACCAAGTGGATTGCTTTCTGTTTTTCTTTGGCTGGCACAATCTGATTTGTATTAAACAATTCATTAGAAAAATGAATGAGATACTTTTAGATTATCACATAAATTCTTTAGCAAATAAAGAAATGAAAAAATCAGGATATAGGGAATGATAAAATCTTTTTATCAAGTGTGATGGTTAATCATGATTGTTAACTTTATTGTATTGAAAAGCACCTAGGAGATTAGTAAAGTTTACCTCTGGTGTCTGTGAGGGCATTTCATGAGAAGATTAACTAAGGAGACCCACCCTAAATGAGGTCAGCACCATCCCAGACGGAGGAAAAGGGGAAAAGGAAAAAGCCAATAGACCCAGGCAATCTTGCTCTCTACTTCTTGGCTGCCATGAGGTGAGGTGTGCTACAGTGACACCCTCCCCCTGATGTGATGGATTGAAACCTCTGATTTTGTGAGACAAAATAAATTTTTCTCCTTTTAAGTTTTTTCTCTTAGGTATTTGTCACAGTGATGGAAGCTAACACACCACATAAAATAAGTAAGTAAATAAAATTTGGACAATTGTCCAAAGCCATCAGTTCATATAACACACCCATCCCATTCTGTGTGCATCCTTTGCTCCCCTCCTTTCTTTCTTCCACTTTTACCTTCCTTTCTCAGACCTCTGTTTTGTTTCCATATAGAACTTTTGACAACACCATGCTATCCCTCTGTCCTTTCTGGGGGATGACATTTTGTATGAAGACTCTAGTCATACATTTTACTCATTGAATCTTTGTGACACCTATAAGATTTTTATTTGCTTATTTATTGTATTGTGGGAAATTGTGAAATTATCTTGCTCTATTAGTTATAATTATATGCAGCTGATGGAAGTAGGTGGGGAAGAGGGATGCACGAAAGATGTCATGTTGGGGAAGGTGAAATTCCAGGAGAGCAGAGAGCATCATTTGGATGTTGGTTTGATGCATTTAGATCAAGAGGAAGGCCGAGAGTCTGGTGGGCAAGGAAAGTAACCTAGACAGAGATGGGAGGGGTCGGCAGTCACCAGAGCATAGGAGACTGTCTTAGAAAGAACTTAAATTTTTTTTTCCCAGAGAAAAATGGATCTGTGGAGAGTGTAGTTATAGAAAAGATTGAATATGCTTTTTGGAGAAGAAAATCAAACAGTGTATTAAATTAAAGGGAAAAATTGCTTGCAACCCCAGCACTCAGAGCTAAGACAGAAGGATCTTGAGTTCAAGGCCAGCCTGGGCTACACAATAAGACTCTGTCTCAAAACAAACAAACAAAAAAAATTTTCATCTAGACAAAAAAAGGATGCCTGTTTCTAGTCTGGTTTCTATTCAACTAGACTTCAGTTCACTACCTTCCCTTACATCTGCATTTTAAGGGGACTCAGAGCCAGGACAGACTCAGTGAAAGTTGCTGTTTTGGCTGTCAACCAAGAAGCATGCTGGGAAAAAAGGAGTTAGAAAACTCAGGAAGAAACTGGAGGCTGCTAAGACACATATAAAGCTATAGCTCCAAAGAATACGGATGCATGGAAAGGGGCTGGGAACCCCAAACCAAACCCCTGGAAAGGCATTATCAATATTTCATGGAGACAAGTCTCATGATTGGGCACTGCATGTATACAGTGAATGGACTGAGCTGTGGCCAGAGTGTCATGAGGCCAGCAGCCAGTCCTCTAGGGAAATGTTGTCCAATATAAATTTAGTTCAAGGCACATATGGAATTTTAAATTTTTCTAATATTCACATTAAAAATACAAATAAGAGACTGGACGTGGTGATGCACACCTGTAATAACAGCCTCCAGAAATGTGGTGGTAGGAGGATTACAGAGTAAGACTGGCCTATGCAAAAGCATAAGAATCTATCTGAAAAACAAACTTAAAAAAATGACTGGGGTATGGCTTAAGTGGTAGAATGCTTACCTAACAAGTGTGAGGCTGTGAATTTAAGCCCAGTACCACCACAAAAAAATACACAAAGAAGAAATAGTTGAAATTAGTTTTAATAATATGTTTTATTTAACCCACTGAACCCAAAGTAGGATCATTTCAATATATAGTCAATACGATGAGATAGTTTACATTGTTTTTTTTTACAATGTCATCAAAATCCAGGTTATTTTTTAGCAAATTTCACATCTCAAATTTTCAATAGCCATGTGTGCTAAGAGCTGCCATATTGAACACTACAGTGTGAGAAGTTAGATGTTGGGTCTAACCAACTAGATGGGACAGGAGGCCAGACTTTTCCTGAAAAATGGCACAGCAGTGGCACCTTGTTAGGAAAAAAGGAGATAACTCTTAGACTATGTTCAGAAAAATCCTCAGAGCTTGCCTATTGTGGAACTTCAGTCACTAACTATCCCAAGTGCTTTCTGTAGATTTGACCTTTCTCTAGAAGCTGTAACTCTAGTCAAGTCAAAGGCAAGTCTGAAAATACTCCATCAGGCTAAGCATGACTGAGTGAGGAGAACAGGCTGGGCTTGCTCTATGTCATATAGAGTAGCAGTTTAAGGCCAAGTCTACCCTTGATTTATGCCATTTTATAAAGCAACAGTTTTGAGTTACTCAATTAAGTTACTCAATTTTGAGTATAAGTATCAAGAAAAATTGACCGGGCATTGGTGATATAGTGGTGAGCATAGTTGCCTTCCAAGAAAAATGACTCCACAACTTGTTTATACAAGAAACAACTACCATCTGTCAGCCCACCATGAGACACAAACAGATAATTTATTCATGCAAATAAATAATTTTACCTGTAAATACATAAAATCACATCAGAAACCCCAGACACATGAGTTTATCAATGACACTAGATGTAATTCCCTCACCTTGAGCTTCAAATGCAGGAATACCCAAAGGCTGAGATGTGGCAGGCATCCTGACCCATCACCTGGACACCTGTCATGAGCCTCATCCAGGAAAATTGCCACAACAAAGTACATCTACCTCTTTCCCCAAATTTCAGCTCAAGCCCAATTTCTCCTGCAAGTGACACACAGTCTACTTTAAACTGATACTAGAAACTGCTTGCTACCTGGACCTGCATTTGATAACTTTGTGCCTTGACCAGCTCTGCACCTGTAGTTCATCAAATTTCCTGTCTGGTCTCCTACAGAGACTTTGTATTGTTTCCTATCAGCTCTCTGCCTGTGATTTCAGTTACAGCCCCTCTGAAATCTGTAGCCTCTTTAACCCTTTATTAGAAATTCTATAGCATATTATACTATATTTTTATAATTGTGTGAGGTGCAATATCTGATCTGAGAGTTAATATCAGAATTAAAATTAAAATAAAAGAACCTGTGATTGCCAATGGCTATGGCTACCAATTGAAATCAGTAGTACTTGGTGAGTTAAAACCAACAAAATTGATATAGCTTGTGAATTTATTGTTACTCCATAAAGTCTGACATTGTGAAAAGACACAAGCATGTCCACCTATGTTTCTGACAAAGTTTGCTCATACAACACTGAGCCTTCCTTAAACTTCCAAACAAAATGCATCTCATTAATTTGATTACATTGGAAAACATGAAGTTCAATGAAAAAGGCATCATATATTTACAAAATTCTATTCCCATTATGATAAGCACTCTCAATTCAATTTTGTATCAATTAATTTTCTTTGAATTGAGTTCATTCATTTTTTAATTTGTGGTACTGGGACTTGAACTCAGTTCCTTCACCTTGATGCCACTTTGTCAGCCCTTTTTGTGATGTGTATTTGCAAGATAGGGTCTCATGAACTATTTGCCTAGGTTGGCTTCCAAATGCGATCCTCCTAATCTCTGCCTCCTAAGTAGCTAGGATTACAGGCATGAACCACTGATGTCCAGCTCAGTTCATCCACTTTAAGAGAGCCTGCCATTATGAACCAATGAAAAGTCATTGTGTAATTCCTATCCCAAACTTATACACATCCTCTTTCCTTCCCTTTCATTCATTATCTTGTTTCAGTTTTGTGTAAGAATTTGTAAGCCTTTAGGTTAATAACTCGAGGAATTTATTTTCCATAAAGGGTCAAACAATAAAACAATAAACCTTGAGTGTAGGCCAGACTTGTAGAGAAAGAAGGGATATACCTGTCCATCTTGCACCTCTCTGCGATCATGGTTCACATGGACACTGGGACACCACTCAACAGGTCACCTCTAATTTGATAGATCTAAGAGAAGCAGCTAGCCCTGCAGTTATAGCAAACTCTGTTCTGAAATTCATTTACAAACAAAAGTTTCAAAATCTTGCTGCTTCCTTCTTTGTCTTGAGTAAGGGAATGAAGAATTCAACTGTGAAATTCCTTAGGGTTATTTATGTATTTACTTGGAGGCACTGGAATTTGAACTCAGGACTTTATTCTTGCTAGCAGGCACTCTACTTCTTGAGCCATGCCCTCAGTCCTGTGGTTCTTTAGTGAGAGAGGTTTAGAGCATAGGTTAACTACTGCTTTGCAAAGCTCATCTACAGTCAATGCTCCCTTGCCATTGAAAGTGGGAGAAACATGCCAGCATTCCACAGGAATAATATCTCTTTCATCCTAAAGGTAATAAAAACTTTTATATGTTCAGAAAACTATCAGCACTAGATATTTATCATATATTAGAAAGATCATATGTTGTTTTTGTTGTAGTCCCCTAATCAAGCTATGCTAAATTTTCCTTATCTACAGGTACCATTGCCAGGAACTCTAGAGACTGACCTGGCTTGGGTAGTTGTCACTATTTTTATGGTAGCAGTTGATGGCCTTTTAATATTTTTTCTGCTTTCCCCTCAAGTTTAGCCTTTTTCATTCCCTCTCCTGAAGTTACTAGACTCTAGCATCCATAATTGTTAGTATATGGTGATTTATTAAGTTATAATGTATACTGAATCAGATGGTCATATTTAAGAATTCCTTTTTTTTTTGAACAGGAGGGGAAAAGGAAGTTTAAAAAAATTACATTGATAGGGAAATACCCAATAAGGCACAGGGTGTCTGTTGTGCCTTCCCTACCTGGGAAAGCAGTTTCAGGGACTGCCCAAAGATACTGCATCAACCAGAAGTTCTGCAAACACTTTACATTTCAGAATTCTGAACTTCATTGTACAAAATGCTCCCTTGAAACATGCTTTTCAAAAGCTGAGCGCTCACAGTGGTAAGTGGAATGTCATGACCTCAGTCCCTGCAGTCCTGGTGGGAAGGCAGCAGCTGAGCAGGAGCTGCTCCCCGTCCCCCCACCCCACCCGGGAGCCATCAGCCTGCAGGGAACTGAGCGACAGCACAAAGCACAAAGGCAAGAATCCCTCATTTCTGCAACAGCTCACTTAGTGTTCATTCTGCTTACAAAATGGAGGGTGAGCAATGAACTTATTGTACAGTTAATGTTCTGAGATGATAATGGGAAACACTTCTTACAGAAGTGCTGTCTTCATGTGTAATAATTTAAAAATTTTCTGGATTTTATAAAAATTTCTTCCAATGGATTATTGTGTCTATATCGCATCTATAAATTCCCCCAAGGACTGCACACAAACCAAAGGTACAGCTCACAGACAGGAGCTTCTATTACTGGTAGCCAATAACACTGTGTTAGGTCATGAAATTGGTAGGTCATGATAAACACTTTAGACAAAGACAGCATAGCTAGGGAAACATGTTCACACAACTCAGTGATGACCTCGGTGCACACCCAGGAGCTAGAAGCAGTTAGTGGTTTTCAAGGGTTCTCCCCCTGGTCTTTAATTTCAGAAATTCTGTCTATAGATTTAAGGATCTCAGCAACAAGATTCAATGTTTCTGCTCCTGAAATCAGCTGCTTTATGAATGTGTGTGCACTGTTCATGACCACATGGAGGTTCTGCAAGGCCACGTCGGTATTCCTTTTCACCACCGTCAGGCTGGCGTCCTGGCCTGACAGCAGGGCTTCATTCTCTCGCTTGAAGTTGGAGACCTGGGACTGGAGCAAGTTTATTTCCTGTTTGAGCTTTATGGCATGATTTTCTGCCTTTACAGCATGTTTGGTCATCAGCTCGAGGTTCTGCTGTACTTGCTGGACCACAGACTCCAGATCAAGGAAGTCACTCTCCTTCATCATCCTTGCCTCCAACTTCTGCTCCAGGGTCCTCACCATTTCCGTTTGCGTTTCGGAGAAGCTCTGAACCTCATTCAGCTTTCTTCTTAGCTTAGAATTTTCATCTTTCAATGCTTCGTAACTTATCTGAGAGTCCTTGTCACTCAGTGTCCAGGGGGTCAGAGACCTGGACCCCAGTGTTCCAACAGGGTGGAGAAAAATGAAAGGCGCGATGCCACAGGCCGATGTGCTGGCTGTGGCCCGGGACGAGTGAGTCTGCTCCATGGCGGTTGGCAGGTAGGCTCCGTTCCATCCGCCATCGTTGTCCTCTTCCTTGTCCAGGAGGTCGCCAGCTCCTGTCGGGTCTTTGAAAAATGGCTGCTGAAAGTCCAGGCCGTACCCCAGCGTCCGGGGAGCGGGGCAGTTGTGATCCAGCCCCAGGGGGTGTCTTGAGACTTCCTTCGGGGGGGGGTAAATTCTGCGGTGAGTCGTGTCCTCTCTCGAGAGACCAAGGTTCTTGGTTTTCAGAAACTCTTTAAAGGGGAATGGATTTGCCTCTTCAAGGTCTTCAAGTTGCTCATCTCCAAAACGAGGCTCGTGCGCTCCTGACGGCCTCTGCGGGGTACATTTTCCCTTCCCACGGCCAAAATCGTCGGTCCGGGCCAGCGGGGGCGAATCCGGGCGGCGCGCGTAGCTGGCCATCGCGCCGCGGCCCCATGGCCCGCTGTGGCCGTCGCCGTCGCCCGGAACCTGGCGCCGAGCACCGCGCCGCGGGGGCCTAGGATGAACTCTGTACCATTGGATGCGTCGGCGCTGTGGCTCGCGCCTCCATCCCAGCCACTGGCGAGGCGGGAACCGAGAAGACCGTGGTTCAAGGCCAGCCTGGACCAAAAGTTAGCTACTCCATCTCAGCTAACAAGCTGGGTATCGGGTGCGCACCTGTCCTCCCGGCCACGAGGGAGGTGTGAACAGGAGGGTCACGGTCCAGACTGGCCCTGGCAAAAATGTGAGCCCTTATTTGAAAAATAACGAGAGAGAGAGAGAGAGAGAGAGAGAGAGAGAGAGAGAGAGAGAGGAGAGAGGAGAGAGGAGAACTGGAGGTAAGTGGTAGAGTGCTTCTCAAAGGTCCTGAGTTCAAACCCCAGTTTATTAAAAAAAAAAACAAAACTGTTCTGTGAGGTTTTTAAAATTAGTTTTATTATGGGATAATTTATATAGAATAAAATTTTAAGTTGACCCTTTTAGTTATACAAGTCCATGTTTTGACAAAAGTTAGTTATGTAACCAGTACCAGAATCAAGATCTGGGTCACGCTTATCGTCTCTAAATTTTTCCTTACAAGACTCATTACAGTATTTTCTAATATTGGACCAAACTATTCTTTACCAAGCATGGAAGGAGTAACAGAGATCCTGGGTCATTCTATTTTTAGAAGTTAAAAGTCTGATAACAGGTTTGTTCTGATATTCTTAGCAGTACTATACAAAGTGAAGAATTAAGGAGGAAGCTAGCATCACTATTTCCTAACATTATTATTGGAAAAAAAAAAAAAACGAGGTATTTGGCTTCCTTAAGGAAGAATTGCCAAATCGGATGATTGAAAAAGTCAGAGAAATGTTAGGCTGACATCTGTCTTCAAACAGCTAAATGATCTTGAACTTCAGGGTAAAAAATAATTTAAAAATCCTAGGGCAAGAAACTTTGCTGAAATTAGTTCTCAAATCTTTTCTTTTAGGCTTTGGGAGTACCTGAATGTGTATGAAAACCAGTAAGCACTTCACTCCTACATACAAATATGGAATAATAGAAGAGGCAGGGTCTCTTAAGGAGAAATCATTTATTGCTGTTCTTAATTTATATCACTTTCTCCAGGGAAGATTTGATATCCAGATCCGTATTTTAGGAGATCTAGATTTAGTGCTAAGAGAACATGTTTGAAACTTCTAACATAAATATACTGTTCTATATAATTAAAACAGCAACTGATGCTAATATAAGGCTTATTATACACTAAGCATTGTTCTAAGTCCTCTTATATATACTATTTCATTTAATAACCAATCACAACAATTCTATACGGTAAGTATGATTATTATTAACATTTTACTGATGCGAAAACAGACTTAAGAAAATGAAAATTTCTTAAGTTTCTGCCCAGAGTCATACAGCTATCAAATTATACAGCATACCTTCAAACCCAGGCAGTCTGACACCTGAGCCAGTGGTGTTAATCAGTTCGGGCTCATGGAGTTTGAGCTCTCAGATCCTGTCTGCAGTAGATAGCAACAATGAACAGATGATGAGGGTGGTGGTGGTGTTGATTAGTACAGGACGCAACAGCAACATGGGTTTTGCAGTGAGAGAATCAGAGGGACCAGGAGGGCAAATGGAGTGCAGAGGTTCAAACTCCTGATTTCTGCAGAGGTATAGAAACACTGGGAATAATAGCTAATCACACATCACCTGTGTGCTGCTCTCTTATTTTTGTGGACTAGGAGTCTTACTGAGAAGAGCACCAAAGCAAGGAAACAAGGACAAGGGACGTGCTCAGTAGAGGGTACAGGGGAGTTTCTCAGCATCTCTGGCACTTACCTCAGCTCCCATTCTTGGGGCTTCCCATAGTCCTGGAGAACTGTAAGCCCAGGGTCTTCATTCCATCAAAGCGATGAAGTCACTAACAGATACCCCCTCCACTCCCCGTATCACAGACCTATTAGAATATTCCCATTATAGTAGGCTGTGTGTGGGATTGCTGGTGGTGACTGTTTTCCTTGGTCAGAGATACCATCAAGTAGCCCCAAAGACTCTGGGCCAAGCGCCTGTGTCTGGGTCTTGCAGTTGTGCATAGACAGGATAGATAACATAACGGAGGGAAATGGGTAACTAGTGGCTGCAGCTGTGAACTCTGTTTCTTTTCTTTCTGGTCCCCGGAGTTCCTTCTGTAGATGGATTCCATCACTCCCACCATCCTCAGAGAATTACTCACTCTACTTATGGCTGGTTCTAGCAAAAGCCCCACCATTTACTTCAGCAGCAAGAAGTAAATATGGTCACAGGTTAAAAATAGTGGCCAGGGCAGAAGGTGACAGGTGGGTATGACATAGGCTGAGGTCTTCCACAGCATGCTGTGCAGGACAGGGTGTGGAAGGGATGAGGGGTGTTTTCCCACTGCATAGGCTTTGTGCTGGTCACTGTATATCACATCAAGCCTTAAATTTTGTTTTACGTGTTTTGTTCATGAAATATTTAAAATATGTAGACAGAAGGAGACAACCATGTGTGTTTGTCTTGGATTTATCAGCTGGGACCATTTTGTCATACTTATTTGCAGCTCTTCTGGGTTCTTTCCAGTATCTGGGCACTTCTTAGTTTCTTGAGAGAATTTGCTTGGAGGCAGAGCCCTGTTTAAAAATCAGATAAGCATACCCATGTTCATAGCAGCCAAAATGTGGAAGCAACCAAGTATTCATTGGTGGATAAACAAAATGTGGCTACATACATACAAGGAAATATTGTCCAGCCCTAGCAAGAAAGGGGACTGTGACCCACACAACATGCACAAATCCTGTGGACATTATGCTCAGTGAAATAAGCCAGTCACAAAAAGAGAAATGCTGTGTGGTTCTACTTACATGAGGCTTCGCGAGTCACTGTATTTATACAGTTAGTAAGCAGAACGGCAGTTGCTAAGGAGTAGGGGGAGGGAATTGGGAGCCAGTGTTTAATAGGTAGGGTTTCAGTTTTGTAAGATGAAAGAGTTCTGGAGACCAATGTTAGTGATGGCTGCACAGTCATGTGAATGTACTTACTACTACTGAGTGATACACTTAAAATTGTTGAGATAGAACCTGTTGAAACCACCATAAGAAAGAGACTAAAGTAGAAAGAAGAAAAATAGAGGAGATGAATCAATTCAGGTTATAATACATATATACATGGAAATGTCACCAGGAAACTTCTTATGTAGCTATCTTAAAAATGCCATTGTTTTCCTTTACAAAATTGGAGAACAGGAGGGCAAAACAGATCCTGTGGTGGTGGTGGGGGTTTGGTACCAGTGGGAGGGGGAAGGAGGTGGGGAAAGGGTGTGGGAGGGTGAAATGGTGCAAATACTGGGTACACATGTAGGTATATGGAAATATGAGATCTGTTGAAACTATTCCAGGAATGGGGGGTGGAGGGGGTTAACGGACAAATTCAATTATGATATATTTGATATATTGTAAGTACTTTTGTAAATGTACCCCCACCCAGATCAACAATAAGAAAACTTTAAAAAATTGTTAAGATAGTAAATTTTATGTTATGTTTATTTTGCTACTATTTCTTTAAAAATAAGAGAGTGCTGCTTCAGAGAGCAATTCTGATGTATATCTTGGTTTATTTTAAATTTTGACTTCTTGTTATTTCCTCCCACATTTGTGTTGCTAACTTTTAAAAATTTGTCAATAAAAGTGACTCATTCATAATTTCACAGGCATCCACAATGCTTACAATTTTAAGATTTTGTTTTTTAATCCATTTTATCTTTTACTTAACATTTTATTCAGTTGAAGTATTGATCTTATGCAATTTTGCATTCCATTTCTAAAATTAGTGCTCCACTTACTAATTTATAACTTCTGCTTATGTTTTGTGATCTTATTAGTAATTTTTAAGAGCCTGAGGAGATTTCAGAGAACTAATGTCATCTTTTGCTGACTCATTCCTTTTTAGAGGAATATTTTCAGGTGTTTCTTATTTTGTTTGCTTTTGCAGTTCCAAATCATGGCTACCACCAATTTGTGTAGGTGCTGCCAGGCACCAGAAGCTCACACTTATAATCCTACATAAGTATACCTACATCATTAGGGTGTATATATTCTTATTCTAGTATCAAGGAATTGCCTGTCTGTCCCCTCCCATTAAATAAATGTATCCCGAGTCTTATCAAATGCTTTTTTGGCATGTGAAGGTATGATGATTTAGTGTATTAAATGCACAATTGAATGTGTTCTCTATTTCTTTTTGTGTGTTCCATTTATCAGGTACTAGTATTATGCTCTGTGAACAGAATTTAGAAACTTTTCTTCTTAGTTTATGCTCTGGACCACTTTAAATGGCAATGGATTCATTGTTGCTTCATATTTTGATAGAATTCAGCTGTGAAATTATCTAAGTAAGTCTTTTTAAAAAAACAATTTTAAGGCCTGGCACTGGTGATGCACGCCTGTAATCCTAGCTACTCAGAAGGCAGAGGTCAGGAGGATCACAATTTGAAGTCAAACCAGCCAAATAGTTCAAGAGACCCTTTCTCGAAAAACCCTTCACAAGAAAGGGCTGGTGGAGTGGCTCAAGGTATAGGCCCTGAGTTCAAGTTCCGGTACCACACAAAAAAAGCATTTTAATTTTCCCCTATCTTTATTAATTTTATTTTGCTTTTTGATTATTTGAAATGCTGCATAAATCAAAAGTCAAAAATATTTACAGAAGCACTCATTTACCTCACTCCATATTACACATCAGTAATATCAGTAATATAATTACTAAAAAAACCAGAATATTTTCTTTGTGCTTCTGCTTTTCCACAGGACCGACTTCACTAAAAATGTACCAATCACTAGTTTTATAGTCACTCATAATCGTTTCTGTTTGTGGTTTCGTCACCAATCAGAAGCCATTTGTTATTTTTAATTTCCAAGAACTAGTTTTGTAAATTTAATTCTGTTTTGAATTATCTTAAGTATTTACATGGTTATAAAGTACAAAACAATAATAAGCCCAGTTTTGATTGTGAAGATGAAGCTCTTAGTCCATTTGAACTGTAGCTTCCTATTTTACTTCTGTTTTTGTTAGCACTGGTGTTGTTTCCAACATGCATATTTTATGGCATTAACGTTGCGTTGACTTGGTTTTATATATAAATAGATTCATCCCTTCTTTAAAAAGGACTTGTAGGAATTACAAGTCCTACAAATGAATGAGGAATGTTTCTACATGTTTATATACTGCTATGAAGTGACTTACAAGATATATTATTATAGCAAAATTATAAAGCACAAAATGATACTTTATCTAAAGAAAAGTAGAAAATGAAATTTTTATATTTAAAAAATTTTTCTTACAAAGAGTAATGAAAGGATAAGTGAGAATTAATACATTTAATAGGAGGGAGGCAAGTGATTTAGGAAACAAATGATTAACCTCTCTGTAGTTTGCAGGTTGAACTTCAGAAACATGTAATATCTTTGCATACTTGCAATCATAGAGAATTATTTCAAGTGAATTGAAAGTGCAGTACTTTGACTTTCTATTTCTTATGAGATAAATCCTGAGGACACATACACAACTGTAAAGAAATAAAAGTTCAATAATCATGCTATCATGATTATCAGTGTTGCTGGTAAGATTAGCGTTGTTATTCTAATGTGTGCATATGATGTATATCACTGGGATAGAGCGAATAAATATGTTAATCTTTTCAGGAATCAAGACTTTCAGAGTAAGAGAAAGTAGCTAGAAATATGAAACCAATTCTAAATTTGAAATGGAAAGATTCCCATGAGCCTATGATGTGTTTCCTCCTACAGTTTTAAAGTAGAGACTCCATACTACCCAGTATCCGTGAGTACCCTCAGCTCCTTAGATTATGGTTTCTAAATGGAACATCTCACTGATAGGAACCAAGGTTCCTTAAAAGTGTGATCAAATCCAGGTCTAAGCAAGGAAACTCTTAAAGACTATTAAGGATATTACAAAAAGATTCAGAAGACAACTTGAAAGGGCTCTAATGGTCAAAGATCAGATAATTTGAGTATCAAAACAAAACATAACATGCTACAGTGAATTGAAATACATTAAATATGTTAGAATTCATCAGTTTATGGTAACACTACCCTCCAAAAAAAAGGCCTGACTTCATTAACATGAGTCTTCTTTGGAAGTTGCTAAGGATTCAATTCATGATTTTAAAAATACAGTCAATAAATGAAAAAGATCAAACTATTTTCCTGTCTTTTCCATATGAACTGTAATGCAGACAAGCAAGTCTTAGATGAGTGAAAGTTTTGCATTCTATACTATTTGTGAAATGTCAAGTAAATAAGGAAATATAGTGAATTTATAGTATTATCATTTTTACAACTTCAAATAAAAAATAGATATAAGTAAATGATTGTCAGTAACTGCTTTAAAACAGTAATTATAATCTAATTCATCTTATAACAAAAGACAGAAAATCAGACATGTTATGTCCCTGTTGTGATGCAATAGAAAATTCACACTTAATCTATGAAACATTCTTGCAAATAATTCTTTTAAAAAAGTAAAATTATGATCAAACCCTTAGATGTAACTACTACTTTACAAAGACCACAAAGGATAGAAGACATACTAAATGACATCATGGGCACAGAAATGAGACTGAAAAACTCCACTGGACATAATATAGGGAGAGAGAAAGACAGTGGGAGGGAAGGAGGGGTGGAGGGAGAAAGAGAACATGTACATTTCTTTGAGGTATTGGAAATATTTTGTATATGTATGCTGTCTAGTAAGGTTAAAACTAGCCCATGATGGTATTGAGCATTTGAAATATGACTAATGAGACTGAAAAGCTGAATTTTAAATTTTGTTTAACTTATGTTAATTTATTTAAATATCTTATGATGATGGGGCAATGTAAATAATGTGCAATGTAATTCTAATCAATTATCACTCTGAATCCCCCCATATAATGAATATATCTTAATAAAAATTTATAAAAAATAACTAAATTATTTTTAGTTATTGATGGAAACCCATTAAGGATGAATTTGTCTTAGACAAATTAATGGAAAACCACAAAGGATAATTTGTCTTAGAGTATCTAAGAAGGAGCAACAAAATGTTATTCTTTTCCTTCCATAAAAGAGTTTCCCTATGAAAACAAAAATAAGTATCTTATCATTGTGGTTACCATGTTGTACAACATAAAAGATTAAACAATTAAGTGATAAGAGATAAATCAACTAAATGCAATGGGCAGACCTTGCTTGAATCTTAATTTAAACAAACTAACAAAATACTTCAAGTATAAGAAACAATATTGAGATAATTTGGGAAATTAGAAACCTGAGCAAATAGTTGATAATAAGAATTCTTGGAGAGGTACTTGTGATAAGGGGAAGTGTGAATAGAGGAGATGAAGATGAGGGAATATGGTTGATGGGCTTCATACACATATACAAAATAGAACCTCTTGCAATTTCTGTAAGTGGGGCTGGGAAGGCTTTGTGGGAGAGGAGGGAGTGAGGGCAATCTAACCAATGTATAGTGAATGTAAAGCTATTAGGAATTGTCACAATGAATCCCCCCATACAATGAATATATCCTAATAAAATGGAAAAAAAAGTAGAGATGAAGCAACATGTATTCACATATAGTCTAAAGAGAATTTATTTTTTCATGAGAAGTAGCTTATTTTTTCTACCATTAATTCATAATACAAAGAAGCAAGTAAAATACATTTGGTTTATACCTCAGATACATCTTTGACATTTGTGTAGAACTACAGAAAACAGAAAAAAAAGCATCACTGTGATATTTGACTTCTAAAGCAATCTTTTCACCATTAATTTTCCCCCATCGACCTCATGTAACTTCAGATTTTTCATATTGTGTTTCAATAGTTGAGTGAAGTATATTTAATTCAAATTTTGCAATTTGAAATGCAAAAAAATGAGAATTTCTTGCCAATTATTTTTGTGTTAAAAATGATACCTTTGGTTTTTTAAGTCTACATATTTTAGGGAAAATGCAATAATATTTATAAAGTATTATTAAGCATGTGATTTCCTCCAAAATAATAGAGTAGGGTGGAAAGAGGAGTGTAGGTTGTGTGACCCAGATTTGATGTTATTCAATAACCATTGAAGCTGGGAATACTTGTTTCCCATGGCTTCTGTAAAAGTTACTACAAACTTCATTTAAAAACAGCATATGTTTATTTTATAGCTCTGGAGGTCAAGTCAAAATCTGTTTCATGCAGCTTAAATCAAGATGTTTGTAGGGCCATACTCCCCCTAGAGGCTCTATCTGAACATCTGCTTCTGATTTACCCACAGTCTTGAGCTTCCTCCTTGCATTCCTTGGTTCATGGCCCCTTCTTTCATCCTCAAAGCTAGAAATGTAGCATCTTCTGACTATGCTTCTCCTTGTTTCCATGATGGCTTCTCTTTTGTCAAAGTCATTTCCCTCTGTCTCCTCCTTAAAAGGATACTTGTGATGATAAGATAGGGCTCACCTGGATAACCCCTCCTTCTCAAGGTCCTGGGCCTCAGTATATCTGAAAAGATCTTTTTCCATATACAGACACATCTAACAGTTCTGTGGATTAGAACCTGGAAATCTTTGGGAACAATAATTCAACCTGTTGTATGGGGTGATGAACACAAAGGGATTCATCACGCTATTTTCTGTACTGTGGTAATGCTGAAAAAAATCAAATTAATAAACAAGATAATTTTTCCAGTGTCTTTGCTGAGGAGCCTGTGCAGTGTCATTGATTTACATGGGATCTCATGACCCCATAACCTGCAGGACAGTTCAGGCATCCTGGGACCAGCCCAGTCCTCCCCTCCTTGTTGCTTGTAGTTCTTCAGAATAACTGTAGAGTATGCTGGGAATGTACCATTCTGAAGGAAGGCAGAAACATTCTATTCCCAGGAAATGTCCTTCAATACTTTAGTCCAATGTGTCATGTGTCCCCTGAGGCACATTACCTTCTGGGGCCCCTCAGCAGTGGCCAAAGTGGGGCATGTACAAATGAGACTCCATCTGTCTAAGCAGCTTTCTGAGTCTTGGGGGACTGGCACAGTATGAATCCCAGGCTTTGGTTGTCACTCACTGCCTATCTGTAAGTAATAAATACTTTTGGTATAACTTCTTGTGGGAGTATATGTTCTGTCTCACCAGACTGTAACAAGTTGGTGACCAGTGGCAAGGAACCTGCTTCTCCAAAATCTTTGTTCTGACAAATCAAATCATGCTGCCATCCAGTTACCAAAACCCATAAACCGCGGGACTGGTGAGTTAGTTCGTGACCTAAAAGAATGCTTTTCCTTTTGAAGAGATATTTCTCCACCATGACTTCAGCAGTCCTGCAGGCCTAATCTTTATAATGATCCAAGAAGATGGAGTCAGCTGTCAGGAGGGACTTGATGCTACCATAATACCTGGGTTATATATGCTAAGAGGCTGGGAGCCCTCTGCCTACTTCAGGAACATAGATTTTTATGGGGACAGCTAAAGCGGGATGATTAAGGGCTGCTTTTACGGCTGTTCTTCTTGCTTTTGCTATTATCTCTTTCATGTGCTTTTAACTCTAAATATGCTCCTTTTTCATGAAATCAATATTTGTACATTCAAATTACAAAAAGAAAAACTAGATAAAGAATGGGAATGGGGTGATCTCTTTGATTAAAAGATTCATATGAAGTTTCTTTTGAATAAAATGGACTCCTCATGTACTATAATTTCATGGATTTTTCTCCTGAACATATTTAAGCAAAATGATATACCAGCTAATAACCTACTTACTTTTTTTTTACTCCAATGGAATTATAAACAATGAAAATTACTCTCCCCATGAAATAGAAGTGACCTTTCATACAAACAACTCATCAGTGGTAACTGGATATCTTGCTAAGTTTGAGGCTATGGTGGTAGAGTAAGAAACAAGATTATAAGGGCTATTTTTGCCTCAGTAGCTTATTCTTGCTCCCTAGATTTTCATTTTTGTCAGTTGAGAGATACATACTTAGCTTATTTGTTTATAATTGCAAACTGTCCATTGTATGAAGTCAAGCAAATGGAAGTTTAACAAGTGCCTCAGAATGTTATGAAAAGTCTGCTGTGATGTCAAAGTCTTTTATTCTCATTTAAATAATAAGTAAGATTTCTTTTTACAACTTAGAGAATGTGATTAGTGTCAGTGAAATGATACCTTTATTATATGAGTCATAATTCTTAGTACCGTTTATCTGACAAACCAATAATTACTTAAAGTTCCACCAACCTCTTTCTAGCTGTGACTCCACAAATGTGATTTTAAATTTCAAGTCATTTAACTTTTGGTGGTGAGGTGACAGTCTCATAATTATATCATTTCTATATTTTTTTCATTAGAAATTTGGATTTGTGTGTGGGTGTTAACAATATTTGATATCCCATAAATAGTTTTATATGTGTGCTTTCTTTATTAATCTCCCTAAGGAACTAGAATAATTTTCTAACATGGAATAACTTGTGTTGAGTGAGAATAAAACTATTTTGCATGAAAATTGTCTTTATGAGGTTGGAAGTTCTTGTTAGACTTAACTTCTTGATTTGGTTATCCTTTAATCAGTTTGAGGAGGGGTCAGAGATGATTGACTTGTGAATGTTCTGAACATTCTTCTTTTCCTCAGCTGCTAATGGAAATCCTTCATTTGGCTGACTCCTTTTTCTTGACCCCTCAACACCAATGTGAAAGACTTCCTTCTTTATAGGAAAGAGGCCCTTGTGTTTGGGCTGTCAGAGTTCAGGATTTGCCTTATACAAGTTTCAAACTAGGGACATAGGAACTGGGAATGACAGAACATGTTTTTAAGAAGCTTTATTTAGGTTATTCACTGATCTCCTTTAATCTTTTTAAGAAAAGCCAATAATTCTTTTAGTATGACAATTAAACTGTGTGTCTTTAAATTTGACTCCATACAGAGACTTAGCCATGAACCATGTGTCTTCAATAATGCCCCACCAATTATCTATTAAAGACTTCTATTTATCCTATATCTGAAATTATGAGAGAGTTTTCCGAGTTACGCTCATCATGAAATGAACAGTTTCATAAAACAAGCAATTTGTTTGGAAAACTAAATCAGATGTCATGAATATCAATGTATTTCAATAAAAAAGACTACCAGGAATATTCCTGTAGTTAAATTAGGTTTATTATTCATTGCAACAAGAGAGAACATACACCATGGGGAACTGGGGATCTCAGTAAGAAAGTGTTAGAAAGAAGTGATAATGGAATTTAGGCTTACATGGAGTAATTTGGGAGCAGCCCTAAGGAATTGGGGATTTTCTTCAAGACTGAGTGAAATCAGAAAGAAAATGAGGACAGGGAGGAATCCTGTGCTTGAGTACCTCAGTAAATTGTATCTATACAGTGGGGAAAAGTAGCAGCTTCATATTTTGGCCCCCAGAAGGATATGTTTAGTATTTTGTAGGTGACAGGATGAGCTAGTATTTTTTTATCTGGGCTTAGACAAAATTATGAAAGAGACTTGCTTGGTCTTATTTCATCATGGTCTCAGAGTATCCTTGAGCAAGGTTGTATTTCTGTGACATTATTTGAGAGACTACTTACCTAGCAAATAACATGGACCAGCTGGGTTCCAAACATCAGGAGGAACTGTTTTTCTTTTTTTAAAAATTTTACTTTGTTCTTAATTTCTCTATCAGTCTTTTTGGTCAAAGATAGATGAAGTCACATCACAGGGCATTAATCTGTGATAACCAGATTTTCACCCTTGCCAAGTTGTGTTGATTAATGTCAGAGTACACGTTGAGCGTGATCTTGTGATCCAGGGCTGATCTTTGCTGCTGCTGAATAAAGAGTTGGTCAACTCTCTGAAGTGACCAGGGATGTACAGGGACACTTACAACTCAAGGATTTATCACCCAAAGATAGACAACTCACTTTTCAAGAACAAAATACTTTTAGTCCTCATGATAGATCTTGAAACAAAGGGCCTAGAGATTATGAATCCAGAGCAATGAAAACCTATCTCAGAATCTAGCTGGGCTTGTTTTAGAAAGCTAGGTGGCTTTTTTCCCCCAAGTCTAGTTATAGACAGTTCTATTTTTCCTGTGTTATTTCTATAAATGTAGTAAGTAATATTTGTTTATAACATTTGTGCAAATTCCCACTGGCTAGCTAAAAGAAAACCAAGGGCTATATGATTGTCCATGGAAATTGTGATGATCTATTTACTGTGATTTATTGGGTTTTCTGAATAAATGTGGTATATTTTTGTCTTCTGCTAAGATTAGAGACAAATGCTGAATCACCTTTTCTAATTGCATTATTTCTACCCTGGAAATTGTAGAATACACATGAAGACTGAATCTGTTATCCTTCCTGGAAGTAATCTGTACTTACTTTATTTTAGAAGTGTTTGACATTATTTCTAAAGTAACATGATTTCCTGGAGGGAGGGTAGTCTTAAATATCTGGAAGTCTCTAACAATGACTGCAAATGCACAGGGTATATTGGTATGTAGTAGCCAGGTAGAAGAAGTAATGTCCTAGTGGAGTGCAGGTTATACTGAAATAGATGGGTGCTAATTTTGTGTCCTTGGAGTTGAATAAATCTTTGAGTGGAATTAAGTGGTTCTTGCAAAGAAAGCTTGAGTGCCTCTGAAGAAAACAAACTGACTTTTGTAGCCAGAATAGCACCAAAGTTAATGACAATTCCTGATTAGGAATATTAGGTCTGTGATAGGACTGTTGATGTGAGTTCAAAGGCCAATATTTAGAAGACTGAGGGTTGGTATTAATGATGCTAGGAAATTTAAATTCCATATGGGGCCTAGAAAAGAGAATTTGCCTTTTTGAAGCATAAATGACCAGTTATTAAATTTTGTCAACAGCATCAGGCCATCTATTAGGTACAAATGATAACTATGATCTAGAAAAAAATGAGTTTTGTTTTTCCTGAAGCTGTAGAAGGAGACCATAGAGAGTAAAAAAGAAGTGGATCATGATAAGGAAAATCATATTCATATTTTAGAGTGCATCAAAGAGGAACAATAGCAGACAGGACTGGTGTTGGAGAATCAGGAAATTGATCTTGCTCCATCTTAGGCAGAAGCTGTTCAGTTCTGTGGTCTGCTACTTGTTCCAGTGGCTTTGGATAAAAGCTATCCACCTCTGAATTGTGTCATTTGGATGATTCCCAAGACTTACCTGTTCCATGATTTTCAGACAGAATGTATGTCAAGTTGTCAGGAAAAAGGATGTGTATTTTCTGAAGAAAGAACATGAATCTAAGGTCAACTGCTGTGTTGGTTATTAATGATAGATGATAGAGACCTATCCATCAAAACTTAAGGGTAGCAGCTCCTGCAGAAAGTTATAGTGAGTGCTTAGGAAATGCAGCTCAAAACTATCACTTATATAGCTAGAGCTCTCAGATGATGACTATGTAGCATATCAATCAATCTATCTATGTGTATATATATATATATATATATATATATATATATATATATATATATAGTGAAATTTAAGATTGGAGGTGATATTTCTAAATCTCATGGGGTAATCTGTTATTAGCAGGAGAATAACCTATGGATTGAGAAGGAATTTATATATAGATACCAAAGGTAATGGTAATACATTAGGCCATGTGGCTCAAGGATTTCTAAGACCTTTGCTAATTTGGGTTTTGAATTCCACTTTTTTTTTTATTTCTGAGGACTGTGTATAATAAGGAAAGTGGTTTTTTCTTTTTAATCTTTGCTATCAAAATTGTATGTGCTCTGTAACAGTCAGTCATGGTGGTTCAGTTTTCCTAATTTGTTAGCATGCTGTGAAGATGAAAAACTTGAGCATGTGGTGTGTGTGGTAAGGAATTGTGAATCTTGGAGGATCCAAGATGGTGGTTAGA
Organism: Castor canadensis; assembly: GCF_047511655.1. Taxonomy (NCBI): domain Eukaryota; kingdom Metazoa; phylum Chordata; class Mammalia; order Rodentia; family Castoridae; genus Castor; species Castor canadensis. The sequence goes on along the minus strand of NC_133389.1, from coordinate 171,519,572 downwards.
GTAGAGAATCAGAATTCCTGAGCTCCATGACTCCAGAATCCACCTTGAGACATGGGAGCTACACTTGGAAGGTAGAGCATCAACCAGAATCGAACTCTGTGACATCCTGGACCCCTAATCTATGGAAAGCCTCCCTATGCTCTGCTGCACTGAACCCAGTCTCAGGAATTGTCTGCCTTGAGAAAAGCGGCACACCATTTCTCACTACCAGCTAGTTTCAAAGCTTCCCATGCAAACTTGCAGACCTGCAGACCCAAAGGTGAGCAACACACGCCACAAATGACTCCCCTACCCAATTCCCACACCCGGTAACATAATCCAGCACAGCCCCTGGGCAGACTGAACTCCCCCCCGCCAAACAAAACTGAAAAGCATAAATAGTGAACTGTAACCTAACACCAACAGCAGGGGTGGGATGGAATGCTGAACCTGCCCAGGGGAACAAGGATGGGGTAAAGAGCTGAAATCTCAGTGAATACAGGCAAGGCAGGAAAACTAACAAAAGCTGAGAGTGGTGGGGGGGCACCAAGCCAACCACCACAGGACCTGTGGTGGGTCTCTGAGCTTGTCTTGTGGGCCTGAGGGTGGTACTCAAAACTAATTTGCCCCACCTTGCTGGGGGAGGACTGACAAGCCAGAATTGCAGCTGTAGGGCAACACAGCTGCCATCTGGTGAAAACAACATCAGATCTGACCACCTTGCATGAACTGGCAGTGAGTTACCTCAGGACCCAATTGCAACCTGCTCTGTGGACAGAAGGAACCAAATACTGCTTGCAAGACAGTTACCTGGTGAGACCACTTCAGAACTCCCACTTGCAATGGATGGCCCATAGGCCAAGGTAAACAGAAAAAAGAAAAAAAACCTCCAGCCATCTCTACCCCAAGCTGTCTGGCAAGGGGGCAGCACTCTTCTCCACAAAGCCCAGAACACAAAGGGCCAATACCAGGACTGGATGCCAAAGGAATAAGTCCAGAACTCTTACCAAGTAGACTGAACTCTTTCTTGGTACTGTAAATGTTTTTTTCCTGTATTATTAACTTCACCATCACTACTTTCATATCCCTATTCTTACATAACCCTTCACTTTCCCTCCTTTTCTTCTACTTTGTTGTTCCTCCAAACATTTCTTTTGCCCCCTCTCATCCACTTTCTCCCCCATCTTCACCTTCCCCTCCTATCCTAACCCAGTCTGTCACCATACTACCCCTCCCTCCTATACACTTACCATCCTCTGACTAGCCTACTGTACCAACCATACAAACCCCAGTCCCCTGCAATCCCTGACCAAAGCACCCTCCACTACAACAGTGAAAATACACCCAAACACACAAAAGGGCCACAAACCCCAGCAGTCCCCATGCCTTTTTCCCTACCCTTCCTTCCAGTCCCGCCCCCTTTAGGGTCACCTTTACCAATTACCCAAGTTTCTATCTCTAGCCAAATAACCATAACCCCACCCCCAACTCCCACTGTTTGTAGATATTATAACCAAGGATTTTATATATAATAGGTAAACAACTGGTCTGGCATTGAAGCTGTGAATTTGATATTGATAATTTACACTTCTAGGCCAGGGACAGAAATAGTACATCAACCTAGCTAACAACCAAGTCAGTCACAACACACAAATTAAATCAAGGGAAAGAAAACAGGCAATTAAAACCACCAACTAGCCAATCAATAACATAATTGCACAGCAACAATTGGAGCAATAGGGAGAAGAAGAAGGGAAGGAAAGTATACTCCTAAAAAAACCAATTCAATAGAGGATTTTTTGGGAAATGAAGAAAATGGAAACCTAGTTCCTGACCCCAAGAAAACAATGGTAAATATCACTAATGAGCCCAGTGACACCCATAAAAAAATCCCTCAAAGAGAAAATCATAGAAGAAGTCACTGAGAAACTTGTGGAAAAGATACTAGACACTTTTAACCAGAAACTACAAGGTGCATGCAAGAAATTTCAAGAAATCACAACTAAAGAACTTGAGAAGACACAGAAACAACTAAATGAACTCAGAGAGGACATCAGTAAACTCAAAAGTGAAACAAAGGAGACTACTAAAAAAAGAGAGATGAAATAAAGAAGACAACACAAGATATAAAAGAGAAGTTGAATAAAGATATGGAAAACTCAGAAAAAAGAATCACACAGAAATCCTGAAAATAAAAAGTCCCTTGAGTCAAACAAAAAAACACAGTGGAAGACCACTCTAGTAGATTAGAACAAATGGAAGACATAATCTCAGAATGCAAAGATAAAATAGAAATTAAAGAAAAAGAAACAGAAGAAATCTTAGTCAAACAACTCAAGAGCTGTGAAAGGAATATGGAAGAACTCAGTGACTCCATCAAAAGACCAAACCTGATTACTCCAGAGGCACCTGCACACCCATGTTTATTGCGGCACTATTCACAATAGCCAAGTTATGGAAACAGCCAAGATGCCCCACCACTGACGAATGGATTAAGAAAATGTGGTATCTATACACAATGGAATTTTATGCAGCCATGAAGAAGAACGAAATGTTATCATTCGCTGGTAAATGGATGGAATTGGAGACCATCATTCTGAGTGAGGTTAGCCTGGCCCAAAAGACCAAAAATTGTATGTTCTCCCTCATATGTGGACATTTGATCAAGGGCAAACACAACAATGGGATTGGACTTTGAGCACATGATAAAAGCAAGAGCACACAAGGGAGGGGTGAGGATAGGCAAGACACCTAAAAAACTAGCTAGCATTTTTTTCCCTTAACACAGAGAAACTAAAGCAGATACCTTAAAAGCAACTGAGGCCAATAGGAAAAGGGGACCAGGAACTAGAGAAAAGGTTAGATCAAAAAGAATTAACCTAGGAGATTCCAAGATGGCGGCTAGAGGTAGGAAGCAGAAAGCGAGCCTCCTATAGTGAAATCTTGGAGAGACGCTGGAGACACACTTTGCAGGCATAATCACTGAGAAAAGGCATAACTTTGACTCCTCCACATCTCCAGCCGGCGCAGAGAATCTCCACTTCACGTTAAACGGAGAACGGAGGAGGCCCCCGGGCCGCCAGTGGCCGGCGCCCATACGGCTTGGGAAGATGTGGACCAGGTGAGCTTCGCGGTACCGCGGTTCCCCCACAGACAAGCCTGGGCCAGAGCAGCATAGCCCCCTGGACAGACTGACCTCCACCCGGGAAAAAAAGAGAAACTGAGTACTAAGCAATAAGAACAGTTAAGACACGCTGGAAAGAGGGTGGGGCGCCCTGAGCGCTGAAGATTGGGGGAAGGGAATCCTTCCCGGGACTGGAAATAAACGAGCCGGGCGGGCCGGAGAGGCTCTGGCGGGAGCGGGGCGCGCCAGCAACCAGGAGCGGGGACGCTTGTGAGAGGAGGGAAGACCCACTTCCCAGTGAACTGTAAATAAACACACAGGCCTGACAACGCGGGGCAGTGTCGCCTTTCCCAGTGCTTGGAAAGGGAAAAGCCTGTAGCAGAGGCCCCCCTCCCCCACACAGGAGAACTCTGAGCAAACAAAGCCTGTGGGACCAGGTGAGTGCTAAGCTCACCCCAGAGATCTGCATAAATAACGCCGCCAGCTACAGGCTGAGAGCAGCAGGCAGGCAAGCCACAGTTGCAGATACCACTCTCAGAACTGCCTCCAGACGCTTTTTTTTCTTTTTCTCCCTACCTTTGATGAGAGAACAACCGAATTACACCTGCAAGCCGAAAAACTTACTGAAACTATTGCATTTGAACTGGGGACACTTGGTGGGGCTTTTTTTTTTTATTTTTTCTTCTGTGTGTGTGTGAGTGTAGTTTTGTTCTACTTTATGCATCCCCTTTGATGAGACAACTACAGAACAACATCTGAGGCACCAACTCCAGGACTGGAGATTAAGACGGACATCCAAATTATTAAGACTGAAATTGCATTGCATATAAACTTGGAAGTTTTTTGGTTTTTTTTTTTTTTTTAATTTCCTATTTTCCATTTTATTTTAATTCATTTTTATAAATAGATATTACTTTCATATACTTATTTTTTATTTTTTTTATCTTTGATTTTCAATCCTCTCTCTGTCTCTCTATTGTCTGTTCAGCTTACTGTCGATTAGTACACTAACACTCCCTGTTTATACCTTTGAAACTCTCTTGTCTGATACCTTGTTCTGCTTTCTCCCTCTTGTCTGTATATTTGTTTTCCCCTTTTCTTTAACTTCTTGCTTTCCATCTCAGCTCACTCTTCCGTTCTCAATATTACCATTGTTATTATTACAAGCTAGAAAATACTTAATTACACACAGTACAGGGACAGTAACAACACCAAGGACAATGACAGGAAGACAGAAAAAACAAGGAAACCAGTTTCCCCACAGCAAAAAATTAGTACAGGAACCAGAGGGGAATGAAGAGAACAGAAACTCAGAGCCAGACTCCAACAAAATGAAGATAAACTATGCCAAAGGACCCAATGAAGCCTACAAGAATAATTTAAAAGAAGACATACTACAAGTACTCAATGAGAATTTTATAGAGATGATACTGGATAGGGTCAACCAAAATGTACAGGAGACACTCAAGAAATTCCAAGACAATAAAAATAGAGAATTTGAAAAAGCAAAAGAAGAAATAAAGGAAACCATAGAAGCACTGTATAAACACCAAAGTGAAAGAGAGAACACAATGAATAAATGGATAAATGAACTCAGGACAAAAATAGACAACAATAAAGAAGAAAACAGCCAGGATATGGAAAACCTCAGAAAAAAGAACGAAACAGAACTGCAAAACAAAACGGAAAGCCAATCCAGCAGAATAGAACAAACAGAAGACAGAATCTCAGAACTTGAAGATGAAATGGTAATTAAAGGAAAAACCGAAGAACTATTAATTAAACAACTCAAGACCTGTGAAAAGAAAATGCAAGAACTCACCGACTCCATCAAAAGACCAAACTTGAGAATCATGGGCATCGAAGAAGGAGAAGAGGTGCAAGTGAAGGGAATGCGTAATATATTCAACAAAATAATAATGGAAAATTTCCCAAATCTAGAGAAAGATATTCCCATACAAATGCAAGAGGCCTCCAGGACACCAAACAGACCAGATCAAAATAGAACTACTCCACGACATATCATCATTAAAACAACAAGTTCAAAAACTAAGGAAAGAATATTGAAGGCTGCAAGAGAGAAAAAACAAGTAACATACAAAGGTAAACCCATCAAAATCACAGCAGACTTCTCAACAGAAACATTAAAAGCAAGAAGAGCGTGGGGTGAGATCTTCCGGGCACTGAATGAAAATAACTTCAACCCCAGGATACTCTACCCAGCAAAGCTATCATTCAAAATAGATGGAGCAATAAAAGTCTTCCATGATAAGCAGAAACTAAAACAATATGTGACCACAAAGCCACCATTACAAAAGATTCTGCAAGGGATCCTGCACACAGAAAGTGACACCCAACTTAACCATGAAAAGGCAGGCAGCACCAAACCACAGGATAAGAAAAAGCAAGACAGTAGAGAGTAACATCAAGTTAGGTACACACAATCAAACCTTCAAACAACTAAGATAACTAAATGGCAGGAATCACCACATACCTATCAGTACTAACACTTAATGTCAATGGACTTAATTCACCCATCAAAAGACACCGTTTGACAAAATGGATTAAAAAAGAAGATCCAACAATTTGTTGCTTACAGGAGACTCATCTCACTGACAGAAATAAGCATATGCTTAGGATGAAAGGCTGGAAGAAGATTTACCAAGCTAATGGCCCCCGAAAACAAGCAGGAGTAGCAATACTTATCTCTGACAAAGTAGACTTCAAACCTACATTGATCAAACAAGACAAAGAAGGACATTCCATACTAATAAAAGGGGAAATAGACCAAAAGGAAATAATAATCATCAATCTGTACGCACCCAATGTCAACGCACCCAATTTCATCAAACATACCCTAAAAGACCTAAAAGCATATATAAACGCCAACACTGTGGTTGTGGGAGACTTTAACACTCCATTATCATCAATAGATAGGTCATCCAAACAAAAACTCAATAAAGAAATCCAAGATCTAAAATATGCAATAGATCAAGTGGACCTAGTAGATGTCTATAGAACATTTCATCCAACCTCTACACAATATACATTCTTCTCAGCAGCCCATGGAACCTTCTCCAAAATAGATCATATCCTAGGGCACAAAGCAAGCCTCAGCAAATATAAGAAAATAGAAATAATACCGTGCATACTATCTGACCACAATGCAGTAAAAGTAGAACTCAACAACAAAAGTAAAGACAAAAAACATGCAAACAGCTGGAAACTAAATAACTCATTACTTAATGAAGAATGGATCATCGATGCAATAAAAGAGGAATTTAAAAAGTTCCTAGAAGTCAATGAAAATGAAAACACAACCTACCGGAACCTATGGGACACAGCTAAGGCAGTCTTGAGAGGAAAGTTTATAGCCATGAGTGCATATATTAAAAAGATTGAAAGATCCCAAATCAATGACCTAATGATACATCTCAAACTCCTAGAAAAACAAGAACAAGCAAATCCCAAAACAAATAGAAGGAGAGAAATAATAAAAATAAGAGCTGAAATCAACGAAATAGAAACCAAAAAAACCATACAAAGAATTAATGAAACAAAAAGTTGGTTCTTTGAAAAAATAAACAAGATCGATAGACCCCTGGCAAACCTGACTAAAATGAGGAGAGAAAAAACCCAAATTAGTAGAATCAGGAATGCAAAAGGGGAGATAACAACAAACACCATGGAAATCCACGAAATCATCAGAGACTACTTCAAGAACCTATATTCAAATAAATTTGAAAATCTAAAAGAAATGGACAGATTTCTAGATACATATGATCATCCAAAACTGAACCAAGAGGAAATTAATCACCTGAATAGACCTATAACACAAAATGAAATTGAAGCAGCAATCAAGAGTCTCCCCAAAAAGAAAAGTCCAGGACCTGATGGATTCTCTGCTGAATTCTATCAGACCTTTAAAGAAGAACTGATACCAACCCTCCTTAAACTGTTCCATGAAATAGAAAGGGAAGGAAAACTGCCAAACACATTTTATGAAGCCACTATTACACTTATCCCAAAACCAGGCAAAGACACCTCCAAAAAGGAGAACTATAGGCCAATCTCCTTAATGAACATTGATGCAAAAATCCTCAACAAAATAATGGCAAATCGAATTCAGCAACACATCAAAAAGATTATCCACCACGACCAGGTAGGCTTCATCCCAGGGATGCAGGGGTGGTTCAACATACGAAAATCAATAAACGTAATAAACCACATTAACAGAAGCAAAGACAAAAACCACTTGATCATCTCAATAGACGCAGAAAAAGCCTTCGATAAGATCCAACATCATTTCATGATAAAAGCTCTAAGAAAACTAGGAATAGAAGGAAAGTTCCTCAACATTATAAAAGCTATATATGACAAACCTACAGCCAGCATTATACTTAACGGAGAAAAATTAAAACCGTTCCCTCTAAAATCAGGAACCAGACAAGGATGCCCACTATCTCCACTCCTATTCAACATAGTACTGGAATTCCTAGCCAGAGCAATTAGGCAAGAAGAAGGAATAAAAGGAATACAAATAGGTAAAGAAACTGTCAAAATATCCCTATTTGCAGACGACATGATCCTATACCTTAAAGACCCAAAAAACTCTACTCAGAAGCTTCTAGACATCATCAATAGCTATAGCAAAGTAGCAGGATATAAAATCAACATAGAAAAATCATTAGCATTTCTATACACTAACAATGAGCAAACTGAAAAAGAATGTATGAAAACCATTCCATTTACAATAGCCTCAAAAAAAATCAAATACCTAGGTGTAAACCTAACAAAAGATGTGAAAGACCTCTACAAGGAAAACTATACACTTCTGAAGAAAGAGATTGAGGAAGACTATAGAAAGTGGAGAGATCTCCCATGCTCATGGATTGGTAGAATCAACATAGTAAAAATGTCGATACTCCCCAAAGTAATCTACATGTTTAATGCAATTCCCATCAAAATTCCAATGACATTCATTAAAGAGATTGAAAAATCTACTGTGAAATTTATATGGAAACACAAGAGGCCACGAATAGCCAAGGCAATACTCAGTCAAAAGAACAATGCAGGAGGTATCACAATACCTGACTTCAAACTATATTACAAAGCAATAACAATAAAAACAGCATGGTACTGGCACAAAAACAGACATGAAGACCAGTGGAACAGAATAGAGGATCCAGATATGAAGCCACACAACTATGAGCAACTTATCTTTGACAAAGGAGCTAAAAATATACGATGGAGAAATAGCAGCCTCTTCAACAAAAACTGCTGGGAAAACTGAAAGCAGTCTGCAAAAAACTGAAACTAGATCCATGTATATCACCCTATACCAAGATTAACTCAAAATGGATCAAGGATCTTAATATCAGACCCCAAACTCTTAAGTTGATACAAGAAAGAGTAGGAAATACTCTGGAGTTAGTAGGTATAGGTAAAAACTTTCTCAATGAAACCCCAGCAGCACAGCAACTAAGAGATAGCATAGATAAATGGGACCTCATAAAACTAAAAAGCTTCTGTTCATCAAAAGAAATGGTCTCTAAACTGAAGAGAACACCCACAGAGTGGGAGAAAATATTTGCCAATTATACATCAGACAAAGGACTGATAACCAGAATATACAGGGAACTTCAAAAACTAAATTCTCCCAAAACTAATGAACCAATAAAGAAATGGGCATGTGAACTAAACAGAACTTTCTCAAAAGAAGAAATTCAAATGGCCAGAAAACACATGAAAAAATGCTCACCATCTCTAGCAATAAAGGAAATGCAAATTAAAACCACACTAAGATTCCACCTCACCCCTGTTAGAATAGCCATCATCAGCAACACCACCAACAACAGGTGTTGGCGAGGATGCGGGGAAAAGGGAACCCTCTTACACTGTTGGTGGGAATGTAGATTAGTACAACCACTCTGGAAAAAAATTTGGAGGCTACTTAAAAAGATGGACATCGATCTACCATTTGATCCAGCAATACCACTCTTGGGGATATACCCAAAAGACTGTTACTCCAGAGGCACCTGCACATCCATGTTTATTGCGGCACTATTCACAATAGCCAAGTTATGGAAACAGCCAAGATGTCCCAGCACTGACGAATGGATTAAGAAAATGTGGTATCTATACACAATGGAATTTTATGCAGCCATGAAGAAGAACGAAATGTTATCATTCGCTGGTAAATGGATGGAATTGGAGAACATCATTCTGAGTGAGGTTAGCCTGGCTCAAAAGACCAAAAATCGTATGTTCTCCCTCATATGTGGACATTAGATCAAGGGCAAACACAACAAGGGGATTGGACTATGAGCACATGATAAAAGCGAGAGCACACAAGGGAGGGGTGAGGATAGGTAAGACACCTAAAAAACTAGCTAGCATTTGTTGCCCTTAACGCAGAGAAACTAAAACAGATACCTTAAAGCAACTGAGGCCAATAGGAAAAGGGGACCAGGAACCAGAGAAAAGGTTAGATCAAAAAGAATTAACCTAGAAGGTAACACCCACACACAGGAAATCAATGTGAGTCAATGCCCTGTATAGCTATCCTTATCTCAACCAGCAAAACCCCTTGTTCCTTCCTATTATTGCTTATACTCTCTCTACAACAAAATTAGAGATAAGGGCAAAATAGTTTCTGCTGGGTATTGAGGGGGGGAGCGGGAGGGGGTGGATTGGGTGGTAAGGGAGGGGGTGGGGGCAGGGGGGAGAAATGAACCAAGCCTTGTATGCACATATGAATAATAAAAGAAAAATGAAAAAAAAAAAAAAAAAAAAAAGAATTAACCTAGAAGGTAACACCCACGCACAGGAAATCAATGTGTGTCAATGCCCTGTATAGCTATCCTTATCTCAACCAGCAAAAACCCTTGTTCCTTCCTATTATTGCTTATACTCTCTCTACAACAAAATTAGAAATAAGGGCAAAATAGTTTCTGCTGGGTATTGAGGGGGTAGGGGGAGAGGGAGGGGGCGGAGTGGGTGGTAAGGGAGGGGGTGGGGGCAGGAGGGAAAAATGACCCAAGCCTTGTATGCACATATGAATAATAAAATTTAAAAAAATATTTAAAAAAAAAAGACCAAACCTGAGAATCATGGGCATTGACGAACAAGAGGTGCAAACCAAAGGGGTATATAATATATTCAAAACAATAATAACAGAAAATTCCCCAGATCTCAAGAAAGATTTGCCCATTCAGGGACAGGAAGCCTCCAGGACACCATAAGACTTGACAAAAATAGAATCTCCACACAGCATATCATCATTAAAACAACAAGCACAGAGAAAGAATATTGAAGGCTGTAAGAGAGAAAAAAAATCAATAACATCTAAAGGTAAACCCATCAAAATAACAGCAGACTTCTCAACTGAAACCTTAAAAGCAAGGAGGGCATGGAGTGAATGAGAATTCCAGGCACTGAATGAGAATAATTTCAGCCCTAGGATACTCTACCCAGCAAATCTATCATTCAAAATTGATGGAGGGATAAAAGCCTTCCATGATAGGCAGAAATTAAAACAATATATGACCACCAAGCCACCACTACAGAAGATTCTACAAGGAATTCTGCACACAGAAGATAAAAGCAAACAAAACCATGAGAGGTGGGGAATATTAAACTGCAGGAGAAGAAAAGACAAGTAACCAGAGAACAGCATCAATTCAGCTGCACACACTCAAATCCTTAAATAACGAAAACAACTAAATGGCAGGACTCACCACATACCTATCAATATTAGCACTGAATGTCAATGGACTCAACTCTCCCATCAAAAGACACTGTTTGGCAAACTAGATTAAAAAGGAAGACCCAACAATCTGTTGTTTACAAGAAACCCAAGTTATTGACAGAAATAAACATTGTCTTAGGGTGAAAGGCTGGAAGAAGATTTAACAAGCTAATGGCTCCCCAAAACAGGCAGGGGTAGCAATACTTTTATCAGACAAAGTAGACATCAAACTTACATTAATAAATGGGGCAATACATCAAAAAGAAATAACAATTATCAACCTATATGTACCCAACGTTAGTGCACCCAACTTCATCAAACTTACACTAAAGGACTTAAAAGCACATACAGATGCCAACACAGTGGTAGTAGACTTTAATACCCCTCTATCATCAATAAGTAAATAATCCAGACAAAAAGTCAACAAAAAAATCCTAGACCTAAATCCTAAGACTATAGATAAAATGTACTTTACTGATGTCTGCAGAAAATGTCATCTGGCAACAGCACAATATACATTCTTCTCAGCAGCCCATGGAACATTCTCCAAAATAGACCATATCTTAGGGCACAAGGCAACCCTCAACAAATATAAGAAAATTGAAATTACCCCCTGCATTCTACCTGATCACAATGCAATAAAACTAGAACTCAATAGCAAACGCAGCAGAAAATATGCAAACAACTGGAAGCTGAACAACTCATTGCTTAATCATCAGTGGGTCATAGAAGAAATAAGAGAGGAAATCAAAAAGTTCCTGGAATTTATGAAAATGAAAACACAATGTATAAGATCCTATGGAAGACAGCAAAGGCAATCCTAAAAGAACAGTTTATAGCCATGAGTGCATATATTAATAGGACAGAAAGAGCTCAAATAAACAACCTAATGCTACATCTCAAACTCCTAGAACAACAAGAACAAGCTAAACCCAAAACAAGCAGAAGGAGAGAAATAATTTTAAAAAATGAATAAAATTAATGACAGAGATACAAAAAAAATCAACAAAACAAAAAGATGGTTCTTTGAAAAAACTAAACAAGATTAACAAGTCCCTGTCAAATGTGATCAAACTGAGGAGGGAAAAGACCCAAATTAGTAAAATCAGAAACAGAAAAGAGGAGATAACAACAAACACCAAGGAAATCTAGGGAATAATCAGGGATTGTTTTGAGAACCTATATTCTAATAAATTGAAAAATTTTGAAGAAACGAACAAATTTCTAGGTACATATGACCATCCAAAACTGAGCCAAAAGGATATTAGCCACTAAACTGTCCTATAGCAAGTAATAAAGTTGAAGCAGCAATAGTCTCCCCACCAAAAAAAGTCCAGGACCTGATGGATTCTCTACTGAATTCTACCAGACCTTTACAGAAGAACTAATACCAACAATCCTTAAAGTTTTCCATGAAATAGAGGAGGAACACTGCCTAACTCATTCTATGAAGCCAGTATTACACTCATCCCAAAACTGGACAAGGACACATCCAAGGAGAACTACAGGCCAATCTCCTTAATGAATATTGAGGAAAAAATCCTCAATAAAATAATGGCAAACTGAATCCAGCAACATATCAGCAAGATCATTCACCTTGACCAAGTCAGCTTCATCCCAGGGATGCAGGGATGGTTCAAAATACAAAAAATCATTAAATGTAATACAGCACATTAACAGAAGCAAAGACAAAAACCACCTGATCATCTAAATAGATGCAGAAAAAGCCTTCAATAAAATTCAACACAATTTCATGATAAAAGCTCTCATGAAACTAGGAATAGAAGGAATGCACCTCAACATAATGAAGGGTATATATGATAAACCTACAGCCAATATCATACTTAATGGGAAAAACTGAAACCATTTCCTCTGAAGTCAAGAATGAGAGAAAGGGTGCCTACTCTCTCCACTCCTATTCAACATAGTCTTGGAATTCCTAGCCAGAGCTATAAGCAATAAGCAATAAGGCAGGAAGAAGAAATAAAAGGAATACAAATAGGTAAAGAAGTCAAACTTTCCCTATTTGCAGATGACATGATCATATACCTAAAAGATCCAAAAAAACTCCTAGAGACCATAAACAGCTTCAGCAAAGTAGCATGATACAAAATCAACGTACAAAAATCAGTAGTCTTTTTATACACCAACAATGAATAGATTGAGAAAGAATTCCAATTACAAGAGCCTCAAAAAAATCAAATACCTAGGAATAAACTTATATAAATGACCTCTACAAGGAAAACTACAAACCACTGAAGAAAGAAATTGTAGAAGATTACAGAAGATGGAAAGATATCCCATGTACATGGATTGGCAGAATCAACATAGTAAAAATGGCTATACTACCAAACTAATCTACATTTTTAACACAATTCCCATCCAAATCCCATTGACATTCACCAAAAAGATTGAAAAGTCAATCCTAAAGTTCATTTGGAAACAGAAAAGACCACAAATAGCCAAGGTACTACTGAGCAAAAAGAGCAATGCTGGAGGTATCACAATACCTGACTTCAAATTATACTACAGAGCCATAGCAATAAAAACAGCATGGTACTGGCACAAAAACAGACATGAAGACCAGTGAGCAGAATAGAGGACTGGGATACGAATACATGCAGCTATGCCCACCTTATTTTTAACAATGTTGTCAAAAACATGCAATGGAGAAAACACAGCCTCTTCAACAAATGTTGCTGGGAAAAGTGGTTATCTGCCTGCAGAAAACTGAAAGTAGATTCATGCCTGAAACCCTATACTAGTATCAACTCAAAGTGGATTAAGGACCTTAACATCAGACCAAAGCTTTGAAGTTAGTATAGGAAAAAGCAGGGAATACTCTGGAAGCAATAGGTATAGGCAAGGACTTCCTCAGTAGAGCTCAAGCAGTTCAGCAACTAAGAAAAGGATGAAATTTTGTCATTCGCAGGTAAATTGATGGAACTGGAGAATATCATCTTAAGCAAAGTTAGTCAGGCTCAGAAGGCCAAAAATCTCATGTTCTCTCTTATACGCATATCCTAGACCTAAAACAAATACAGTAATATTATTGGACATGGGTCACACACTAAGGGGAGACCATGATGGGAGGGATAGGGAAAGGGAAGGAAACCAAAAACTAAAATGTGGTTGATATGCTCACTGTATAGGAGTGAATATAGTAATCTTAAACTCTTAAACTGGCAGAGGTCACTATGGGAAGGAGATTAAGGAGTAGTGAAGAGGTCTGGTAGAGATGAACCAATGTGGGTTTAATACACATGTGCATGGAAACAACACAAGAAATCTCCTTGTATAACTGTCCTTATCTCAAACTAGTAAAAATGCCATGGTTTTCTTATTTTTTTTATGTTTTTTCTTCAAGAAAATCAAAGAACAAGAGAGCGGAACAAGTTCTGCCCAGAGGCGAAGGGCAGGAGGTGGACCAAATAATGTGTACACATGTAAATAAATGTAAAAACAATAAAATTTTTAAAAACACAAAATTGTGAATCGGTGGAAGTTAAGTAGTGGGTTATCAGCATTTAAAGACATGGCACTTGATGTCCCCAAGGAAAATCTGCCTTCAAGTTTGAAGTTAAAATGTCACTGGAATAACTGTTTAAAAAAGAAACATAATACATGGCGTTAGATTTCTGGTACATGTGTGAAAAATTGTGTATAAACTGAAACGTGTGTGCTGATCCTCAACACAATAAAATCTCAATTGTGAAAGAAAACAAAAAAGGAAAAGTTTCTAGGGGAAAGGTGAAAACTTATAGAAATTCCTAACAAGAGTTCCAGTAAAATAAGGATTTCTGTCACTAAAGTAATAAATGGTATTCCTTGGGGTAGGAAAACAAAATCAATTTTCCCTACAATAAGGCTCTATAGACTTCTTAAAGCTTAAACCCAATCTGAGAAAAACTAATTACCAGAACATAGTCATTCTGACCTACAAGAAGACAGTGTTATGAAAATATTTGTTTAGTCTCTTAAAATCTTTTTCTATGTTTAGATAGATAAGTTGATGGGTGATAGGTAAATGGCTAGGTGACATAATTTTCTGGGATGGTAGACTATATAATTTGACTCCTATAAATTCAGGAGAAAAGACTTTGAGATATCTTAAAAACATTGATGAGATGATAAAGAAAAAAATTGCATTCATTAAATTGAAGGGAAATGGAAGTCAAAGGAGGAAATGTGGAAACTGCTTTTTCCCTGGGGACATTTACAATTCTGAGCAATTTGGATTTTTGTTTAGATGGCTTCAAGACTGTTCAAAACCTCAGGTATTTGGAAGACACAAATTTAACTCTTGAAGTAGGTATCCATGTCTTTGACTTTATGTTATTTTTATGACTCTATTTTCAAGTAAATGACCTTGTACAATGAAAAACTGCAACCCGAATAAGAAAAATAGGACCTAGCGAATGAAAACCAGCAACATAAACAAAAGCAAAAACCCAGACAACAGAAACACACCTACAAAGATTTCATAGGTTGAAATTATCAAGATAGACTATTATATCAATTATGGCTACGATGCTTAAATAGTATACTTGCTAATATACATCTTGATTGAACAAGAAAATAAGAATGGGACAGCAAATTTTGATATGAAACAAATAAAAATTTAGAAATAAATATAATAAAATTATAACTCCAGTAGTAATAATTCACAATGCAATTTGGAGGAAAAAATATCAAGTTTCTAATACCTCTCTCTCTCTCTCTCTCTCTCTCTATTATGTATATATATATATAAAACATTTGCTATATATTTATCTATACATAATTAATGCTTACTATTTTGGAGTTTCAGAGACAAGATAAGAATGAGTAGAATCCAGTGTTTGATGAGATAATGGCTGAGAATTTTCCAAAATTGATGAAATACTCTTAATCAATATAGTAAACAATCTTAACAAATTTCAGGGAAGATAAAAGAATAAATCCATACCTGGACATACTATAAAAGCCTTTGGAAAGCCAAAGCAAAAGAGAAAAAAAGGTGACTTTTCTCCAAAGAACCAATGCTTATAAATCTCAGCCAACTTCCATAAACAATAATGAAAATCAAAAGAGTGCTAGTTCATATTTTTAAAATATGAAGCAACTTTAGCAAAAAAGTTTTACATAAGTAAACCTTCACTAAAGAAATTACAAATGATGCATTTCAACCAGAATGAAAGTGATTCTATATGGAAGATTTGAGATGCAAAATAATGAAAAATTTTAAAGTAACCTAAAATAGTTTTGGAACATAATAATTGTAATGAATTATGATACAATTGAATAGTAATGTACAAGAGGATAAGAGGAGTTAAAAAGTTTCTTTTATGTGGTTTATATTGGGGGAGAATATTGCTGGTAACTCTGGATATTGATATGTTATTACATGTGTAGTAACTTTAAGTGATCATTAAAAGAATAAGAAAAGAATGTATAGTTTCCAAACTAGCAGAGAAAACAACAAAATAATCTTTAAATAATCCATTTAAAGACAGAAAAGAAAGGAAAGTGGAAAAATAGGTGATATAAATGGAAACTATATTAATTACATGTTGCTACATAATAAATTATCACCAATGTAGCAGCTGACAACCACAAATTAGATAAAAAAGCATAAGATGTCCATCATCTGTTTACATGGTATATGTGTTCATGAGTATGAAGAAGTATGTACCTATATTTTAGTTTTTTGAAGTTAAAATTAAAATGTGTGTGCTTATATTTTGTTCCATTTCTCTGATTGACATGTCATAAATATTAAATATCCTTGAAACTAAGATTCTGATGATTTTATGACTATATGAAAAGTATGTTGCATGAAATGGACATAATATAATTTAGATAATCATTATTTTATTTTTGAGCATTTCAGCTTTTATCTCCTTATCACAATTGTTAATACAAACATCATGGAGTATGAAATTTTAGTGAATTAACAGTCACCCAACGTAAGCCTCAGCATGCACAAGATATACCCCCCCAAGATGGTATGATTCCACAAGAGAATCCTAACATACAGTTGTGGTTCTTGTCCACATAACAATAGGCCTTTCTGTTGTTGTGACAAACACCTGAGAAAAATATTTAAAGAGAGGAATTATTTATTTTGACTCATGGTTTTAGAGGGTTAAGTCCATGATCACTTGATTCCATGGTTCTAGAACTGTGATGAGACAAACCATCAGTACAGCAAGAGCACGTGCAGGAGGAAGCAGCTTACCTCATCAGTAGACAGGAAGCAGAGACCGTCTGTAACAAGAAGAGGACAGGGCAAGATGAAGCCCCCCAGGGTCAACTCCCTCCACCCATGCCCCTCCTTTCACAGTTCCACCACTTTTCAATAGCTTATTCCAAGTTTGAATCCATCAGTGGATTAAACCATTCATCAGGTCAGTGCCCTTGTGATCTAATTGTCTCTGGAAATGCCCTCACAGACACACTGGAAAATGTACTTTACTAATCTTCTTGGTGTTTCTTAATGCAATGAAGTTATCTATAATGATTAACTATACATCCATATTTGCACACCTCTGATTTGTGATAACTTCTTAATGGGTAGAATGGTAGGTTAAGTCTTAGCTGTTGGTTTGATGGTGAAAGAACCTATGATTTAGCTACTTCCAAAAGAGTGAAGCTCTTATTTTTAAGAAACATTTCCTGTTTCAAAGTTGTCTTCTAGTTCTCCTTCCCACTGTCTGATTTGGCAATATATTATTAATAATAATTAGGATTTCTCATCTAGATAAATGTTGTTGACTGGCAATTTGAACCTCTCTGTAAAGGCTACTGGTAAAATAATTAAGTATACAATTTCTACTCAAGTTTTCCTTGCAAAATAACAACTAAACAAAACAAAAACCCAGAGTCAGATCCTGGGTAAAATTTACTGTATTATTTAACTTTTCAGAGGCAAACAAGTATTCAGCCACCAGTCCAGTTCAGGTTTCTATAGTTTTGATATAACCTTATCTGGTCTAATGTCTCTGAAAGCTGGAAAATCTAGGTCTTTCTCCCTCTGTTTCTTCTATAGAGCAAAGCCATGACCCTGTTGATGAGAATATGCAGAACTTGAATATAAGTCTCTGCAAGATGGTGACTTTTCAAGGCATCCTAGAAAAATCATTTAATTTTGTGATTTCCTAGATTTATCATATTACAAAAGAGATCCTTACAAACTTAAAAGAATTACATTGTATTATTAATACAATTATATCATAAGAGTGCACTGATTATTTTTATCTTTTATATTCATAACAGTGAATAGCCAAAAATAGTGAAAGAGGCTTCAGATTTCATTATGGAGATGATGGAATATTCCGAAACTTTATAAAGCTTACAGTTAATTTCAAGTAAATAGACTGGCTTGTGTGTGCGAGGGTCTATGGCAAGACAGTCTAGTTCTTACTTGAATTTTATGCCATTAATGTCCTTCCCTCAAATACTTATCTGGGAAGAAAGGAAGATTTGAACAATTCTATTCTTTTTGCATACTGTTTATGATCCATATTTTTATATCCTCTAAAAAGGAAGACTTGGTCACTTGGTCACCAAGTAAGAGTAAATAGCAGAGGGAAAATCTGTGGGAATAACATACAGAGGCTCACAGAGGACAGGAAAGGGACATGTCATCACTGGGATCCTCAGGCAGCCACCGGGCATCACAGAACCCTTATCCAAGAGAAAGAGAGTTAACCAAAGAGGAGAGGACCCTGAGGAGGGAGCTTACCCCTTCCATGAATCAAACTAAGGCAAGGTTTTCCATGGGATTTGAGATACTAAGATGTGATATAGTATTCGAGGATTTCAAGAACTTCATAAAATATACTTATATTTAGATCTCTTCTCCCCTTGTAGAATAAAAAAGTCTTTGTTCTAATATCTAGACTATTAATTTCCATTTTAGTGGTGGAAATTCCTTTTTTTAACAGTAGAAAAGTTCCCTAAAAAGTTAATCAAGGGGAAAAAGGACAATCTATAGGTGAAGGATAAGAAATGATTACATTTGTCTTTCAAAGAATGGAAGGATATTTGCAGTGGGACAGAAGTATCCAAAGGCACCACATGGTTTTACTCTTAATGGTGCTTATGTCAGATAAAAGAATGGAGGAGGTGAAAGACAAAGAACTACTATATGCCATGCAAAATACTAATGGACAAAGAAAGCCTCTGTAACTATCAGAAGAGTTGTGGGAGGAATCTAATCTTGCATGACAGGCTCTTATTAACTATGCTTACCTCCCTGGTCTCTCAGATATTAATTAAATTCTGATGATAAAATTCACCAGCAGGGGGTGCCATCTCCTAAAATTTCCTTCTTGAATGGCAAAGGTCATTTTCAAAGGTTTTGAACCTTTGCAGATGAGAATATAGTAATTTTAAGTTCATCAAATAAGTGAGGTCTCTTCATCATGGCACTGTCTTGATTAGGTATTGTCCAGAGAACATGGAAACATAGATCTCATCTCCACTGGCTCTGTTTTGTGCCACGAGGGTTGGTTCTGGGTAGTGGCCTCCCAAATGTCCATTCATGGCCACAAGGGGACAGGAGAAGATCATGTGAGTGGGTTAATACAAGTCCACCACCTTTGTTGGAAAGCCATCTCAATGCACACTGTCTGCCAATGGAAAGTTGACATGTGTTTCCTTGAAATAAAAATTATTTAGATATTTATGTTTATAGATTTCTAAATGCTACTTAAGGAGGAAGGTCTTTAAATTTTAACTAATTAGCATATTTTACTTTCAAAATGCGCAATTAAGGCAGCTTGACTATTACATATCCCAATATTCAGTGAACTTACCAGCAGACAATTAATTTAAGTCTTTTCAGTTTCCCTCATATTCCTATTTATGTTCTTTGGAATCCCATTCGTTCACTGAGGGCTGGTTTGCTCCAGGCTAGTCCAGGCTGCAGTACCTGTGAGCTGAGATGGCAAGGAAAGCACTGCCTGCTGCAACCTTGAGCCTCTTGTGTGGCTTTTCACACTATGGACACAGCTGCTCTGGCCCTATTTCCTTGTAACTCTGGGGCTCAGCAGATCCTTCTCCCTAACACTGCCTAGGTAGTTGAGCTGTGATCCCAGCACCAGGAAGGACCAGAACTCTCTGGCTTTCCAAATCCAAGCTCTCAAATTGGAACTGCTTGCCTCCTTTCCCTGGAACCTGGGTCTAGATTCTGGCTTGGTTTATTCTTCTAACCCCTTAGGTACAAAAACAACGGACTAGGATTCAGAAGTGCCAAGCATGACTTAAACAAGGTGCCCTGGGGCTTCATTCACACTAAAGCCCCTTGCATTCTGGAATCTTTCTTAGAGTCTAAATGAAACCTTCCAACCTTTTTTCCTTCTCATTTATTATTTTTCCCTAATACCATTTCTGCTCTTTGCTTTTACTTCCTCATTCTGTCAGCCTTTCTTCTATTCTGGCTACCATAAAATATTCAGGAGATCCTTGACACACCAAGGCGGCAATTCTCAGCCCTAATCTTTAGATTAGGTTAGACTTCAGACATTTTCTTAAAAATACAGAGCTCTGTACCTTCTCCCAACACAGACTTGCTGGACTAGACACCAGCATTTCTAGAAAGCTCACCAGTCCATTCTGTGCATAGCCAGGGTTGAGAACTACTGAAGGGGAACAGACTCAAGAGAACTGTTAGCCCTGAAAAAGGAAGATGGAACTATTAAAGAAATACAGTACAGGAAAAGGTGACTGCAACGAAAGGGAAAACTGGTAACAGAATTGCTAGGATTTGGGTCCTCAGTGTTTTTTTGGGAAACACTGCCCATCCGTGTGCTAAAGGCTGGGTCTCCAGCCCCTGGTGCTTTTGGGAAGCAGTGGAGTCTTTAGGAGGTGAAGCCTAGTGGAAGGAAACTAAGTCAGGGAGTCGTGCCCTTGAAGGGGATATTGAGACCCCAGCCCCTTCCTCTCTCTCTTTGCTTCCCAGCTGCCATGAAGTGAGCAGCTTCCTCTACCACACACCCCTCCCGTGATGCTGCCTCATCACAGGCCCAAAGGCAGTGTGACTTAATGTGACCGTGGACTAATACTTCCAAAACTGTGTAAACCTTTGCTCTTTTTTAAGTTCCTTATCTCAGGTATTTTGTGACAGGAAGAGAAAACTGACTAACAGAAGGGTGAATTCAATCTTCCCTTCCCACTGATTAAAAACTGGAATACATACATCTTTTCAAAATATATTTTTTCTCTTTGATGTTCTCCCATTTCCTTCATCTCTTGAATGGAATAGAGGGGCAGAAGGGATAAACTCCAAATTGTAGAAAACTGGATTGAATGGGTGAGGGATGGGGAGATTTAGCTTGAATAGAAGGCTGAAGATTGCAGGCATAATTTCAGATCCTAACACCCCAGCATGTCCATTGGCTACACTGAGAAGATTTTTGAGGACACAGCATCTGTTCTCAGGGTCTTGGGCAATGTAGCCAAGTAAGAGACAATCTTCTCAGCAACTCTTACCCCTTCAGGTATTACAAAATCCTTTGCTGTAAAAACATAGCCTTGCTTAAAGTTTTCCACTCCAAAATTACCCCTTTTCCCTCAAAATATATTCACTGGGAACTCATTATCAACAAGACATAAAAGCCTTGATTTGACAGTTGGGCTTTGTCATTTAGGAGGTAAGCGGTACCCTGAGTGTTGGTGGCATAAATGTTCCCGAACTTTAATATTTTACCAGATGTGGATAAATTAAAGTATTTAAAAGACTGATTACATGTACTTCATAGGCTAAACAACATATTATCTTTTATTTAATTATTTATTTATTGCTAAAATAAAAGAGTTTTATAGAGCTGGGTATAAGAGAAGGTCCATAATAATTAGTAAATTCACAGAATCCTAGAAGCTGTTTAGAGAGCCCCCAGAAAAGCCTCTGCTTTTTATAGATGATACCAGAAAATAGAGAAGCTTGGGGATTTTGCTCAAAGTCATAAGCCCAGGAACAGAATCAAGGCTTCTGGCTTTTGATCCACTGTTATTTAATCGAAACCAAGTTATCACACACACTGAGTTGTACCAAAGGTAATTTTCGATTCATTGCACTTTTTGTAGAACTTGGCTATTTAAGTGGACACTGCCTAATGTGTTATTATTCTGGTTATTAAGCAGAACCACATGTTGGAAAATCTACTTGGAGATGCTTTTGTTCTTAGAATTTAAATACTCACATGTGATATGTCTGACCATGTGCTTCCTGTGTCTCTCCATACACCTACAGATTCAAAATCTCCAGCAAGATGGGGGCAGGAGCCACCATTCCTTCTCTGGTGATGTAAACACAGTATTCATTACACGAGACTATGCATCCTTGAGTGTAAGCTGGTATAAAACCTGGCCATTTCAGTAGCATCCATCTCTCACAGAATCTTCATTTCTGTCTCTGGGTTTGTTCATTTGTGCTCCCCATTCTGGAATCTTTTCTTTCTTAACAAACACTTACTCAACAGTCACAACTTGAAGCAAGCTAACTAAATATTAGCTTATAACTATGGCATGGCATCACCCCAGGAGACCCCCATGGGAAGTCACTGCTCTGTGGAGGTTTACAGGAGGGAATGATGGCCTTTCTCATCATCTCTGTGAAAGTGATACATGTGGGGTTTCAGCCCACTCTCTCTTGCCAGAGACCTCAGTCTCCCTGCACAGTACTGCTCCCAAGTGTCTCCCACATCTCTTAATTCCCCCACAATGTTCGTGCTGAGTCCCACAAGGAATCACGTATTTACAAGCTTTGCCTTCTTTCCTGTGTCTTCTATCTTCCCAGCTAGACCTCAATTCCACAAAAGGCAAGGATTTGTAGGGCCACAAAGTTGGCTTCACTAATATTTGTCAATTGATCAGACATTCAGAAAACATGTGAATTGTGAAACCTATATTTATGTTTGTGTTTAACCATAAAAGAATTATCAAGTAACAAAAGAAAGTATCAAATTTAGCTTCTGTCTTTGTTCAGGAATTTTTTTCAACATGAATTTAAGGGTGTGAAAGAGGTGTAGAAAGAGAAATCTCAACTGAAAGAGTGATTTCTCAAGTGACCACATGTGGGTTCCTGGAGAGCTCAGACCAGGCTTCTGCAACCACGATAGTCTAGGGTTTGTGCTGACCCAGAAAATCTGAAAATTGTGGTCTTGTAAAATCTATTTTTGGCTCAAATCAATTCCTTATGAGAGAACAGTATTAGCTCCCTTATAGACATTATACTCTGAAATGGCATGCCCCTAATCCTTTAACAGAGAATTGGGGAGATGGATTTCCTGATGTATTAATAATTTTGAATTGGGTCATTTTATACAATGGATGGGTTAAAGTGCACTTTCCTTGTATTGGGAAAAAAATTAAATATATTGATACTTACCATATTTGCCTTAAGATTTATGTTGGCTTCAACGTTAGTAACAAGTTAAACTTAAAGAGACATTTAGACAGTTGCTAACCTGAGTCAAATTCTATTTGAGGGCGTTTAAATTCTCCTAGGTGAAAGTAAAAAATATTTTCTAGACTAAATGAATTCAGGGTATTATTGGGAGACTTCTAATGGTACAATGTGATCATCTTAACATGTGCTTTCCTGTATAAGGTATTATTTTCTAATTTACTTCAGTTACACATAGATTCAAAGAAGAAATAATTGTAATTTATTCTACCAGTTTCTTTTCCTCATTTGTAAGCATCTAAAATTACTCAGAAACTTTTGGCTCACATTGTCCGTTTGAGTATTTCTTAAATTTGGAGCACTAGGATACTACAATGGATTTTTTAATCATATTTTTTAAATTGACAACTTATGAGTTTATTTGAATTTTTGCAATGATCCAAGTTGATAAAAATATTTTCCTCCAGAGTGGAAAAAAGATTGTGAGAGAATACAGGATCTGAATATCCCTTAATTTTATTGTGACGAATGACAGTTAGTGGCAATAAATACACAGAAAGACAAAAGTGTAGATTTTTTGCATTCTTATGGAACTTTGATTTGGGGTTTAGCAGTAATATGAAGTTGTTATTCTAGATGTTATTCAAGTGTAACTAAGAAACCTTTTTCTGTCTCTTAATATGGGATGAATATATTTAGTTAGCTCCTGTCACTTTTTTCAGAATATTCAGATTAAAGTTTTTAATTTGACTATAATTTGAATTTTCACCCAATTGTCACTGTTTATTGCCAGACTGATCTCTTTCCAAGGCCCCACAATAGAAATTTAAACGTGGAAACTGGACCCAGCTCTCATTTGCTCCTGCCTTGCTTTATTATTGAAGTTATCCTCATTCTCTGAGTGCCTGTTGTGTATGTAGCATGGTTCATAACAGAAGTTCCAAAATATATTGGAATGATGACTTCACAGAAAATTATTGGAGGGTGTCTGTTCATTTTTTCTCTATCTTTTTTAATTCTTGTGCTGGGTGGGGGTACATTGGAGTATTTATAAATGTTCTTAGGGTATATCAAATATATCATACTTGAATTCACCCCCTCCACTGCTCTCTTTCATCCCCACTTCCCTGATTCCTGGAGCAGTTTTGGCAGGTATCATTCTTGCATTTGCATACATGTGTATAAGTTATTTGCACCGTATTCATTCTCCTACCCTTTTCCCCATTGCCTCCCCCTCCCACTGGTGCCAACCGTCCACCCTCTCCTTGGGCAGAACAGGTTCTTCCCTCCTGTTCTCTGATTTTGTAGAAGAAAAAACATAAAAGATAAAAAGAGAAACATGGCATTTTTGTTAGTTTAAGATAAAGATAGCTACTCGGGGAGTTTCCTTGTGCTGTTTCCATGCATATGTGTATTACAACCCCAACTGGTTCATCTCTACCAGTCCTCTTCATTCCTCCCTAATCCCTTTCCTGTGGTGGCCCCGGCCAGTTTAAGATTTCTATATTCATTCCTGTACCGTGAGCACATCAACCTCATTCAAGTTTTTGGTTTCCTTCCCTTTTCCTATCCCTCCCATGTGCTGCCTCCCCTTAGTATGACCCATGTCCCATAATATTGCTGCATTTCTTTTAGGTCTATAATGCACATATGAGGGAGAACATGTGGCTTTAGGCCTTCTGAGCCTGACTTACTTCACTTAATAAGTTGATGTTCTCCAGTTCCATCCATTTACCCGCGAATGACAAAATTTCATTTTTTTTTTTTGTGGCTGAGTAAAATTCCACTGTGTATAAATAACACATTTTCTTAACCTACTCATCAGTAGTGGGGCATCTTGGCTATTTCCATACCTTTCCTATTGTGAATCAGTGCTGCAATAAATAACCTGAGTCACATTCCTTCAAGAATATCCCTAGGAGTGGTATTGCTGGATTGTGTGGCAGTTCTATGTTTAGCTTTTTAAGGAGCCTCCATATTGTTTTTCAGAGTGGTTGCATTAACTTGCATTCCCACCAGCAGTGTATGAAGTTTCCTTTTTCCCCACATCCTCGCCAACATTTGTTGTGAGTAGTGTTCTTGATGGAATCAATTTGTTGTGGGTGGAATCTTAGTGTGGTTTTGATTTGCATTTCCTTTATGGCCAGGGATGGTAAGCATTTTTTTCATGTGTGTTTTAGCCATTTAGACTTCTTCCTTCCAAAAAGTTCCCTTCAGTTCAGTTGCCTATTTTTATATTAGTTCATTGATTTTTTAGTTTTTTGAGTTCCCTGTATGTTCTGGTTGTCAGTCCTTGATGATGTATAGCCACCATTTTTTCCCACTCTGTGGGTGGCCTCTCCAATTTAGAGACCATTTCTTTTGTTGTACAGAAGCTTTTTAATTTCATGTAGTCCCATTTGTTGAACCTTTCTCTTAGTTGCTGAGCCACTTGTGTTCTACTGAGGAAGTCCTTGCCTATGCTTATTACTTCCAGTATATTCCCTGCTCTTTCCTATACTAGTTTCAAGGTTTTCAAGTCTGATATTAAGGTCCTTAATCCACTTTGAGTTGATACTTGTACAAGGTGACAAACATGGATCTAGTTTCAGTTTTCTCAGCAACATTTGTTGAAGAGGATGTCTTTCTCCATCATATATTTTTGGCACCTTTGTTAAAAATTAGGTGGGTATACCTGTATGGTTTCATGTTCAGGTCGTCTATTCTGTTCTACTGGTCTTCATATCTGTTTTTTGTGGCAGTACCATACTGTTTTTGTTGCTATGGCTCTGCAGTATAGTTTGAAGTTGGGTATTGTGATACCTCCAGTGTTGCTCTTTTTACTCAGTATTACCTTGGCTATTTGTGGTCTTTTGTGTTTCCAAATGAACTTTAGGATTGACTTTTCAATCTTTTTGATGAATGTCATTGGGATTTGGATGGGAATTGTGTTAAAAATGTAGATTGGTTTGGTAGTATAGCCATTTTTACTATGTTGATTCTGCCAATCCATGTACATGGGAGATCTTTCCATCTTCTGTAATCTTCTACAATTTCTTTCTTCAGTGGTTTGTAGTCTTCCTTGTAGAGGTCATTTACATACTTCATTAAGTTTATTCCTAGGTATTTGATTTTTTTGAGGCTCTTGTAATTGGAATTGTTTCTCTATATTCTTTCTCAATCTATTCATTGTTGGTGTATAAAAAGGCTACTGATTTTTGTAAGTTGATTTTGTATCCTGCTACTTTGCCAAAGCTGTTTATGGTCTCTAGGAGTTTTTTTGGATCTTTTAGGTATATGATCATGTCATCTGAAAATAGGGAAAGTTTGACTTCTTTACCTATTTGTATTCCTTTTATTTCTTCTTCCTACCATATTGCTCTGGCTAGGAATTCCAAGACTGTGTTGAATAGGATTGGAGAGAGTGTCTCATTCTTGACTTTAGGGGAAATGGTTTCAGTTTTTCCCATGAAGTATGATATTGGCTATAGGTTTATCATATATACCCTTCACTATGTTGAGGTACATTCCTTCTATTCCTAGTTTCATGAGAGCTTTTTTCCTGAAATTGTGTTGAATTTTATTGAAGGCTTTTTCTGTATCTATTGAGATGATCAGGTGGTTTTTGTCTTTGCTTCTATTAACGTGTTTTATTACATTTAATGATTTGTGCATGTTGACCCATCCCTGCATCCCTGAGATGAAGCAGACTTGGTCTTGGTGAATAATCTTTCTAATATGTTGTTGAATTCAGTTTGCCATTATTTTATTGAGGATTTTTGCATCAATATTCACCAAGGAGATTGGCCTGTAGTGCTCTTTTTTGATTTGTTCTTGTTCGGTTTTGTGATGAGTGTAATACTGGCTTCATAGAATGAGTTAGGGAGTGTTCCTTCCCTTTCTATTTCATGGAAAACTTTAAGGAGTTTGGTATTAGTTCTTTAAAGGTCTGGTAGAATTCAGTGGAAAATTCATCAGGTCCTGCACTTTTCTTTTTGGGGAGACTCTTTATTGTTGCTTTAGTTTCATTGTGTGTTATAGATCTGTTTTGGTGACTAATATCCTCTTGGTTCAGTTTTGGATGGCCATATGTGTCTAGAAATTTGATCATTTCTTCTAGATTTTCCAATTTATTTGAATATAGGTTTTCAAAGTAGTCTCTGATGGTTCCCTGGATTTTCTTGATGTTTGTTGTTGTCTCCCCTTTTTCATTTCTAATTTTATTAATTAGTCAGATTTGTCAGGGGCTTGCCAATCTTATTTGTCTTTTCAAAGAACCAGCATTGTGTTTGTTGATTCTTTGTATGATTTCAGCCCTTTTATTGTTTCTCTCCTTTTCCTAGTTTTGGATTTACTTTGTCCTTGTTTTTCTAGGCGTTTATGATGTAGCATTAGATTGGCTGCACACACTCAAATCCTTAAATAATAAAATCAACTAAATGACATGGATTCAACTACCCCATCAGAAGAAACTGTTTGGCAAACTGGATTAAAAAGGAAGATCTGACAATCTTTTGTTTATAAGAGACCCACCTTATTGACAGTCTTTTGTCTAAGAGTTCTTCTGTTTTTTTCTTAATATCTATTTTGTCTTCAAGTCCTGAGATTCTGTCTTCTACTTGTTCTAATATGCTGGAGTCTCTTTTCCCTGTATTTTTTGAATTTGATTTAAGGAACTTTTTATCCAGGGTTTCTGTTTGATTCTTTTTTCTAAAGTTTTCCATATCTTTGTTAAGTTCCTCTTTTCTATCTTGTGTTGTCTTGTTTATGTCATCTCTCTCTCTTTTTTTTAAAAAGTCACCTTCATTTCACTTTTGAGTTTGTCAAAGTCCTGAGTTCATTTAGTTGTTTCTGTGTATTCTCAAGTTTTTTATTTGTGGTGTGTTGATATTTCTTGAGTGCATCTTGTACTTTCTGATTAACCATGCCTTTTATCTTCTCCATGACATGAGTTTCTCATTAATCTCATCCATAATTTCTTCTTTGAGAGATTTTTTTGTGGGCGTCACTGAGCTCCTTGGTGATTATTTATTGTTGTTCTGTTAAGTCCAGGATTGGGTATTCATTTTCTTAATTTCCAGTAAATCCTCTATTGAATTGTTAGCCTTTTGGGGGGTAGGCTTTCCTGGCCTTGTTCTTCTCCACATGCTTCTATGATGTGCTGTGCTCCTATGTTGTTGTGGCTAATTGGGGATTTTAATCACCTACTATCTCTTCCTTGACGTAATTACTGTGCTATGACTGGCTTAGTCATTAGCTAGGTTGATGTGCTATTTCTGTTTCCTGACTAGGCAGTATAAATTAGCAATAACAAATTCACTGATTCAATGCCAGACTAGTTATTTACAAAATATGTAGTGAGCACCTTGGTGATATTATCTATAAGCCATGGAGATTGGGGGGAGAATGGTTGTTTGGGTAGAGGTGGATACTTAGGTATTGTAAAAGATGGTGCTGGAGGAAGGGGGGATGAGGTGAGGGTGGGAGGCATATGAAGCATGGGTGTTCTAGAGTACTAAGTCCCAATGTGTTTTGAGGTGCAGTTCAGTCTTTGTGGAAGAGGGTGCTATTTTCAGGGATTGCCAAGGGATAGGAAGGATGAGGTAATGTGTAAAGTTGGTATAATAGACTGTTCAGTGGGTGGTGCATTTTGAGGAGGTCCAGATAGTGGGAGGAGAGGGAAGGGGAGGAGAGGAAGGTGAGGAGGAGGAAAGAAAGGTGGAGAAGATTGAAAGAGATGAGAAAGAAAAAATTGGGGTAGAGAAAGTAAAGTGGGGCAATAGAGAGCTGAGTGAGTTAGTGTTAAGATAGAATGGAGAAGGGAGTTAGGTAACAGTAACATGGAGGAAAAAATGAAGAAAATAAAATTTAAAAAAAAGTAAAGTAAAATAAAAATTGTATATATATATAATATATAATGAATATATATATATAATCAGTTCAGTGAATGTTCTAGACTCTCCACTGATTTCAGATTGAGGTGGTGATACATTTATTTTTCATGGGGACTTTGGCCAAGACTGTCCCTTCTTAGGTTGGTATGTTAGGTTGCATGGCAATGAGTGTTGCTCTTCCCTATCAGACAGCTTTTGGGAGGGCTCAGCTCTGGGTGTTTGAGCCCTCGCTTCATTAGTTGAGTAGAGCCTCAACTGCTAAGGAGCAGGCAGGTTCTCAGAAGTGGTCCTGTGAATGGTTGGTAAATGAGCAGTCACCAGTCCCTTCCACTCACAGGGCAAGCCTGTGAGTTAGAAATGAGCTTTTCTCTTGGTGAGACTGTCAGTTTCAGCTTGCTCCCAGTTTCTCCAAGGCAGTGCAGTGCCTGGCTTTCCCCACAAGGGGTGCTGAGTTGCCCCACATTTACATGGGCTTTTTCAGCTCTGCGTTCTGCTCCCCACCCCCTTTCCCCAGGCAGAGAGGAAATATTCACTCCGTATATTTGGTCACCACTTTTGTCCAGAGTGTGTGCAGTTAGCTCCCTAGCTGTGCTAGAATATGTGGTTACCTCCCAAACTGTGTGTTGTGCTCACCTGGTGGGTTAGCAGTTTTGCTTGGTTGAAAATGATCAGGTAGGTACAGGGCAGCACAGACAGAGGTTTTGTGTCCACTTGTGTTTGGTGGGCCCTGGTCTTCCCAGAGGCTTGCAGCTCTCTTTGTGCATTCCTCTGTGTTGCTTTCTTGTTGGTGAGGTTGCAGACACATTAAGATGGAGAGAGATCTGTGCAGGTAGGTGGCAGTCAGAGGTTCTGCTCATATTATGGTGGGTTCAGGTATTCCCAGATGCTTTCAGGTCTCTGCTGTTCTCTGCATTTTATTTTAGCTTTACTGCCCCAGAGGGAGGAAATTAAGAGAGAGAGAGAGAGAGAGAGAGAGAGAAGAGAAAAAAAGCAAAGAAGCCAAAAAGCATCAGATCAATCAGGGCTATCTGATACTGCTCCCAGCTGTGCCCAACTGGTGACAGATAGGCAAGCCGGCAGCAGCTGCCTGACCCTGTGCTAAGCTGTTATGCACTTTAAAAAGTTAGTTTAAGGGTCCAGTCAATGAATATTATGTGCCCTCTGTGCTGGAGGCCTCCTGGTTGGCAGAAAAAGCAGTATTACCTGATCTTGCTGTCATGAAAAAATCTGGAGTACTTATTTGAAATCACACAGTTCAAGGTCCCAGAGTCCATCACCTATCCACCATCTTCAAAAAAAATGACTTTTACATTTCTTCAGCTAGCTCCTTGCAGTGATTTCTTATTGCTTATAGAAATTAATGTGTGTCACAGATTTGTTCAATCTATAGATGCCTTGATTTCTATTTAACATGTATTGTTGGTATTGTTTGTTCCACTAATGAGCTATGAGTTAAATGTTTGCTTTTATATAATTTAGGGAGTGAGAAT
The DNA here is from genome assembly GCF_047511655.1 of Castor canadensis. NCBI lineage: Eukaryota > Metazoa > Chordata > Mammalia > Rodentia > Castoridae > Castor > Castor canadensis. Next base: position 171,488,965 of record NC_133389.1, on the reverse strand, counting down.
TTTGTTCAAGTTTTTATGTGTGCAAGAATTTCCTTTTTTCAATGTTATCTACTTAATCTATGTGAACTTCTGTTTATTCTTCTAGTCTTAGAATGAAGGCCACTTCCTTGGGGGAGTCTTTCTTGATCTCTCAGGCCTGGTACAACGCACCTGTTGCTAAACCTTGGCGTTGGCAGCCTGTGCTCTCTTGGAAAAGCTAACCAAGTTTTTTTTTTCTTGCAATTTTTAGTTGTATTTTGGGTGTTTGCATAATTAACTCAGCTTCTTTCCTCTCCTCTTTTCATCTCTCACTTGCAACTCTAGAGGTCTTGTATAAGTCTCCACACACTTACAATTAATTACTCATGCCGGTCTTCCTTGATAGGCTCCGGGTCCTGTAAGGGCAGTGACCCCATCTCTCTTAGACTCCAGTATCTCTCCAGCATGTGGCATACACATGGCAAACATTTCTTCTGGCCAGGACTCTGGGTTGCAAGTGACAGAAGTGTTAATTCTCACCAGCTTATGCAGGATAAACAAGTCAGTGGCACATATGACAAGAAAGTCTAGAGATAAAACTGGGTCATAGCTCTGTCCCCAGACTCAGTCTTTCTCCTTATATTATTTTTTCCTTTTGTTACTTTTACTCTGAGATCTGTTGTTTTACCTTTGTAGTGGCCAAGGTGGGTCTTATTGCTCCAGTCTTATCGGATCCTCAGTGTAAGGAAGTCTCTTATCAAAATAGGGGAACGGATATTGGGAAAGCAGAAATATTAATAAGAAGAAGAATATTAAAAGCTTATATTTATCCAGTGTTTTATATGGTTTGAATAATTTAAGATGTCCGTTAAAATGCTCTGAAAATTTTTGCTGAGGGAATGAATGAGTGGATATGGTTTCTTACTTAGGGCCTGTGTTCTATGCCTGTGGCATGGTGGTAATACTACAGTGATGATGGTAGTTCCCATTATTGTTAACACAGCTATATCCCTAAACAGTTATAAGTTGTAAAGAGATTTTTCTCTTCATTTATTAAAAAGCAATCTGAGCAGCCAAACATCCCTGTAACTATCATTTATCCCATATGTATTTAAAGAACTTTGTACATGTCTTTGTGGCTTGTAATTTGCATCTCATTTCTGGCTTTGATTTTCTCATCTTGGTGCAATTACCTGCTATCCCCCTGTGCTCTCTTGGAAAAGCTAAGCAAGTTTTTTTTTTCTTGCAATTTTTATTTGTATTTTGGGTGTTTGCATAATTAACTCAGCTTCTTTCCTCTCCTCTTTTCATCTCTCACTTGCAACTCTAGAGGTCTTTTTATTGTTCCTTTGAGGACCACTCAGATTTACTGATAAGTTTTCTATTTAAAGTCTAATCCAAGGAGATTTTGTTGCTTTATGAAGCTTATTAATTTTGGCTTTCACTTTGTTATTAATTTTTCTTATTTTCATTTTCCCATATTTTTGGAGATACTCTAAATTCCATACTAAGTACTTTAAATACTTCCTTTTTTTTTTCACTGAGTTTTAATCTTCTTCAAGGAAATCTAGCTAAGTTCTTTATTTTTTTCTTTTTCTTTATTGCTGTGCTGGGTGGGGGTACATTGTGGCATTTACAAAAGTTCTTGCAATATATCAAATATACGATACTTGAATTCACCCCCTCCCCCATTCCTGGAATAGTTTCAACAGGTCTCATTTTTCGATTTATATACATGTGTACAGTCTTTACACTATATTCACCTTGCCATGCCCTTTCCCCACCTCCTTCCCTCTCCCATTGGTTCCAACCCCCTCCCCCACAGGAACGGTTCCACCCTTCTGTTCTCTGATTTTGTAAAAAAAAAAAAAAATGACATTTTTGTTTGTTTAAGATATCTATCTAAGTTCTTAAGTGAGCTCTCAAAATCCCTGAGACTATGTAACCCTTTCACTAATGTACATAGAAAAATTTCCAGGGGAAAGAGTAATAGTTCTCATCAGAGTTCAAGTTCATAGCTCATGAATTTTTCAGAGCTATAGTCCCTACACCACAATGTTGCTAATGATTTAAGAACTGATCTTCAGTTTCTTCTCAAAGAAAAGTGAGAGCTAGGAATTTTTACCATAATTGTGTCTTGACTTTGGCTCATATCTGTATGGATGTTGGGATGGTTTCAGAAGAAGGTAACAAACATCTTCTGTCCTGGGTCAGTGGCTCCCAACATGTCAACGATTCATCATCACTTCTCTGCTACTGTGAGCACCTTATCAGGATATAGAATTCTCTTTCAGCATGTTATATCTGCAAAGATAGCACCTACCTTTCCCACACTTCTCTATTTGGGAGATTGGACCCAGTAAGTATATTGTCTTCCTCTTTCTTTACTCATGAAGAGCTCTAGGTTTCCCTTTACTTCTTAGACTTAAATACATGTTTTGAACTAGGTTGTACAAAAGCCATAGAAGACACCAACCTCCTGCTCTTTCTTCTTTTTGTGTCCTTAATTTCTTTCACATAATGATGTTATTTTGTTTTGTTTATGCTGTGTCCAAGAGCAACCATTTGCAGTCCCTGCTGTATGTGCATCAGGATGCTGGATTTTAGGTCCCGCTCCCTGTCTCCCAATTTCCTTGTGTTGATAGGCTAGACATCTTCTGTCTCAGACATCACTGGGAGAGAAGATGGGCTCAGGGATTGGACTGGTGCCAGAAGGAAGTATTCCCATAGAAGTCTTTCTGTCAGAGGAGGTAGCCAAGCTAAGGTTCAAACACAACATACTATGTGTACATATCAAGTTCTTCATATTAGAGGTTAGTCAGAGGTCAGTGTTACAAAGCCAAGTGTTCTGAGACTGGCGAAGAAGGGGTTGGCAAAGGATGTAATGGGTCAGCAAGATTGAGATGCATTCAGCTTGATAAAAATATAAGTAGTAAAAAGGATAATACTTGCGATTCTTTTCTGTAGTCTTTTTGCATCATAATTGCAGGGCTGGTGGTCTGGTAGTATAGTATAGACTCTCTGTAGTACATCTGTATATGTAGTCATGTAAGAATGAGATCTATACATGCATATTATTGATAAGTGTGATTGGGAAGAGCATTAAATAACACTTTAGTTTTTATTGATTAAATATTATGGGAGAATAGTCCTTAGAGAATGATTCCCTTGCATGTCAATCTTTTAGAGGTAACCATCAAGAGTCTTCTTATGCGTACATCAAAATACATGCTCAGGCACACACACATGTATATTTCATACAGAAATTTGACCATCCATAATCCTACACTGTAACTTGTTTGTTCAGTTACCAATTCATTTCAAGTACCATCATGTTAAAAATAAAACTTGAGAACAGAATATATGAATATTTTCTGAAAATGTTACTGAAGAGCATCAGACCCGATTACATCTCTAAGGAAACACCAGGGAGAAACTTAGAAGATACTAATGACTAATCTGGAACCACTTCTTAAAGTCAACTATTATATTTCATAAGCTCATTTTTTTTTCAGTGAGAAGAATGCTGGTATGGAATTAGAGATCATCTGAATTTGATAATTGCAGCAGTTACCAACTGACAACTGATAAAACATGGATACCATTTTTTAATGTGTCTGTCGTCGTGCCAAGAAGGTTAAGTTTTTATATTATTTCAACTATTTAACAGAATTTGAATCAGATCAGAAATTATTAAAGAAGGTCTAGTCAGTATTAGATTAGGAACTCAAATCCTAACAAGTTCCATTATGTATGCCTAATGTTTTTCTCTCTGTTCTCTTGTAATCTAACTTTAAAAGTTGTCAACAGTTATTGAACTAGTCATATTATGATGTTAATTTAACAAGAGATTAAACTGGATCTATCAAGTTCAAAGGCTCAGGCCATGTGTGCAGTAGAAAGTAAAGAACTGAGGCCTCTGACTTTGACCTACCAGTGAAGTTCTTTTATCCAGGGGAGGAGGTTGTAAATTATTTTCTGCTTTCACAAGAAATTGCAAAAATATTATAGAAAGGGATGGTGAATGGTGTGCCATCATCCAGTTTCCCTTATGGTAGCTAACAACTTAAATAACTATTGTGTATTATCAAACTTAAGAAATTGACATTAGAACAGTACAATGACTTAAAAGTACAAAATGTTTCTTGAATTTCATCAGATCTGAATGCACAGTACAATGTGTGTATTCACAGTAGTGCATGTGTGTGTTGTGTGTGTGTGTGTGTGGTTTTATCCCAGGTGTAAGTTTGTATAACAATCACAACAATCAAGAGACAGAAGTGCTCCAGTGCCACTAGGAGTCTTCCCTTTATAATCACACCCTCTCTTCCTTCTCTAAACCTCCATCACTATAATCTTATCATTCCTATAATTTTGTCATTATGCCTTCTTTCAGTGCCTCTCCATCAATATTTCCGAAGTGTCCATCTGGTCCTGCTCAGTCTTCCCTCTTTTCATTTGCAGTGTTGGTGTTTGAACTCAGGGTCTACACCTTGAGACACTCCATCAGCCCTTTTTTGTAAAGTTTTTTTTTTGAGATACGGTCTTGCAGAACTATTTGCCTAGGCTGGCTTTGAACCATGATCCTCCTGATCTCTGCCTCCTCAGTAGCTAGGATTATAGGCATGAGCTATAAGAAGGAAGACTCCATCCAGTCTTCCTTCTTTTGAGACCTAGAATTCCTTGATCTAATCAACTGTAAAGGTCACAGAAGATCAGTAGCTGATTCTGGAATGAACAAAACTAGTTCAGTATAATCTAATGTCAATAAGAACCTGACTCAACCTGTTTCACCCTGCATTTCGGGGGGGGGGCTCTTACACACTGGATGACTTAAGCAATAATTTGTTGGCTTGTGGTTCTGGAGGCTGGAAGTCTGAAATCAAGGGGTTGGCAGGTGCTAGGGGAAGACCTGTTACAGGCTTCCCTCCTGGCTTCTAGAAGTTCCTTGTCTTATGAAAGCATAATTGCAATCTTCCCATGGTGTTCTTTCTGAGTATATGTCTTCATATCAAATTCCTTTAATACATCATTCTCTACATCCAAATTTCCCCTTTCCTTAAGGACACCAGTCATATTGGGTCTAAGCTCAGTCTAATCACCTTTCTTTACCTTGATTTCCTCTGTAAAGATCTTATCTCCAAGCGGGTTGGAGACACAGGTAACCCATATCAACAAACATTCAGGGAATAACTGCAGGGTATTCCAGCAAAAAGGGCACAAGGAAAAAATGTAGAGATAATAATAGAAAAAAGTAACAGATCATGGAAGTGAATACTTCCTAACTTACTAACTTAATAACCTCTGAACCCTCAGGATTCAACCTGAATGAATGTGGCCCACATGAGGCTAGGACTGATCCAGCAAGTCTGCCACTCTCATTTCATCCCAGAGTAACCACTCAAGCAAATGCTCTATTGTCCAGATCTCTGGCCCCAGGGCAACTATGGTCCCCTTCCCTTGGTTTATCTGAATGTAGATAAGAGGGACTCAGAACTGACTTTACATTTGCCAAGGAGACCAGAAAAGAAGTAAATCTGGAAGTTCCCAGGTAAAGGTTAAACATGGTGTGCATTTTAAAGGGTAACTTTCAGGTTCTACCTGGCTGTGTCTCTCATAACAGAAGTAAGAACTCAGATAAAGCCCCAAGTGGGTTGCCAAAAGGAGACCTGGAGATGTTTCTTATTTGAATGTGATCACATAGGTATCATGATATAGCTAGGTGATGGCTTCCAGATTACCTGCTCCCCACATTGTCTTAGGATATTGCAATTGACTGGATGTTTGTGCCCCCCAATTCATGTGCTGAAACATGGAAACCCTAGTGTGGCTGTGTTTGGAGAAGGGGCCTCTAAAGAAGTAATGTAAATTAAACAAGTTCATAATGATGTGTCATAGTTGGTTTTGTGCTGCTATAATGGAACCGCACAGATGAGGTAATTTATAATTGCTAAAGAACGAGACAGTAAACTCACTGCTATCAGCTCCTTTATATCAGCATCAATGAGGGCAGAGCCTGGATGACCCACCTACCTTCCATTGGGCTTCAGCTCCCAACATTGTTGCAATGGGGACTGAATTTCAAACACATGAATTTTATTTATTTATTTATTTGATTATCATCTTTTAATTATCATATTATTGTTGTACTGGAAGCACATTGTAACATTTACAAAAGTGCTGACAATATATCTTAGTTAAATTCACCCCTACATCTTTCTCCTTTATCCCTCCTTCCCCCATGCTTACAATAGTTTTAACAGGTCTCACTGTTCCATTTTCATACATGAGTATATAATATTTCCAATATATTCACCCTTTCCTTATATCTTCCCTCCTCCCACGGGTACAACCCCCCCAATCAGGACCTGTTTTACCTTCCTGTCATCAGTTTTTGTAAAAAGATATTTTTGTTTATTTAAGATCGTTATACAGGGAGTTTCATTATAACATTTCCCTATATATATATAGTATAACCCAAATTGGTTCATCCCCTCCATTTTTCTCCTTTCTACCTTAGTCCCTTTCTTATGGTGAGTTCAACAGATTTTAAAATTCTGTATTCATTCTTCTATAGAGAGTACTCAACCATACGCACCTTCTTTACTTCCTTCTTTTACCCTTCCTCTCCATTAGTGCTCTCCCCTTAGCGAGACATGCTTTTCAGTCTTATCCTTCATTGTTTAGGTGTCTGTTGGTTGTTCACTGGGATTTTTGCCTTGGTATCATAATGGTACATGTATTGTGCTTAAGTCAATATAACCCCCCTCTATTGCACTTCCTCACCCTTTTCCCCCATCCTGTGTTGTTTAACAGTTTTTAGCATCAGCACATGAATTTTCAGGTATGCATTCAGACCATGCAGAGTGATACCTAGATCCAACAGGATTAGGTCCTTTTAAAAAGAGACACCAGAGAGCTCATCCTCTCCCTGAGAGTATGTACACAGTCACATGTGTACTTCACAGTTCACCATGTGAAGACTAGGTGAGAAGGTGGTCGTCTGTGTGCCAGAAACCAAGGTCCTGGCACCTTAATCCTGGACCTCAGAATTAGGAGGAAATAAATCTCTGCTGTTTAAGCCACTCAGCCTGTAGTATGTTACTATGGAAGCCTGAGCAGAGTAGCTCTCCAGCTCCAAAGGTTGGCACAGCTCCTTGGATGCTCAGCTCACAGTCTATGTCCATGTGGTGACATCATCCTAACACCCCTCCCTTGGGAACTGCTGCCTCCCTGGGGACACTTGGAAAGGTAGAATCTAAAACATACCTTCTCTAGCTCACTTGGGCTCTATGTAAGTCATTGTTTCTCTTATGAGACACTCACCTCTCCTTCCAGTCAACTTCAGAAATGACTCCACTTTCTAATAAGTGACCCCTTCTTTGAAAATGGGCCAAAAGAATGAGAGCTCTTCAAATCTTGTAGAAAACACAAGTTCTGTACAGCAAGGTTTGACTGCTGAAAATAAAATGGAAGACATGATTTTCACATACAGTGACTCTGGTTTTTATTGGCTTGTTTGTGCTAATTTGTTCTAAACTATCATAATGGCTGAACTATGCAGCCATATAGCTTAATAGACCAAGTACTAGGGTCCACTTCATCTCTCAGGCCACCATCTAGAGACACTAGGCAAATGATGGATGCGGAATCTTTTGGGGACCTTGTGCTGCTAGGCAAAGCTCTACCACTTGAGCCCCCAGCCCTGTTTGTTAGTCATTTTTCAGATGGTGTCTTGTATTTTTGTGCAGAGCCAGCATTAGACTCCGATCCTCTACCACTCAGAATTAGGTCCCTCACACAGGTTGGACTGCCGATGTGCATCAGCACACTTGGCTTATTTGTTGAGATGGAGTCTTGCTAACTTTTTGCCCAGGCTGCACTCAAACCAGGATCCTTTCAATTCCTGCCTCCCAAGTAGCTGGGATTAATAGATTTGAGCCACTAAATCCAGCTGGGTTAGAGAATTTTTAAAATGGCTTTTTCCCCTCAAAATCAGCTTGGGGTTGCTTTATTATTTTCTCTGTTCTGTCTTTGCATGTTTTCCGTGTAGGTTTTAAAACAAAGAAAAATATGAAATAACACCAAAAAAATAAAAATAAAAATAAAAGTCTGACTAGAGAATTTTTTAAAATCACATTTCTAAAATCCCTTAAGGGGAAGAAGCAGATATAACTTATTGATAATAATGATATGTTCAATTTTCTAAATACTTCTTTTGAGTCAGGCACTATTCTAAGCATTTGAGATGAGTGTGCTTATTTTTACCATATAATCAAGGAATCTTGAAAAGGGGGGTGGCAAGTAGAAATTTATGACATTCTAAGAGCTTTGTGGAAAAATGGATTTCATGTGGTGAAGTAGGTGGATGAAATTATCACACAGATATGAAAGAGTCAGGAAGGCAAAGTGATGTGCAGAGAATGTAAAGAGCACTATGTGGGCTGGCAGAGTAGCTCAAGTGGTAGAGCACCTATCTAGCAAGTGTGAAGCCCTGAGTTCAAACCCCAGTGACACCAAAAATAAAATAAGATCACTGTAATGTACTATGATCACTCACTTACATAGTTTATTCAGATTTTTAAGAATTAACCTTAGGAAAAAATCATGAATGCTGATCAACAGCATGTCAGACTATTTAATTTCTCCTTTTCACTATGTTGTTTGAATGATAAAGTCTATTTTCAATTTTAATATACCTTCCTTTTTTTTTCTGTACCAGAATTTGAACTCAGGACCTACACTGTGAGCCACTCTACTAGCCCTTTTTGGTGAAGGGCTTTTTTTTTTCAAGATAGGGTCTCGTGAACTGTTTGCCTAGGATGGCTTTGAACCTCGATCCTCCTGATCTCTGCCTCCTGAGTAACTAAGATTACAAGTGTGAGCCACTGGTACAGCTTAATGTACCTTTCTGATACGTAAGGATGCCCATATGATTGTGTGGTCTAATGAAGTCATTTAAATGGAAGCTTTTTGCAAACAGTAGCATTACAAAAATGCTGGATAAGATTACAATCATAAGGATATTTTGAAAGCTTAAAAGTAGTGACCATATAACATTGGTACTGTTTTCAATGGTTGGTTTTTTTTTTTTTTGAGGTTCATGAGAAATGGAACCTTATTGTATTTTTCTATTTTCTTTCCCACAGTTCGGTGCACTTCTAGAAATGACCTCAGGTATAGACAGAACCATTCCTAGAAAAGCCAGGCAGTGTCATTTATGGAAGATGTACAGTATAACAAGAAGGACACATATTTTCAGGTCAGAAATTGAAGAAAAGAAAGGGGGGGAGGGAAAATATGGAGAAAGACAAAGAAAAAAGTAAAGCCCAGAGGATTCCAAGATGGCGGCGAGAGTGAGGAAGCAGAAAGTGAGCCTTGGGAAGACGTGGACCAGGTGAGCTTCATGGTACCATGGTACTCCCACAGACAAGCCTGGGCCAGAGCAGCATAGCCCCCTGGACAGACTGACCTCCACCCAGGGACAAAAGAGAAACTGAGTAATAAGCAATAAGAGCAATAAAGACACGCGGGAAAGAGGGTGGAGCACACTGAGCGCCGAAGATTGTGGGAAGGGAATCCTTCCCAGGACTGTAAATAAACAAGCCAGGCAGGCCAGAGAGGCTCTGGCAGGAGCGGGGGCGCACGCCCAGCAACCAGGAGCAGGAAAGCTTGTGAGAGTGGCAGAGGGAGGAAAACTCCACAGGAGAGTATGGAAGACCCACTTCCCACGTGAGCTGTAAACAAACATGGTGGCTGGCAGCAGCAGCAGCACCGCCCAGTAATCAGGAGCAGGAAAGCTTGTGAAAGTGGCGGTGGGAGGAAAACTGCACAGGAGAGGGGGGAAGACCCACTTCCCACATGAACTGTAAATAAACACTCAGGCCTGAGAAAGCAAATACAGTGTCACCGCCCCCATTGTGCTTGGAAAGGGGAAAGCTTGTAGCAGAGGCTCATGCACAGGAGAACTCTGAACAAACAAAGCCTGCAGGGCCAGGTGAGTGTTAGGTTCACCCCAGAGATCTGCATAAATAACGCCTCCAGCAACAGCAGGCTGACAGCAGTGGGCAGGCAAGCCACAGTTGCAGAAACCATTCTCAGAACTGTCTCCAGACTCTTTTTTTTTTTTTTCTCCCTACCTTTGATGAGAGAACAACTGAATTACACCTGCATGCTGAAAAACTTACTGAAACTGTATTGCATTTCAACTTGGGACACTTGTGGGTTTTTTTTTTTGTGTGTGTATGTGTGTAGTTTTGTTCTACTTTATGCGTCCCCTTTGATGAGACAACTACAGAACAACATCTGAGGTACCATCTCCAGGAATGGAGACTGAGACAGACACCCAAATTATTAAGACTGAAATTTCAATGTATTTGAACTTGGAGGTTTTTTTTTTTTTTTAATTTTCTATTTTTCATTTTATTTTCATTTATTTCTATATATACATATTTCTTTCATTTACTTATTTTTTATTTTTATTCTTATCTTTTTTTTAATTTTTGATTTTCAATCCTCTCTGTCTCTCTAATGCCTGTTCAGCTCCCTGTTTATACCTTTGAAACCTTCTTGTCTGATTCCTTGTTCTGTTTTCTCCTTCTTGTCTGTTTATTTGTTTTCCCTTTTCTTTAACTTCTTGCTTTCCATCTCCGCTCACCCTTACATTCTAAATATTACCATTGTTATTATTACAAGCTAGAAAATACTTAATTGCACACAGTACAGGGAGAGTAACAACACCAAGACAATGATGGGAAGACAGAAAAAACAGGGAAACCAGTTTCCCCACAGCAAAAAATTAGTACAGGAACCAGAGGGGAATGAAGAAAACAGAAACTCAGAACCAGACTCCAATAAAATGAAGATAAACTATGCCAAAGGACCCAATGAAGCCCTCAAGAATAATTTAAAAGAAGACATACTACAGGTACTCAAGGAGAATTTTATAGAGATGATACTGGATAGGGTCAACCAAAATGTACAGGAGACACTTAAGAAATTCCAAGACAACAAAAATAAAGAATTTGAAAAAGCAAAAGAAGAAATAAAGAAAACCATAGAAGCACTGTATAAACACCAAAGTGAAAGAGTGAACATGATGAATAAACGGATAAATGAACTCAGGACAAAAATAGACAACATTAAAGAGGAAACCACCCAGGATATGGAAAACCACAGAAAAAACAATGAAACAGAACTGCAAAACAAAACAGAAGGCCAATCCAGCAGAACAGAACAAACAGAAGACAGAATCTCAGAACTTGAAGATGAAATGGTAATTAAAGGAAAAACTGAAGAACTATTAATTAAACAACTCAAGACCAGAGAAAAGAAAATGCAAGAACTCACCGACTCCATCAAAAGACCAAACTTGAGAATCATGGGCATCGAAGAAGGAGAAGAGGTGCAAGCAAAGGGAATGCGTAATCTATTCAACAAAATAATAACGGAAAATTTCAAAATCTAGAGAAAGATATTCCCATACAGATGCAAGAGGCCTCCAGGACACCAAACAGACCAGATCAAAATAGAACTACCCCATGACATATCATCATTAAAACAACAAGTTCAGAAACTAGGGAAAGAATACTGAAGGCTGTAAGAGAGAAAAAACAAGTAACATACAAAGGTAAACCCATCAAAATCACAGCAGACTTCTCAACAGAAACATTAAAACCAAGAAGAGCATGTGGTGAGATCTTCCGGGCACTGAATGAAAATAACTTAAACCCCAGGATACTCTACCCAGCAAAGCTATCATTCAAAATAGATGGAGCAATAAAAGTCTTCCATGATAAGCAGAAACTAAAACAATATGTGACCACAAAGCCACCACTACAAAAGATTCTGCAAGGGATTCTGCACACAGAAAGTGAAACCCAACTTAACCATAAAAAGACAGGCAGCACCAAACCACAGGAAAACAAAAAGCAAGACAGTAGAGAGTAACCTCAACTTAGGTACACACAATCAAACCTTCAAACAACTAAGACAACTAAATGACAGGAATCACCACATACCTATCAGTACTAACGCTTAATGTTAACAGACTAAATTCTCCCATCAAAAGGCACCGCTTGACGAAATGGATTAAAAAGGAAGATCCAACAAATTGTTGCTTACAGGAGACCCATCTCACCGACAGAAATAAGCGTAGGCTTAGGATGAAAGGCTAGAAGAAGATTTATCAAGCCAATGGCCCCCAAAAACAGGCAGGAGTAGCAATACTTATCTCTGACAAAGTAGACTTCAAACCTACATTGATCAAACGAGATAAAGAAGGACATTCCATACTAATAAAAGGGGAAATAGACCAAAAAGAAATAATAATCATCAACCTGTATGCACCCAATGTCAACGCACCCAATTTCATCACACATACCCTGAAAGACCTAAAAGCATATATAAACGCCTACACAGTGGTTGTGGGAGACTTTAACACCCCATTATCATCAATAGATAGGTCATCCAAACAAAAAATCAATAAAGAAATCCAAGATCTAAAATATACAATAGATCAAATGGGCCTAGTTGATGTCTACAGAACATTTCCTACAACTTCTACACAATATACATTCTTCTCAGCAGCCCATGGAACCTTCTCCAAAATAGATCATATCCTAGGGCACAAAGCAAGTCTCAGCAAATATAAGAAAATAAAGATTATACCATGCATACTATCTGATCACAATGCAGTAAAAGTAGAACTCAACAACAAAAGTAAAGACAAAAAACATGCAAACAGCTGGAAACTAAATAACTCATTACTTAATGAAGAATGGATCATCAATGAAATAAAAGAGGAAATTAAAAAGTTCCTGGAAGTCAATGAAAATGAAAACACAACCCACCGGAACCTATGGGACACAGCTAAGGCTGTCCTGAGAGGAAAGTTTATAGCCATGAGTGCATATATTAAAAAGACTGAAAGATCCCAAATCAATGACCTAATGATACATCTCAAACTCCTAGAAAAACAAGAACAAGCAAATCCTAAAACAAATAGAAGGAGAGAAATAATAAAAATAAGAGCTGAAATCAATGAAATAGAAACCAAAAAAACCATACAAAGAATTAATGAAACAAAAAGTTGGTTCTTTGAAAAAATAAACAAGCTCGATAGGCCCCTGGCAAACCTGACTGAAATAAGGAGAGAAAAAACCCAAATTTTAGAATCAGGAATGCAAAAGGGGAGATAACAACAAACACCATGGAAGTCCAGGAAATCATCAGAGACTACTTTCAGAACCTATATTCAAATAAATTTGAAAATCTTAAAGAAATGGACAGATTTCTAGATACATATGATCATCCAAAACTGAACCAAGAGGAAATTAATAACCTGAATAGATCTATAACACAAAATGAAATTGAAGCAGCAATCAAAAGTCTCCCCAAAAAGAAAAGTCCAGGACCTGATGGATTCTCTGCTGAATTCTATCAGACCTTTAAAGAAGAACTGATGCCAACCCTCCTTAAACTGTTCCATGAAATAGAAAGGGAAGGAAAACTGCCAAACACATTTTATGAAGCCAGTATTACACTTATCCCAAAACCAGGTAAAGACACCTCCAAAAAGGAGAACTATAGGCCAATCTCCTTAATGAACATTGACGCAAAAATCCTCAACAAAATAACGGCAAACCGAATTCAACAACACATCAAAAAGATCATTCACCACAACCAAGTAGGCTTCATCCCAGGGATGCAGGAGTGGTTCAACATATGAAAATTAATAAACGTAATAAACCACATTAACAGAAGCAAAGACAAAAACCACTTGATCATCTCAATAGATGCAGAAAAAGCCTTTGATAAGATCCAACATCATTTTATGATAAAAGCTCTAAGAAAACTAGGAATAGAAGGAAAGTACCTCAACATTATAAAAGCTATATATGACAAACCTACAGCCAGCATTATACTTAATGGAGAAAAACTGAAAGCATTCCCTCTGAAATCAGGAACCAGACAAGGATGCCCACTATCTCTACTCCTACTCAACATAGTACTGGAATTCCTAGCCAGAGCAATTAGGCAAGAAGAAGGAATAAAAGGAATACAAATAGGTAAAGAAACTGTCAAAATATCCCTATTTGCAGACAACATGATCCTATACCTTAAAGACCCAAAAAACTCTACTCAGAAGCTTCTAGACACCATCAATAGCTATAGTAAGGTAGAAGGATATAAAATCATCATAGAAAAATCATTAGCATTTCTATACACTAACAATGAGCAAACAGAAAAAGAATGTATGAAAACAATTCCATTTACAATAGCCTCAAAAAAAATCAAATACCTAGGTGTAAATCTAACAAAAGATGTGAAAGACCTCTACAAGGAAAACTATACACTTCTGAAGAAAGAGATTGAGGAAGACTATAGAAAGTGGAGAGATCTCCCATGCTCATGGATTGGTAGAATCAACATAGTAAAAATGTCGATACTCCCCAAAGTAATCTACATGTTTAATGCAATTCCCATCAAAATTGCAATGACAGTCATTAAAGAGATTGAAAAATCTACTGTTAAATTTATATGGAAACCCAAGAGGCCATGAATAGCCAAAGCAATACTCAGTCAAAAGAACAATGCAGAAGGTATCACAATACCTGACTTCAAACTATATTACAAAGCAATAACAATAAAAACAGCATGGTACTGGCACAAAAACAGACATGAAGACCAGTGGAACAGAATAGAGGACCCAGATATGAAGCCACACAACTATGAGCAACTTATCTTTGACAAAGGAGCTAAAAATATACGATGGAGAAATAGCAGCCTCTTCAACAAAAACTGCTGGGAAAACTGGTTAGCAGTCTGCAAAAAACTGAAACTAGATCCATGTATATCACCCTATACCAAGATTAACTCAAAATGGATCAAGGATCTTAATATCAGACCCCAAACTCTTAAGTTGATACAGGAAAGAGTAGGAAATACTCTGGAGTTAGTAGGTATAGGTAAGAACTTTCTCAATGAAACCCCAGCAGCACAGCAACTAAGAGATAGCATAGATAAATGGGACCTCATAAAGCTAAAAAGCTTTATGAAGCTTTCATAAAACTCTTTCGTATGAGCTCTTCAGTCTCTAAACTGAAGAGAACACCTACAGAGTGGGAGAAAATATTTGCTAGCTATACATCAGACAAAGGACTGATAACCAGAATATATAGGGAACTTAGAAAACTAAATTCTCCCAAACCTAATGAACCAATAAAGAAATGGACAAGTGAAGTAAACAGAACTTTCTCAAAAGAAGAAATTCAAATGGCCAAAAGCACATGAAAAAATGCTCACCATCTCTAGCAATAAAGGAAATTCAAGTTAAAACCACACTAAGATTCCTCCTCACCCCAGTTAGAATAGCTATTGTCAGCAACACCACCAACAACAGGTGTTGGAGAAGATGTAGGGAAAAAGGAACCCTCTTACACTGTTGGTGGGAATGTAAACTAGTACAACCACTCTGGAAAAAAATTTGGAGGCTCCTTAAAAAGCTAAACATTGATCTACCATTTGATCCAGCAATACCACTCTTGGGGATATACCCAAAAGACTGTGACACAGATTACTCCAGAGGCACCTGCACACCCATGTTTATTGCGGCACTATTCACAATAGCCAAGTTATGGAAACAGCCAAGATGCCCCACAACCGACAAATGGATTAAGAAATATCTATACACAATGGAATTTTATGCAGCCATGAAGAAGAACGAAATGTTATCATCTGCTGGTAAATGGATGGAATTGGAGAACATCATTCTGAGTGAGGTTAGCCTGGCCCAAAAGACCAAAAATCATATATTCTCCCTCATACATGGACATTAGATCAAGGGCAAACACAACAATGGGATTGGACTTTGAGCACATGATAAAAGCAAGAGCACACAAGGGAGGGGTGAGGATAGGTAAGACACCTAAAAAATTAGCTAGCATTTGTTGCCCTTAACACAGAGAAACTAAAGCAGATACCTTAAAAGCAACTGAGGCCAATAGGAAAAGGGAACCAGGAACTAGAGAAAAGGTTAGATCAAGAAGAATTAACCTAGAAGGTAATACACATGCACAGGAAATTAATGTGAGTCAACTCCCTGTATAGCTATCCTTATCTCAACCAGGAACACTTGTTCCTTCCTATTATTGCTTATACTCTCTCTACAACAAAATTAGAAATAAGGGCAAAATAGTTTCTGCCAGGTAGTGAGGGGGTGGGGGGGAGGGGGTGGGGGGGAGAGTGTGGGGGTGGAGTGGGTGGTAAGGGAGGGGGTGGGGGCAGGGGGGAGAAATGACCCAAGCCTTGTATGCACATATGAATAATAAAAAAAAAAAAGTAAAGCCCAAGTAAGCTTTTACTAGATGTCTAGGTGTCATAGTTAGATATAGAGAAATAACATAGGGTGCCGTTATTACCTTAAAAATTAAATAATATTCAAGATTCCAGTTCTGAGTACCAATTGATTAGGGTAGAGTTCTACCAAACGAAAACTTGTCTGTTGCCAAATTATTTTAAAATCCCACAATTTCCTTTTCTTACTCATCTTTTATTCTAGATATCTGGAGCTATTTCAAAATAACAGAAAATGGATTTTTCATGGGCAAAGTTCAGTACTTCATAATAACCCTTTATTTCAAAAATTTTACATCTCATCAAATATAAGTACCTTTAACTTGACTTTTTTCATAGTAACAATTATAAGTAAATAGAGAAGAGAATTATGTCTTGTGAAGTCTGAAGAATAAAACAAGGTAATTTTAATGATTTGAACCATTGTGAGATGTAGAAATTTTAAAAGAAGATTTGAATATAAGAATATTTTTTTCAAAAACTCTTTTAGTACACCGGGTCATGGAATAAGAGAAGCTTTGAAATGGAAACTGTGAACTTTGAGACATCTAGAAAAAATAGCAACTGTTTTGGGAGATGAAAGATATAAAGGGCTTTTGAGGAGTGTCAGAGACTCAGGGACTGGCATTCCAGGCTAATGCAGTCTCACCCCATAGGTTGCTTGCCCTGACTCAGCCTGGTAAACTGCCAAAGAGAGGAAGGACAAGCAGCATTTGATATGAGAAGATACACATGTTTTATAACTTGTGCTGGCTTTTAAAAAAGCTTTGTATTTTCTGAAAGTGTATCAAGAAGTCCTATGTTCCTTCATCCAGTTCTTACCTATTTACTTTTATAGCACATGATCAAAGCTAGGAAACTGACCTTAGCAGAATATAATTAGCTAGAACTCAGATCCTACTTGGATTTTACCAGTTTTTCATTTTTTTATTATACTATTGTTGTATTGGGGGTACACTGCGAAATTTGCAAAAGTTCTTACAATATATCGTAGTTGAATTCACCCCCTCCATCATTCTCCTTTATTCCCCCTGCCCCCATTCCTGGAACAGTTTCAACATGTCTCATTTTTCCATCTTCATACTTGAGTACAGCCTCCTTTACGTTTTCCTTATATCCTCCCGCCTCCCACTGGTACCATCCCCCAGTCAGGACCTGTTTTATCTTCCTGTTTTTGCATGGACTCTTTTTTGGTTGGATATTTATAAGTTGAGAACATTCAACACAAATTCTCAAGGTCCTAATGGTGATATCTTTAATGCATCCCTCCTCCATCCTTTCTCCTTCCGTCCTCCTTCCTTCCTCTGTCATTCCTTCCCCATTGAAAACCAGTTTAGCACCAGGCCATGTGCTCTGGGCCAGGAAGGTTGCTAAGGATGGATGGTGGTGACTGGCCCTTTCCTCCATTCTCATGACACTCTTAACAGGCCCCTCATGAGTCTTCCAGCCTCTGCTGGAATCTTCCTAAAGCCCAATTCTTATCTCACTGCTTCCCTTGACAAAGAATTTTTAGAAAACAGATATATGTTCAGTCTACCATTATAGAAAGTTCTTCCTTCCAGTGTTCATAGCTCATGTTCTGGGCAATGTGTACCATTCACTGCTTAGGGACTCACTGTTTGGGCCTTTTCACGTCCCGTTATTCCAGCCCTCTGGAATGTCTCCCATTTCCCCACTCTATCAAAATAAAAGTGCAGTTCAGATGCCACTTTGTCCATGAATCTTTTGTGATGAGTCCAAGCAGATTCAAATGTGTTCTTTCTTTAATCTCCCCAACTCCCAGTATCTCATTGTATTCATTGTGTTTATCTCCTGCACCCATTTGGCACCATCTGAATACACTTCTGCTCTTAGATATACCCTCATGCTCCCATTTCTGCTACTTGCTAACTACAGGACATGCAGCAGGCTAACACTGAGATAGATATGTCTGACCCCACGTCTCTCTGGGCAATCAATGAAATACTACATGAAAATGTGAGCCTGGTACAGGGCCTGGCAAAGGAAATACTTGTAAGATTGAAATCTTCAAGATTGGGTAGAAAATATTTCCAAAATAGAGAAAGGCAATATGGCTGTCTTTCATGCATCAGAGATTCCTGGATCCATGACCACTTCAAAAAAAAAAGAAAAAATCTAGAACCAGGGCTGTGTTCAAAATCTTTTGGAATCTAGGGTCATTCTGAGAAAGGAGCTGCCAGTAATTCTTGACATGTGGAAAGAATAATAAGGTCAATCTGGGCAACAGCAACTCTCAACTCCTCTCCAAAACACCAGTTCTAAGGGATTGAAATAGCAAAATCAACTATACTCACTTTCTCCACCTCCTGTCTGCCATACTCCTGGATATTTTAGCTGCATGGGATCAGGTGAGAGTCCCTAGTCCCCTTGGAAGTAAGTGGTAGAGACATTTTTAATTGTCTCAAGGAAAATTCAAAAAAAGACTTGGCTTGTTACTTGATAACTATTACCTAATTTGCTTATCAATCATAAATCTTTCTTTCATTAGCCTGAATAATTTGAGTTGAATATACATACATTTTTTTCTTTAAGTTAGTTAAGCAAGCCCATATTTTATCAGAATTAAATGGATTCCTGGGGATGCAAGCATTCCTCTGTGATTTAAACTGTGAGGGTAACCTCATGTCCACCATATTTAAAGGGCTTGTGGATTTGCTTACTTTGTGATCCATGTACTGTGTCTCCAACTCATCTGGAAAGAGTTCCCTGCAAAGATGATAATCATTTTCAGACTTAGAAGCCAAATATGTGGACAGCATCCAGTGATCTGGAAAAGAGTCTAGAGGCTATTTTTGAGACTGATAAAGTTTTTCTGCAAGAAGGAACAATATCTTGTAATTTGACCTTCTGAAAAACTATAAGATTTGTACCAAAATAAATTTGCTACTAAAGAAACATTGAGAGACTCTGAGTCATTGATATAATTAATAGTGATATTAGTGAGAAAATGACATGAATAACAAGTGCAACAGTCTAAGAGTTTATCTTGTCCCAGACCTTATACTAAATAGTTTATGCTTTATTTCTTGGAAATTCTCACATTATCTCTGTTAGTCTCTTTTTACAAATAAGGATCCCAGCCTTAAAGATTTTAAATTCCTTGCCCAAAGTCATAAGATTACTAAGGGTCTGAGTGGACATTGAAATCTATGTTTCTCTGACTAAAAGCTATGTTCAAACCACTGTAATCTCATATATTTTCTTAACTAATCAAAAAAAACCCCCACACTTCAAAGTAATTAAATTAATTCATAGCCCCCTTGCTTTCCTTTTTTTTCCTCAATTAGATGTTCATGCTAGGACGTGGAAAATATTAGACTGACTGAACAGCCACTATGAGTCAGGTACTGTGTACTCTTCATTTATTCTTAATAAGCCCCCTTGTAGGTGGACCTTGTTAGATCCATATTTAAAATACGGAAACTGATGTTATTCAGGCAGGCCAACTCACCTACTCATAATCACAGAGCTATATGAGGTATGATGCACCCATTTGGTACATCACGGTCCAGTGGAATCTTCCTGGAAGAACCTTTAAAAGGAACTCATGAGCGTATTAAAATTCAAACTCTGCTCTTCATACTTAAGATTCTTCCCTTCAGTACCCTTTGCCTTTTCGACTTTAATGAAATATTCCCAGTAACTTCTTAGTTGTGCTTTGGAGTTCAGAAGCTGTTGGAAGAGGCATGGTGAAGAACAGACTTTTCTTATTGATGTCTGTTTTTTTAAGTTCCCAAGATTATTGTTATTTAAAGAGGCTTCATTATACCATTTGCTTCATGACTAAAATGTCATAACATGCTTAGAAATGTGTGGGTTGGTAACCACAAATATAAATTTCTTTATATCTTGGGATTTTCTTAGGTTAAAAGAAATCTAACTTTTGTTTTGAAGAAAGATCAGATTTGGAGGATTTTCTTCTGCCTTAAGGAAAGGCAAGTGGTTATATATCTGTAGTGTGAAAATTAATTTTTGTCCACTGAAGAGCCCAGTAGGAATGCAGAATATGTGTTAATTCCCTGATACCTAATGCAATGTCATGTGACACAGACACTTGGAAAATTACGGATTTTTGAGGTTTTTATACCTCATTCAATTAAATACTGCTAATATACACTTTGTAATAATAGAGCTTGGCTGTATCAAGTCATCCAAATGCCCTGAAATGCCACTATCTATACCACAAGTAGAGGGAGTTCTGGTTTTCAATCCTAGCATTTAAAGGGGTTCAGTTCTACCAGAACTTCTCAAACTCTGGGTCAAAAACTATTTGCATCAAAATTGCCTGGAATGGGTATTGACAATGCAGATTCCTTAGCCCTAGTTCAGAACCTCCAGTGGGAACCAGGTTTTGTCAGCTGATATTTCTCCAGACTACAGTGTAAGACTCTGTCTTCTCTGGACATGGTAGCACATGCCTAGGGAGGCCGAGACACATGGATCTCAAGTTCAAGGCCAGCCCAGGCTACATAGGAAGACCTTGTGGAAAAGAAAGTCCTTATCTTCTGTATTAACCACTCACATCTATCCAGACCCCTCTCTTAAATCCCACAATAAGGAAGCCTTATTACTTGTGAGAAAACAAATGCATACAGGAAAAATACATTTGCTTTCATCACCTTCTGTTTCTATAGTAACCTTTTACATATTAGTGTCAGCTTTGAATTTCTCTCCAAAGTGGCATCAGGGATGCCCAAGTTCACAAAATCTCAAGCATAATTCAAAAAGACAATCATACCTAAGCTCTATTGAGCATTCTTTCCAGGACCCACAATGGATCAAAAAAACCTGAGAATGTTCAAGTCCCTTCTATAGAATGGCCTAGTATTTACATATAACCTCTGTACATCTTCTTATATATGTTAAATTATCTCTAGATTACTTATAATATCTAATTTAATGTAAGTGATACATAAATAGTCGTGTTACATTACTTAGGGAATAATGACAAGAAAAAAGCATATACAAGTTCCTTGTGTATGCAACTTTGTTTTCAAATGTGTCTATCTAAGTTTGATTGAATCTATGATTTTTGTACCTGCTAATGCTGAGGGCTTGCCAACATATTTGACCTTAATTTCTACTAAAATATTTATAGATATTATTGCGTAGCAAATTGTCAATGTTGAGTTTTATCACTCCTTTAAAAACATTCCTACAAGAAAGCTATATTCCTTTGATAATGATAATTAAGAAATTTAGGAATTCAGGTGAAAGAGGAAAGAATTGAGGATTCTTTGTGTGTGTGTGTGTGTGTGTGTGTATGCACGCGCGCACATGTGCATGGTGTGCGTCCTGCCTCCATGGCTTCAGTTAGGATGTTGCAATGGATAGAACTGAGTAGAAACTCAGTTTCTGTATCTCTGTCCAGTGTAATTTTTTTTTCTGTGTGAAAGTAGAGGGAATTGGTTAGGGGTACTTTGCAATTTCTGAGACTCTTTTCCCTAGAGATAAGAGATGTTGATCTGAGCACTTTTCTGCTAGATGACTCAAAATGATGGGCATAGAGAGAATTATTAAACTGGAAAGTAATACAAAGCCTTTCCCAGCCTCTCCTGGGATTTAGCTCTATTTTTCTGCATTTGTTGGTGGAAGTAGGGTGGAGTGTGATTGGAAAGCCAAGCCACCTTCTACAGTTACCATGAGGACCAGCAGACTGGGCAAGCTGAGATTCAGCTGTTACAGTCAACCAGGACCACAAAGCCCTGATTTACTGCTTAGTTGAATAGACTCTATCCCACTTCCTAATTAAAACCACTTGGCCTGTTTATCATGAAGGAGTATTTTATTGTCAAGCCACTTCCTCTCTTTTCCTCCTCAAAAAACCAAAACCAAACCAAATCCAAACAACCCCCTAAACTAAAAATAGATACATCAGCATGTCTGTAATACTGTAATAACCTTGCGAAAAGGATGTCCAGAACAGACACTTCCAGTCCCTAATTAGTATGTTGCTAGCCAAGGATATTTTTCTTTCTAAGAATAACTGAGAAGGGACAGTTATGACTTTTAACAATTGAGATATGAAAAGTCACAGATTTCTGCCCAAATCCTGTTTGGGATGAGTGATGGCATTTCAGTTGGTTATTCCTTTATTATAGAATTTTTAAAATCAATAAATTCGTCAGTAACAGAATGTTAGAACACTTCTGCTCCTCATAAATACAACCCAAGTCCACCTCCTGGGCTTATATCTGCTTTCCTTCTAGTCACCCACGTATTCAAAAGCATATTATTCGTACTTTATATTAGTCCTTATTTTTTTCTTTCCTCAGATTTTAGTGATCCATATCCAGTCACATTCCTCTGTCAGTAGTTACTGCTAGTTTTTTCATGTTGGATACTTTTCTTGGCTAAATGACAATGACATTAGTAATTGTAAGCATAATAGCCATGTTACTTTTTATTGAATCCCCTTGGTTTTAGACACTATTCTAAAACTGATTTCACTTAATCTTCACAATAACCTTATTCTGATTATCTTATTCTTGTCTCCATTGAACACATGAGCAAGAGTGGCTAAACAACGTGTACCAGGCCACACATGTAGGCCCGTTATGTCATCCTCGTGGGTACTGCACATCCCTGCCACTACTTCTTCAGGTACATTGCTGCCCTTGCCCAAACGTATTCTTCTTACCTCTACTAATCTCAACTTCCCAGGCCCACCTTAATTCCTACTCCTTCAGAAGGTTTTCCTAAGGATTCTACCTCTTGTTGATTGCCTTCTCTTCAGAATGTCCAAAGTAGCTCTTTTCTGTTTTCTTATTCCATGTGTGATTGCCTTCTTCCCTGGGAGACTTCTAGAGGGTTGTCTTTGCATCTTCAACACTCTAGCACTGTCCTGACCACATGGTGCGTGTTCAGTGAAAACTTTCTTATTTGTAACCACCCCAAAGTCAAGTACCTACCTAAAAGCCAAAAAGTCTTTGCTAAAACAAATGCTTTTATGAGCTCTATGCCATGCACAAGACTATCAATTTGATTTTACCAGTAATTTGTATATATTGATCTCCAGGCAAGTCATCAAAGAATATCTGTATTTTACTTGAATAAAAGCAATCATTTCAAGCACTTTGAAATAATTTTTAAGGTGAATTCAGTCTGCAACCAAAAAACACTCTAGGTATATTCTTTTAAAGATATTTGGGGTTCAATTTTTGCAAGAAAAACAGATGTCTCAGTTCAACACTGGTCTCTTTGAATTGATGACTAGCATCTCATTGGGTTCGCCCTGTGACATAGATGCAACAGTCACAGGCGTGATGTTCTCAAAGTGTCTTGCCTTCCTGCCAGCTACAAACAGTTTGTGAAATTCTTATCTAATCACCACTGGGACCAAGTTAAGCATCACTTGGCAAAAATTTGAATTTTCCTTTTGGGGTTAAGAAATCTAAACATAAAAACCAACAGTATGCATTAAACACTCTGCCAATTACGAGGCTACAGTGATGGTCATGAATAGCTATGAGAGGACCAGCACAAAAGAGCTTTACTCGAGGATGAGAAGAGTGACTGTATCAGGGAGCTGGACACACACAAATTATGTCCCTTTGACAAGAGGGACAGAATTACCAAGTGCTCAGTGTTTTGATAAAAAGAATAAAAAAAGATATTCCTTCAGTACTTTTTAACATCAATTAAGGGTTAATGTTGCTGAGAAAACCCCTCACTCTGCTTCAAGTTCTGTATAGAGCATTTCTTCAACCTGGCTACATCCTAGAGTGACCCAGCAAGGTTTTAAAAAATATCAAAATAAAATAAAAACAGTGCACTATACACAATAGCCAAATTATAAAATCAGCGGATTGAATGGATGAAAAAAATATGGTATATAAGCACAATAGAGTTTTACTCAGTCATCAAGAAGAATAACATTACGTTGGTCACTGGAAAACAGATAAAATTGGAGGTCATCATGGTAAGGGTGACAAGCTATCCCATAAAGACCAGTGTCACGTGTTTTCTCTTATTTGTAGAAGCTAGGGGGAAATGAAACAAGACAAAGCAAAGCAAAGCAAAACAAAACAAATGCCTACGTTCATGTAAGAAAAAGGGAAACTACTAGAGAGGTGGAAGGGGAAAGAAAATGAGAAGGGGGAGGGGGAATAACAGTGGTGGGGGGGTGAACATGATCAAAGTATATTATATGCATATATGGAAATGTCATGGTGAAACTTATTACTATGTACAATTTAGTATACACCAATAAAATTTTAAAAAATAAAAGTTACTTGCCAAAAAAAAAAAAAAAGCATTGTCTGGTTGTCCAAGGACATTTTATTTCTTTTCTCAAGTTTGGAGATCTTACTGTACAAATAAATCCACCTCCCAAATGGGCTGGTAAGAGTTTCACTTCCCAGCCTCCTGGGCAGTCAGGGCAGGACAGATGGTATGACTAATTATCCAACAGTCCATGCAAAAACTCAGTCCAGACATGAGCACAGAGAGGTGCTAGGTGCTAAGTGTGCCAGGTCTATCTTCTGAAAGAGTTAGGAGGTAATGGCAGGAAGTTTTGGAGTTCAGTCCTACTCAGTCCCTATGCATACCATGACAGGGGTCCTAAAGAGATGGCCACAGCACTTTCTCTGAAGACATTCCCAACTGTGTGAGGTTTTGCTAATTCTGTTCTCTTGGATCTCATAGCCAATACTTCAGAAGTTCTCTTGCACAGCACCCAGACCTGACTCTCTGTTGTGAGCACTTAATATCCTCTTGCAAATTATTTTTCTACTTAATCCAAGCAGAGTGGATACTGTTGTTTTCAGCTAGACTGTTGACTGACACTCTGAGATTCTGCCAAAGCCTGCCAGTGATCTGTATTCCTCCTCCAGCCCTGAGAGGATTATCATGTGGGCATTCACATTTTTCTTACCAGCTGAGTGCTGTTGGTTCACACATGTAATCCTAGCTATTTGGGAGGCTGAGCTCAGGAGAAACAAATTTTGAAGCCAGCCTGGGCAAATAGTTCAAGAGACCCCTCTCAACCAATAGTTGGGTATTCCTCGTCGTTCCAGCCATGGGAAAGATTATGGTCTAGACTGGACTGGGCAAAAAATAAGATTCTATCTCCAAAATAACCAGAGCAAAAAGGGATGGAGGTGTGGCTCAAGTGGTAGAGCATCTGTCTAGCAAGCATGAAGCCCTCAGTTCTAATCCTAGTACTGAAGAAAAAAGGAAGGAAGAGGGAAAGAGAGAGAGAGAAAAGGAAGGAAGAATGGAAGGAAGGAAGGAAGAAGAAAGAGAAAGCAAGCCTCAGATTTCTGGGACAACCTCATTTAGCAGCTGCCAGGAACGACTTCTTGCTCTAGATCATGTTAATGAATAAATACACTAATAGCAGCTTCCTTTTTACTTGTTGGCATTACTAGGTTATTTTGTTTAGTACTCTTTTCCAAAGAAAGCATTTTGTGTTTTTTTTTTTAATTCAAGGAAAGAGCATAGTTGGAAACAAGGAACATAGCGAAAAAGGAAATAAAAGAATCAGGTTGCCCATTTGTTTTGAATTTTAGATTAGTTAGCAGGTTGCTGGATATAAGAAACATGTCAGTCCCCTTTAGCCAACTTTATTGCCATAAGTTCATAATTCTTGGTTCATATTTACTGGGTTGGTAGAGCAACAGATGGTTCTTGACCTCAGGGGTTGTCTGCTGGAACTAGAAGGTAGCAGATAGAAAGGACTTTAAAGGTAGTTTCCTAGTCAAAATTGGGGAAGGATTGTTCATGAGTGTCTGTATATCTGCAGGTGTATTATACACAAAGATGGGGAAAATTGTGACAAAAATGTTTTCTCAAAGCCTGTAGTTTCTTTCATAGAATTTGTCAAACTCTCCAATTCCCTGATGAGAAATGTGGTCATGACTTAGACAAAGTCTAGGGTATTACTTAGGGCACATTTTTAAAACACTGATGTTTGTGGTAAATGAAAGCACCTTTAACCGGGGCAAATACCCACTGAAGTTCTGCTTCTTTTCTGTGTCTTTTATCAGAATGGGCAGAAAGCTGATTCGTTTCTTCCCCCCTTAGCTTTCCTTGGGATGTTTTTCACTCCTAGGATACAGGAGGGGTAATCTCAGTTTTTCCTTGACTCCTTTCTGCAGTCTTTCTTGGGGGACATGATCCTTGATCTGGGTGAATTTGAATAGTGCTGGGGTGACATGCTCCACAATGAGCTTTCTTCCTACTGCTGCGTCTACAGTCAACAGTCAAGTGCAAGTATGGATTTGGTGTGAAGGTAAAGAATAAGCCTCTCTGTTTTCTTTCTTCTGAGACTTTAGACAGCTGCCAGGCACTAGCAACTCTTGACATTATAGCCTCCTTCACTAAGGCTGTACATTGGAGTGGCTGAACTAGAATAGAATATAGGTTTTCCTGAAACAGCTACACAAAGTCCACTATAAGATATCTGTAACGTTCTCCAATGTATGAATTTAAAAATTTAAAAAGGTAACATTTAGTTGATGCCAAAAGGATGAAATATTATAGAAATACAATGTGAATATATTAGTATAGTATATATTACAGATCAAACCATGCATTTTCCTTGCATATTAACATTATTGTTCTACTTGAAAAATTTTGCAATAAATACAGCTCGTTATTTCATCTTGTAAACAGTTGAAAGTTAACTTTTATTGACTAACACAATCCTGCCCAAATAGTTGTATTTTTGACAAAATAACAGATAAACCAGAATTTACATGAATATTGAAAGGTATAAGAAAGATTATTAGGCCAATTTTTATTCTAATAATTTAATGAAAAAATTAACTTTTTTAAAAAAAAGAAGGAAGTTTACTAATGCAACTGAGATAAGAGTACTGTGTTTCTCATTCAATATCAGTGACTCACAGCATTTAGAAACGTATTTTTGGCTGTGCATGGTGGCATGCACTTGTAATCTCAGCATTCAGAAGAAAGGCAGAGGCAGGAGGACCCTATCTCAAAAAAATACTTTTTTTTAATTCAAAAAAGGATTTCTTCTCTCTGCTTATATTATATTACAGATTTTGATTATGGTCATTGGAGACTGACTCTAGAGAACAGGCATATGACTGAGTAAGGGGATAAATTGTATACTCACTGACTGAATGAGGATGCTATTTTTACTGCGTCAAAACACTGGTCTGTGTTAAGGAATTGATAACTTCAGCAAGTTATCAAGCCAAATAGATTTGTATGAGAATAATTTCTTAGAAATAAAGTACTTGAGGAATAACTTTTCAATAATTCTCTTTTCAGGCTGAAGAAATTCTTTTAGCTATTTTAAGTAATCCAGATTATCAGAGGGAAATAAAACAAAATATAAAACAACAGCAGTGACCACAATCTTTCTTCACATATCTTCCTATACTCATCCAAGCACTACAATTGTGTCCCATTTCTTTTGCATCCTATGATGATGTAAGATGATCCAATGTTTCCATGAGGTGACATGAGGTGAAGGACACGAGCATTACGATACTGAATAAGGGTTATTTGAACACAAGCACTGCAATACCACAGCAGTTGATTTAGCAGTGACTGAGATCATCAGTGATGACTAATGGGAAGGTAGCAGATCCAGTGAGGATACACTGGACAAAGGAAGGACTCGGACCTGGATGGGTTGTGGGTGATAGATGCTGGATTTCATCATCCTACTCAGAGTGATGCACATTTAAAATTATACATGCTTATTTCTAGAATCTTCCATTTAATATTTTCAGATGGTGGTTGACTGGGGGTAACTGAAACTGCAGGAATTGAAACCAAAGATTAGAAAGACTATCATTGTTTTATCATTGGTGCTTACATCTCAAATAGAATACCTTGAATATCTCTTCTGCACAGAAAAGAAAGATGCATATAAAATGAACGAACCATTTGTTTACTGTTGTGGTTATTGGTTTTCCTCCAAGAAGTTTATGTGGTTTAAGATAATCAAGTGAAATGAGATCCTTTTCTTTTTCGAATCTTATTACTAATTAAAAGAACTTACTTTTCCCATGGGATCTGAGTGCAAGATAAAGATGTCCTTAACTTTGTTCTTTGAACAGTAAATTCCCTTGAAACACAAGATCTTTCCATATGAGCCATTTATATGTTGCCATTACTGAAGTTGGTTTCAAGATAATCTTAATAATCTATTTTTAGTACTGGATAAAATGTGTATTCCCAGTGCAAAATCAAAATCTGCTGCTTATTATGCTAATGTGATATTTACAAGAGCCATCACCATGGTTTCCAGCTCAGAGTCCCTCAGTGTCTTAAGTCCTGGTCAGTGAAAAGTCAGACTCATAAACATGCAACTCTTACTTTTTAAAAAGACTGTCTTAAATAATAGAAGAAGCCTCAAAGAGAAGCAATTTTGATGTAGCAAATGCATCACTTGCAGAGAGATGCAAATGATAACTGTGGTTAACTCATAGATGTTTAGTAACTTAACCATTGGTGAGTAATAGGGGCTTTTATATAAAAAGTATATTTGCATAAAATAATATTCTATTTAATAAGTCCTCTGTGGTTCTATATTTTGTAATAATTAACACTAAGATGAACAAAAGCTTTCTACTTTCTACCTAGAAATTCTTTAATTTGTGATATTATATCCTCAAGCTTGGTCTTATTTAATAATATTTCAAGCTGTCAAAAATTTATAATTTAGAGATCTTATATAGAACAATTGGCTCTAGACAAAACATCCCGTCTCTGAAAGCAGCAGTGGTTGGATCACAGTGTCTGCATGTAACAGTATGCTACGTAACTAGAAGTTATTTGCTTTATACAGCAGGGAAATTAACTACAGCTAAATCTCTGTCAATGAGAAGATAGAAAAGACATGATCTTCATCTTTAAGCCCTCTGACAGTCATTTTATCACTTTTTATTTTTACTTTTTGCAGTGCAGGGATCAAACTCGTGACATCACATATTCTAAACAAGCACTTTACCACTGAGCTACATCCCATAGCGTCTTGCTATGTATCCCAGGCCTCAAACTCTCTATCCTCCTGCCTCAACTTCCCAAATGCTTGTATTATAGGTGTGTGCTACTGCACCCAATTCTGACAATCATTAAAAAGGTGTTTATTAGTTTATTAAAAGAATGACTGTAGTTAATGCACTGTTGATAGAGGCAATATTCTCCCCAAAGAAGATATTGTGATATAAGAGTAAGTGAGGCCAGTGTATAGCAAGCCAGATAATATAGGGGTCTAGAGACTATTGTAAGAATTTGGGGAAATATCCAAACAGAAATGGAAGGTGATTAATTTAGAGTTTTGAGTGGGAGAGTGAATTAATGTGAGATATACTCTCACTGTGCCATGCAGTCTTCACAGAGTAGAATGAAGGTGGGTATGGAGCACTATTAAGAAGGAATCCAGTAGTGTGGCTGCAGTGAAGATGAAATGATATTTAGGAATTAGTGAGTGATTGTTTATAAGGGTTGAGGAAGAAAGAAATACAAGATTTGAGGACTGGCTTCCAACTTGTACAGGTAGGTGGATGGTGAACCATTCCTTGAGGCGGCACACAATGGAGGAAAACTAGATTGAGGAAGACTAAGACTAAGGGTACAAAAGCAGGAGAGAGATTAGGAATTTGAAATTGAACATGATGTGCCTGTGAGATACGTGGAGAAGTTGGGTTGGCAGTAAGATACCACTTGCAAGAACATAGAAGAAAAATCGGGACTGGTGATAAAATTTGGAGTTGTAGGAGGGACAAAACCTAAGTCCCAGGCATGGATGAGGTAGCCATGCTAAAAATATCTAGAAGGATCCTGTAGTAAGCCTTGCATTATTCCACCTTTAAAAGTTTAGAAGGAGAGGCTGACGGCAGACAGGGAGGTTGCTGAAAAAAGAGGATTACATCACCAGGGAAGAGAACATTTCAAGATAGTGGGAGGGATTGTGTGGAATGTTACTGGGAATTCAAATACTAAGAGACAGCAAAAGTGCCATTGGATTTAGCTTTCTTGGGAGCTTTGAAGGTGGAGTCACTGTAAGTGAGATTAAAGTTCACTGAGATACAGGAGAGGAGGAAATGGAAATAAGCATGGTCAACTTCACCAGGAAGGAGTAAGAGAGAAAGAGAAAGAACAACTGTTGAAGCAGGGCTCTGGTGTTTCCTATCTGTAATCCTAGCTACATGGGAGGCTGAGGTCCAGAGGATCATGTTTCCAAGCCAGCCTGGGGAAGAGACTTTGAGAGACTCCATCTCAACAAAAAAAGGCTGGATGTGGTGGTGTGTGCCTGTCATCCCAATGATTGTGGAAAGCATAAAATAGGAAAATCACAGGCCAGCCTATGCAAAAAGTGATACCCTGTCTCCAGAATAACCAGAGCACAAAAAGACTGGGGGTGTGACTCAAGAAGTACAGTGTCTGCCTAGCAAGTGTGAAGCCCTGAATTCAAACCTCAGTACCACCACTCAAAAAACAAAACAAAACTTGTTGGAGAGGTAAGGAGGGTTAAGAAGGTAGATCCCAGCAGGTGCTGGTGGGTAAGGCCTGAAGTCTTAACTACTCAGGAGGAAGAGATCAGGAAGCAAATAGTTCCCTAGACCCTATCTTGAAAGAAAAATACCATCACCAAAAAGGGCTGTTGGACTGGCTCAAGGTGTAGACCCTGAGTTCAAACCCCAGGGCTGAGGAAAAAAAAGGTAGACCCCACTGTAGAGGGAAGGCAGGAGAACAGAGCCACCCTGGACTGCCCTTTGTAGTTAGCAATGAAACATTATATCATTCAGAAGAGAAGTTAAAGATGAGGGAAAATGAAATAGATCTATAGGGTTGGTCACAGAAACGTGAGAAAGGTTTTGGGTTGATTGGAAATATCACTCAACTGACACCATCGCCTACTTCGCAATTCAGAACGCTCTCAAATTTTTTTACAAAGTCCTAACTTATCTATATCTTCTCTTGGGACAATCAATGGCATACAACCAGTAACCCTCATCTACTATCATTCCATCTGACCTAACTAGCTCTTTCTCTCTCCCTCTGTCTCCTAAATAGAATGAAGAAGTCATTTTGGTGGCTAATGAAAACAGAAAGAGGCACTGTCACTCTTACATTTTCCATAGATGAAGTTTTAGTATCCACTCTTAATGGGAAAGGTAGCAATGTCCTCAAAACTCATAATGGTTTGCTTCCTTTTGACTCAAGGACAAGAAACTTCACTGCCCCTCCGCCCCTCCCCCTTTTTAAAATAAAAAATACAAGACATAAATTTGACCTCAACAGTGACAAAACTGACATTTAGTTCTCCCTTTTACTTGTGCCTGTCTGGATGCCAAGGATTAGATCATCTCTCTGTGGGAAATTACAATTCCTTTAGGGATTAATTCAATTGAAATGATAAAAAAAAAAAACTGAGAGGGAGGGTTGTTTTCAGCACCTACATCAAAGGAGAAGAACTTTAACTAAATTCATGTTTCATGTCTGGAGGGCAGGAAACTTTGAGGTTTAAAGTGGTTAGTGATGCTTCCTGGAAACTCTAGATCATAGAGGATTTTCTAGTTCTCTGCTCTCTCTCCAAAAGAGATGCTTGCATTTTTCTTCTCAAGATAGATCAGATAGTGCTTGGATCTGAGTCACACCCTCATGGATATACCCAGGTTGCGGGTACCCACTGTGGCTGTGACTTGGACACATGAAAGTCCCTGCACATTGATCATGACAACCATTTCCCTTTCTCTCCAGAAAGACCCTCATCGTTCAAGAATAAGTGATCTATATTAAGTTAAAAGAAACCTAATGTCTGCTCTAAATAACAGACATGACAGTATAAATTATATCTGCTGTTCATAAGCTAGGGAATTATATTATGTAAGGTGGTGAGTGCAAAATGCTTAGTTAGAGAATGACACATGCTCACTAAATGCTAACTCTGATGAAGAAAATGTTAAATGACTGGAAGAGCCATCTGTAGTGGACCAAGAACACCATAGAACCTTCCTTGTTTCAATGATCCACAACAGTCTTTTACAGGTTAGGTATCCCTTATCCAAAATGCCTGGGACCCAAAGTGCTTTACATTTTGGATTTTTTCAGGTTTTCTAATATTTTCACAAACTTTACTGATTGAGCATCCCTAATCTAAAAAATCCAAAATCCAAAATGCTCTAACCCAAACATTTTCAGTGCTTGCTCATGCATTCCAAATTTTCAGATTAGGGGTGCTCAACTGGTGTGCTCTACTCCTGAGTCAGTGTCCACCACTAAATTTTAATCATTTTACATATTTTTAAACAGAAGTAATTTTATTTATGTCACATATTCCAGCACTGATAAATAAAAGTATAATGTGAGTGCAATAAACTTGAACCACATAAACAATTTAAAAATTTTTCGTAGCCATACAAAACAAGAGACACAAAACAGATAAAGTTAATGTTAATATTTTAAATAGCGTATCTGTTATATTCCAGTTTTATTATTATGTTTTAATAATACTTTGTTGTGTATAGCTTTTCTTCATACTATATCTGTGTTTATTTTGCTTACAGCACATTCAGTTTAGAGGAGTCACATTTCCAGTGCTCCAGCAGTCACCAGCAGCTCATTTACTCAGCAGTGCAGGTCCATATTTCACATGGATAATCTCATTAAATCCATTTCTTGGTGAAGGGTAATTATTATTATTTTTGCCATTTTACAGATGCAAGAAGCGGTCATACACAGGTTACAGCTACTGATCTGTGTGAAAGTGATAGGATCAGGTCTCAAACATGAAGAGTATGACTGAAAGTCTTGATCTTTAAACATTGTCATATGGCTTCCAAGATGTTTGGAAAAAGGATCTTATGCAAAAAGACCTTGAAAATCCCAGTAAACTTCTGCAAACACATTCTTTTATTACTTCCCTTGGTTCTTCCTTGATTCTGGTGGTTCCCAGAATCCTCGGTCTTCCTTGGCTTACAACTGTATCACTCCATCCTCTGCCTTTGTCATCATATGACCTTGCTCTCTCTGTGTGTGCGCCTCTGTGTGTCTTTCCCTTCTTCTTAGGAGGACACCAGCTATATTGCATTTAAGGCTTCTCTATTCCAGTATGAATATGTACAGAGACTTTATTTCAAAATAAGGTCATATTTTGAGGTTCCATTTTGACATAGATTTTGGTGGGGGCAGGGCATAAATGAAATGAATGAATTTCTACAAGTAGATATGTGTGCTTGTATCAGATGCTCTGCAGGGCACTGGGATTACAACAGTGACTGAGACGTGCTTAGTCCTTGCTCTCCATTAACCAACCAATTACTATTCACTCATGGAGACCGAAAACAGACATGAAGAAAAAAACTGCACAAAATTGTTCCTGGGTAACAAATGCCTAAACAGAATTGAGAAGGAGGAAAGGCAGTTGAGGCTCACCTTTTAAGAAGCAAACTCCTTGGTAGATGGAGCTGAATGTAATGCATGTTTGAATCTCTGGTGCCTGACACGTGGGTGATGATGAAAGACTGGATGTAAATGAAAAATGTCAGTCATTTCATTGTAGAAATGAGATTAAAAGAACTTGGCAAGAAGGTCACATTCTTATTTTGATATTATTCATATTGGCTGAAGAAAAAAAAACACTTATTTAATTTTTTCTTTTTCTTGCAGTGCTAGGGATCAAACCAAGTGTTCTGCACATGCTAGACAATCATTCTAACACTGAGCTGCATACCCAGCTCTAAGACCAGTTATTTATAACTAGAGAAGATTTCAAATCCTGACCCAACTTTCTTTAATATGTCTTGTCTCTTTCACTTCTACTTATGGCATCACTTTCTTGACTCATGTCAGATAAATCTTGCATTGAACTACTTTTTTCATGCTCATTGGGAATAGTTATTTGGTTTTTTTATATTAAATAATAAAATCAACTAGTTTTAATAAATCTGCATTGTCTTTTATGAATTTATTATGTTTACTTGGGTATTCATATTTTCATTATATTATTTTGGGTTTAAGCTTGACCTTTGTACAAATTAGGTCCTGTAAGGCTGTGAGAGCAATTCAGTGACTTAAAAATCTTAATTTTTGTATAGGAGTAAGAGGAACAAAATGAAGCCAACATTGTCAGGATACAGAAACAGTGCTTACAGATGTCAGCTGAGAGAGAATAACAGTGTTACTTTTGTAGTTGCAAGATGTCTTTCTTTCTTTCCTTCCTTCCCTCTTTCTTTTCTTCCTTCCTTCCCTCCTTTCTTTCTTTTCTTCCTTCCTCCTTCCTTCCTTTCTCTCTCTTTTTCTCTTTCTATCTTTCTCTCTCTCTCTCTCCCTCCCTCTCCCTCTCTCTCTCTCTCTGTCTCTCTCTGTCTCTCTCTCTCTCTCCCTCTCTTTCTCTCTTACACTCTCCCACCCTCCTCTCTTTCTTTCTTCTTTTGGTCTATATTCAGACATGATTACAGAGTGGTTTTATTTGCATCTGGTTCCATTACAATCATAGTGTAACATCAAATGATGTTGAAACTTTGTTGTTTATGTTTACAGGGAAAACTGTGGGGCATTACTAGCTATCAGTTGCCCGAGCCTTTGTTTCATTTTCAGTGCAGACATGTCCTGGCCTTGCCAGTTAGCTTTCCTCCCTCCCTATGTTAGGGAGTCCTTTCAATTAAGCTTTTGTTTATCCTTGCAGCATTTCTTCTTTGCCAATGAAATCATACATATTCTTATGTCCCTTCATAAACAAAAAGTTGCATGTCCCATACAGTGTCTTACAGAATTCTTGGTTTTCTCATTGATATGCAGTGGAGATCTTTCCATGAGTGCACACAAGTCTCTCATTCTTTTTTATGGCTTAATAGTACTCCATTGTCTGGATGTATCACAGCTATCACAGAATTTTAGCATCTTAACACCCAATTCCTTGAACCCCTAAAATAACACTGTGGATGAATGCTTATTTGTAATATGTTGAGCTGACATTTAAATGCATTTGTAGACCACAGCTTTGTACACCAGAGTCAAGACAAGTGTGAGAGACACTTGGACGAACTGGTTTCTGTTCTTTCCCATAGCACTTTTCTTAATAAGTCACTTAAACTCTCTGAGCCTCAGTTTCTACAGCTGTAAAAATAAGGGATTGACCAAAAATTGAGGTCCCATCAAATTTTGTCCTTTTGATCTTTCCCCGGTAGCTGAAAACCAACAGTCTTCTTGTAGACATTTAACACCCTAACTCTACAGAAGAAACAAGCCCTGATCTGTAGCATCTGCTGATTTCCATGGTCAATTTGAAGCTGCTTATAGCTTAACAGTTTGCAAAATTTCCAAAAATTCAACAAGTGGTTCATGGAGCAGGAAAAATATTTAAAAATGAATCTGCCTGCATTCAGACATTGTGACCTCTCAGAAGGAAGGTGTACTCTAAAAGTTTAAGTTGTAGGAGAAACTAAAGAGCATTATTTTGGTACTTGGTATGTAGGTCTTCTGCCTTTCTTTCTCTCTTTCGGTGAATCACATCGCAAATATGTACTCACAGACATGTTTTCATTCAGCTCAACTAATTCAAGCATGAGAAAAAATCTTCAAGATCCTACAAAGATGGCTAATATAACAGATATCTCTGAGAAATAGGCCCACAGATTTCAAAATCTGGCTTTCCATTTTATTGCTCATGTGTAAAGCCCACAACAAAAGTGAAATTAGAAAACACCCGGAAGTCTAATTCCTCTATATGAGAATTAAGTTTGTTTTGTTTTAAAGAAGGTCATTTTGTCTCTCCTCCCACGCCCCAAAGAAGCCGACCATACCAGCACACAAGAAATTAATTACCCAGGAGGACCAGGTGCAAACAGTTAGCCGGTTGCCATGGGAACAGAAGCTATACATCTTGGAATTTTCAGTACAGTCTCTTATTTCATTAACTCTTATTTTCATAAAGGCCATTCATAAAAATATAAACACTGCATGATTTGATTACTTGGATGTATACATTAATCATAAACAGGAAAAATGCTTTGCCAAATAATGAACACTCATCTTCCTTAAAGAAATTTAAAAATAGAATTGAATTAGTTAAGAAAAATCCTGAGGTATTTAAAGATTCTGTTGGGAAAAACAGAAACAAAAAACTTCTGGAATCTTCTGACTCTTGAAGAATGGTGCTGGTAGGCCTGAAGGGAGTCAAAGTTTAGCCCAAAATGAGAGGTACAGCAGCTATCATCCAAAAAGATTTTATTATAAATTCTGTCCAAATTAGTTTATTTTCATTTCTTCTGAAGAGATCCCATTGTTAGCCTGAATCTCCAAAATTTAATTCCCTTAAAAAAGACACATGTGTAATCTCATTATTCAAATAGGTTTTAAGCTATTCCATACAACTAAAGTTAGTTAACATTAGCTAACTTTGTGAATGTTGGTGCCTTAGTTCTGACAAATGTACTCTAACTGTTAACATAGGAGTTGCCATTAAGAGAAAGAATGCAAGGAGTCTCTGGGAATGCTTAAAATTTCATTTCCATGTTTTTCTGTAAACTTAACAGTATTCCAAAATAAAGAATTCATTAGCAAATAATTTGTGGTCATTAATTGAGGTGGGTCAATTAATTTTAGTTGTGGTATTGATTCAATTCTGTTGGCAATAGAAATTTGTGAAAATTTGGAAATCTGACTTTACTTTGGGCTTTTATATTAAATATTAAGCATCTGCTAGTGAATAATCCAAACCTACAGCTTTTGGACTGATTTTACTCTCTTTTATATCATCTATAACTTTAGCAATGTGATAACTTCATTTTGAACAAATTACTGTGGAGATTAAATGATGGCATTGTCTATCTTTGAAGCACTGACTTGCTTATCTTCAAATGTCTGATCCACCATCATTGTACATGATTTCCTAGAGGCCAAATATTTCCATATCACTCTTTTATTAAGTCAATCCCATATGATACTGACTGACACATTTACAATACATTCCTATTTGCCCTCATTTGAAAAAAATCCTCCCCTCAACTTCTTAGGGCAAATAGAATGTATGCTTTAAATGGCTGAAATACCTTTTGATACTAACAACCTTTTAAATTTTGCAAAGAATTTGCTAGGATGTATCAGTGCTTTGACTTCTTTTGGACATATGCTAATAAAACTTCATTCTGCAATTCATATTTAATATCAAAAGAAATTTATTGTGTATAGAAAAGCTTTTGATATACAGTGCCTAATATATATTTATTAGATGATGAAATGAACTTAGTAGTTAAATTTGATGTTTTCATATTTGTTACTAAAAAAATTTACTTGAAAATATAGGCCTAACCTGTATATAGGAAAGGTTATTCCTAGGTACACATTTATCAAAGAGCAATTACTGGGCAATACAATTGAGTACATGACATATCAATATTATATAACTCCCAAATCAGAGCCAGTTTGGCTTATGTCTCCCTCAGAGTTTGGAACTTTATGAGTTCTCTTCCTTTTGACCTGGGCTTTGGTTCTGACCCCACAAAGACTCCCAGGTTGAAATATACAAGAGAGATGAGAGGTGAAAGGTTGAGATTCTTAATATATAAGGTTATTTAAAAATCAATAAAAGGACACTTTTGGTCAAGATAAAATGACAAGGACTGGATTTTCCCTACAGCATGTAAGAACCAAAACATCAAGAAAAATATGAAACAATGATTTTTAAGGTATTGGACATCAGGAAACAAAAGACAGTGATCTTTGAAAAATGGGAAACAAGTGAGATGAGATTTACTATGACCCCAGTTTACAGACTGAATGGAAATTTCAGGAATCTGCATGGGGAAGGAGAATCAAAGTAGAGACCAGAAGTCCACCTGAGTTGAGAGAATGGAGACAGGCCCTCAGATGGCTAGTTTATACAAGGTTGAGACCAGAAAGAAGAAGTTAACACAGAACTCTGGAGCTCTCCAGAGGGTTCCCTTTGAGTCCTCAGCTGAGGACTGAGCAAGGCCTGCTTGTAAGGCATTACATAAAATCAGAAGAAAACCCACATAAAAGGATATAGAGGAACACTGCCTCTGTAATAAGATATAGAGGAATTTTTACAGCTGGGAATAGTTCATGCTCCAACAAGCCAAAGTGGAACCCCTCAGAATTCATGGGGTCTCTAGAGTATTAGGAGACTTTGCTCAGTAAAATGAGTAGGGTAAAAATAGCTTTCAGTACTTGGGAAAAATTAGGTCTAGACTAAGCATCTTTAGGAACTTCCTGACAAAGCTTAAAAGCAAGATCTGAAATGGTTAAAAATTGTGTTTCAAGAGTCTAGCAATGGTGCCTCACACCTGTAATCCTATCTACTTGGAAGACTGAGATGGGAGGATCTTGGTTCAATGCAACCCAGTGTAAATAGTCCATGAAATCCTATTTCCAAAAATCCTGAGCAAAAATGGAGTGGAAATGTGGCTCAA
Organism: Castor canadensis; assembly: GCF_047511655.1. NCBI lineage: Eukaryota > Metazoa > Chordata > Mammalia > Rodentia > Castoridae > Castor > Castor canadensis. The sequence continues at coordinate 171,450,272 of NC_133389.1, read as the reverse complement.
GTGGCAGAGTGCCTGCTTTGCAAGTGTGGAGCCCTGAGTTCAAAACCCACTCCCACCAAAAAGAAAAAAAATTGTTTTTAAGTAACTGAACTATGCTTCAAATCAAAGCCCAAAAATATTTGTAGGGATACAAAAATATCCAGCACCTAACAAAATCAAATCACAATGTGTGTCCCTCAACTAAAGCATATTAAAAATGTGATCCTTCATGATAAAAATATTAATTGATACCAACAAGAAATGACATAGGTGAAAAAGTACAGTAGACAACAATGTTAAAGATTATTATCACTGTTTCCATATGAGAAGAAACTAAAGATTAAACCCAGAAGATATAAAGACAGGCATAAAAAAACCACAAGTTTAAAGTTCTAGAAATGAAAACTACAATGTCTGAGGTGAACAGCATAGCAGATTAATAGCAAATTAGATCCTGCACAAGAAAAGATGAATGCCATGGAAAGCAAAGAACCCTAACATACACTAACATGGATAAATATGAAAGCCTTCTTATTGAAATTTTTTAAAAAGATAATTATCTAAAGCAAAAATAATTGCAATGTATATGGAATTTATGGCAAACATGGAAGCAAAGTGTATGACAAAATTAGGCAAAGGTCAGGAGCAGAGAAGTGTCCTAAGGTTTTTATACCACATATTAAAGGCTATGGTATCACCTGAAAGTAGAGTGTGATAAATGAAATACAACTTCTATAAAACATAAAACAACTACTATGATAACACAAAAAGCATTATAACTAACAAGCTATCAAAGGAGACTAAAAGGAATCATCAGAAATACTCAGAAAATGCAACAGAAGGAGAAAAATCAAAGAAAGGGAACAGAGAACAGAAGGGACAAATAGAAACCCAAGGCAAGACGGTTGATTTGAACCTCAACCATTATCACTGCTAATGTTAAGCACAGGATGCCAGCATCCTAATTAGGAAGCAGAGATTTTCATATTGGATTTAAAAGTAGACCCAAATATATACAAGAAACATGATTTAAATATAAAGACACGACATTAAAAATAGAAGACGGGAAAAGATCTACAATGCTCTTTATGATCAACTGACATAACCTACATACTGAACACTAGCGGAATGGTTAAATAAATTATGGAATATTCATAAGATACAATATCTACCGTTATTAACAATGGCACATCATTGAATTTGGAAATAATCACAATCAACTAAGTGAATGGTATAATGTGGGAAAAACATTAGGGAAAAGTTCCTCCAACATACTAGTGGTGATTATCTGATTTGGAGCGGTTTTTGTTGACCTGTATTATACGTCACTCATTGTTAATAATAACTTTTAAAAATTACCTGCCACACTGACAACCAGGACTATGTGTCTTCTCCTCAAGCTCCAAACATAGAAAGTGGGTTGTGGTTTTAGCAGTTCCCACTGTCAATCGAAACATTTTAGTTTTCTGAAAAATCTACTTTGGGATGACACAGTATTTCTCCCCTGCTATCTGGCATTTTCCTGTACCCACACTTGAAATATGACTTATATATCCTAGTTCAATAAAGACCAGTGCTTCTCAGTCTCTATGGTGGAAGTTTTTTTTCTTTTTAAGTCCAATTTATCTTCAACTTGGAACTGAATGAGACACTTCTATGTAGAATACATGCTTCGATATAGCAATATTGAGTTGTGAGACTGGTGTGGTAGCACTCACACCACGCCTGAAATCTGAGCTACTCAGGAGGCAGAGGCAGAAGGATTTCACATTTGAGGCCAGTCCAGACTAAGTTTATAAGACCCTATCTCAACAACAAAATACAAACAAAAGAGTTGGGGACATGGCTCAAATGATAGAGAGCTCATGTGCCCGGCCCTGGCTTAGTCCCAGTACTACAAAAATAAATAAATAAGGATATGAAGTGGCTATAAATGTTTCTTGATGCTTAATTTTAGTTTCTGTACTAACACTGGTTACAAAAGGTTTGTGGACCACACCTGAAGCAGCACTGGTATAAACAGCCATCACTGTGCAGTGGATTTCTCATTGGTGCTGTTAACTGGCCCTAAATCATTTGGTGATCACTAAGTTCAATGCTAACCTGTTGATAGAGGTTAGTAAATGACAGAAAACTTAAAAACAAGCTATAAAGTAGAAGCATGAATGAGGACAGACTTGGATTGGTAATAATTAAGCCTCATTTGCTTGCAAATGCCTCATCTTAAAACAGTGCCTCCTCCCCCCCCACTCCGTGGCTGCTCCCCGTTTCTGTGATTCTGAATATGTGTTTTCATATTTTGAATGTATATTTTTCATGCTAATGAGTAACACAGTGACCTAATTTACTTTATTTTAAATGCATGCTGTAGAGAAGATCTTGCCCTCTTGTGTTTAATTTTTACTTCCCTTTGGAAGTCATTTTTATTTTGAATCAGTAGAATCTATTGATCCCATTTTAAGAAGAAAGGCCATAGGAGAAAGTTTGCTTTATAAAATCTTGATTCACAGCTAACTACCAAATCTGTTCCACATATTAAGGAATTTTTTTAGCAGTACTAGGATTTGAACTCAGGGTGTCACACTTGCTAGGCAGGCACTCTCCACTTCCAGCAATACTTCCAGCCCTTTTTGCTCCAGTTATTTTGGAGATAGGGTCTTGCTTTATGCCTGGACCATTGTCCTCTTATTTTAAGCTCCCTGCCATCACTGGGATAACATGCACACACTACCACACCTGGTTATTCCTTCAGATGGGGGTTCACAAATTTTTTTGCCCAGGCTGGCCTCAAACCAGGTTCCTCCCAACCTCAATCTTCTAAATAGCTAGGATTACATCTGTAAGCCACTGGTGCCAGCTTTTTTTTTTTTTTTTTTCCAATTTCTATTCTCCTTCAAACTCTTTCTATAGACTTGCAAAATATTAAGGATAAAGGGAAGTAATTTGTATTCTCTCTGGTGAAATTGTTTTCATTTATTTTCATAGGATTCCATGACATAGGTGAATAAGATTTATTTTATTTTTTTTACTTTATATATATATATATATTTTTTTTTTTTTTTTGTCAATTCTGTGGCCAACCCTAGCAAATAACATCAACATAGTTGGGCTAAATCTTATTTTTCCAGGATGTGTAACTAATTCTCATTCCTGTTTCTATTGGCAGATAGTTCCATTTTTATCTTCAAAGAATGAACCATTTTTCTGTCTCCTAACAGCAGTGAAACAGAAAATATTTTGTTAAAAAAATTCTCCTAGTCAAACCAGAACTTCTCACATTTCTTTGCTTCTTACAATTTTGTCAAGTTATAGGTAGAGTTGTAGTTTATCTTAAAAGTCTGGGTAGTCTATTTAGGATTCACAAATCTATCAAATATTTAAGTGCTAGGAATATTCATATCTAGATAAGGGTATACCACACAAGTGAGAGCAAAGGAAAGACACCCAACTGGCTAATGGGAAATAAGATTTTTCTGAATTTTGGCAAAGTCACGCCACTTCCCTCAATTTAATCTAGAAAAAAAACCCTACAAAATCAAGTTCTAGAAATCTTTTTACACTTGAGGTTTAGAATGACAATGTTAGCATCTTTGCCATAGTAGACAACAATCCATTCTGCAGGAGCGAAGTTTTAAGTTGCCTGCTTACAACCAGGGATGTAAATTTGTCCCTGCAATATCCAGACACTGACTTAAGATATTAAGTACTTTGCAGTTTACTAATGTCTGAGGCAATGCCTAAGCTTTTTGCAATTCATTTTTTATTAAATACTACACATTTTCCTTTAATTACAAAAATTTCTATAAATTTTGTGTGAAAATAATTTTTCCTATTGCTTTCCGGTCTGACCAATTCTTATAACACACCCTTCTAATATTTCTCTTGCTAATACTTTATTTATTAGTATTTTATAAAACTTTCTGTTTATTAGTTTTTTCTTTTCCTCCAGCAAGAATCCTGCCAATGTAGATTATTTATAGTGTGGAGTGTATGTGAAGTGCCATCATACAATTTGGGATTTTCACTAATACTGTCTTCCTTGGACGAGTGCTCTGATGTTCGAAAAATGGAAAATTACCAGGACTGGGGAGGAGGCAGAATTGAAGGAGGGAGAGGTAGAAAAAAGGGGGTGCAAGTCTTTCTTCCTATGTCCTGTGAGTTATAAGATGAAGGCAAAGCCCTCATATATCCCATTCCTATTCACCTTCAAATAACTTTAGCAACCAAGACCTGAAAATATTTAATTAGTTCCCTCATTTTCACACACACACCCAGACACCACTTAATTCAGGTCCTCCTCATCTGTCACCTGAATTCTTGTCATAGCCTGGTAATTGGTCTTCTTGCTTGATCTATAATCCATCTTCTACTGGTTAACAGAAGGATTTTACTTGGAACAAATTGCAAATTCGTGGCAAAGTTAATCATATTTACCCCCATATTAAAAATCTTCAGAGAAGGGCCTTAATTTCTCCTGGCCTCACAATAAAGATCAATCTATTTTAGATGCTGTGGTAACCCAAAGTGAGGGCATGGAGAAGGAACTAAAACTCCTCAGCCCAGAAGAAACCCCTTCCTTCTGATCACCTGCTATTGGCTAGGACTCAATCACATGGTCACACTTGAATAGGATGCTGGGAAATGTAGTCCATGAATGTGCCTGAGGCGATGAGAATATTTTTGGGAAGATGGCTAACCTTCTTTGCCACACAGTGTATTGTTTTTAAAAATTCCTTAGCAACCGTGATAAATATTCATTAATACAGAGTGTTTCTCTCTAGCAGAAGAAAGAGAATTGGCATTTTTTGAATGTCTACAATGTGCTTAGCATAGTTTTTGTAGGGGAGAGACTTAGTCTTACTCATCTATCTCCTGAATTTAGAAGATCATCTAGCACATAAATACTCCAAAAAAGTCTTTGTTAAACTGGACTTTATAAACATGTGGAATTTAAAAAAACATATATGGGAATCATAGCAACAGGTTTTTGCAACCTTGTTCATGTTTTCTTTTACTCTGCTTTTATCCCTCATAGTTGTACTTTTCCCCCTTTACTTTTTCTACTGCATTACCTTGATTTTTAGTACTTTTCTGCTCTGCTGCTAATTAAAACAAGCAGCTAAGGCTGAAGGTGTGGCTCAAGAGGCAGAGTACTTGCTTAGCAAATAGAAGACCCTGAGTTCAAACCACAATACTGAAAAAAAAACAAGTGGTTAACTTGAAGGTAAGGGTTACTATTCTTCAATGATGACCTCATACTTCCTTTGGTTGGTTCTGCCCTTACCAGAAAAATGATTCAAAAAAGTTGTGATTTTTATATATTTGATTGCTGACGACTAAAGATGGTTTTTCTGGGTCATTTCTTAAGGACAGCATTTTGAAGGAAAGTGGGAATTGATGAACAAGTCTTCACCTTTCTAGACAAAGGAGTTTCCTTCAAATTATGAAGGAGCTTGTGCTTACTCATTCCTCCTTGTTGTAAAAACAGTTCATAGCTATTTAGAGTTGAAATGTGGCTCAAATGTTCTGGTTGATCTTGATGCCTTTTAGAGTGAGGAGGGGTGAGGAGGAGCAGCCTCATATTCTGGAAGGTTTAGAGAAAGAAGTTGTTAGCAATGCGTAGCAAAGAGTTAAAGGAGAAGGAATGATGGTCTGGAAAAGAATGGGCTTCTTGTTGGCCAGCACAAGGAGCCAGGTCAGCCCTGACATCAATGAAAAGACATCTGTTGAAGCCAGAGCAACCTCGCATCCAGAGAGGAAGTGAGAATCTACTGATTCACACAGGAACTGTCACTGAGCAGCAGTAGGAATAACCCTGGTTTTCCATTTCCTGACTCCCGCCTTGGATCTATGAAGTGCCAGTGCCATTTGTAATTGGGCCCTATGTTGTTCAGGCTTGGTCAGGAGAGGGCAGGCTCCCAGGCTTACAGGGAAGAGAGGTCCAAAAGCCACCAACAGGCCATTCTCTGTCCCCTGAAGAATGCAGCTTGCTCGCTTTGTCTTCATGCTTCTGGGGTTATGAGTGGCACCTCCATGTGTTTCCCAGTGCTTTCCAGTCCTGGAGTGAGCCAGGATTTCCTTTGTACAGGGCAGGATTCTCATCCTAGAGTGTACACATTCATAGCCAGCCACCTTGGCAAGAGGCACTAACCTGCATCTCCTATTCTGTAGACACAGTTGTCAAATTTCATGAGATGGGAATGATGTTCATGATAGGAAACGTGTTTCTCAACTAGACTTCATCTATGGCAAATGCCATCCTTATAATAGTCCTGGAACTATCTCTGGCTTCATACTTCAATATTGAATGTCTATTCCCATATCCTTTAAAATTTTTTGAAGTAAGAGTCTTAAAGAAGCACAGATTTGTGTAAAGCTGGATTCAACCCTTTCTCTGCCTACACCTGCCTCTGCGTAGCCTGGGGGTAGAAGGTGTTTCTTCTGGTTAAGAATCATTGAGAGAAGCCTGGACAGGGAAGTGAGAGGTATTGAACTATGAACTCTATTTAGGGAACTGAGTGACAATATTAGAAGTGTCAACTTTAGTGACAATTTCAATCATTTATCTCTTAAGAATTCAGTAAGAACTAGTCTGTCAAGTTATTTTTTCATGTTTCCAGTCACAATTTTTTTAGCTACTTTATAAATGTTCCTCGAGACAATTCCTGTCAATTAGCTCTGTCTCCAAGCTGTGGACTGAATGTTTATCATAAAGACAGGTCATTTGTGGTTCCAAATGCAGGATTTAGCTGTGGAATCTGTTTAGATATCCCAGAGTGACTCTAACTAGCTTACAGAGCTGGATAAACTGTCTAGATATGAAGTGATAAAAATGGTCAAGGAATAATTTGGATGATATATCCAAGAAAACTCTTGCAAAAGAAAAGTGTGTTTAGAGGAAACATAGAAAGGGAATTTTCAAATATTATTTTACTAATACTGCCATGAAAACTTTTTTAAGCTAACAGGAAATGCATCTGAAAGTTGTTTATCCTAACAGCCTGAGAAGGCATGTGGGATGGATGAATAAGTCCTGCTGTTTTTCAGAATTACCTCACCCTCGATGTTGGCAGTGCCACATAGCAGAGCCCTAGGCATTACCACCCCCGCCCCCCCACCCGCCACGTCTGACATGGACCAAAGTTCTCCCTTAGATTTGTGAATGTTGGGAAACAGTCTCTGTCTTTGGTTTAATAAAAGTCATACCAGAGCAAGACAAAGAAGGAAAAGTGAGACATTCATGCAGCATTAAACAGGCATTCATTCTCTTTCTTTATTCAATAACTTCTTAAATTTTTTCATATTGAAGCTGAGTGTGGTGGCACACTTGAGTGCTAATCCTAGCACTCAAGAGGTTGAAATGAGAGGATCCTGAGTTCAAGGCCATCCTGGATGACACAGTGAGTTCCAGGAACTACATAGTGAAATACTGCCTCAAAACAAAATTTTAAAAATTTTAAAAATTTTCACATTGCAAAAATGAGGTTCTCAGAGACAGAAGTGATCTACTGTAGTAGAATGATCATAGCCAGGAAAGAGGAAATAATAAGGAAAACAGGAGATTAGGGTTCAATTGCTGGCTTTCACTCTATCTGTGTGAATTTGGGTGAGCCATTTGCCCTCTCTGAGTCTCTGTCCCTTCACCTGTTAAGTCAGGAGATTGTGCTTACCTCACAATATTGTGGTGGCAATTCAGGTAATGTGCTTAACGTGGAATATTATATCCAGTTGACACAGTTGTCTGTGTCCCTTTTTCTAGATACTAGAATTCACTTTGCATGGCTATTCTTGATACCATATGAGTCCTTTTTCTCCTTCCCTCAACATTCATCTTGAGTTGTAGAAAAAGGGAATTAAATATCTGAGTCAAGCAATTATATATACTTTAAGAATGAAGACATAAGTTTCTCTCGTATATTTTTTTGAACTTTGATATACGATCCTATGAAACAGCTACACTTTATGGGTCATAAGTCTGGCTTATCACTACTGAACTTTCTTGAACTAGCTTCAAAAATATGATTTATTTTCCCTCTACTCAACTATATATTATTGATTACATAATTTTTCTCCCCAACATTTTTGACAGTCTCTGTTTCACTACATGATAGAAACCTTTGCTCAAAAAGGTGCCAAATTGTCACAACTCTAATAAATCTCTCCCTAATCTATCTTACTTTGATCAAGGATTTGGCTCAATCTAACAGAGCAATTCCATCCTTAGTCGGCCACTAGCCTTCAGGGAAGTCACTCAGGAAAATCTGTGTTCTCTTTCTCGTGACTATGAGTATATATAACTAGCTAAAATTCATGTACAGAGAGCGCTTAAAATCTTTCCCACATCAATATTCTATCTTAGATTCCAGTAAGATTTCTTGGCCTCCATAAGTAAGCAGTTTGGATAAAAATAATATGAACATAGGGTTTTGCTTATTAAAAAAGATGACTCAGAATGTCAATTTGTGGTTCACTGAATGAGAAAATGGCCTCAATTCTATATTCCTCCCTGCATTTGTACCCTTCAGCAATGTGGCGTTGCCACTACTTCCATCAAAAGAGTGGTTCGTTTTCTTGTTCCTTCAATCTGGACTGCTCTCTTGATTTACTTTGGTCGATAGTGGTCTCACCTCTAATGTAAGCTATCTACGGCTTACACATCTACCCTGCATTCCTTGTACCCCAGGAATAAGCCTAGGCTAGCTTACTGGAGAATGAGAGACCATATGGAGCAAAGCCAGCCATCCCAGCCAAGATCAGCACACATTAGCTAAAAGTCAGCCAGCTGCCAAGTGACCCCCAGCTAGGATGAGAAGAACTGCTTAGCCCAGCCCAGCCAAGATCAGCAGAAGTGCCCAGCCAACTCAGAGACGTGAGTGAAAATAAATGTTTATTATTTTATATCACTGAGATTTTGTGGTTGTTTGTTATGTAGCATAATTATAGCAAGAGACAAATGACATACTAACCAACTAAGAAACTTTAGGAGCTCCTGGAACAGTCATTAAGATTTGCAGAAAGTTTGCCTTGGGACGGAAGAGGAAAAATTCTGTCTCATCTGCCATCTGCCCCACAATCTAGACCTTCATTTACTCACAGAATGCCTGGAGCAAGTCCTGTAGCCACGGCTTAATGACAATGTGAGTCACTTTTTTTGTCTAAAGGGTCTATTCCCCCTTATTTGAGGGCATTTAAGCCTCTGAGGTCAGAATTATCAAACTGGAGCACAAAGGTGTATGAATATGGTGTTAGGGGTCAGGAAGAACTCCATTATAAATACACTTCTTTGGGGGATGAATGTGGACTTGAGGAATAAAAGTAACACAGCTTTTCCATCAAAATAAAAAGAAATATGTTACAAAACAGAACACAAAGTTCAAATACATTTTTATGATATAACACAATCACCCATTTCTATCTTCTTTTGTCTCTCTCAAAATTCATATGTTGAAGTCCTAACCCCCACTGTGATGGATTTGGAGGTGGGGTCTTGGGTGGTGTTGAGGTCCTGAGGGTGATGCCTTTCTGATGGAATTAATGCCTTGATGAGAAGACATCAGAAAGCTTGCCCTTTCTCTTCCCTTCCACCACTCGAATGAGAAGGTGGCCATCAAAAGCTAGAAAGAGAAAACTCACCAGAACTCAGCCATGCTGGCACCTTGGCTCCAGACTTGCTGTCTCTAGAGCTATGAGAAATAGATTTCTGCTGTCTAAACCACCCAGTCTGTAATAGTTTGTTATGGTAGCCTGAACAAACTAAGAGACTTCTCTCCTAGCCAGGGTTTCATTCCCCCTTTCTCCTCTAACATCAGGTTCATATTTTGCTTTTTTTTTCCCATGAAGTTTCCATTTGGCTACTTATTTAATACATATCTCTCCATTAAACCATTCATTTCATAGCAACAAGGACCGAGTCTATTGTGAACATGGTTCGGGTTAATGTTTTATGAAAAGTTTAAAAAGCACTTCTCTAGAGATTGGTCTATAAAATTTCCATTTGTCATTTCTACTCTCCCATTATCAAAAGCCTTAATAAGCTCCTTGCCATGACAAAAAAATTTTTTAAACTTGTAAATATGGTCTATGGTTGATGGTTCTCAAATTTTACAGATCAGGAGATATTTAGCGTGAGATTTCTAACCATGTTTTATGTCTACTTTCATAACCCTTCTTTAGTCTTCATGGAGTACTTTACTCCCAACAAGAAAAATAGGTAACCATTCTTCTAGTGAGAAAACTGATGCTTCACATTCAAGATTGTAGGGATGCTGGACTTCATGAGCTCTCCAATCTTGTGTCTACTCATTTGCCTCACACTCTGATCTTATAATTCCACTGTTCGAGGACCCTATTTGGTCTTCCATTCTCTCAGCTGTTGGTGACTTAACCTGCCATACAAGTATATCTTCACTTCTTGTGCACTGAATCATGTCCACCTAAAAATCACATGTTGAAGCCCCAAGTCCCAGCAATTGTGACTATATTTGGAAACAGTGCATTTTGAGAGGTGGTTTGAGTTAAATGAGGCCCTAATTCAATCTGACTGGACTCCTTATAAGGAGAGGAAATTTGGACATACACAGGAGCACCAAAGATTCACACACAAAAACCATGTGAGGACACAAGGAGCTATCTACAAGCCAAGAAACTGAACCTGCCCACACCTCAGTCTTGGACTTGGGCCTCTAAAATGGAGACATTAAATTTCTGTTAAATAACCCAGTCTATGATAGTTTGTTGTGACAGCCCTAGCAAACTGGTATAGCACCCTGGGAAACCATCTTTAGTTCGACTTTCTGGAAGTCTTGGTTTCCTTAAGTGTAAGAAAAGTCTGTCTTGTTTTCCACTGAAAATTTTTCTGTTTGCTGTCCAAGTTCAACCTAGTCTCCAGAATGACCCCTTGTTGTCAGCAAGTGTTTGTTTGAGATCATTTTATTCAGCAACATAGGTGGCTATTAGGTAGAGGATCATCTTGTTCTCACAATTAGTTTTGAAGAAGGAGAGTCAACATTTAACTAAGAGTACCTAAGTTCTTAGCATGTTGGCCCTGGGTACTCAGGAAACAGTAACTGACTACTCTCTCTCGCTCTTTCTCTCTGCGTGTGCGTGTGTGTGTGTGTGTGTGTGTGTGTGTGTGTGTGTGTTCACCAGATTCCAGCAGCATTACCTTGGGGTAAGAATAACAATTTTAATATTCTAAGATTTGTGTGTTATGGAGGAAAGCCAGAGTCACTGCCCAGAAGGCCAGGGAGTAACTGTGGAAAGAGGAAATAGGGAGGAGTTTATCAAAGAGATAGGCGGGGAAAGGAATCCTTCTACAAGGACCCACTGCCTTACTCCAGCACTGCTGATCCACAAGCAGCAGATCTGAAGTAGGACACAGGAGTAGGAAAATATGAACTATGTAAGAATTACTCTCAAGTTGACAGAGATAGTGGCATTTTATTTCAGGGGTTTCAGCCTCATAGTAAGATGTTTTTAGTATAAGTCAGCCCCCTACAATATTTGGGATATAGTTATACTAAAATTATTTGCTGTTTATTTGAAATTCAAATTTAATTAGAAATCTTGAGGTTTATTTGGTAAATCTATCCAAGGGTCAGTTCTCCATATAGCCAGAGAGACCTCTGGAAGACGTAGTCTGGATCATGCTATTTAACTGGCTCAAGGCTTCTATTCTCCCTCAACCTAAAGTTTGACTTACTATGACTTATCTCTCCAGTCTCATCTCCTGCCACCCTCTGCCTTGCCATTATAGCAGTTGTTCTAAAGGCAACTCCTTGGGGACATTTCTCTGGTGACTCTGTCTAAAATAGTTGGCCCCATCTGATAGTATCTATCTCCTTATTCATAGGATGTATATGATTCCTGACATTCAACATATCTGTGTCTTATTGGATATCTTATTTATTGAAATGCAAGCTCTGCAGGCTCACGGTCTATATCCATAACCTTTTCAGCCATGTCCTTAGCACCTAGAACTCTACCTGCCATAGGATAGCACTGGCCAGATAACTATGGAGAGAATAAGTGATCTCACATATTATAATCAATATACAGCAAAACTTAGCACAATGGTACCAACTAGTAATTAGTAATTAGTAAACTGGGATATACCTGTTATTTTTAAATGAATTAATTGAAAAAAGTATATATTTTTTTGCAGTACTGGGGCTTGAACTCAGGGCCTACTCCACCAGCCCTTTTTTGTGATGGGTTTTTTCGAGATAGGGTCTTGTGAACGATTTGCCTGAGCTGGCTTTGAACTGCAATCTTCCTGATCTCTGCATCCGGCATAGCTAGGATTACAAGCATGAGATTATCAAGCCTTCTTAGAGAATTGACAAAAACTACAGTTAAGAAACTTTAGCTGGAGAAATTAGCAAGGAGGCCTGGTCAAAACTGGTATTCCACCACTCTCTGTAGAAAGCATATAAGAATCTCATATTTATTTGCTGAATTCGAGGCCAGCCTGGACTATAATAGCAAAAGCCTAAACGAAAAAAAATTAAAAAAAGAAAAAAATTTTCTTATTTAAATGTGTTAGCATTAAAAAAGAAACCTTGCTTGTTTCTTCATTATGTTAATTTGTTCTAACTATATTTTATAAGAGAGTTTTCTCACATTTCCATAAATTGGGATAAATATAAGAAAGATATTTCTTATATTTCCATGTGGGTAGCTCCAAGTTTGCTTTCTTTCCTTACCCATTCCAATTTTTCTGAGCTTATATGTTATTCAATGCACTTCTTTTTCCTTCTTCTTCAGGGTGTGAGGACATTTCATCTAATCAGAAGAAATACATAAAAATAGCTGTAAGATTCCAATGGGAAGTGAAAATGTAGAAAAATTAAAATCTATAATTTGCAAAGCAATGGCAACTCTCATTGCTAAATGGAAAAGGAAATGGAAACCCAGTCAAAGCAAAATTTAAGAGTCCTTTGGGCAATCCATTGCCAGAGAGAGCCAATGGGACGGAAATCAAGATGAACCTTCATAAACGCAGGAAGTCTGATTCTATCCACTTTGCATTCCTGTCTTGGAGCAATTGACTGTAACCTTCAAAATATAATGAATGAATTGTGTTGCATCACAGGGGGTGTGGGAGTGGAGGGAGGGGGAAGATTTAGGGGAAATGTCAAACTTGAGTGGGAGCTAAGAGCTTGTGATTGCATTTATTTGCTTCGCACAGCTGAGGACAGTCACCGAATGGAACTGGGATACATGGAAAGAAATGGGGAATTACATATTTTTTCTTAATTAAATGCTTCTTGTGTTTTACTTCCTGGCCTTGACTGGTATTTATTTTTCTCTACTGCTATCAAAGCAGCATGACATTCTTGGTGGTAGGGGGAAACATGGCATTTCTTATGGTTGTAATGGAAATATTTACTGGCAGAAACAAGAATATGTTCCTCCAAGGGAAAGGCTGCATTTGTCAAAAGATTTGCTTGGATCCTGCCCTCCTGGGAATAGTTATTTCCTCTTAATTAGCCCTAAATACAGTTGAGCAGAGGAAAGGCCTTATTTTAAAACCATCATTGCAGTTTTAAATCTGACTGCAACAGAAAAGAATGACTGACAGTGATTAAAAAGGCAGTTGATGGGCACATATTAGAAATCATCATTGATAATAAAATCTGACGATGGGGACAACTTGTATTTTATGTTCCCATAAACACAGATTTAGTGCAAGCAAGCCCACATAATAGGACTTGTGGCATGGACAGAATTGCTCTGAATTTAATTTAGAACAACATAAAAGATCCAATATCAGCTGCAGGCCACCAGCCCTGGTTTCAGCTCGGGCAAGCATCTGTTATGAGAGCTAAAGCAATTTCTGCAGTTTGTATTCCATCCTTTCCAAGCAGGAAGAACCTCATAAATATCTGGGCTTCTCTCAAGGTGATCTCACCTTTCTAGAGCATCAGAGAGTGCAGTTGACCTTCCCAACCAGCTGCACCAGACCTCTCTTAACCTCCTTCTCTCTCTCTCTCTCTCTCTCTCTCTCTCTCTCTCTCTCTCTCTCACACACACACACACACACACACACGCACACACACACACACACCCCTGTACACAACTTTATGGTTAATTGAGTCTGTTATTATTGTCAACCAAATATAAGTGAATTATCCAGACATTCTTTGCCCATAGGCTTCTTTGGGGACCAGGGAAGGGCACAATTACCTCTGATAGGGTAGAAGAAACTCAGTGGTGGCGCATACCTCTCCACTCCTTCCTGACTACCCCGAATTACCTGGTGGTGGGCTTGGGGAAGAAGTTTCCCTCTCCTTGCTACACTCACCTAGGTTTACCTTTCACCACCTTGGGCCAGCATTATGTTTTGTAGCATTTTCAAATTATATACCTGTTCACCTCTACTATCCCCAGGTCACATCTCCAACAGGTCCAAAGATTTCTCTGATAACAGTCTCATGTCAGGGCTGTTTGCACCCCTCCTATAACCTTCTGCCCCTGACTAATGAGCAGAGGAAGTCCTTTCTTTAGTCCCAAAGGGATGCCCATATTTCTTGTCCCAAGGCAAGTGACATTTCTTTTAGTGGAAACAACCTCCCATCCACCCCAAGCCTTATTGTAAATGCAAACCTTGCCCTCACAGTTTCTGGCAATCTTGATCTAGAGGGAGTAAAAGAATTCACTATTATTTAAATCTGCCATTATTTAAATTAGATCGCTATTCAGGAAAACTGATCTCATCCCCTAAGTCCTGTCTGCCTGGAAGAGGGAGCAGAGTATCCTGCAGGCTGCTCAGTGCTTTGCAAGCCAGAGTTCCCCAAAAGCTGCAAAACTATGATGTCCCCAGGCACAAAGTCTCTGACCTTACCAGGGTGAAGACAAGTATTTTGCCAGACTGATTATATTTGAAGAAGGGGGAGGGGTAAGTAATTAAAAGATAAAATTATTTGTCATAGACATTTTGCAAACACTGATAATTTCCATATGTGACTCCCAGTGTTTGAGTTATAAACCTTGGAGGGGAAAGAGGTGACCAGCTAGATGGCATGAATATATCTTAGTAAACCAAAATCACCAAAAGCCTTAAGACTCCAATGTGAAGGTTTGCATCATAATAATTGCTAAAAACCTGCGCTGCTACTTGCTGCACTAAATCTCTACCCCCAGGAAATCTATTGGGAGATTTAAGTCAAACCTGCAACCCCAATGCAAAAGTAACCGTGGGTCATGCTTCCCCAAGAAAACACAAGGATAACAAAGAAAATACAATTGCTGTTTTGTGTAACAGCTTCCACAAGTCTCTCTTCGCTCTGGGGAAATGAGCGAGATGTTCTCTGTGAAGTTCATACTGATTAAACCAAATGTGGCCAAAGGAAATCTTGTGTGTCTTCCATCGTTCTGTGCCCAGTCTCTGGTGGCTAAGAGAAGGCTGCAAACGGCCTTACATATACAATCACTGTAATTTCAGGAAGTGAAATGTCTGAAACAGCCCTTTGGAGAAGTTACAAGTAGAAATACGTGACTTATCTGGGAAGCCAAGTAAGTGAAGGAAAGGATTGTTTGGCAGTTACTAATGGAAGAAATTTACAGAACTAGGCTACCTGGCCTTAGCTGTAGGATGGTTGGCAAGGCAAGTCCCCAGAGGACTTCTCTAGGCTGTAGTTGAAATAGATCTGGCTGCTTGTTCCAATAAAGTAAATTGGTCTAACTTCTAGTGCTCTCCAAATTGTCAGGCTTGAAATTCAAAACGTTCAGTTCCCTAATGTTTGTGATAATGATGGGAAGAAACAGTGCTCCGTCTTAGAGTCTTTTGAGTTCAGAGCTCTGCATCCAAATGCCATGGCCTGTGACAAGGGGCTATTCAGTTCATTTACTCATTCAACAAATGTTACTTGGGAGCTTATTTTTCTCTGTGCACTGATCTAGGCACTGGAGATGGACCAATGAACTAAGAAGAATGAAGAAACCCTAACAGAGCTTGTGTTTACTTGGAGGAACAAATAATAGGAAATAAACATGTATCTTGTCATATATTAATCATTGTGATTGAGGACAAACTAAGCAGGGTGAAGTGACACAGAGCATTGGGGACCATGAACAGAGATGTGAATGAAGTGATAGAGAAGAGGGTCTAGGAGTGCCCAAAAAATAAGAGTAACTGTATTGGCAGGTTATCTCTCATCTCCATGCTGTTGCAAGGAAGGGAAAGGCTGAGAAACTTTCTGATGATGATGAAAGGCAGTATGAGGAAGATGTGGATATAACAATGTGCCTCGTTTCATTTTCAAAGCTGGGAGATACTAGAACATGTTTGCAGAATATTGAGGATAATTCTACAGAGAGGTAGATATTGATTTATAAGAGTGAAGAGGCGTTGGTGAAATGAGCAGTCTTTCACATATAGTAAAAGCCATGGTGTGATTGGCCTCCCCTACACTCAGAGAGAAGAAAAGGAAGATGGGGTGTGTGGGGAGATAGCTTTTCAGATTTATTGGTTGAAAGATGAAGTTTTCCATCTCTCTTTGTTTGCTCTGGCTGCCACAACAAAATACCACAGTCTGATTGGTTTAAACAGGAGAGATTTATTATCTCACAGTTCCGAAGACTGGAAGTCCATGATCAAGATGTCAGCAGGCCTGATGTTTGGTGAAGGCTCTTTCTTTGAGTTGCAGGTGGGGCACCAGCCCTATTGATTAGGGCCCCACCCGTATGACCTCAGGTGTTCCTAATAACCTCAAAGGTAATTACCTAATTACCTCATATATTCAAATTGAGGGTGAGAGTTTCAACATATAATTTTGGAGGGCTGAGAGGACAATTCAGTCCATAGCACCATCCAATAGTGTCTACTGTCTTAAAGAATGGGGCAAAATCATCACTGGAGTTTAAAGGGAATAGGAGAGATGAGAAGTTAGAATTATCATCTTAAAAAGTAGCAATTTGGTATATATCCTGGACAGTGTTCAGTGCACATTGGAGGGTGACCAGTCAGCCATTAAGTTGGCAGAATAGAAAAAATTGATAACTCAGCGAAACCAGACTCCAGGTTTTTTCTGAAAGATACATCAGAGAGAGAGGCAGGGAATTCAAGGGTGTTTGTAAGGTAACATTTATGATAGACAATGGAATAGACCCTAAGAAAGTAAGGCAAAATGGTGAGACAGTTCTGGGCAACCCTTGATTGAAAATATCTTCCAGTGGAAGTTTTAGAATGTCTTAAAAAATCTGATCCTCCTGGTTTGATGCAGGACTTAGGCAAAGTGGGTAGAAAAGTAGAAAGGGTTAGCTGAAGAGTTTGGGGTTTTAAGTAGAATGTCTACTGTGCTGAATCAGGTTGCAGTAAAGAAAGCCAAGAGAAAAGATATCCACTAATTGGCATCAATGACCAAAGATGAATAAGTGACCAGAGACGAGTAGAAACTTTTCACTCTATTTTGAGTGTGCATCGTATAACCTCAGTTGTAAAACTTTCCTATAAAAAATGAACCTGAACAGTGCTTTGAAAAGTTTCTCCTGAGAATTTTCTTTTCCAAGTATGATAAAAAATGACTGCAGTGTTTCTTATATGAAGGCTGATACCGATGTTAAGTGTGGAAATAAATGAAACCTGTAGGAAGTCTCTGAAATGGAACTAATGCACCTGTAGCTGGCTTACATAATGAGGCTCCCTTTGTTTCTTGGTATTTGGCCTCAGATAAATTGCTGATCTGAGCCCATGCTCCACTGCCTTCAACTTGCTGAGTCTTTGCTCATCCAGCTTGATGAATCTCATGGAGACAAATATAACTACTTCCATGGCTGTAACTGATCTGGAACCAGGAGTTAACTACAGACTAAACACATTCTCTCATTGAGTTTTTCTGCTTTTCTTTATCTCTATGTGGAGGGGTGGGAGATCATGAATTTACCAACCTTATTCACACATTTCCTGCATTTGGAGATTAACTGGCATATGATTGTTCTGTCCATATGCCTTCAGGAAGAACTACATGCTCCTATCCATTTATTCATAAACGTGATTGATGAATTGTGTGCCTTAAAATGAATGTTTCTAGATGAACCAGCAAAATGGAAAAGACTGACATACCAGGATATTTTATAAAGATTAGGTTCAAACCAAAGGTAAAAGTGGATAGTAGAGTTCATCTTCTACTCCTTCTCTCCTTTCTTCATCCTTACATCTCATCCACAGAGAATTTACTTCTCCCAACCTTCAAAATTAATAACCCAACATCTAGAAGATAGAGGTGGCCACTGTCCAATAAAACTTTAGGTGATGATGGAAATGGCCTATGCTGTCTAAGATGGTGGCCACCAGTCATGTGTGCTTATTGAGAAATAAAATACATTTTTATTTTATTTCATTCAAATTCATTTAAACTTCGTAGCCACCCATTTTAGTACTCACATCAGCAGCTACTTTCTGGGCAGGGTAGCTAATAATTAGTTCAATTTGTTGAGTACCTCCATTATTCAAAGGAATGCGAGGGAAGATGCAAAAGAAATAGAGCTTTTCAGCTAAGAAAGTGTCTAACATGCTGGTATACTAGGCAGATTTCTAAAATAGAAAAGCTTCCTGGGATGGTAGAAGAAAGACAGCTTACCCAACCATTAAATAAATGAAAACTCTGACCCTCAAAGTTTGACATAGGATTGAAGCAAAAATGGAAGTTAACATAACTAAGACATTGCAAGTTTTCTTGTAAAATAGAGCAGTTATTAGAATATGGATATAAGGTTCAAAATTGTCTTTAGTTAAGTTTTGTGGTATAATAAACAATCCCAGTTCTCTGTGGCTTATAATAATGTACATTTATTATTTCCATCCACAAGTCCACAAATGAGCGGGGGTTCTGCTTCTGTTTTCAGATTGGGCTCAGGTTGGCTGCATGCATCTGCCATGCCTTGCCAGTGGCTTCCTACAGGAGGCTTGTTTCATGGCAGATGGTACAAGAGGACAAGCCACACTATGCAAATACATTTAATGCTCTCCTTATGTTCTATGCCCCAACATTCCATTGGTCAGAGCAAGTAACAATCTCAAGGGTAGTGAGGCAGGAATTCATACACTTCTTATCTTCTGTAACATCACATGGCAATGCGTGTAGGTGTGCAATTTGTTACTGGGACAGAGTGAAGAGTCTGAAATAATAGTAATAATATCTACCACAAATATTTTGAACTCCATGGGTTTGGTTAGGATAATATTTTCTCAGGGAGTTAATTCTTTTCTTGAGTTGATGGACTCTCCCTCTTAACTTCCTCAGATAGAATCAGCTCTCCATGGTAATAGCCAAAATCAGACTGAGTACCCAAGGTATCAAGCTGCCTCAGTTTTAATACACATCAAATCATGAAGGCACCATACCGAAAGGACCAGCCTGGGGAAACTTGAACTCTTCTTCCATGCATCAATGGACACTACAGAGAACAGATGAGTCACTAGGGATTTGTGAAGTTAAACTGACTATGTCATAACAGGTTTCTAGTGTACAATTGTTTATAAGCCTGCCAACTCAATGCAATCTTTAAAATTCTTAAAGTTCAGCCCATTCACTGTGATGTCATTCTTTGTCAACTCCTTTATGCTTCCCAGACCTCTTCTAAGGCAGAATGAGTAGACCATTCATTGTTTCTCCTTTAATTACTTTCTTTTTTTGCATGTGGGTTTTTACATCATTCATTTATTCCACTCATTTATTCTTTTAACAAATATTGATCAGTTATTGACTCTGCCAGGCAATGCTTTAAGCACTATGGATACCACAGTGTGATGAACAAAACAGATTTTATACTCTTTTACATGGATTTTACATTCTGGTGAAGAAAAAGAAATGATGATATAATTGAATAAGTAAATCCATAACATAATATTTTTGAAGTAGAAAACATGAAGAAAAAGATAATGACTGAGGTGTTTATCTTGCATGTGGTAGTTAGTGAAGTTCATTTTGAGGATGTGAGTTTTGAGAAAAGACCTGAGTAAAGTGAGGAACAAAGAAAATGCTAGAAAAGTATTCTAGGCAGAGAGAGTTTGACTGGCCCAGGGATGTGCAAGGCATGTTCAAGGAGCAGCAAGAACAATGTGGCTGGGACAGAAGATAATGGGGAGAGCAGAGAGTAATCAGTCTGGGGAGTGACTAGGAGCCAGATTTTGTTGGACTTTGTAGGCTGGAAAGTCACTGAAACATTTTGAGCAGGAAATAACATGAATACAACTCTAGAGTGAGGAGGTATACAATTCTGGGCACTGGATATGGTATCTGCTATTTCCATGGTGAACCAACCTCTTTCTATTGGGCTGGACTCAACTGTGCACATGCTTCATCTTGGCTCTTTATTTCTTAGGCTTTCAAGAATTTAAACTTTCTTCTTAATCTCAGATATCTTGTTATACCTCCCCTGAATTCGCTGCCTCTGGTTATTAGGCTAACTCAACCTGATTCATTTCACACCTCTAGTACATTAAGATGGAAATCTGGTGCACACAAATACATGTATATTTCACTGCACACATGTTAATTGTATCCTTGGTATATACAAGGTTTTGAAAAAGGAAATAAGAGGGCTCATGTGTAAATTGAAATGGATCTGGCAATTCAAGTATTATGGTTTCATATGGAATTTTCCAACTATTTCAAGTATGCAGACCTTTATTAACATAAAAATCCTCAATCTCCTGCCTAATAACAGTTTAGCATATTTAATATTAATTCACTGAGAAACCACATAATGCAAGAAGCTATTATATATTCCATAATATTTTATGCCTTTCTTTTGTAGTAATACAATGACTTCTACATAATATTATATATAATAGTAAATGCATGCCTGAAATGCATTACTCATTCAGTACAACGTGAAATAAACTAGGGCTTTACCTCTTTCATGGTAATTCCATATTCATGTGTCTTAGTCCATTTTGTGTTGCCATAACAAAATACCATAGGTTGAGTAATTTATAAAGAAAAGAACCTTACTTCTCACAGTTCTAGAAATTAGGAAGTCGATGGTCTTTGTATCAGCATCTAGCAGGAGTTTCCATGCTGTGTCATTCCATGTTAGGAAGAAGGGGAGGAGAGCAAGAGAGCAAGTGGGGGCCAAACTTGCTTTTGTAACAAGCTCATTTTGTGATAATTAACCTGCTCCCATGATAATGACTTCATTCATGAAGGCAGAGCCCTCGTGACCTAATCACCTTTTATTAGGTCCCACCTCCCAACAAAGTTGCATGGGGAACTAAGTTACCAACACATGAACTTCGAGAGATACATTCAAACCAGATATCTGAGGAAAGAACAGAAACTGGAATAGAACCTAGATCACTCCCAAAGCTTCACTATCACAGTGGAGAACAATCACGGTGTACAAAAATACTTTTGTAACTCAGATTTAAGGATATTCCAAAATAAACGCATGCTTCCCATAAGAGTCATTATGATAGTGAGCTATGAGTGAATAAGCTCTTGAATCAATTCCAAAAAGTAGAGGAAAGTACATAATTTGGAGGATACAGTATAAAATGAAAATACAGTTCACCTTGTTCCAAAACTTTTTAGAAATTTCAAGACAATGCTAGCAGAACAAGAAGCCCTGTAAACCAGCCCTGAATGGTGCCTGGTATGCACCAAGGTGTCTGCTGCAGACAATATACCTTTACACTAACCCAACCCAATCTATTACTTTTCAGCAGCCACAAACTGTACTGGTGGCATCTGCCACATGCCAGGCATTCTCTAAGCATATTTGTATAAAATCACAATTAACATATGCCCAACTTGCAGATAAGGAAACTGAGGCCCAGATGTATTTAGTCACTTGCCAAGATTATAGAGCTAGTAAGAAGGAGAGCCAGGATTCAAGCCCACATAATCTGACTTCAGAATGCATGCTCATAATTTGTAACTCATACTGTGATTCGAGTTCTCTAACTCTGTTCAGCCTGTTTTGAGGATTAAATGGAAATGTAAGAAAAAATGTTATTAATTTCAATTTTTTCACACTGAGCATGTTCTGTGTCAGGCATTATGTTAAACATTAAGTTAGTTTGTTTAATCTTCAAGACAGATGTTCAGACATGTTACTGCTGCTATTAACATTGAGGAAATTAAGGAACAGAGGCACTGGGTAACTTGCCTACAGCAAGTGAATAAGTGAACCAGATTTGAACTGAGGGAGTGAGTAGAAAGTAAGTAATAAAAAAATGAGAGCAAGCCAGGTATAATCTCAGCACTCAGGTAGCTGAGACAAGCAGATCTGGAGTTTGAAACCAGCCTGGACTACATAAAGACCCTGTCTCAAAAAAAAAAAAGAGGAAGCTTTGGTAATTGTACAGTTACATATATTAGGTAGTTATTACATAATCAAAATATTTTGTGGTCCTCGGAGGTGGGTTCTGGAGGCGTTTTCAACACTTTCATTTATAACGGAAAAGGAATAAAAGATTCTAGTTAGAATCAGAAGGCATAATAAAAGAAGGCTCTTACTTAAGTGATATTTACATTTTATGGAAAAGCAAGGAAACTTTATTTTTTTCAAGGTCTGCAATTCATGTCTTTATTTTTTTTTATGATTTTGAAATTGATTCCCCAATAGGATATAAATAAGAAAACCTCTTTCCCCTGCCCAGATTTTTTCATTTTGATACTAATTAAAACTTGTCATCAGAATAATCATTAATCTTCCTCAGCTGCCAACTGCCCTCCCAGTATCTGTGTTGTGCAGAAATACGGCACTGTGCAAAGACCATCTTGCAAAGGGGAATGCCTGCATTAGAAGTGATTTGTGTGTGATGAGGAGAGATCATGGGTAAAGGTTAATTCCTTGGAAAACTTATAGTACAAATTCTTCCCATCTCTTGCAATAAAGTGTGAGCTATATAATTTACCAAGGCATGGACCAAAACCAAACCCCAATAGATGTTTTCACTTTTATTACCCATTAGAGAGCACTGATGAGCTGTTGAACATTAGCTGTTACTGATAATGAGATCACCTTCCTCTAGTACTACGAGTTGATGTCAAGCTACTCTTTATACTACTTCTAGCTCTTCTAAAAGCCCATCACAGCAATTATGTGCATTCAGCAAAAGCGATAGAGAACCTTTTAATGTTTTATGGTGGAAACAAAGGAACCAGATTGTCAGTTTCTTGGAAGCTTTTTTTGTGGAAAAAAGGCACATATCCTCTGACTATCTGATAAATACCATATGATGTTGAAAGATGGAGGCACACAGAGAAATCCTTTTACCAGGGGCTTTGACATGGAGGGAAGGGGCTGTAAGCTAACCCCTGCAACAGCTAAAAGAGCTAATGTCATCAGTGCCTTTTGTGCTTTTCTTAACTTTCCCAATTTGAAGCTTATCTAAGCATTTTCATATGTGATTTCATCCATGCTCGAGAATAACTCACCATGTTGAGTTATTTTACCTAACTTCCCCGTGATTCAACTGATAGGGAGAAACAAAGACCATAGACAGATTCAGCATTTCAAATTGCCAGATCTTGCATATTGTGGTACTTAACTCTCATGGTGACTGTGGTACTTGGACTCCACATGGCTCATGCAAGTACTCCATTGAGAGGCTGAGTCAACATTTTCCCTTCTCTTAATCTGGTCTGACTTTAGTAAACTGTTTGACCAACAGGATGGAACAGAAGTGATGTTCTGGCACTTTCAAGGCTACTTCAAAAGAAACCTTTCATCTCTTCTCTGGATCCCTTGGAATACTCTGGGATCTCTGCGCTATCATGACAGAAGTCTAAGTACTTTGGGACAGCCTTACTGAAAAGACCAACTCCAGGCACTCCAACAACTGCTCAGCTGAGCCCAGCCTCCCAGGCATCCCAACCAAGGAAGCAGATATGGGATTTCTATCTCAGTATTTCCAGACAGGCCTATCTGCTATTGGAGTATACTTGAGTGAGCTTAGATGCCACATAGAGGGCTGGGTGCTGGTGGTTCATGGCTGTAATCCTAGCTACTTGGGAGGCTGAGATCATGAGGATTGCAGTTCAAGGCCAGCATAGGCAAGCAGTTCATGAAACCCCATCTCAACCAGTAACTATGTGCAGTAGTGCATGCCTGTCAACCCAATCTACATGGGAGGCCAAGATCAGGAGGATCATGGTAACAGGGTGGCCCAAGCAAAAAAGTCTGTGAGACACCCACTCAACAGAGAAATGCTGGCCATGGTGGTGGGGGCCTGTCATCCCAAAGTTGGCTGTAAGCTTAAAATAGGAGGGTCATGGTTCAGCCTGGAAAAAGATCAAGACCCTATTCCAACAATAACTGGATTAAAAAGGGCTATAAGTGTGGCTCAAATAGTAGACTGCCTGTCTAGCAAGCACGAAGTTCTGAGTTCAAACCTCAGTACTGCCAAAAAAAAAAAAAAAGAGAGAGAGGTACCACATAGGATAGGAGATGTGTCCCAGTCAATCTCACTTGAATTTCTGATTCACAGAATTGTGAGATAAAAATAACATGGTGGCCAGGCACCAGGGGCTACACCTGTATTCAGGAGGCACAGATCAGGAGGATCATGGTTCAAAGCCAGCCCAGGCAAATAGTTCATGAGACCCTATCTAAAAAAACACTTCACAAAAATAGGGCTGGTGGAGTGGTTCAAGGTGAAGGCCCTGAGTTCAAGCTCTAGTACCACACACAAAAAAATGGTGATTTTTAAATCACTAAGTTTTAGAATAAATTACAACAAAACAATAAAAAAGGGAACAACAGTCAATCATATTTCTCAGAAATTTTTGGTTTCATTTTATGTTTACAAGACAGAACAGACTTTATGTGACCTTAATTAATCTCATTTTCTGATAAGAAAGTTGAGTTGTGAAGAGACAAGGAGCCCTCTAGGATTTCACCTTCCCCCTTCATTGCTCTTTTCCCTTATTAATCCTGACTGCTCTCAGAATAAATTAGAAAAGTTATGAATTTTATTCTTCAACCCATCAATAATGTGAACACATCTGAAATGTCTTGGAAGAGCAAATGTGGAATGAAAAGTCTGCCTATTTTATCTTGCAACTCCACTGCCTGGTGCTCAGTGAATTACCATTGAATAAAGAAATGAATGAATGAATAAGTGAATGAAAGCAGTGTCATCTCTTTGAAAAAGTAGAGAGTTCTGCATTAAGGCAGCTCAGTGCCTACTATATTTTTTGTAATTAATTCACCTGATCCACAGCCTTTTCACAGATAACCCCCCAGGAGACAAGAAAACTAGCATTCACATCAGACCCTGTCACTCCGTGGCATGATTTTCTAGAGACCAGAGAAACTGTCTGTGTCAGGATCCCAGTTCTCACAGGGAGTGATTTTTCCTGGAGGCTGCTCCTCTATGTCTTATGTACCTGTTTTCTTTTTAGTGCTATCTCTTGACTGGAGGGCTTGCTGGTCAGGTATAATTCAGACAAGAGATGGCTTATGTTTTTCCACGGAATAAACTCATTTTTCATGGTTGTTTTATACCACCTTAGAACCCCGTTGTCTGGGTTGCTGAAGGTGACTCAGTGAGGACAGGAGTCCTGCCTAACAACCGTGTAAGCCTGCGGTGTCCTATGTTGTGCATACATATATTCGATACAGAAGTCTAGAAATATCAGGGCCTTGCTTAGAGGAAACTTAATGCTCCTAGTAGAGAAACAAACTACTACTATTTCTGTTTCTCAAGACAATTGGTCTTTGGGAGACTGAACAAAACATAAAGAAAAAAAGCATAAAGTTTGCTGGTTGCTAAGCTAGGAAGGCCCTTATCCCTAGTCTCTGTCAAAGTTCATGCCACATAGGCCACAATTCACACTGCAGTGAAACTTGGGAAGCAGCAGTGCACACAGCCTAGGGCGGGAAGTCGGGTTTAAGGGTTGGGAGAGGGACAGTTCTTTGGCTAGCCTTCATTGAATGGGAGATCCTTCTGCAAAAGAAACCCTTGACCTTTGGCACCCCTGAGAGCACGGAGTCTGCAGCTGTTGCGTCTCCTGGGCTCTCCCCCAAGAAGCAAAGCTCTGAAGGCCCCTTGTGAGGAGAGAATATGCTCTTATCCAAGAGGAATGGGATCAGCTCTTGTCAAGGAAATAATCTGGGGCCCCTGTCTTTCAGAGAAATTACTGGACCACAGCCAAACCACAAAAGGCAACTACTAAAATAGCCTCAAACAAATCTTTTTTTTTTTATTGCAATTCAAGTGACATTGGAGTGCTTAGCTCCCACCCCTGCTAGCACCCCTACCACCAGTGAAAGGCAGGAAGAACTCAGGGCTATGACTTTGAGGTCATACAGCTTAGCAGCTGAGCCTGTACAGAACCTCAGCCAGCCAAACACTGGACCTTCCCTCCTCCCAATGCCATCCACTGAAGACCACTGTTTTCATTCATTAGGCAAGTATTCGCTGACACCAGGAGTAAATACCAGCCACTGTGTTATGCTCTGGGAGTACAGTTTGTATGAAAAACACACATGGTTCCTGGGCTCATAGAACTTACAGTCTTGTGGAGAAAAGAGTTGTTAATCAAACAATCCCATGAACAACAAATAGTTTTAACTGTGGTGCCAGATGATCATTTATAAAAAGAGGATTTGACCCAGTCAGAGAGTTTAGGTGAATCAGCTTGAAGTAAGAGAAATTTGAGCTAAACTTTTAGAAAATCTGAATGGTAGTCAAAAAGACAATAAATGAAGGGAACAGTATTCCAGCCAGACAAACAGTGTATGTCAAAGCCCTGTGACAGACCAACATAGTGAGTTTAACGGATAAAAGGTGAGTAGAGTTGGAGTGGAGTAGAAGGTACACAGATGATGATGTAGAGTCCTCTAAACACATTACCAAGTCCTATCTTAGTGACTTCAAGCTCGGGAGTAGTTTGACAAGATCAGATGACTTGGTCATCAGTAATAGCTGCCATCATATCCAGTGAAGCAGGTAGTATTGGTTGACCATGAGGACAGTTGAGCACTGTGTTTTGAGCATGGACATCAACTCCTGGCCACAATGAACCTTGTAGGATCCAAGTATCTATTGTGTTTCCCTTATCTTCCAGAACCTTTCTGACACTTCACTTCTCCATTCCTAGATGCTGATCAGCCAACTTCCTTCTAACCCTCTAATCACAGTATCTTCCCCAAAGTTTCCCTTTAGCTCCTGGCCTTCAAGTGACACCCAGCTGTCCCTTGAGGACACAGCTTCCACTGTGGCTGCCTCAAGCTGATGTTCTTTCATCACTTTTAGCCCCAAATTCCACACATTCAGGAAGGGGAGGTAGAACTCTTTACTTGCAAATGCAGCTTCCATGTGTTTGTTCTCCCAGCCCTTCCTGTCCAAACCTTGTTCCTTTCAAATGAAAGTCATCTTTCTTAAACACTCTCTCATTTCCCCACTTACACTCACCCACATTAGTGATTCCTATAGTTTTTCAGTCTCTGATCTCAAGGTCAAATCTGGATAATGTCACCAGCAGTCACTTCTACCTTCTACCCCAACCTCTTACCATTTTTTATTGCTTGTTCAAATAGCCCCATCAGGGCTATTCTTTGACCTCATTGTGACTCTGAGTCATTGGCCTT
This sequence comes from Castor canadensis, assembly GCF_047511655.1. Taxonomy (NCBI): domain Eukaryota; kingdom Metazoa; phylum Chordata; class Mammalia; order Rodentia; family Castoridae; genus Castor; species Castor canadensis. The sequence goes on along the minus strand of NC_133389.1, from coordinate 171,422,747 downwards.
ATCTCTCTCTTTCTATCTATGTCTCTTCCAGTCTTCACTCATCTCTTTATTCAGATTACATTTCAAGATCCATCATTACGCATGGAAGATTGAATTAGATTTTTCTGGGGAGGCATCAAGTCATGACAAGAGGCAAAAGATTGTGAGACATACTACTTTGTAGGACTCTTCAAGAACTGGTTCTCTTTAAGAACATCCCATGTATCCTCCAAGGAAGAACTGAAAAGGAGAAAAGAAGTTTGTATGAGAGATTTTTTGGGAGGAATGACTGCTCTGCTGAGTACTCCCCACTCTAGAGGGGGTGGTAGAATATTAACTTCCTCAGTTTATGTCTTGAGCTTCTAGAATTTCATCAATGAACTTGAAGTTTATTTCCTGCACTTTTATCACCAAGAAAAATAAAGGAAGCAAGGAATATATGGCTTCACTTAGAAAAAAAACAGTGGCACCATGCTAGAATTCACTGCATATTTGGAGCTTAGAGTATCAATCACCTTGTGAGTTTCCCACGGATTGAATATGAGCCCTGAACATGAAATAAAGGACCAGGGCCATCTGCAACCCATGCAAGTAGACAACCTGAGTAGTGAGTCCCCCTAAATATGAACCTGAGCTGAAAGGAATGCTAGTCAGAAGAACCTAGTAGCAAAGCCCCAAAGAGCTTATACAAATGCTCACGGGGAGGGAAGTTAGTATGAGGTCTGAGGACCCCTTTTGTTCCAATCATCAGATGAAAACCCAGCTCTTGATGGGGCCAAACACATTTCTTCTCTGTACTAGTACCACACACACGCACACACACACACACACACAAAAGAAAACCACTGGAGAAAATTAACTACATGAACATACTATCCTACCTATGAACTGACCTATGGGTCTTCAACAGTGTAAGACAATCTCACTGTGATTCTCTAATTACCCTCATATCCCACTCTACAACAAAATCATCTCTTCATACATTTTTTAAGCTGTGGATTTCTATTAATGACTTTCACTTTTAGAGGATGGCTTGCCTCAAACTTCACAGAGAAGCAAGAAACACTGAGACACCAACAGAGCATCAAAGGATCAGCAGTTGCAGTCATCTCCCCTCTCCTGTGTCAATGGGGGGCTGCTCACCTTCCTATCAGAGGCCAAGCCCTACACTTCTGCTCCAACCACCATCTTTGGTCTTCTCAGAACCACTGTTACCCACTCTCAATTCTGTCTTGGTCTCTCTCTACTGACCTCATCCCATTATCATTAAAGCAAGCTCAAAAGTCTCCCAATCTATAAAAAATAACAAACTTCAAAGGATGTGCTTCCCTGATTCTCACTTCTGACTCATATCCAACTTCTCCACAGTGACTCTGTATACTTCTCTATTCACCAAGCTGACCTCCCTGGTCTTCATATCTACTTGTAGACTGATTTATATAATAACCAAGCTATCTTGCTGCTCTTTAATAAGATCAAAGTGAATGAACCCAATAACAATTGATCTTTCATCAGCTTTGACATATTGGTACTCTCACCTTCATTCATTCAACAAATATTTATTATATGTTCATTGCATGTGGAAATATTCTGGGTACAAGGAATATAGCTGCTACCCCTATGAAGCTTAAATTCTGAAAACATTCTTTCCTCTTGACATCAATGTCACACCAATATTCTAGTCTTCATTACTAGTTCTCTGACCACTCCTCAATACGCCTCATTGTTTTATTCTATTCCACTCAACCTTCAATTGTGTTGCCTGGAGGATCACTGGTGGGCCTTCTTCCTTCACTGCTTATGTTGTGCATAGGCACCAATTTACATGCTAGCGACTCTTACTTATGTGTTAAGTTCAGACGCTAGCAAGTTTTGGATTCTCATATTCAGCTGCCTTCTCTGTGTCCTATGGGCTGCCTAATCAGCACATCCTGCATCACATTTTCAAAACTGATCCTGTAATCTTCTCAGAACCCTTCTCCACCTACCACAACCATTTTTTTTTTTTTTTTTAGTAAATGACACTCTCAATCCCTGTGTTACTCTGACAACTGGCACCTCCAAGTGAATACTGCCACAAGGCTCACAAAACAGTTTCTTCCATACACAAGCAGTCAGCAAGTTCTGTCTATTTGATGCCTACCTAAATATACACAAGTCTATCCACTTTTCTCTGTCTCTACTGTCATTAGCTTAGTCCAACCCACCATCCTTTCCACCTGACCCACTGTATAGCAGCCATAGCTCCTTGTCAAAAGCACACAGTGTATGAGTAGCTCTCTCTTTTGTCTCATAGTGAGGTAAGGCCATGTGAAACTATGTCTCTAGCTCTCCTTTGGGGAGAGGGAACACTTGGGTATGACTTATAACTCTCACATTATATACAGGTAGGCTCTTTTCCTATTTATAGCCGATGACAAGGATGTCTTTTGAACTTGCCAAAGATAATTTCCTTCTCTATTCTAGACACCTTGGCCTCTATTCCAGAGGCCAATACGCACAGGAACCCTGTGAGAGTTAAAATCATTCTTCAGTCAAGACTTTTGGTAATAAATCCAAGGACAGCTGCCACTCGGGAAGGATGTACTGCTGAGTCCTGATCTACTCCAAGCATTTTACCTTCACTGCCCAATTAAAGACCGAGGACATTCCTCACCCAACCAGAGAGAGTTGCCCCACATTCTCCCCTGTTCTTTCCTCTCCATCTGCCTCTCTGCTTTTCCCTTTCTCCCTCTTTCTGAACTGTCTCCTCACTTTCCTGTGTACCCTGCCTTCCCTCAGAAGTCAGCAAGTCCCAAGTCCCTTTTTTGGTCTATTTTGAACCCTTCCAGGGTGGGCAATGAATCAAGGGCATTGTCTTCTTTGTCCCTGGGAAGAGGAAAAGGTCAGTTTCAGATCCTTAAAGTTGGGTGAAAACAACATCTGGATTACATTTTGTAGCTTACTCTGTGACTCTACAAAACTGATTAACAAAAAGCCCCCAAACAAACAAAAAAGAAAGCATTTTGCCCAATGGAGATTAATGTTTTTCCCAAAACCTTGTTAACTTTTCCCTATTTATATTTCTTCTTTGAGGACTACTTTCAGCTTATTTTGCTATAAAAGTTTTGCCCCACTCCCGATCCCAGACTACAAGAGAAAACTTCTTCCCTTAACTGAATCAGGAATCCAGACTCTATCCATTAGGCACAGGGGTGGGGGAAGGGTCCATCCAGAAGGCCATATGTCTCTCCTGATGTCATTCCTTGGCCATTTAAAAAATGTATTTCCCAAATTCTTCCACTCAGCCTCTGCCATCTCCTTTGCCTCTTTCTTTAAGTTTTAGTCTAAAGTCTCTTCACTAAGAAAACCTCTCCTGTGGCACGTTCACAGCATTGTCTGCAAGACATCCTTTTCTCATCGTGCCAATTAGCATTGTAAGGAAATAATTACAGAGTGACTGTTGAACATATGTCTCTTCAATTAGATTGTAAGCCCCATGGAGCAGACACTCTATCTTTCTTTCTTTGTCTTTCCACGATACCCACAATCTTAAGGAACTACTAAATGCCTCTTAGGTACCAGGTATTTTATACAAACTACTTCATTTGTTCTTCACAATATTTCTATAAGGTAGGGCCTTTTATAAGGAGAAAGGAAAGTGAGCTAAAGAAAAAGTGACTTCCTCAAAATTCATGGCCATTAGTACAGAATCAGGATTTCCACTCAGGAAGTATTGTCAAAAAAATGTAGATTATATGTGAAACACACCTATGTATCACTTTAAAAACCTCAATGTCTTAATAGCAAAATAAAATCTAATAAACAACTAATAAAACTAGGAAGACCTAAGAGTTAAGAAGTCCAGTTACTGAGTTTTCTTTTTGTGGTACTGCGGTTTGAACTCAGAGCCTGAAGTTTGCTAGGCAGGTGGTCTACTTCTTGAGTCATTCTGTCAGCACACAGAGTTCTTAAATGTGTTGCTGAACTTGGATATTTTCTCATTTCTGTCCAATTTCTAGACGAATTGCAACACTTTAAAGTGAGACTTCTCTTACTGTATCTCTTTCTCTCTTGATTTGAGGTTCATTTTTTATTTGCTGCTGTGTCCAATTACTTTGGAAATAACCTAACAACAATTTGCTGAAGTAAAAACTTATCTCCATATGAGACCAAGATGGCCTTTTCTTAGTGGTCATAAGGGCAATATTTTAAACTTTGAGTTGCAGTCAACATCTTTTTCTAGTTCAGAGAGCCCCCAGAAACATCTCTGTGTATGATTTTCTGAAAGGAGGAGGTGACATGAATCAGTGTACTAAGCTCCCAGGAATTTTAGACTTGACTTAATCACTGGCTTTGAGAACTCTTTGGGTCAGGTCATCAAGCCTCTGCCAGTTCCAAATGGACAGAGCAAACTCAGCAGGCTCAGACAACTATTTTCACAATAAAGATTAGATTCTTCAAGTCACTTTCATAGAAATTGATGGCAAGAACCATGACACTAGGTCAGATTGCCAAGGGATACAGTATCTTTCATTTCAGCCCTTTCAGACTAAGCACTGCTTTTACGTAATAAACAAATAATCACTCATAGAAACTCAATGCCACCTCACCATTGTCTTTGTTTCCTTCAGCCAGTGAAACAAGTAAAAGATGAGTATTAAATGCATGCTCAGTGACTTTGTCAATTCTCGTAGGGAAGATCAGAGCATCTCTTTGTTATCAAGAGGATGTTGTGCAGAATGATTTTATAAGAGAGCATTGATGGTGTGTTTCTCCAAAAGAACAGCTTGGAGGAGGTTCATGAGTCATGGAAGCTGGCCCTCATGTGAGGTAAAATGACATGTTAGAGTCAGGAAACTTTTTAAAATCATTTTTATTAGTATATAATAGTTGTACGGGGGGGTTATTGTAACATTTCTATATAAGGGTACAATGTACCCTGCTTAGGTTCATCCCCACCATTATTCTCCCTCATCCTCCTCCCCCTTCTTAAAATGACTTTGACAGGTTTCAATGTTCTATTTACATACATGTATAGAAAGTACATTGGCCATATTCACCTTCTTTTACCTTCTTCATTTACCCTCCCCTTCCCACTAGTACCCTCCCCTTATCATGATTTGTTTACATTCTTGTCCATGAAGATGACAGGTAGGGTATCAAAGAGAGACTTTTAGGAACAGGACTTCAGAGACAGAGGGCTTCATGGGGGAAAATGAGAGAGAAATGGGGAAAAAGTATATTTTGGAAAGATCAAGCTATTAGCTACACTCCAGAACCCCTAAAGTTAATTCAGGCCAATGACACAGGAAAACACTGTGTCCAGCTCTCTAGCCACATGCCACACTTCTCATGCTGTCATTCGCTGGCCAAATATGTAAGAGCTGAATCATTATTTTAGAATGGAAAACTGGTGTAATCTCAACATCAACAGTTTTCCATGAATATTATGAATGTCAGTGTCATTGTGTGACCTTTGTAAAAGAATCAAATATCTCTTGCAGTGTCACTGCCTCAGATCTCCTGCCTCCTGTCATTGTAACTGGGGGGGTAGAGGGGGTGGGGGGGTATTTATTTTTAATACCGATTGCCTAGAGTCACAAGATTCACTGGATTAGAATGCCTAAGGGGGCTACCCAGGAATGCATTTTAACAACCTGCTTATACACTTACTTTTGAGATCTGAAAGTGGTGGCAGGTACTATTTTTTTTTCAGTAGTGAGGTTTGAACTCAGGGCCTACACCTTAAGCCACTCCACCAGTCCTTTTCTGTGATGGGTTTTTTCGAGATAGGGTCTCATGAACTATTTTCCTGGGCTGGCTTCAAAGCAGGATCCTCCTGGTCTCTGCCTCCTGAGTAGCTAGGATTACAGGCATGAGCACCAGTGCCCAGCTGCAGGTACTCTTCTTTACTGATGAAATTAACAGTATGGTTTTCCCTCACCAAGCGGTGGTTTGCCCCTTTGTTTCATGATAAACACCCTCCTATTATGTTTACCTGGTCTCCAAAGGTTTACATTTGCTCATTTGCTGGGAGTGGAATACAGTTCATACCAACTACTTCTTTGCTCTTCATACCTCCCTCCTAAGCAATCAAGATTCTCAGTCCAAGATGTGTGTTGTGGATTGACTCTTTGTGTTCCTCCAAATTCATATGTTGAAATATAATCTCAATGTGCTGTAATTAGAAAGTGGGGGGAATTTGGGAGGGATTAGGATGGGGTGATTAGAGACCCTAGGGATATGCTTTACCTCTTGTACCATGTGAAAGCACTGCAAGAAGGTGCTAGTGATGAATGGCCTTCACCAGACACCAAATCTGCTGGCACCTTGATCTTGGATTTCCCAGCCTCCAGAACTGTAGAGGTCATTTTTGTTGTTTATAAGCCACCCAGTGTGGGGACCTTTGTCATAGTAGTCTAAATAGTTTACCATGGCATGCTTGTTTCTGCTCCATGGACTAAAATGGATTCTATATTATTGCTGTTTGAGTTCCTTCAACTATGAATATAAAAACATTAAAATCTCACACTTTTACCACTCATTATAACTGTGCTAGTTTCAATATAAGATAATTATGTTAATTTTTTAAAAACCTCAAAACTTAAAAATTAGTCTTTAGTTTATTCTCAGTATGCTTGATATGTTCAGGGATTAAAAAATACATAAATCTGAATAAAAGATAACGTAGAAATAAATTCTAAGCCTCAACACAGATAGTCATGACTTCCGAGGAAATGAATTTAAGCAAAAACCCAAAGTGGGCATTCTAACAGTTATCATAAACTTGGCCTGTTTTATTATGAGTTTCTTTAATTTCTAGTCCCCTCTGGCCTTCTTTCTGTACTGTGGAAATGTTCTTTTCTTTCTCACATTTTTTGTATGACACATGCTTTTCCTTTGAACAATCAGAACAGTCTCTGTCATTTTAAAGCCCCTTTTCGGCTGTAAATTCCAGTTGGTTTTCCCCCAAGTATTGCTATTTAGCTCAAAAAGATTACTTCCAGTAAAACCAGGCAGGTTTGAGTTTCTTTCTGGTTTCCATAGTCAGGGCAGAAATATCAGACACATAAATTCTAAAATGTATCTGCCACCCTGGTCCATCCCAGCATTATGCAGAAGTACTCTAAGAAGTAACTAACAAGAACAGTTGAAGAATAAGGAACTCAAATACCTACTGCTATGGATCCTGACAGGAAGAAACCTATGTGCCACACAACAGGGTTCCTCTTAACACCAACAGAGCCCTGACAAGCAGGTAACATCTTCAGAGAAGTTTCTTGATAGTACACTAGGGAAAATACTATTCAGTACACATAGCAGAATTTCCCCACCCATCTTCCAAATCCCAAATTATGCTGCCTTTTGCCTCTTGTCTCTTCCTCTCACTTCCTGATAATCTCTTTCCTCTCTAAACACCTTTCCTCATAAAATCCAAAGAGTGAACACCATAGTAAAATTTTGGTACAATTCAGAGCTAGGCTTAAAGGCTATGTTGGATTTCAAGAACGTTATTGGAATTCTCTTAAAAACAATATAAGCAAATTTACATGTTATTAAAAACTAAATCCTTGCTTGTGAAAGTCTGGCCCTTCACATTACAAGATAAGTGATAATCCTAGCCACTCAGGAGGCAGAGATCAGGAGGAAAGTGGTTCAGAGCCAGTCCAGGCAAATAGTTCATGAGACCCTATCCCAAAAAAACCCATCACAAAAAAGGGCTGGTGGAGTGGCTCAAGGTATAGGCCCTGAATTCAAACCTTAGTGTGTGTGTGTGTATATATATATATATATACATATATATATGTATACATATATATGTATATACATATATATGTATATATATATATACATACATATATATGTATATACATATATATGTATATATATATATATACATATATATGTATATACATATATATGTATGTATATATATATATATAAAATAAGATAAGGGAATGCTTAGTTATCCCCAACAAAGGTAAAGGAGTTAGTTAGAAAGACCAACTGTCAGGGATACCATCTAGTTATCAAAAATTTCATGTCCCCAAATCCCTTTATTCCCACGAAATGGGGAATTCTAAAAGGAGTCCTTTAGATGTCTCTCTGGGGCAGGCTAATGTAATCAGTTCTCAAAGGTGAAACTAGTGCTACCTCTTTAACTGGACAAGACAAATATCATTGCTCCTAGGGAATCCATAGGTTAGCCAATAATTCTTTCTCCCTATTCTACTCCCCTTTCAAGTGGTGGAAGTTGATAGGGGCTCTCTGTTTCAAGGTGACAGTGGCTAAGCCAGATGCATCTGCCTCTCTCCCACATGGCATTTATAGCAACAGAAGCAGAAAGAAAGCTTAGTTTTGCTTTACTTACACCTGCCAAGTCTTATCCTTATAGTCTCAACAACTTACCCTTCTTTTCACTTTCAGAACTGGAAAATTAGTCATTAACAAGATTAAAACCATCTGCACACAGCAACTTCCCTGCATGGATGAAACTAATAATTTTAGCTCAAAGTCAAGCAATTTAACTATCCTTATGAGAGAATGCCAACACATAAGTAGATATTGTTGGTCTTCTTTATCTTCATTTTTTTGTATAGTTTTAATGACATTATAATGATAGCTGTTTTAATCTTCAAAATTATATTTTGAAAGTCATCACCCATGCCATAAATAAAACTGCTAGTATTCAGGAATGGCAAGAGTAATTTCTATTATATTTTGCCTGACTAGTTCAGTTTCTGCACAGTTCTTCCCTAAACCCAGTTGCTGTCACTCTGACACATCATCCCTTCCCCCTAAGTGCATGTCCTCAGGGCATTTTCCACATTGGTAACTTGATATTGTTAGGCCTCCTGTGGGCTGAGGTCATTTGTCTTTATGGTGGTCAGAAGGTTCTGGACTTAAAGGGTACTATGAAGAGAAGAGAAGTTAAAGTCTTACAAAAGTCAATCTTACTGTTACTGTAAATGCATTCATTAGTTTTAAAAAAAGTTATGAAGCTAAGTTTATAGTATACATCAATTTAATCACATCTTTACTTTTTTAATTTCTAAAAGAAAACAGAATAAAGGAATTAGGTTTCTTAATATTTACTATATTAATAATTTATTCTTACATAATACATGTGATATATTATATGAGCTAAATCAATCAATATTTAACAGGGACAAAAATAGAAGGGTCATGAGACAATTGTTCTATATTTGATTCATTAGGAAAACTTCAAAATGATTATATCTTACCTCACTTCAGAACAAGTGGTCCAAAGAGCTCATTGCCTAAGAGGCCTTAGACCTCTAAGAAAGTTTAAATCTAGAATTAAAAATGATCTCTTTCACTGGAAGAAGCTGAAGTAGAACAGCTTCACGAGCACTTTATGGAATGTTGGCCACCAACTTAAACTTCCGGTTCTCCTTGTTGCTCTTTAATGTTGCTTCACTCCTCCTCTACCTGGGTTTCACCTTTTTGGCTGTCCTCTAAGGAAAAGGAGCTTGAGGGTATCTCTCTCATACATCCTTTTCCCCTTTGACCAGGTAGTACTCTTCATGTCTGGCTGCAACCCAGTTTAACCATGGCTTAAGCTAAAACGGGCCACTATTAGGGTAGACTATCAAATGCAAAGACCTAAGGACTTAATGGGGTACTAGGGAACTCACACAGTACTCACCATTTTTATTCTGTGTGCTTTACAAGTTTTCACCCTCTGCAACCACAGGCAAATCTTCTCCATGTCACAGGGACAGGACAGCTGCCTACCCCAGGGTTACAGTGATCCAAGATCCAAGAGGAGAGTTCAGCTTCATCAAAAAAACCCTAGTAAGGACTATGTACCATTTTTGTCACATGTCTATCCTGAGCCAGTGACTGAGGTCAGTGGACCTTCTGCCCATTACCTATTCCCATTCAGGAAGGCAGAGTCTGTTGCCAAGAAAAGGGGTAGGGAGCATGCCAAATGGACAAATGATAGACTAACATTTAATGCATCTTTAGCAACTTCCAGGTACTGTTACATTTGGTTTTGATATTGTCACCATTATACAGAAGAGGAGGAAATTAGGACAGTTAGATAGCTTACCTAAGGTCACAAAGTTGATAAACAGAAGTCAGGAAAAAGTCAGAACCAGAATTCAGGGGATTCCAAGATGGCGGCTAGAGGGAGGAAGCAGAAAGCGACCTCCTATAGTGAAATCTTGGAGAGACGCCAGAGACACATTTTGCAGGCATAATCACTGAGAAAATGCATAACTTTGACCCCTCCACACCTCCAGCCAGTGCAGAGAATCTCCACTTCATGTTAAATGGAGAAACAAGGAGGGCCCCCAGGGCTGCCAGTCGCTGGTGCCCAGACAGCTTGGGAAGACACGGACCAGGTGCCATGGTACTCCCACAGACAAGCCTGGGCCAGAGCAGCATAGCCCCCTGGACAGACTGACCTCCACCCGGGGAAAAAAGAGAAACTGAGTAATAAGCAATAAGAGCAATAAAGACACACTGGAAAGAGGGTGGGGCGCCCTGAGCGCTGAAGATTGGGGGAAGGGAACCCTTCCCGGGACTATAAATCAACAAGCCGGGTGGGCAAGAGAGGCTCTGGCAGGAGCTGGGTGTGCGCCCAGCAACCAGGAGCGAGGAAGCTGGTGAGAGTGGCGGAGGGAGGAATACTCCACTGGAGAGGAGGGAAGACCCACTTCCCACGTGAGCTTTAAACAAACATGGCGGCTGGCAGGAGCAGCAGCACCGCCCAGTAATCAGGAGCAGGAAAGCTTGTGAAAGTGGCGGTGGGAGGAAAACTTCACAGGAGAGGGGGGAAGACCCACCTCCCACATGAACTGTAAATAAACACGCAGGCCTGACAACGCGGGTGCAGTGTCACCTTTCCCAGTGCTTGGAAAGGGGAAAGCCTGTAGCAGAGGCTCCCACACAGGAGAACTCTGAACAAACAAAGCCTGCAGGGCCAGGTGAGTGCTAAGCTCACCCCAGAGATCTGCATAAATAACGCCTCCAGCAACAGCAGGCTGACAGCAGCGGGCAGGCAAGCCACAGCTGCAGAAACCATTCTCAGAACTGACTCCAGACTCTTTTTTTTTCTTTTTCTCCCTACCTTTGATGAGAGAACAACCGAATTACACCTGCATGCTGAAAAACTTACTGAAACTGTATTGCATTTGAACTTGGGACACTAGGTGGGGTTTTGTTTGTTTGTTTGTTTTGTTTTGTTTTGTGTGTGTGTGTGTATAGTTTTGTTCTACTTTATGCATCCCCTTTGATGAGACAACTACAGAACAACATCTGAGGCACCATCTCCAGGATTGGAGACTGAGACAGACACCCAAATTATTAAGACGGAAACTTCATTGCATTTGAACTTGGAGGGTTTTTTCGTTTTTGTTTTTTTTTTTTAATTTTCTATTTTCCATTTAATTTTAATTCATTTTTAATATATATATATATATATATTTCTTTCATTTACTTATTTTTTATTTTTATTCCAATCTTAATTTTTTTTATTTTTGATTTTCAATTCTATCTCTGTCCTTCTAATGTCTGTTCAGCTTACTGTCAATTAGTACACTAACACTCCCTGTTTATACCTTTGAAACTTTCTTGTCTGAAACCTTGTTCTGCTTTCTCCCTCTTGTCTGTGTATTTGTTTTCCCCTTTTCTTTAACTTCTTGCTTTCCATCTCCACTCACCCTTCCATTCTAAATATTACCATTGTTATTATTACAAGCTAGAAAATAATTAATTGCACACAGTACAAGGCGAGTAACAACACCAAAGACAATGACGGGAAGACAGAAAAAACAGGGAAACCAGCTTCCCCACAGCAAAAAATTAGTACAGGAACCAGAGGGGAATGAAGAAAACAGAAACTCAGATCCAGACTCCAACAAAATGAAGATAAACTATGCCAAAGGACCCAATGAAGCCCACAAGAATAATTTAAAAGAAGACATACTACAAGTAATCAATGAGAATTTTATAGAGATGATACTGGAGAGGGTCAACCAAAATGTACAGGAGACACTCAAGAAATTCCAAGAAAACAAAAATAGAGAATTTGAAAAAGGAAAAGAAGAAATAAAGGAAACCGTAGAAGCACTGTATAAACACCAAAGTGAAAGAGAGAACACAATGAATAAATGGATAAATGAACTCAGGACAAAAATAGACAACATTAAAGAGGAAACCACCCAGGATATGGAAAACCTCAGAAAAAACAATGAAACAGAACTGCAAAACAAAATGGAAAGCCAATCCAGCAGAACAGAACAAACAGAAGACAGAATCTCAGAACTTGAAAATGAAATGGTGATTAAAGGAAAAACTGAAGAACTATTAATTAAACAACTCAAGATCAGAGAAAAGAAAATGCAAGAACTCACTGACTCCATCAAAAGACCAAACCTGAGAATCATGGGCATCGAAGAAGGAGAAGAGGTGCAAGCAAAGGGAATGTGTAATATATTCAACAAATAATAATGGAAAATTTCCCAAATCTAGAGAAAGATATTCCCATACAGATGCAAGAGGCCTCCAGGACACCAAACAGACCAGATCAAAATAGAACTACTCCACAACATAAAATCATTAAAACAACAAGTTCAAAAACTAAGGAAAGAATATTGAAGGCTGTAAGAGAGAAAAAACAAATAACATACAAAGGTAAACCCATCAAAATCACAGCAGACTTCTCAACAGAAACATTAAAACCAAGAAGAGCGTGGGGTGAGATCTTCCGGGCACTGAATGAAAATAACTTCAACCCCAGGATACTCTACCCAGCAAAACTATCATTTAAAATAGATGGAGCAATAAAAGTCTTCCATGATAAGTAGAAAATAAAACAATATGTGACCACAAAGCCACCACTACAAAAGATTCTGCAAGGGATTCTGCACACAGAAAGTGACACCCAACTTAACCATGAAAAGGCAGGCATCACCAAACGACAGGAAAAGAAAAAGCAAGACAGTAGAGAGTAACATCAAGTTAGGTACACACAATCAAACCTTCAAACAACTAAGACAACTAAATGACAGGAATCACCACATACCTATCAGTACTAATGCTTAATGTTAACAGACTTAATTCACACATCAAAAGGCACCGCTTGACGAAATGGATTAAAAAGGAAGATCCAACAATTTGTTGCTTACGGGAGATGATGAGAAAGCCTGGAAGAAGATTTACCAAGCCAATGGCCCCCAAAAACAGGCAAGAGTAGCAATACTTATCTCTGACAAAGTAGACTTCAAACCTACATTGATCAAACGAGATAAAGAAGGACATTCCATTCTAATAAAAGGGGAAATAGACCAAAAGGAAATAATAATCATCAACCTGTAGGCACCCAATGTCAACACACCCAATTTCATCACACATACCCTGAAAGACCTAAAAGCATATATAAACGCCAACACAGTGGTTGTGGGAGACTTTAACACCCCATTATCATCAATAGATAGGTCATCCAAACAAAAACTCAATAAAGAAATCCAAGATCTAAAATATGCAATAGATCAAATGGACCTAGTAGATGTCTACAGAACATTTCATCCAACCTCTACACAATATACATTCTTCTCAGCAGCCCATGGAACCTTCTCCAAAATAGATCATATCCTAGGGCACAAAGCAAGTCTCAGCAAATATAAGAAAATAAAGATTATACCATGCATACTATCTGATCACAATGCAGTAAAAGTAGAACTCAACAACAAAAGTAAAGACAAAAAGCATGCAAACAGCTGGAAACTAAATAACTCATTACTTAATGGACAATGGGTCATCAATGAAATAAAAGAGGAAATTAAAAAGTTCCTGGAAGTCAATGAAAATGAAAACCCAACCTACCAGAACCTATGGGACACAGCTAAGGCAGTCCTGAGAGGAAAGTTTATAGCCATGAGTGCATATATTAAAAAGACTGAAAGATCCCAAATCAATGACCTAATGATACATCTCAAACTCCTAGAAAAACAAGAATAAGCAAATCCCAAAACAAATAGAAGGAGAGAAATAATAAAAATAAGAGCTGAAATCAATGAAATAGAAACCAAAAAAAACATACAAAGAATTAATGAAACAAAAAGTTGGTTCTTTGAAAAAATAAACAAGACGATAGACCCCTGGCAAACCTGACTAAAATGAGGAGAGAAAAAACTCAAATTAGTAGAATCAGGAATGCAAAAGGGGAGATAACAACAAACAACATGGGAGTCCAGGAAATCATCAGAGACTACTTTGAGAATCTATATTCAAATAAATTTGAAAATCTTAAAGAAATGAACAGATTTCTAGATACATATGACCATCCAAAACTGAACCAAGAGGAAATTAATCACCTGGATAGATCTATAACACAAAATGAAATTGAAGCAGCAATCAAGAGTCTCCCCAAAAAGAAAAGTCCAGGACCTGATGGATTCTCTGCTGAATTCTATCAGACCTTTAAAGAAGAACTGATACCAACCCTCCTTAAACTGTTCCATGAAATAGAAAGGGAAGGAAAACTGCCAAACACATTTTATGAAGCCAGTATTACACTTATTCCCAAACCAGGCAAAGACACCTCCAAAAAAGGAGAACTATAGGCCAATCTCCTTAATGAACATTGATGCAAAAATCCTCAACAAAATAATGGCAAACCGAATTCAACAACACATCAAAAAGAACATTCACCATGACCAAGTAGGCTTCATCCCAGGAATGCAGGGATGGGTCAACCTACAAAAATCAATAAATGTAATAAACCACATTAACAGAAGCAAAGACAAAAACCACTTGATCATCTCAATAGAAGCAGAAAAAGCCTTTGATAAGATCCAACACCATTTCATGATAAAAGCTCTAAGAAAACTAGGAATAGAAGGAAAGTGCCTCAACATTATGAAAGCTATATATGACAAACCTACAGCCAGCATTATACATAACAGAGAAAAACTGAAACCATTCCCTCTAAAATCAGGAACCAGACAAGGATGCCCACTATCTCCACTCCTATTCAACATAGTACTGGAATTCCTAGCCAGAGCAATTAGGCAAGAGAAGGAATAAAAGAAATACAAATAGGTAAAGAAACTGTCAAAATATCCCTATTTGCAGATGACATGATCCTATACCTTAAAGACCCAAAAAACTCTACTCAGAAGCTTCTAGACACCATCAATAGCTATAGTAAGGTAGCAGGATATAAAATTAACATAGAAAAATCATTAGCATTTCTATACACTAACAATGAGCAAACTGAAAAAGAATGTATGAAAACAATTCCATTTACAGTAGCCTCAAAAAAAATCAAATACCTAGGTGTAAACCTAACAAAAGATGTGAAAGACCTCTACAAGGAAAACTATACACTTCTGAAGAAAGAGATCGAGGAAGACTATAGAAAGTGGAGAGATCTCCCATGCTCATGGATTGGTAGAATCAACATAGTAAAAATGTCTATACTCCCAAAAGTAATCTACATGTTTAATGCAATTCCCATCAAAATCCCAATGACATTCATTAAAGAAATCGAAAAATCTACTGTTAAATTTATATGGAAATACAAGAGGCCACGAATAGCCAAGGCAATACTCAGTCAAAAGAACAATGCTGGAGGTATCACAATACCTGACTTCAAACTATATTACAAAGCAATAACAATAAAAACAGCATGGTACTGGCACAAAAACAGACATGAAGACCAGTGGAACAGAATAGAGGACCCAGATATGAAGCCACACAACTATAACCAACTTATCTTTGACAAAGGTGCTAAAAATATACAATGGAGAAATAGCAGCCTCTTCAACAAAAACTGCTAGGAAAACTGGTTAGGAGTCTGCAAAAAACTGAAACTAGATCCATGTATATCACCCTATACCAAGATTAACTCAAAATGGATCAAGGATCTTAATATCAGACCCCAAACTCTAAAGTTGATACAGGAAAGAGTAGGAAATACTCTGGAGTTAGTAGGTATAGGCAAGAACTTTCTCAACGAAACCTAGCAGCACAGCAACTAAGAGATAGCATAGATAAATGGGACCTCATAAAGCTAAAAAGCCTCTGTTCATCAAAAGAAATGGTCTCTAAACTGAAGAGAACACCCACAGAGTGGGAGAAAATATTTGCCAACTATACATCAGACAAAGGACTGATAACCAGAATATATAGGGAACTTAAAAAACTAAATTCTCCCAAAACTAATGAACCAATAAAGAAATGGGCAAGTGAACTAAACAGAACTTTCTCAAAAGAAGAAATTCAAATGGCCAAAAAACACATGAAAAAATGCTCACCATCTCTAGCAATAAAGGAAATGCAAATTAAAACCACGCTAAGATTCCACCTCACCCCTGTTAGAATAGCCATCATCAGCAACACCACCAACAACAAGTGTTGGCGAGGATTGGGGAAAAAGGAACCCTCTTACACTGTTGGTGGGAATGTAGACTAGTACAACCACTCTGGAAAAAAATTTGGAGGTTCCTTAAAAAGCTAAACATTGATCTACCATTTGATCCAGCAATACCACTCTTGGGGATATACCCAAAAGACTGTGACACAGGTTACTCCAGAGGCACCTGCACACCCATGTTTATTGCGGCACTATTCACAATAGCCAAGTTATGGAAACAGCCAAGATGTCCCACCACTGACGAATGGATTAAGAAAATGTGGTATCTATACACAATGGAATCTTATGCAGCCATGAAGAAGAACGAAATGTTATCATTCGCTGGTAAATGGATGGAATTGGAGAACATCATTCTGAGTGAGGTTAGCCTGGCCCAAAAGACCAAAAATCATATGTTCTTCCTCATATGTGTACATTAGATCAAGGGCAAACACAACAATGGGATTGGACTTTGAGCACATGATAAAAGCAAGAGCACACAAGGGAGGGGTGAGGATAGGTAAGACACCTAAAAAATTAGCTAGCATTTGTTGCCCTTAACACAGAGAAACTAAAGCAGATACCTTAAAAGCAACTGAGGCCAATAGGAAAAGGGGAACAGGTACTAGAGAAAAGGTTAGATCAAAAAGAATTAACCTAGAAGGTAACACACACGCACAGGAAATCAATGTGAGTCAATGCCCTGTATAGCTACCCTTATCTCAACCAGCAAAAACCCTTGTTCCTTCCTATTATTGCTTATACTCTCTCTACAACAAAATTAGAAATAAGGGTGAAATAGTTTCTGCTGGGTATTGAGGGGGTGGGGGGGAGAGGAAGGGGGTGGAGTGGGTGGTAAGGGAGGGGGTGGGGGCAGGGGGGAGAAATGACCCAAGCCTTGTATGCACATGTGAATAATAAAAGAAAAAAAAAGAATTGAAAAAAAAAAAAAAAAAAAGAACCAGAACTCAGACTGGTTGACACATATCTAGCCACTCAATTACCCACTCACCATATCTACCAAATTCTTTCCTCCCCTTTTCTACCTTTGCTTGTCCCTCCTCCTCTGCAGAATGACTGATAGATGGGAATGCTTGTTGAGCATCAGGCACTAAGGTGAGAGCTAAAAGCCCAAAGCAGTTCCATCTGGTATTTCCGAGCTGCTACTAGTACCAGCTATCATTATATCTCTTCTACTAAACTCCTATCTCCCAACCAGAAACAAGAACTAGAGTCAGATTTCTTGATTTCTGGACAGAAGGAGGTGCTTCATATTCTTCACTAAGCAGACAATACTCCATCTTGCTGGCATAATGCTTACTAAATACCAGAAAACATTTTATACAAAAACATGTAGCGAGAAATAGAAAAAGAAAAAAGCAGTAATATACAGAAACCTATTTAGAATGATGAACCTCTAGTATTTTATCAGACTATTGTCCTACCTAGGGCAAAATATCTACTAAAATATAATTTAGCACTTGATCCTAAACTGTCTTCAACTGTCTTCTCTGCTTCTCTCTTGATTTCCTATTTGTGGGAGGCTCAAGACCGTGCCCAAATGTCAATCCTTCTACAAGGCTCCCCCAAGGAAGGTAATCTGGAGTCTTCCTCCTCAAAGTCCTTCATACATCTATACATCTCATTGTTCTATCGTTTCTTGTTCCCATTTGCTTTCTTTCCATGAACAACAGTGATTTCATCAAGAGCAGTAACTCTGACTGTGGGTCTCTTATTTTCCTCCACAATAATGCCAATAAATATTAATTCATGGATCCCGCTGTTTTCCGTCAACTCTTCTAGTCTGTTCTGCACTTCCTGCCTTTGGGACTATGGGTCTGTTCTGTTGAGTGAACATGGACATTTCCTACAGAAAGCACCCTGCTCTTTACCCTTCCATGCTTCTTCCAGCCCACTGCACAGAGCCATTCTGAACAACGCCAAGATGAAATCTCAGGTAAGACATGCAGAAAAATTTTTGTGCATTTTCAGATGAATTATCTCTTTCAGAGGCCTGAGGACAGTAAGTCAGTTG
Organism: Castor canadensis; assembly: GCF_047511655.1. Lineage (NCBI taxonomy): Eukaryota > Metazoa > Chordata > Mammalia > Rodentia > Castoridae > Castor > Castor canadensis. The sequence continues at coordinate 171,404,361 of NC_133389.1, read as the reverse complement.
GTGAAAATCACAGAACCAAGTATGCGATAGAGCCACACCCTACATCCAGCTGTTCAGGCCCAAGACTCTTTCTCCTTTTTGCCTCCAAAGACGTTCATTAAGAAAAATCTCATGCTTTGGAAAAGATCATGCTTGAAAGATTGGTACATTTAGAGAAGGCTTCATGCTCTATACAGTCGAGAACTTGCTTTGGAAAGCCTCTAGGGAATTTCCGTCCTTCATCAATCACAGAAAACAAAAATGTCAGCTGGCTTCAGATCTGACTATTTTCAGTCACTCCTCTGCAGCCTGCCATCTCATGCCTTTGCATTTGCACATGTTATTCCTTCTCCAGGCAGTGCCCTGGCATTAGTGAATACCAACATTTCCTCCTCTCCAAAGTTTTGCAATCAGGCCTTGGGGCTCTTTCCACTGTGCTGTCATTGTACCCTTGTTATGTCTTTACCATGTTGGGGCACATTTGTTTTGTCTGGGTCTGTACCTGTGTGTTGTGTGTGTGTCCATAAGACTCAAATTCTAATGAGTGAGGACCATGCCTTCTGATCTGTATAGCTCTAGCATCCACTTCAGTGATTCTCATTAATATATTACAAATGTTACTAGGCATCTCCTCTACATGAGGACCTGTGCTACACTCTGTGGATAGAAAGTAAGAGCCTCTGATCTCATAACATTCAATAGTGATAACTGTTTCAAGTAGTCCCAATCCATTACCCCTACTTCTACCATGCATCCTAATGCACAAAAGGCATTAGGTTGGTGGGCAGAAAGGAAGTCCTCATTGGTTTTTATTCAGTTATCAAGTATTTAGAACCCTGGCACATTACACCTTGCAATCTTGTCTGAACAGCCCCTCAGAGTCAGACTTTCTGTGTCTTTAAAACTAATCCTTGACCAAACACTTATTATTCTCTCTCGAACCCACCCCTCCTGCAATGGGCCACAGGAAGCTCCAAGAGACTGACCAAGACCTTGTCTACTTCCATCCTCTTTTGCCACATGGTGCTGGGGATTCAATATTTGTGTCCCCTCAAAACTATGTTGAAGCCTAATCCACAATGTGATCAATGTGATATTTGGAGCTGGGTCTTTGGGAGATGACTAGGTCATAGGGTGAAGCCCTCACAGATGTGATTGGTGTCCTTATAAAAGAGACCCCAAAGAGTTTGATTTCTGCTTTCTGCTATGTGAGGGCACAGGAAGAAGACAGTATCAATGCACCAGGAGGAAGGCGCTCACCAGACACAATGTACCAGCACCTTTACCTTGGACTCCTCAGATTCCAGAACTATAAGAAATAAATATTTGTTGTTTAGCCACCCCGTCTAAGGTATTTTGTTATGACAACTCAAAGTGACTAAGACACATAGTAGCTGCTCTTAAGTGTCCCTAAATCTATTTCCAGTTCATTTCTCCAACTATATGCCCTGGATTGCCCCCTCCTATATTCCAAAGCACAAAGGCCCTCCTGTCTTAACTCTTAGAATGTTTTTTTCATCTTTTCTCACATTGAAGGAAAGGTTCCTAGTCTCAGAAGATGGAAGGTTATTCCAACTCAGCTTTTGAATTTCAATGTCAAAAACCTCTTTTATCCTGGGCACCAGTGACTCACACCTGTAATCTTAGCTACTCAGAAAGTACCCATCAGTAGGATCACAGTTTGAAGTCAGCCTGGGAAAACAGTTCAAAAGACCCAATCTTGAAAAAAACCCATCACAAAAAAAGGCTGGTGAAGTAGCTCAAGGTGTAGGCCCTGAGTTCAAATCCCAGTACCAAAAAAAAAAAAAGCCCTCAAAACCCCTTTTACTTCATTCTAGAGCAACAACTTTCTTCAAAGTGGTGGTTTGTGATAGTAATGACCTTAATAAGAAAAAAGCAAGGTCACAGACTGAAATAAGGAAATCTGTTTCAAAATATTATTGAAGGACAGTAATAGCATTAGCTGCTAATTACTTCTTAACTCTTATAATGAGCTGAAGAACTACAGTAAGTAATTTATACCTTGTATGAATTAATTATCACAAAAACCATAGGACAAGTAAAATTATTACCCATGTGTTACAATCAAGCACAGGCAAAGTTGCCTAAAGCTGGTTCTGTAGCCAGCAGGTGTGGGAGCCTGGTGGGTAAAACTACACTTTCATCTCCATCTCTACTGCCTCCCTACATCTCTGGCTCCACCTCAACACAAAGTAGCTCGCTGCAGTGCAGTGTGGTAGAGGCATATCAAACCAGTACAGAACAGGCACCTAATAAATATTTGCTGAACAGAGGCTATTTATCAGGGAAATGATATGGGGGCTGTTCACCACATTCTCCAGTCAAATAAAAATATTATAGATGGGAAATTTGTGCACATTCTAGAAAAAAAACAATGACTGTTCTGCACACAGTACTCTTAATCCTTCTATGTCTAGAAATGCTGTGGACCAGAGCCAAAAGCCAATGTGGATCTAAAAATGAACTCCTCAGAATGAATATATTTACTTCTATTTCATAAACTTGGGTTCTTTTCCAAGCAGTGACATCCATCAGCCACTCTTGGCCTCTCTGCTGGGCTGAGAAGTGGTCATGCTGGAGCTCTATTTTTAACTACTCTGTGGGTTGGGGCTGCAGACTTTTGCATATTTTGTGTAGGTCTTGATATTTTTCTTTCTCTTCCCTTAGTCTTGGAGCCTGTGTTTACTTCATCAGTAGTTAGAACTGAATCTCGAGGGCCTCCAGCAGGGCAAATCAGTTTTGAGTGTTTTTAAAAGCTCAGTTCTTGATAGCATCAGCATTTGCTCATCATGAGGAAAATTAAGATAATAATAAAGGCTTTCAAGAGACCTCAAAGTGTTTTCACTGCATAAAGATCAGTTTTAAAGAGCAGTGAACCAGGGAAACTTAGAGATGAAAGAAATCTGAGGATAATTTAAAATCAGTGTTCCTGTTTAATACAGCATCCTTATTAAAGTGATGACTAATTCATATAATACCTTAGGGATCCGTAGCTACCACTGTGCTAGGTTTGGGAGAAGGAGTGTTTTCAGTAAGCCTAGGGACGTCTTAAAGGAATAAGAGATATAAACATTCATGTGAAGTAAAACATTTCAGAGCCAAATTAGACAAATGGAATTGAGAAACAAATGAATCTTGTGAATAGAAGGTAATTGGTGCTTCTACAAGGATGGAGTCTCCCATCCTCTGCTAAACTGTTCCCACCCCAAATTTATATGTTGAAGTCCTAACTTCAGGACCTGAGAATGTGATTGCATTTGGAGATAAAGTCTTTAAAGGAAGGATTAAGTTAAAATGAGGTCATAGGTAAAGTGATCCCTAATCCAATGTCCCTGGTGTCCTTATTAGAAGAGGGGATTAAGACAAAGATGAGCAAAGACGAAGAACCATGTGGGGATACATGGAGAAGACAGCCATCTACAAGCCAAGGAGAGAGGTCGTAGAAGATAGCAACCCTACTGACACCCTGCTCTGGGACTTCCGGCTTCCAGAACTATGAAAAAGTACATTTCTGTTGTCTAAGTCATCTAACCAATGATGATTTGTATGGCATGCATCTTCACGAGCTGAAGGAGTCCAGGTCAGAATGGGAATCAACCCGAAAAATGGGCAGGAGCATTGGGAGGTAGACGACATTCCTGAAAAAGGACAGGAAATATTCATCAGATGAAACGCCAGTATTTTTGACGTATAAAAAATGACAATTTCACATGGTTCAACCTAATATAGGTAAAGGGTCTGGGGCAAGAGTGTGGCTGTCTGCCACACTGATGAATAGTGACATATGGCAGTACAGCCTCAAAGTCATGAAGCATCCACTTCACTCAGTGAGTTGTGATAAGTTTCCTCTTCTGTGAAATGAGGACAAAAATACTTGTACCTGTCTTATAGGATTGTTGAGAGCATTTTCATGACACCTATAAATGATTAGCACAGTGTCTAGGATGTTAGGATAACTTCTAAGACTCCCTGGGTTGCAAGTAATAAAACCTAAATCAAAACCACTTTAGAGGAAAAGGGGGAATTAGTAAGAGAACAGATTCCTCACAGAACATAGAGCACGAATTTAACCCAGTGGTTGTTATGGGGCGGGGGGGGGGGGGGAAGAGATTTCTCCCTCCAGGATATACGTAGCAATGAACATTCTGTAGTACACAGGACAGTCCCCACACCAAGAATAATCTGGCTTCAAGTATCAATAGTGCTTCTGAAGGAAGGAGAAGGAACTCGTTCCTTCCATTTGGTTTGTTGTTCCTGACCAGGTCACCTAGCACCAGCAACTGGTTCTAGTAGTGATATTACAGTTTTTTAGTGATGTATTCCAAAGCTTTGCTTTGCATTCTCAAAACCCATCTCATGGTGACTGCTATGGTTTAGGTATGAAATGTGCTTCCCAAATCCCATGTGCTGAATGCTTGCTCCCTAGGACAGCAGGCTTCAGAGGTGGGACCTTTGAGAAGTGATTGGATATCGAGGGCAATAACTCAAACCATTGATGAGTTCATAGCTGAATGGGGACCTGATTGGATAAAATAGGTCACTGAGGGCATGTCTTTCCCTGGTCCCTTAATGTCTGTCTCTCTTATGAGGTGAGCAGCTTTGCTCCACTACACCCTCTCTACCATCATGTTCTGCCTCACCTCAGGCCCACAAAAATGGGTCCAGTCAACCATGCAATCCTCAGAAACTGTGAGCTGAAGTAGATCTTTCATCCTTTTTAGCATTTTTTTCTCAGGCATTTTATCACAGTGCTGAAAAACTGACCCTGCCGTGATAGCAGCTAAGGCTGGCCAGCACTTTCTCCCTCAAGCTCAGTCACAGGAAACTACCTGTGAGTTCCCAGAACCAACCCCAGCCACACAATACCTCTTTTTCAGAGGTCTGAGTCTCAGCTCTGCGCATCCATTTTGTAAACTTCCTGGTTCTGATACCTTCTTCCCCATGTTCTCCTAGCCCTAAGAACGTTAGCTAGTTCCTGAAGTTCTATCTCTGAATAACTTCAGTGTTCTCTTTTTGTCTCTACAGCCCTCCAATACTTTCAATCATTTCTGATACTAAATCTGTTAAAATAGCTGATATGTTTTCTGTGTTTCCTGACTGAACCTGACTGATGGAAACAGCACATCTATTTCATTCTTCTTTTCTTCTTTCTACAGAGTGGTTTTACTGTTTCCCTGGTTTTGTTGGGTCTGGAGACCTGAGGCAGATGAGTATCCCATCCCCCACTGGAGAGCAAGATCATTCCTGCATCCTGAGGAGTTAGCAGCCTGCATTCCTGCATCCTGAGAGGGAGTTGTAAACTGCATTTCTGCATCCTAAAGATACAGGGTCGGATGGATCTGCCACAGGGCTGATGAGCAACATTATTTCCCTTCCCCCATAAGGGGCAAACAGACCAGTTCACCTGAGAAAGCCTGCGAATCCACAGCCAATGAGAAAAACCCACCTAATCCCAAATTTAAACGTCCATAAAAACCCCAGCCTTCACCTGTGCAGCGAGCTACCAGCTTCGGGGCTCCGCTGCACTTCTCTAGCTGTAGCCTTTCCTTTCTCTCTAGTAAATCCCACTTTGCACACCGGCTTTGGCTCAGCATTCATCTGCCTCACGAGCCAGATCCCTGGCCTGTGATGGCAAGGACCCTCGACACCGACACGTAACAGTTTCTACCCCATGGCTCCAAGAACTTAAACACTGCAGGTTCAGGCACCTGAAAAGAGTGAATCTCTTTCAGTACATCTATAAATTCCTTCAAGAAATGTTGAGCTGCAAAGTAACTTCCCACTAATGCCTGGAAACTTCCAAACTCTGCCCACTTTTCATAGTTATTGTTGGTTGTAGCAGTATATTCAGAGATACCCTTAAAATATTTCTCAGCAAGTCAGAAGTAAACACTGGGCTTTAGAGAATTCCTATACCATCTTAGCAATTAGTAAAGAAACAGTATCGTTGGACAAAGATTTGCCTTGGAGCTGTCATCTTCCTTTACTGAGTCCAGACCTAACCAGATCCTAATGATTCTAATTATGTAAATACAGATTTTTTTAAAGGACTAAATAAAAGATGGTTCCTAATATTAATAACTCAACATTTCTTAAAGGGTTAGATGAGTGTTGTAAAATTATAGTCCTGTTTTCTAAATCCTCCTGGCCTTGAGGGCTTATGGAAAAGACTCATACAGCGAAACTAGAGCCTGAGACTTAGATCTGATCTCTAAAGCACAGGCCTCAAGTCATCTCTGTGAACATCAGTTTTCTCAAGCAGTGGATTTTTTTTCTATTTGTTCAACCTCACAGGGTTAGTGTCATGCTTTAAAAAAAAGGAATGCCTGTGTAATCTCCTAACCAAGTATCTAGAGATAAGGCCTTAATAACTGTGAGTTACATCCCTTCTGTGTGCTGCAGTGTGTTCCTAAATGAAAATGTTTAGATGCAAGTAAGATTTTGTAATAACAGTGAAACATAGACCTATTTATTACTCCAAAGACCAAATGTCCCCTGAGCCTGGGCTCACTCATCTCTAATCCCTGTGTTCAAAATATCAACTGGACCCACAGGCTGTTGCAGCTGGGCAGGCAATGGCCCAGCTGCACCATGGTGTGCAGCTAAGAACAAAGCTCTGGAGTCAAAACAGTGTTGCCAGCCCAGTGTTGCTAATGGTAGCTGTAGGGCTTTGAGCAAATCACCTCTGCTTCATCCATAAAACAGGACTGAGGAAGACAGCAGTGGCTCAATGTCTTCTTGTGAGGAAGGAGCAAGATCAACCACATCAGCGCACTTAGTACAAACAAGGGCCTGTTTCTTAGGAGAAATTCAGTAGCAGTGGGTTGGGTTAGTTCTTCTTAATACTTTCTGTTAACAAGCCCTTGGAGATTAGTTTGATAATTTTATAAAGCCTAACAGCAAGACTGTTCTATTAGATAAAAAAAAAAAAAAAAGCAGAAGCATTTTGAAGGCATATAGATTTCTTCTTTTTTTTTTTTTTGAGGCAGAGTTTTGCTGTGTAGCCCATGCTGGCCTCTAACTTGTGAACCTCCTGCCTCTGCCTCCCAAATGGACTTCTTAATTTCAGAGAGCAGCATTCCATTTGTTAGTATCTCTCTCTTGCACTTGAAAAAATTTCTCCAACTGGTTGTCATGGGGTGCTAGGATACCCTTTCAGATGGTGGGTTCCTCACTTGGCTCTGTGTATGTCTCCTTTTGTTGAAAGCTCTAGTATGAGATTTCCTTAGGTTTGGTGGTATTAGTTGGGAGGTCAGAGCCTATTTGGGGACAAGTCAACAGCAGCCCATGAGAGCAGCCACTTTGAACATACTGTGTGACAGCTATACTAGACCTTCTTAGTGTTGCAGATTTGTCCTAAAGTAACTTCCAATAAGACAACCACTTTGGAAAATTGCCTAAAGGACAAAAGTTCTGAATAATTATGGAAATATATAATTACTCTATGTCAATTGAAAATAATAATAACAGATAAAGTTAATCTAAGAAGTCAGTAGACAGCTTTAATAAAATAGCCAAATACACCTATGAAAATGAAAAATATGTAGTAATAAAAGCCAGGCACAAGTGACTCACACCTGTAATCTTAGCTACTGGGGAAGCTGAGATTGGGAGGATGGGGTTCAAGGCTAGCCCAGGCAAAAAAGTTTATAAGACAAACACCCCCCTCACCCCTGATCTCAACCAATAGCTGGGCACAGTGGTACATACATTGGAGGTTGAGCTAGGAAGAATCACAGTTACAGGACAACCCGGGCCAGGAAAAAAATTTTGCAAGACCCTATCTCAATGGAAAAAAAGCCAGCTTGGTGGCGTGTCCCTGTCATTCCAGCAATAGTGGGAAATGTAAAATAGGACTGAGGTTCAGTCCAGTCTGGGCAAAAAGCAAGATTCTATCTCCAAGATAATCTGAGTAAAAAAGGCTGGAGTTGTGGCTCACATGGTAGAGTGCTTGCCTACCCAGTGTGAAGCCCTGAGTTAAAAGCTCAGCACCACCAAGAAAACAAAACCCAAAAAGTAGTAATCAAATTTCAAACTACAGGGGAACTCTGGGTTGTGGTGTTGGCCGAGGTTTGTTTTTTGCTATTCTTTTTAATTTTGCATTTTGAAATAATTTTAGACTTAGTGAAAAGGGGCAAAGTAAGAAAATTCCCACATATACCTACCTAGCTTCCTCTGATGTTAACATATTGCATAGCTATATTACAGCCCCAGAAACCAAGGAACTTAACAATAGTAGAAAATAGTTAACAGACATGCAGATTTTACTCATCAATGACTTTTCCCTGCTCCAGGGTTCAATGCCTTTTTGAACTCAGATTCCATGTCTCCTTACTCTCTGTTGAAGAGTACTGCCCAAACACTTTAAAGAATGTTTCAACATGGATTTGTTTGTATTGTTCTATTCAGATGTAGTTTAATCATTGCTGGCAAGAATACAAAAGAAATAATTTTTTTTTTCATATCAAAATGTATATAATGTCACTCTTTCTTAATGCTAATTTAATTTCAATCAGTTGATCAAGTTGCTGTTTATCCACTTATTCATCATAAAGTTACTATTTTTTCCTTATTGATTAAGTATTTTGGAGGAAATCCTTTGGATAAAATTATAGCAAATGTTTTCTTTATAACTTATAGGCAAAGCCAAAAATACCCAATGAAGGAAAGAAAAGTCTGCATATTTAGGATACAAATGACTTGTGCATGTCCATCCAAAGGAGAATAGACAAACTGTGACTTTTTCATAAGTGGAAATATACATATAAAAATGAATGAACAACAGGCAATCTTAAACATGTATGACTCAGAAACATGATGCTGAGTGAAAAAAAGGAAGCTGTAGAATTCAATTCTTATAAAATAGTATACAATTTTCTAAAGCTTACAAACAAAATACTAAATAATGTAAGGAGGCATCTGTATATAGTACAACTATAAGGAAAATAAAAAGATATTTTTCCCATTTTAAAAATACTTTCTTTAAAAAAAGGATAATGTGACATGTTCACACAATGGAATACAATTCAGCAAGAGGAAAGATCAAACAACTGATGCATCCCAAAATAAGGAAGCTCTTCATAGTCATTATGCTCAGAAAGAAGAGACACAAAGGCATATGTGCTGTGTAAGTCCATTCAGATGAAGCTCAAGACTTCCGTGCAGGGACAGAGGTCAACACTGTGGTTAGTGCACTCAGGTGGAGTGAAGTGCCAGGGACAAGGGATTCACCGGGAAACAAGTTGAGGAAAGCTTAGAGGTGGGTCTATTTTTTTTTATTTGATGCTGATGGTCACATGAACATTGTGTATGCAAAATTTCATCAAACTGAACATTGGAGATGTGTGCATTTTGCTATATGTAAGTCATATATCAACTGAAAATAGAGGTGGGGCAAAATGGCAGATTAGAAGCATCCACCATTTTGATTCTGAATAAGAAGAGTTGGGTAACACTGGAGAGACTGTATCCTGAAGAAAGAAAGGAAGGAAGAGCATCAGGAACCATGAAAGAGGGAGGAAGATGGTAGAAACCCACAGAGAAACTGAGGCAAAAGAAAAGCACCAAACTATTCCAAGCCCATCCTCAGTTTTCTGGGGAGGTGCAATAAGGACAGCATTGCAAGGTAAGACAGACTGCCTTGGTGATGGGCAGCCACTTGTAGCTGCAAAATAAGCCCACACCTCCCACAAGCCTTACACTCAGAGCAGGAATTTGTGAGTCACTGACTAGTCCCATGTAGAAAGCTAGAATTGATGAAAAAAGACATTCTGTCACTCCCTGTATTGTAGAGGGCAAGAGCAAGGTGCTATCTTGAGAAGGGAGCTGTTGTCTTGAGTCTGAGATACTCTGGGGGCCTGCAAACAAGGAATACTAATGGCTCAGAGAGTCTTGAGATACCCATCCACAGAGTCTGGGTGGGAGATGGCCAGGAAAGATGGTTAAGGAGAGGGAGAGGGTTTGACATGGCCCCACAAAGAAATTCAAACTGCAGGAACTGTGCCAGCATAGGGTGCTGTGGGAGCTGGAGGTCTCAACCGCCTTAGCTGGGAGTGAATCCCATCAACTGAGGCTAGGGCCAAAACAAAGCACCAAGCCTGTGGCTGGTTTAGTATTTCACTAGGATCTGCCTCCTGGCTGTATTGTTGACTGTTGGTTGGGTCAGAGTCCTGAACCCAAATATTCTGAATCACATGAATCCCACAGCCTCCTCTCTAACCTGGGGAAGTGAGTTGCTGAGTATGGCCTGAAAGAACTGAGACCTGGCCTTGGAACAGCATCTTGGTGTGTGTTTTCTAAAAGTGATAACTGAGGGTTGAAGTGTAGACCCTCTGAATCATGAAATTTCTACATCCTCCTCCTACATCCTGGACTGCTGGACCAAGTCTATAAGCATTGAGACCAGTAGGCAGAGAGACTACATCCCTCAGCTCCTCCCAGCCAATGCAGAACTCAGTGCTCTGTTTGCTAGCCCTACTCCCTGACACATTAGGGGACAACCCTGAGGCTTAGATGCTTGCTGTCCCTGGTGACACAAACCAGGGGGTATGTAAAGTAAGAGGGAATATAAGAGCTTTACAAGCTGTAAAGCTCCCTGCATCCAACAGGGACTCCCAGTATACCAGGAAGAGAAGCCTCCATAGGGAAAGCATCCCAGAAGTCAACACTGACCCTTCTATAAGAGATTCCAGCTTGTTTACCTTGACCTGAGCAGTGCCAGGGATCAGGCTTGGTGTCCTGAGTGCTGGGTGAGTGCTTGGCTACTGAGCCATGCCCCCAGTCCAGTAGTGAGAAATAGCATATTAACCTGGCCACTACACTATACTATCTGATCATTGAGACTACTTTAGCTGAAGCACTGCAGGTGAGTAAAACTATGAACCAACAAATAGGGTTCAGATGCATAAATTTCAATGTAGAAACATAAGTAGCATGGAAAAAATCAAAGTAATGTCTCCTCCAACAGTCAATTCCACAATAAAGGGCTTGAATGATAGGGAAGCAGATGAAATTTCAAACAATGAATAGTAATAAGAATGATCAATTAAATTAAAGATAGCTGTGTAAGCACCTGACTGAATTCAAACAGCTGAATGAGCCCAAAGAGAATTCAAAGAAACAGTTGAATGGAATAAGAAAGACAATGCAGTATATGAAGGAGGAATTCAATAAAGACACCGAAATCCTTAAAAAAATCAAATTGAAATCCTGAAACTCAAAAACTCAATAAAACAAATAAAAATTCAATTGAAAGCCTTACAAACAGAATGGAACAAGTTGAAGATAGAGTATCAGAGATCAATGATAAAGTATAAGAATTAGATCAATAGACAAAGACAAGGAAAAAATACTAAAAAAATACAAACAGAATATGCAAGCCCTCATCAAAAGATCAAATCTACAAATGATGGGTACAGAGGAAGGAGAATAGATACAAGCTAAAGGCATAAAAAACATATTCAATAAAATGATAGCAGAAAACGTTCCCAGTCTTGAGAAAGAGAGGGTCATCCAAGTGCAGATCAGAAAAGAAACTCCACTACATGTGCTATAGCTAAAATTCTAAATATACAGAACAAAGAAAGAATATTGAAAGCTGCAAGAGAGAAGCAACAGGTCAAAAACAAAGCAAACTCATCAGAATAACAGATTTTCAGCAGAAACTCTAAAAAGCAAAGAAGGAATGGGTAAAATATTCCAAGCTATGAAAGAAAATAAATGTCAACCTAGATTAATATATCCAACATAACTATCCTTCATAATTAAAGGAGAAATTTTTAAAATCCATGGTAAACAAAAGCTGAAGGAATTTATGACCATTAAGCCAACACTGCAGAAAATAATTAAAGGAATCATCTACAAATAAAGGAAAATAAACGCAGCCAGGAATATATAAGAAAGAATAAATCCCAATAAGTGAGTAGATTAACAAATAAGGATTAAAGAGGAAGCTTAACAAAATGACTGGAAACACTACATACCTTTCAATATTAACACTGAATCTTAATGGTCTCAATTTCCAATAAAAAGACATAGACTGAGAGTTGGATTAAAAAGCAAGACCTTACCATTTGTTGCCTATAAAAATGCATCTCACTGACATAGACAAATATTGGCTTAGGGTGAAAGAATAGAAAAAGATCTAAGCAAATGGGCACTGAAAACAGGCAGGAGTAGCTGTACTTATATCTGATAAAACAGACTTCAAACAAAAATTAGTCAGAACAGACAAAGAAGGTCACTTAATATTAAAAAATGGAACAATCCATCAAGAGGAGATAACAATTGTTAACATAAACACAGCAAGAGCTGGCACACCCAATTTTATTAAACTCACACTTCTGAACTTACAAACACAGACTGACCACGACCACAACACAATAATAGTGGGAGACTTCAATACCCCATTCTCACCAGTAGGTCATGTAGACAAAAAATTTAACAAAGAAACTTAAGGATTAATTGACACTATAAACCAAATGAGCTTCACAGACATCTACAGAATATTTCATCCAGCAATTGTATAATATACACTATTCTCATCAGTCCATGGAACCTCCTCCAAAATAGATCATATTTTAGGACATAAAGCAAATATAAACAAATACAAGCAAATTGAAATAACCCCCTATATTCTATTACATCATAATGGAATAAAACTAGAAATTGACAACAAAAAAAGGTACAGAAATATTCAAACACATGAATTCTGAACAACGCACTGATGAATGACCACTGAAGAAAAATAAGGGGTGAAATAAAAACATTTCTGGAATCCAATAAAAATGAAAACACAACTTACCAGAACCTTTGGAATACATCAAAGGCAGTGCTAAGAGGAAAGTTTATAGGTATGAGGGCCTATATTGAAAATAAGCAGAGAGATCTCAAAAAAAAAAAAAAGAATAAAACAAAAAATTGACTCTTTGAAAAGACAAATAAGATTGATAAACCCTTAGACAAACTGACCAAAAGAAGGAAGAAACAAACCCAAATTAGTGAAATTAAAAATAAAAAAAGGGGCTATCACAACAAATGCCAATGAAATCCAGTTTCATTAAGGAATACTTTGAAAACCTATGTTCCAATAAACTGAAAAATCTAGATAAAAATGAATAAATTTCTAAATCATTTTGAACCAAAAAAATACAAATCACTGAGACAGATCTATAACAAGGAATGCGATTGAAACAGTAATGAAGGAGAGGACCCAAAATTGTGGCTAAGGCAGGGAATCAGATTTCCTAAGCTCCATGACACAAGAAACCTCCTTGAAATGTTGGAGCCACACTTGGGTAATTCTGATTGCTCCTGGCCAAAACAATAACTACCATCACATTAGGTGGAGAGAAAATTCGAAGACTGAGCCTTAAATCAGCCTTTAACTGCACCTAACAGACATGAAAATCCCTCCTGGCACAATCAGCAAGGCATGTTCGGCCTCTGACCTCAGGGAAAAAAGCCCCTGGCCTCTTCTCTCTTTTTTTTCCTGTCTTCTCCTAACAAGCAGAACATGAGCATCAAACAGAATCAAACTTTGCGACATCCTGGACCCCAGCCCATGGAAAGCCTCCCTACACTGAACTCAACTGCAAACGGTGGGGCCATTTCTGCCTGCCAGCTGGCTCCAAAGCTGCCTATGTGAAACTGCAGAAGGAACAGGGAATCATCATGCACCATGCATGGCTCTCTTACCCACTTCCCCCCAGAGAAAATAATCAAGGGCAGCCCCTGGGAAAATTGATATCCCAGCCCCAGCAAAACTGAAAAATATAAAAAGCAAACTGCAATCTAACACTGACAATGGAAGTGGGGGTGGAACACTGAACCTGTCCCAGAGAATGGGGTGGGGCAAGGAGCCAAACTCTCAGTGCTGAATGCTCAGAGGTGGAACACGGAGTTGAACTCTCAGTGCCAAACTCTCAATGATCCCCACATAAAGCAACAAAGGCTGACAATGGAGGCAGGGTGACAAGCTAATCACCCAGAGGAGCTGCCAGCATCCAGCAGAGATCGGGAGAGGCATAACAGCTGAGAGAGGGAGCGGAATGACAAACCAACCTCCCAGAGGAGCTACCAGCACTCAGCAGAGATCAGCAAAAGCACAAAGGCTGAAGTGGGGTTGAGATGACAGGCCAATCTCCCAAGTCAGGGCAGGAGGTGGATCCTGGATCTGATCTCTGGGACAGAGGGCAGGATTCAAAACTGAATTGCCTCACCTTGCTGGGGGAGGAGCTGACCAAACAGAGATGCAGCTGAAGGACAACATAGCTGCTGCCTGCTGAAAACAACAGCTCTGACCACCCTGCATGAGCTGGCAGTCTTACTTCATCTCATGATTCCAACTAATCTTGTGGACAGAGGATCAAGTACCACTCACAAACCAGTCACCTGTTTTGTAAGACCACATCAGAGCTTCTGCTTGAATGGCAATACCAGGATTAGACACCTAAGGAATAATTCTAGAACTTTCACCAACAGACTGAATTTTTTGTGGTTCCTGAACCTGGAATTTTTTTATTGTTTCTTTTTTCTCTTTTTCTTTTTTATTCCTGTATTATTAACTCCATCATCACTATTCTCTTAACCCTATTCTTACCCTCTTGACTTTCCTTCCTTCTCCTATACTACAATCCATTGTTCTCCATCCCAAATATTCTTTCTGCCCCTTTTCATCCACTCTTTCCCATTTTCACCTTTTCTTCCTATCCTCCCCCAACCTGTCACCATACTACCACTCCCTGCTAAACACTCACCACCTGATGACTAGCCTACTGTACCAACTGTATACAACCCCAGCCCCCTGCAATCCCTGACACAAACACCTTCAACTACAACAACAGAAATACACTCAAACACAACAAGGGCCACAAAAACCCAGAAGCCCCCATTCTTCTTAACCTACCCACACCTTTTCCTGTCCTCCTTTTAATGCCACCTTTACCAACTCCCCAAAATCTATAACTAGCCTAATAACCATTAAGCCACCCCCCCAATTCTGACTGCTTACAGATAGTATCATCAAGGGGTTTTCTTATAGTATGTAAATAGCTGGTCTGGCATTGAACTTGTGAATTTATTATTGTTAAATTACACCTCCAGACCAGGGACAGACAGAGCACATCAACCTAGCTAACAACCAAGTCATCTACAACACAAAAATTAAATCAGGGAAAGAAATCAAATCTACCAACTAGCCTACTAAAAACATGGTTGCACAGTACCAAGTGAAACAATGGGAAGAAGAAGAAGGGATGGAAACCACGGTCCTCAAAAAAATAATTCAATACAGGATTCAGTGGGAAATGAAGAAAATGGATATCCAGTTCCTGACCTCAACAAAACAATGATAAATGTCACTAAGGAACCCAGTGATGCCCACCAAAAAAACCCTCAAAGAAGAAATCTGTGAGAAATTCATGGAGAAAATATTAGACATGATTAATCAGAATATACAAGATACATTTAAGAAATTTCAGAACACCAAAAATAAAGAACATGACATGACCCAAAAATAAAGAAAGAAACTCAAAGAGGACTTCAACAAACATCAAAGTGAAAAAAGGACACTATACAAAGAAGCACATGAATTAAAGAAGACAACATAAATTATAAAAAGAGGAGTTGAACAAAGATATGGAAAACCTCAGAAGAAAGAATCAAACATATGTCCTTGAAATAAAAAGTCCTTTTGGTCAAACAAAAAACACAGTGGAAGGCCACTCCAGCAGACTATAACAAGTAGAAGACAGAATTTCAGAGCTCAAAGATAAAATAGAAATTAAAGAAAAAAACCAGAAGAAATCTTAGTCAAACAATTCAGGAGCTATGAAAGGAATATGCAAGAACTCAGCGACTCCATCAAAAGACCAAACCTGAGAATCATGGGCACTGAAGAAGGAGAAGAGGAGCAAGCTAAAGGGATATGTAACATATCCAATAAAATAATAACAGAAAATTTCCCAAATCTTCAAGTACAGGAAGCCTCCAGGATACCAAACAGACTTGATCAAAATAGAACCTCCCCATAGCATATTATCAACAAAACAACAAGAACAGAGAACAGAGAAAGAATATTGAAGGCAGTAAGAGAGAAAAACCAAATAACTTATAAAGGTAAACCCATCAAAATAACAGCAGACTTCTCAACAGAAACCTTAAAAGCAAGAAGAGCATGGAGTGAGGTATTTTGGGCACTGAATGAAAATAACTTCAGCCCTAGAATACTCTACCCAGCAAAACTATCATTCAAACTTGATGGAGCAATAAAAGTCTTCTATGATAAACAGAAACTAAGTATATAACCACCAAACCGCCACTACAGAATAGTCTATAAGCAATTCTACACACAGAAGATGACAACAAACAAAACCACGAGAGGACGGGAAGTATCAAACCACAGAAGAAGAAAAGACAAGTAATCATTGATTCAACTGCACACAATCAAACCCTTAAGCAACAAAAACAGCCAATGGCAGGAATCAGCACATGCCTATCAACATTAACAGTGAATGTTAATGAACTCAACTCCCCCTTCAAAAGCCACCGTTTGGCAAACTGGATTAAAAAGGAAGATCCAACAATCTGTCATTTACAAGAGACCCATCTTATTGAAAGAAATAAACACAGGTTTAGGGTGAAAGGCTGGAAGAATATTTACCAAGCCAATGGCCCCTGAAAACAGGAGAGAGTAGCAGTATTTATATCAGACAAAGTATACTTCAAACTTATATTGGTCAAATGAGATAAAAAAAGGACACTTCATACTAAAAACAGGTACAATACATCAAAAGGAATTAACAGTTTCCTTTCCTATATGCACCCAATGTCAGTGCACCCAATTTCATCAAACATACTTTAAAGGATTTAAAAGCACATATAGACTCCAATATAGTGGTAGTGGGAGACTAATACCTCTCTATCACCAATAGGTAGGTAATCCAAACAAAAAATCAACAAAGAAATCCTAGAACTAAATGAAACCATAAATCAAATGGATCTAACTAATGTCTATAAAATATTTCATTCAACAAAACACAATATATATTCTTCTCAGAAGCCCATTGAACTTTCTCCAAAATAGATCAATCTTAGGGCACACAGCAAGTCTCAGCAAACATAAGAAAATAGAAATATCCCCCTGCATTCTATCTGATCACAATGCATTAAAACTAGAACTCAACAGCAAAAACAACAGCAAAAACACACAAATAATTGGAGGCTGAATAACACATTGCTCAATGATAGTGGGTCATAGTAGAAATAAGAGAGTAACCAAAAGGTTCCTGGAAGCTAATGAAAATGAAAACACACCTACTAGAACCTATGGGATACAGCAAAGGTAGTCCTAAGAGGAAAGTTTATAGCCATGAGTGCATATATTAAAAGGACAGAAAGATCTCAAATCAATGACCTAATGCTACATCTCAAACTCATAGAAAAACATTCATTCACAAATATGCTAAAAATGCAACAAAAACAGCATGGTACTGGCACAAAAACAGATATAAAGACAAGTGGAACAGAATAGAGGATCCGGATATGAATCCACAGAGCTACATCCACCTTATTTTTGACAAAGCCACCAAAAACATATGAGGGAGAAAAAAACAGCCTCTTCAACAAATGTTGCTGGGAAAAGTGGCTATCTGCCTGCAAAAAACTGAAACTAGATTCATGCCTGTCACCGTGTGCTAATATCAACTCAAAATGGATTAAGGATCTTAATATCAGACCCGAAACCTTGCTGTTAAGGTATAGGCAAGGATTTCTTCAGTAGAACTCCAGCAGCCCAGCAACTAAGAGAAAGAATGGACAAATGGGGCTATGTGAAATTAAAAAGCATCCACACAGCAAAAGAAATTATCTCTAAACTGAAGAGAACATCCACAGAGTGGGAGAAAATATTCGCTGGCTACACACCAGACAAAGGACTGATAATCAGAATACACAGGGAGCTTAAAAAACCATACTCCCCAAAAATCAATGAACCAATAAAGAAGTGGGCAACTGAACTAAACAGAACTTTTTCAAAGGAAGAAATCCAAATGGACAGAAAACACATGAAAAAATGCTCACCATCCCTGGCCATAAAGGAAATGCAAATCAAAACCACACTAAGATTCTACCTCAACTCTGTAAGAATGGCCATTATCAAAAAACCACCAACAAAAAATGTTGGCAAGGATGTGGGGAAAAAGGAACCCTTGTACACTGCTGGTGGGAATGTAAACTAGAACCACTTTGGAAAACAATATGGAGGCTTCTTAAAAAACTAAACATAGATCTGCCATATGATCCAGCAATATCACTCCTAAGAATATACCCAAAGGAATACAACTCAAGTTATTACAAAAGCTCCTACACACCCATGTTTATTGCAGCACTATTCACAATAGCCAAGTTATGGAAACAGCCAAGATGCCCCACAACTGATGAATGGATCAAGAAAATGTGGTGTTTACACACAATGGAATTTTACTCAGCCACAAAGTAGAATGAAATTTTGTCATTCACAAGTAAATGGATGGAACTAGAGAACATCATGTTAAGTGAAGTTATCCAGCCTCAGAAGGTCAAAAATTGCATGTTCTTCTTCATATGTGAATTATAGACCCAAAACAAATGCAATAATATTATTGGACATGGGTCACCCACTAAGAGGAGAACACACTTGGGAGAAATAAGGAAAGTAAAGGAAACCTAAAACCTGAATGTGGTTGATGTGCTCACTGTAGAGGAGCAAATAAAGTAATTTTAAATTACCAGAGGCCACTATGGGAAGGGGACCAGGAAGTAGCGAGGAGGTCTGGTAGAGGTGAACCAATGTGGGTTGCCATAAACAAGTGCATGGAAGCAATGCTAAGAATCTCTCTGTATAGCTATCTTTACCTCAAACTAGCAAAAATGACATGTCTTTCTTTTTATCTCCTGTTTTCTCTTCAACAAAATCAGAGAACAAGAGGGCTGAACAGGTTCTGCCTGGAAGCAGGGAGAGAGGGAAGGTGGCACAAACAATATACACATGTAAGTAAATGTAAAAATGATAAAAGGAGAAAAAAAGAAACAGTAATAAAGAGCCTCCCAACAAAGAAGAACCCAACACTCAATGTATGTACTGCCAAAATCTACTAGACCCTTAAAGAAGAACTAACATGAATGCTCCTCAAACTAGTCCATGAAATGGAAAGTGAAGGAATACTACCAAATTAATTCTATGAAGCCAGTATTATCCCAATGCCAAAACTGGACAAGGACACACACACACACACACACACACACACAAGAGGTCAATTTCTTTAATGAACATAGATTCAAAAATTCTCCATCAAATTCCTGGAAACCGAATTCAACAACACATTGAAAAGATCACACACTATAATCAAGTTGTTTTCTTTCCAGGATTGCAAGGATGGTTCAATAAATGTAAATCAATAAATGTAATACAGCATATAAATAGAATCAATGACAACATCAAATGATCATTTCAATTGATGCAGAAAAAGCTTCTGACAAAATTCAACACCGTTTTATTTTTAAAATTCTGAAGAAACAAGAAATAGAATGCACCTCAATATAATAAAGGCTACATATGACAAATCTATAGCTAACATTACACTAAATGGGGAAAAACTGAAATCATTGCCTCTGAAGTCAGGAACAAGACAAGGGTATCCACTCTTCCCACTCTTATTCAGTATAGAATTGGGATTCCTAGTCAGAGTAGTAAGATAAGATAAAGAAATAAAAGGAATTCAAATAGGGAAGGAAGAAGTCAAATTATCCCTATTTGCAGATGACAGAATTCTGTAGCTAAATGACTCTAAGGATTCTACCAAAAAACTTCTGCATCTGATAAACATTTTTTGCAATGTAGCAGGATATAAAAATTAACATGCAAAACCCATAGCTCTTTTATATACCAGCAATGAATGGGCTAGACACGAAATAAGAAAAACAATTCTATTCATAATGGCCTCAAAAAATACACAGGAATAAACTTAGGGAGGTGACAATGAAAACAATAAATTCTTGAAGAAAGAAATTGAAAAAGGGACCAAAAATGAAAAGGCCTACCATGTTCCTGGATTAGCAGAATTACTATTGTGAAAATCTATAAAGGGTTAACTCTCCAGGGTCCCCGAAGTCCCAAGTGGAGACCCCCATGCTGCCTAAGTAATCTCTGACATAACAAGAGGCGCAGCTGCCTGAGACCACAAGGACACTTTCCCTTATCACTTCCTGACTGCTTGCAAGGCACAGCTGTCTGAAATAAAAAAGACACTTCCCTTTATCCCTCCCTGGCTGCCTATTCCATAAAAGCTCCTCACCCCTAGCCCCCCACGCGGCTTGCATCTCAGCCTTCGAGAGTGCAGGATGCCCCTTACCACTGCAAAATAAAGTGTGGTTTGGTCTGCAGAGGTCTCGGTCTCCTGTGCTTCTCTGGGTCCTCTTTTCTAACATTTGGTGCTGAAACCCAGGAGGAGGGCTCCTGGTTCATTAGCCTGGGCCCTCCTTCCCTCCCTCCTCCAGTGCTCTCCCCGCGCGCTCTGTCTCTCTCATCTTCTTCCCTGGCTCTCGCTCTTGCTCTTGTTGCTTTATCCCTCAACACTACACAGTGGATCTCAGTCACCAACCCCCACACCCCCGCACCCCACCCCCACACCCCTGCACCCCAGATCACTAAGACTAAAAAGCAGCCAGTAAGCAACCCAGAAGTTTTATGTCTCTTGCTGCCTTACTGTCATGTGAGCAGGGAAGCCCTCCTAAAGGAGGCCATAGTGGATTGACCAAGTAACCCACTGTTATTGTCTGTCTGTCTGTCTCTTTCTCTCCCAAATGGGACAGCTGAGACCTTCAGGCCAGAGACCTTTGCCATTTGTTTCTCTGTGCCCAACTCCGGCCACTAATTATGGGAGACACAAGGTAAGGATTTCTCTTTGCTCTTGGAGGTACCCTAAGAGCAATGCCTCTTTTCAGGAACTCTTTCCCTCCAGATCCCGGGGACCTGCTTGGGTAGCTCGAAGCCAAGGACACTCACTTGACCTCTCCAAGGACTCCTTGTCCGGCCAGAATGAGGCAACAGGGGACACCCTCTTGCCGAATCCACAGGCCCCCTCCTCTTCCTGCTCTCCTTCTCAACATGGGGTCTACTCAATCTATCCCTACAGAGAGTCCTCTTTTTTGCCTTCTAAAAAACCTTAGGGCCCTTGGTTTAACACCGGACCTCAAACCCAAAAAACTCACATGCCTTTGTGTCCAAATTTGGCCTCAATACCAAGTGGACAGTAGTAATCATTGGCCTGAATATGGCACTTTCGATGCCACCATTCTGCAGGACATGAACTCATTTCTTCAATGAAATGGCAATTGGTTGGAGGTCCTCTACCCACAGGCCTTCTTTCTCCTCTGTTCTTGCCCTTCTCTCTGCTTCAACTGGCCTACCTATCCACTCCTTCTCTCCGACCCTGTTTCTCCCTGATCAAAAACGACCCCCATTCATGTTCCCTCACCCTAGACCTCCTCTAATAATCCTCCTTCTAATTCAGACACACATGACCCTGCAGATGAACCCCCCCCATACCAGGCATCCCGACTGTACCCCCCTTTGCCTCCTTCCCCTTCTCCTTCCCTGATCCCCTCCCAGCCAATCAAGCCTAGTCTTCACCCCTGTCCCATGCTTTCCCTCTCTGCAAGGTGGCAAGGGCTGAGGACCCTATTAAGGTTCATGTTCCCTTTTCTTTGAGTGACATGTCTCAGATAGAAAATTGCCTGGGATGTTTCTCTGAAAATCCCACCAATTCCGCAAGAAGTTTCTCCACATAACTCAGGCCTATCACTTAGCCTGGCCTGACCTATGTAACATTCTCACTTCCACCCTATTCTGGGATGAGTGCAACCGTGTTTGTCAATCTGCCTGGGAGCATGCTTATCAGGTACATGGACAAAATCCTGGCTTCTATCTGGTAGCTCACAACGCTATTCCCTCTGCTATACCAGATTGGACATACCAACCTGGGGATGCTGGCACAATTTGTATTAACCATACGATCCCTTGTCTCCTTGAGGGGATGAAAAATAATGCCCACACCCAGGTTAACTGTGACAAAATAAGAGTGGTCACCCAGGGACCAAAGGAGAATTCAGCTCTCTTCCTAATGCTTCTCACAGATGCCATGACTAAATATACCAATGTAGACCTTAATTCCATGGCTGGCACTCTTTTTCTCCATGTTCAATTTAAAGGCAGTCAGCCCCAGACATTTGAAAAAAGCTAAGGCAATTAGAATGGGGACCAGAGACCCTTCAATAGGAACTTCTAAATGTGGCATTTCAAGTGTTCAATAATAGAGATGAGGAACATAAAAAAGAAAAGGAAAAACACCTTAAAGTTAATTACCAACTTATGGCCTCAGATCAACAGCCTCATGTGCACTCACAAAAAAGGGCCTCAAGCCCTATCCCTGTCTGTCACTCCACCAGCGCTCCTCCCGGAAACTACTTCCTGGTGGCAACCTGGGACACTGGGCCGAGGACTGCCCAAACCCCTCCAAGTTGTGTCCTTCCTGTGGCCAATGGGGACACTGGAAAATGGATTGCCCCCAGGGTCAGAACCCCTAGCCTTCGATGCTCCCTACTGCCCTAGAAACCCCATATCATCAATTGTTAGAATGAGGAGGCCCGGGCCCCTTAGCCCCTCCAGCAAACATTGTGGAGTCCAAGGAGCCCAGGGTAATGGGGACAGTGGCAGGCCAACAGACAACCTTTGTGGCTGACACTGGAGTTACTCCCTTCCTCCTTGCCTCTTGGTCAGAACCCTCAGAATAAGCGACACACCTGTAATGGGAATCTCAGGGACCAATAGCTTTCCCCTGCAGACACCAAAAGTCCTCTGTTCTTTTGGCCAGGTACTCTCATCCATTCTTTTTTCATAATGCCTCAATATCAGATCCCTCTTTTAGGATGAGACACTTTACTAAGAGCCTCTCTTCATATCCCTCCATTTAACTCAACTAACATTTTTCTCCTCCAACAAATCCTAGCGGTCCCTCCCCTCTTAAATCCTCCAGATTTCCCCTCTTCTCTTATTCCTGAACTTCCTCAAATTGATTCCTGCATCTGGGACACCCAACACCCACAAGTACCTCATCACACCACAAACCTCTCCTCATAACTCTTAAGGACCCCACAATCTTTGTCACAATAACTCAATATCCACTATATCCCTCTATCCTCATGGACTTAAATCCGTAATTTCCAGACTCCTTCAAGCCCAATTACTTATTCCTATCTTCTCACCTCATAATACCCTTGTCCTGGGAGTCAAGAAACCCAACAGTGACTACCGATTGGTACAAGATCTCAGAAATATTAATGAGGCTGTCTTACCCACCTATCCCATGGTTCCCAATCCCTATACCCTTCTTTCTACTATTCCTGCAACTACCTGGTTCTTCACAGTATTAGACCTCAAGGATGCCTTCTTTACTATCCCCTTACACCCTACATCCCAACCTTTGTTCGCCTTCCCCTAGCCAGATCCTGACTCCCTTCTCTCCCAACAGCTGACATGAACTGTTCTGCCCCAGGGATTCTGGGACAGCCCCCACCATTTTGGCCAGACTCTACAACATGGCCACCAGTCTTTAGATTTACACCCCAGTAGTCTCACCCAGTACATGGATGACCGTCTCCTGTGTTGCCTAACACACATCATCTCTCTCCTCAATGCTCTTGCTGGGTGGGGATATAGGGTATCAAAACAGAAGGCCCAATTAGTCTTGTCTTCTGTCACCTACCTTGGTCTCTCTCTCCCAGCAGCCACACCATCCCCCCCAAAGAGGATACAAAACTTATTGCAAATTCCCTTAGAGTCCACCAAGACAGAACTCTTATCCCTCCTAGGTCTTTTTAACTACTTCTGGATATGGATTCCTAACTTCTCCCTGGTGGCTAACCTTAGTACAAAACCCCCAAAGGGTTCCTAGATGTTCAGGGGATGGCTTCGCCGTCTTCCATGTTCTAGCTGTTATCGCAACTCTAATCCTGGAGGCTAATAAGTTAATACTTCATAATCCTCTCACAGTATTTTCCTCCCACTCCCTCAAAGACTTCCTTAGCCACTGAGCTTTTCTAACTCTACCTCCATCCTGACTATCCACAAGTTTCTTTCCTGCAATGCCCAGCCCTAAATCCAGCCACTCTCCTTCCTTCTATTCCACAACAAGAAGGCCCCATTCACTCATGCTCTGAGACCCTAGACCTCACTCTCAACCCCTTACCCCATATCATAGACACCCCCATACCAGATGACCTTGATTGGTTCATAGATGGCAGCTCTTGTCCTCCCCATCAAGCAGGATATGCCATCATTCTTGCCCAAAATAAGGACCCTAGTCTCCCTTCCCACAAAGTTATTGAGGCCTTACATTTACCTCCCCAAACCTCCTCCCACCAGGCAGAACTCATCACCATTACACGAGCCCTTATTTATACAGATTCAAAATATGCATACAACATCGCCCATTCCAACATCCTTATTTGGAGAGAAAAGGGATTCTTAACCAGGAGCAGAAACCCCATCATAAACAGAGACCTTATACAGAAACTCCTTGATGTAGCCATGCTACCCTCTGAGGCAGCAATAGTCCACTGCAGGGAACACCAAAGGGATGGACAGTACCTTTCTCAAGGCAATAGTACTGCTGACAGAATAGCAAAACAGGCAGCTCTCAAACCTTTACCCTCCCAAAACCTATTCCTAACAAAGGACCACCCCCAAACCCCATACACTCCAGAAGAGGGACAAGCTCTCCTCTCCAAAATGACCCAAAAACATCAAGGCTGGTGGTACTTAGATAACGGCCTAGTACTCCCTCAACAGACCATCCTCTTCACCCTAGGGTATCTAAACAAATTGTTTCACTCTAATCTACAATCTCTAATTAACTTCCTTACACCTAGCCCAAGGCATGTGCAAGAAAAGCCATCCCAACTCTAACCTCAGACCTCCAATCTTCCCGACCCATCAGTTCTGAGGCTCTCTCCCAGTGATGGATTGGCAGATCGACTTTAATCATATGACACCCATCAAATGACACCAATATCTCCTAGTTCCGGTGGACACCTTCTCAGGATGGACGGAAGCTTTTCCAACCTCAAATAACCAATCCTCCACCATTGCCATCATCCTGATCCAGGAAATTATTCCCCACTTTGGTCTCCCAACCTCCATTCAGTGTGACAATGGCCCAGAATTCACCTCCTCCATTCCCCAGGAGGTAGCCAAATACCTCCAAATTACATGGAAATTCCACATTCCTTACCACCCACAATCCTCAGGCAAGGTTGAGTGTACCAACCAGACCCTAAAACATACCATCACTAAACTGTGTCTTGAGATCCACCAAGACTGGATTAAGCTCTTTCCTTTGGCCCTGCTCAAACTCCAGACCTTGCCCCCCGCACCCCCCCACCGCCAAAAAAAAAGAAAAAACCCTCAACATTAGCCTCTTTGAGCTCCTATATGGGCATCCTTTCCTACCTTCAGGTCTTCCAAGATTGTCACCATCCTCCCTTCCTTGCCCCCTCCACCTTCCTTTTCTCACCTATCTTCAAAATACCCTCTGGAAGTATGCAGACTCCCTCCTCCAAGCTCCCCATCCCATCAATAATTCCCCCATTCAGGTGGGGGGATCAAGTATATGTCTCCTCTCCACACATGGTGCCCTCTGCATCCCTCTCTTCAAAATGGGCAGGACCTTTTAAGGGCATTCTGACTACCCCCACAGCAGCCAAACTCCAGGGACATCTTTCTTGGGTCCATATATTCAGGCTCAAACTCCAAACTCCTTCTTTTCATTCCACCCTTACAGGACCCACTTCTCTGAGGACATCCTGCCTATCTCCTAACCAAGAAAAAGAAGAAATCCTGAACCCATAAATGACCCACCTCCAACTATTTGCTTATCACCCACCACAATGCTTATAATTCTCTTGCTTCACTTATTCCTTACCACAGGATATCCCACCTAACTCCTATCCAAGAAAAGGAAGAAGCCCCAGGATTCCCCCCAACAGCTTCCTGATCTGTCCACATCAGACATGTAACTTATGTTTCCTCTCCCCCTCTTTTTGTGGGCTGTTTACATTCTTGTTCCCTTTATCTTGAGTGTTGGTTTGTGGGCTACCTCCTGAGTGGACATGGCCCCAGCAATTGGCCTTAAGTGGTGGATACCTTATCCTGTGTGTCCTGTTTCTTATGCTCCACTTATTCTTATAATCTGTACCTTACTCTACCCTGTAACAGTGGATTCCTACCCTCCCTGTAAATGCTGCATGTATCACCTCCCTTCCTGGAATTTTCAAAATCAACTTGATCTATGTATCAAACAAGGACCCACTTTCTGCCTCCATGAGGGACAAACTTAACATAACGGGGCCATGCTGGGACTTTTGTTGTATATGTTATCCAACCATAGTTCTGACCTCTGTCCCTCTTCCTACCATCCCCTCTCCTCCAGCTACAATTGCATCTCTTGATAATCTAACTCCAGCCCCTGTAGGCCTGCCACTGCCACTGTGTCCCTGCACCTTTGCCTATCCCCATATGCCACAAAGATGTTATAAAACAGATGAAGTCTTTTCCTGTTATAGAAACAGAAGAAAATATTCATTTGGAAACTTAACAGCTAATAACTATTGGGGATATGCAGATCCAATTTGCTCTAGGATGACAAGCCCTGTCTCCTGGGAGTCTAACCCAAACAATGGGCTTAAAAACCCTCCTCAATGCAATAGGACTTATGACTTGGACCTCCGGATATACAAACTACTTGATTCCACCTATCATCTC
This sequence comes from Castor canadensis, assembly GCF_047511655.1. Taxonomy (NCBI): domain Eukaryota; kingdom Metazoa; phylum Chordata; class Mammalia; order Rodentia; family Castoridae; genus Castor; species Castor canadensis. The sequence continues at coordinate 171,377,507 of NC_133389.1, read as the reverse complement.
CTAAATGATATGAACCCCTCTTTAGCTTAAGACTGTTGGTTATGTCTTTCTCCAATCTTCTCACATGTATTGGCTACCCCCACTGCCAATGTGGTTGGGATGACACCCATCCAGCCTCCCACTGCTTCCAAAGCCCACAGGGGGCAAGATCAGTAGGGAAAATTCCTAAAGAGCTTTGTAATAAAACAACTCCAGTGACTGCTTTGTTATTTTCCCTCCAATATTCACCTCATTCTGTAACCTTTTTGTTTGCAGAATCACAGCTTACACTTGGCTGCCTCCTGAGTGGAAAGGGGTCTGCACTCTAGCCTTCCTGACTCTGCAAGTCAACGTTATCCCTAACAACCAACCTCCCCCTGTTCCTTTAATAGCCTACATGTGATCAAAGAGAGCTATCCAAATTATTCCCTTGCTAGTAGCCATGGAGATCATAGCTGGAATAGGTACAGGCATTGGAGGCATCTCCTTGTCAATCTATACCTACCAAAAGTTGTCAACAGAGTTTAACAATGACCTCAAATGGGTCTCACAGTCAATAGTGGCCCTACAGGATGAGGTAGATCCACTTGCCTCCATGGTACTCCAAAATAGATGTGCACTGGACCTGTTAACCACTGAAAAAGGTGGAAAATGCCTTTTCCTAAATGAAGAATGTTGCTTTTTTACTAACAAATCTGGGGTGGTCAGAAACATGGCCCAGGAGTTACAAGAGCACATTACAAAAAGGAGACAAGAGCTAGCCAATTCATGGTCCTTCTGAACAACATATGGAGCTGGGCTCCTTGGGCATTACCTTTGGCCAGGCCCCTTTTCATGCTCCTCCTCTTACTCCTATTCAGGCCTTGCATAATAAATGCCCTCTCTAAGTTTATATCTTAACAGGTACAAAAAATAAAATTCCAGTTCCTCATGTATTCACCTTTGCCAACACTCGGGCTAACACTTAAGATAAACAACCCTACACCTGTTTGCTGATCTTACCCCAACAAGATCTATAACTGGTTTCTTCAAGAAAAAGCCACAATGCAAGACCAGTTCAGGACCTTACTGCTATTCCCTCAGACTCACCATGCTGCCCCTTCTCAGCAGGAAGTAGCCAGATGAGGCCACTGCACCCCCTTTCTTTATACCCCCTCAGGGTCTGAAATAAAGGTTTAACTCTCCAGGGTCCCAGAAGTCCCAAGCGGAGACCCCCATGCTGCCTAAGTAATCTCTGACATAATTAAAGGCACAGCTGTCTGAGACCACAAGGACACTTTCCCTTATCACTTCCTGACTGCTTGCAAGGTGCAACTGTCTGAATCACAAAGACACTTCCCTTTATTGCTCCCTGGCTGCCTATTCCATAAAAGTTCCTCACCCCTAGCCCCTGGCACAGCTTGCATCTCAGCCTGTTGAGAGTGCAGGACGCCCCTCACCACTGAGAAATAAAGTGTGGTTTGGTCTGTAGAGGTCTCCTTTTCTTCTCCGTGTCCTCTTTTCTAACAATATATATACTACCAAAAGCAATCTACAGATTCAATACAATCCTCATCAAATCCCAATGTCATTCTTCACAGAAACAGAATAAACAGTCCTAAAATTTATGAAAACATCAAAGACACTGAATAGCAAAAGCAACCCTGAGTGAAAAGTGCAGTGCTGGAGGTTTCACAATATTGTACTTCAAATTTTACTCCTGAGCCACAGTAACAACAGCAAACTGGCACAAAACCAGACATGAAGACCAATGGAACAGTATAGAAGACCCAGAAATAAACCACACATTTAGAGCCACCTGATTTTTGTTTTGTTTTATTTTTACAAAGCAGTCAAAAAAAATTGAGAAAAGAGCATTTTCAGTGAATGGTGCTGAGAAAACTGGTCTATGTGCTAAAACTAGGCCTTTATCTCTCGCCCTGTACAAAAAATAAATTCAAAGTGGACCAAAGATATCGATATATGGTCTGAAACCCTGAAACTACTACCAGAAAACATAAGAAAAACACTGGAAGATATAGGCACAGGCAATTATTTTCTGAACAGAACTCCATTGTCCAAGAAATAAAGCAAAAATAGACAAATGGGATTGCATTAAATTCAAAAGTTTCTGTGTATCTAAGGAAATTATCAGAATTCAGAGACATCCACAGAATGGGAGAAGATTTTCACCAGCTATTCCACAGATAAAGGGTTAATATTCAGACTACACAAAGAGCTCAAAAAACTAAACAGCACAAAAAAAATCTAATTAATAGATGGGCAAACGAATTGAACAGTTCACTTAAGTACAAATGTCTAACGAATACATGAATAAATGTTCAACATTCTTAGCTATAAAGGAAATGCAAATCAAAATAATACTGAGTTCCATTTTTCCCCAGGCAGAATGGCTATCAAGAAAATAAAGCACAACAAATGCTGGCGAGGATGCAGGGGAAAAGGAACTCTTATACTTTGTTGGTGGGAATGTAAACTAGTGCAACAGCTATGGAAATCAGTAGGCATCTCATCAAAACACTAAAAATAGACCTACCTTGTGACTCCATCATACCACACTTAGACATTTACCCAAAAGAGTATACATCCACATACAAGAGAGATACCTACTCACACAAGTTTTTAGAATCACTTTATTCACAATAGCCAAGCTGTGGAATCAGCCTAGGTGCACAAGATGTGATGTGTGGATAAAGAACATGTATAAATACATGTAGTGTATAAATACACTACAGAGTATTATTCAGTGATAAAGAATAATGAAATTATGTCATTTGTGGGAAAATGGATGGAACTGGAGGTCATCATGTTGAGTGAGATAAGTCAAGCTCAAAAAGCCAAATATTGCATGTTTTTTGCTCATATGTAGAATCTAGACTAAAATGGTGATGGTGATTATTACAATAATGGTTCTGATAATGGCACTTGTGTGTAAAACAGGGACTGTCCGGGGGATCAGAGGGAAGGGAAGGAGAAAAGGGTAGGATACTGGGGGGGAGGGTCAAGAGTATTGACATATGCCATATATATGCATGTCTGTATATACATATATGAATACATATATGTGTGTGTGCATGTGTGTAGATATGAAGATAGCATGATAAAACCCACCAACCACAGCTTGAAATTAGAGGAAGGAGAGAGAGGGGTTAAGGAAATATAATAGAGGGAATGAGCTTTTTCTTTTTTCTTTTTTTTTGTCAATGCTTAGCTATTTTATTTTATTTCTTCTTTCTTTTATTCTATCATTTTTACATTTACTTACACACATCTACATTGTTTGGGCCACCTCCCTCCATCCCGCTCCCCCCGTACACATTTATGAAATTATCACAATATTAATGTACGCTAATTAAAATATTAAAAAAGAATAGCAAGATGTGGTAATGATTTCAGATGATGTGATTTTCTGTTAGTGTGATGTCCTTTTTGGTAACATAAAAAGTAGACTACGCTATGTAGTCACCATAATTTTATTTCAACATTATCTTGATTGGGTTTATTGTCTATCAGACTTTAAAGGCCAGAAGATCATTAACCACTTTCCAGTGATCCTCAAACTGTGCCCCAGTGCACCCCAGGTTGCCAGACCACATTGACAGGGGGCCTGTGGAACATTTTAAAAGTTTGAGACACACACAGCATCTTGTCTGATAGTACACAAACATCTACCTCAAGATAATTTATATTATGTGATATTCCTTTTCATAATAAATTTTTGGCGAAGCTGAGTTTAATGGTTACTATCTTAAAAATCAACTAGACACAAAATAAAGGTGGAAGGGGAAATGAAAGTGGCAGCGCTCAATGTGATTCTAAGGTCTGAGAATTTGTGCAGTGCCCAATAGGCACATACGTCCTGTTGATTAGTGAGCAAATGTGGTTTCTTAGAAATGAAATGAAAACACATTTCTTTCAAAAACATGAAGCTGCTTTTCAAATGTCTACTAAGTTGTTAGCTCCTAAGTACTTATTGAGTTGTTTAAATTCAACTATTAAAAATATTAGTTATTCCTTTCAGGCTAGGAAATACCATGAAAATGTAACTAAGATGCTTGGTGACATGTCCGGAAAGTTGAGAGTCCCTGGCATGACCCTTCTGTGAAATGCACATAAACACAAATACACATACCATCATGTGACACAGTGTCTATGCTTGGAAGGGCATTCAGGCCGTCCATCTCAGTGCGTAGCCCTCTTAGTGAATAATCCGCTTCTGGCCTCTCATTGGACAGGTAGGGAAAGAGAATCGTAGTGCAGCTGAAGTACTGAGATATTGTGGCAGTACTCGTGGGCACATAGGAGGGCTCCATAAAGAAAGTGACCATGACAGATTGAGGAGTGAGAGACTGAGGGAGAGGCTGGTATCAGAGACAGGTCACTGGCAGCAAAACAGATGACCTGAGAACAAAAATGCAAAGGCAGGAGAGAGGGACAGGAGGGGAGGCTGAACCAAAAGAAAAGGCCATAAAAGTGAGATAAGACTAGGAAGCATGGGCTGGCAGAAGCATAAAGTGAGACATAAGAGAATCAAGAGTTCAGGTCACCAAGTTTGAATGTAGCAGGATTTATCAGAGACCAGCAAGCAGGATAGGTATTTAAAGAAGGGGCTATGCAGTCATGGTTTGGGGAAAGAAAGAAGATTGTAGCGTTAATGTTTGTAGTGAGACAATGAGGATATCACAAATCACCTGGTTGGAAAGTATTTAAAGGTATAAAAGAGGAGGCAAGGTGTGATGATGCACACCTGTAATCCTAGTTACTCAGAAGGTGGAAGTAGGAGGATCATGTTCTGAGGCTGGTCCCTGGCAAAAAGCATGAGATCCTATTTTAAAAAACAAACTAAAGCAAAAAGGGCTGGGGGTATGGCTCAGGTGGTAGACCATAGCAAGTGCAAGGCCCTGACTTCAAACACTAGTACCACCAAAAAGTATGCAAAATAGAACTCAGGGTAGGTTTATTTGAGTGAATAATCTACCTGTTAGCATGGTTGCAAAAGAGAAATGATTTTTATGTTCTCTTTAGGTTGAAAAGCTCCACACTGAACCCATTCCTTCAAAGGAGATTGGAGACCATGATCAGGACAGGCTTCACCTTCAGACTTCCCATAGAGGCAAGTGGGATATGGATTGAATATTCAAATAGGCTCACACACAGGTTAGGTCCACTGAACACTGGCTCGGGATGGTGCGTCAAGCTGGCAGGTGGCTCTGCCTGCCAGGCTTATACTAAATTTGTCTCCTTCTGTCTTGAGGAGGTCTCATTCATTCTGCATGGCAGCTCAATATTTAATGCAGATCACATTTCAGTGTCATCCCTACATCAAAACAATTTAAAATAAAGTATTTGCATCTGGTTGATCTTGGAACATTTTACAACTTTGTGTCAGAACTTTATTCTTAATTGAACCATTCTTCTTTCATCCTATAAGATCCTCTTATTCTAAAGTACCCATAGCTTTCCACCAATTCTCTAAGGTTCTATTATACTCTGGCATCTTTGGTACCCTTCTTAAAGTGAACAGTATCTAGATAGTCAGCATCATTGAGCTCATTCATAAATCCAGGGAGGCAATTGAGATTTGTAGAAATTCACTAGGTTAAAAAATCCTGAATCAAATCCTAAGTCCATCCCACATTTCTTTGTGACTTTGGCCCAGTCAGGTTACATTTCTGAGCCTCTGTTTCCCCATCAATCAAATGGTAAGACAAAAGTTAGTCACTGCAGGAAGGGGGCATGAGCCTCAGACCACTACTAACCCTGATTCGAATTCTGGGTCCACAATCTACTTCATCCTGAGTCGAAATTTTACTTCACACAAAATAAGAACGATGAGATGTCCCTTGTGGGATTATTGAAATAGATAAAGACAGTTACAAGCAGAGTGGCCAAATCTTATCTACCTTGACTATTATTGGAGGTCTCCATTTGAGCAAAAATAAGAGGTTTCTTTAAAATGGCACATTTATAGTTGTACATGTATGATGGTAAATGTTACAGTTCTCCTGGTGTGCTCTGATGTATGTGTGATTATTGCTACTTACTCTCTAGGTGTGTACCTCACTACACTGATTTGCAAATTAAATGTTAAGGATAGGACTTGATACCATGTTAATTCTGGTGCTCAAGGTAGATAAGGCTCTACCCAGAAAAGCACAACTCAGAACTGTGAACATGAAGGATGCAATTATGAGAAAATTTTACCTCAGTATATTTATCATATAAAAATACAGTGCAAGTCAGTCTTTGGTCCATTTTCATCTATCACACTTATATAGCACTTATGTTTTCTTGATTCTTTTTTTCTTTTATAAATTTTTAGGATGGTACTGGGGTTTGAACTTATGACTTCACACTTGCAAGGCAGGTGCTCTATCACTTGAGCCATGCCGCCAGCCTTGATTCTTTATTTTTAAACTTCATCTCTTATTATATAAAAGTATACATGTTTATTGAAAAATTATGAAAGTATAAGTGGTTAAAAAAATCTATGAGACAGATCATACTCAGAAATAACCATCACTAATATTTTGGTGCATAAATTTCTATGTGTGTATGTAAATAGACATAGAAGAAATTTCATTATAAAACACAATTTTGTAAGCTGTTTTTCATCAAGTGACATTTTTTGTTGTGGTAACATATACGCAACATGAAATTTGCCATTGTAACCATTTTAAAATCTACAATTCAAGCCAGGCACGATGGTGCATGCTTGCAATCCTGACTACTCATAAGGTGGATGCAAGAGGACCAAAAGTTCAAGGTCAGTCTGAACTGAGCCCCTATCTCAAAATCAAAATCAAAACAAAAGGACTGGGGGCAAAGCTCAAGAGGCAGAATGCTTGTCTAGCACACACAAGGGCCTGGGTTCGATCCCCATTACTGCAAAAGAGACAGGAACAGAGAATCCAATTAGTGTCATGAAGCACCTTGACAATCCTATACAATCATCACTCCTGTCCAGTTGTAGAACTTTATCATCACTCCAAAAGTAGACCCCATACCCACTGAGCAGATGCTCAGTCACTCACCCAGACCAAGGGACTCATGGATCTGCTTTCTGTCTCTATGGATTTCTCTCTTCTGGCTATTTCACAAACGTGATACTTTTGTGTCTGGCTTCTTTCACTTCATGTTTTCAAGGTTCATCCACGTTGTACTTGTATCAGCATCTTACTCTTTTTTATGCCTGGATAATATTCTGCTGCATAACTGTACTGCATTTTATTTACCCATTCAGCTAGTGAGCATTTGGGTGTTTCTTCTTCAAGGCTGTAATGCAGCTCTGCACACTTATGTACCAGTTGTTGCTTGAGTGCCTGTTTTCATCCCTAGCTAGAACTTAGAATTCCAAGTAACATTTTGTCAAAAATAACTTTTCCAGGTCTTTAAACATTCTCCTGCAACACCTTATGTGGCTGCAAAAACTTAATTGTATGGATTTACTGAAATATAGTTCAAACCCTACTATTGCTGGATATTTAGTTTGCTTCAAACTTTTTGTCATTATATGCCATGGTTTGAGAGCCCTGTTTCTAAGGCCTTCCAGAACTACTATTTCGAAATACTTTGTGTGGGCTAGAACAGTCTAGGGGGACTATATTTCTAATATTTCTAAGTTTCATAAAATTCCTAAATTTATTCCATAAATTCCTAAATTCCTAAATGTTATTCTAATTTTTACAGGTAAGAAAACAGAGGCAAAGAGGTTTATACATCTACATATGGCATTGGTGCGGAAGCCAGGGTCAGAATCCAGGCCTATCTGCTTCAAATGCTTGAACACTTTCCATTAAGTTCCAAGTACAGCACTGTTTTCTTAGGATGAATTCTAGAAGTAAGATTTATAAATCAAAGGATTTGCAACACTTTAAATTATTTATTACAGAACTTTTAAAAGGCAAGACACTTTAAGCAACTTCATCAAGCTAGAGTCAAGAATTTTAAAGATTTAATTTGATTCCAAAGTGCCTTTCAAAAATTGATGTTATAATCTTTGACATGAAGGCCATATTCAAATTATAAAAAATGAGTTTCTTGTTTATGTAGATCATAAATTTACTTCCAAGGCACATATGTGAATCTAAGAGATTGCAAATTATAGAATGAGTGATTAAAAATTCACGATGTCATGCTCTGAGTCTGCGTTTGGCAAATCGTGATCAATCTTTTGATGAGTAATTCAAACCTGGAGGTTGTCAACATGAAAAAAGGGGCTCCCTCCAAATTGTCTTTAGAAGCAGAGTTGTTATTTGGGACATGATGTTCACATCCTCAACAGAATGTCATTTCTTGATAAGTGAAAATGTGTTTTCCACAGGGAATCTGCTACTCTATGGAACAATTAGTTTAATAATTGCTCTAGTTCTGTATTAAATACCAGACTGAAAATAGTTTTTGTGCTATAAGTAATCTTGGTTTAATGGCTATAACAGACCAGTAATGACTCACTAAAAACCCATACTTTGTGGTTTGTTGGAAGTTTTTAAAATCTCTTTACTTTTTTGATAAGAAAAAGAATGTAGATGCTGATTGTCAATATTAAATTTTTCATGATTTAAACAATCTTTATTGGATAAATTGTTTCCAGCTAGTGTTTTTGTTAGAATCATCTGAAAATTTAAACCAATGTCTAATGTAACACTTGGTCTTTTATAAATTATTATTTCATTTCCTGCATCAATTTCAAAAAGTAATGATAAGATTTAACTTTACTTCTTTATGAAACAATAAATACACTTATTGGGCACCTATTCTCTTAAATTATTAGAGACATACCAATGAGCAAAGTAAATAACTCTCTAGCCTCACGAAGGTTAATATCTAGGCCAAGTAGCAGGGATGAGTGTAGGATACAAGAAAGAAAAATGAATTTCCACATGTCAGGTGGGGATGAACAATGAGAAAGTAAGATTAGGTATAGAGTGAGAGTGACAGGACCCTAAGAAAAGATCTTATGTGAGAGATAGAACTGTTTATGGGACCACAGAGAAGGAACTATGGATAGCTTCTAGCAGCTGAGAGAGATCTCCAAACCAGAAATAAAAGAAGGACCTGAGGCCTATGACCACAAGGAACTGAATTCTGCCAACCACCAGTGAGCCTGAAAGAAGACCCTTAGCCCAGATGAGATCAAAATGCTGGCTAACTCCTTGATGTCATTCCAGAGTCACCCTCTGTAAAGAATTCACCCATGCTGTGCCTGAACTTCAGGTCTAAAGAGACTGTGAGATAATTTTGAGCTATCAAATTTATGTTACTTTGTTACACAGCAATAAATACCAAACACGAAACATTTTAAAATGCACATGCACCATATGTGCTAGTAGTAGCCTGAAGGACAGCAATAGAGAGTCAGCATAGAAAAATCTTTGAATGGCTAGAGTGGGAATAGAGAAATGGTGAGACAAAGAAACTGTGGTCACATTAGTGCTATTTGAGTCTTAAGTAACATTGCCTCCGGATGGGAACAATGGAGTAGCACGAGAAATAGAAGTGCATGCTAGAGGGAGAGAAGTTCCTCTTGCATCATCCTTGAGAGAAAGGATGAGGCCCAGGGAACAGTAGAAGTCTGGGTTTAGTCTTCTGCAGAACAAAGTCATTTCTTCATAGTCTTGGAGGAAGGACAAGTGTCATCTGTGTGCACAGACAGAGGTCAGTTGGTTACGTACTATTGACAGAGTTTCCTGACTGCTTCCATCCTTCAGTAAAAGGAAGCAAGGATATTATCCCCAAATGGGAGAACTAAAAGGAAAATAACCTCTAGGAACATGAGTAAGTGCACAAACAAGTGAAATATAGTGGGCTTGCTTGGGTTGTTTGAAGACAGTGGTTAAGAACTTAAAGTAAAGCCATTAGCATAGATCTGTGTTTTCCTCAAAACATCCAACTTCTTGGTGCAGGCTTTCAAAAGTCAGAATTGCATTTAACCAAATTGGGGTTTACAGAAATAACAAAAGAAGAGAGGCACAAAAGGAGTCCAGGCTATATAGAACGGATTGGTTGAAATGCTCACCATGGAATCTAAGCAGGGTAAGGAGGTAATGAAGAGGCTGGAAGATGAAAAAAATCTGGGAAGACCAGGGGATTGTGAATTATCATTATAGGCTAAATGATGACTCTCACCCAAAGATATTCATGTTAAAATCCCTGAAAGATGTCTATGTTACCTTACATGGCAAAAAGGGACTTTGCAGATGTGATTTTAGATTATGAGGTGATGGGATTATCTTGCATTATCTGAATAGGCCTGATGTAGTCATAATATCTATATAAAGGATGTAGGAGGGTTAGAGTCAGAAAGAAAGCAATATGATGACAAAAGCAGAAAGTGGAGATGACCACTAGAAAATGAAAAAGGTAAGGAAATGGATTTTCCTCCCAGAGACTTGGGAAAGAACCAGTCCTGATGATGTTTTGAAACTGGTTTAGTGAATCTGATTTTAGACTTCTGTCCTCCAGGAGTGTAAAAGAACCTATGTGATATGTTTTAAGGCACAAAATATGTGCAATTTGTTATATTAGCAATAGGAAAATAACATTGTCCCAGTAAGACTGAAGAATTGTTGAAGCTGAGATACCAAGAGGAATGAGTGCAAAAGTTGGGAGAGTGTGGTCATTAAAGAAAGTATCTGAAGTGTGTGGGAGAGAGCAGTATGTGACCAGCAAGACTATGGGATGTGCAGATAAAGCAGGATCAAGACACAGTCATTACTGGTGGAGAGGCTCAAATGATAGAGCACCTGTTGCTCAAGTGGTAGAGTGCCTGCCTAGCACACATGAGGAGGCTCTGTGGTCAAACCCCAGTAATCCCAACCAAAAAGATGTAGTCATTGCAGCAGTGAATATCAAGGCTAGAGATTAGAAGGACCATTTCTATGGGTAATGAAATCCTCAAGGATCACAATAAAAGTGGCGTTAGAGGATGTGGTATTGATCCAGGAGCTGAAGTCTCCTAGGAGCAAAGGTGAGTGGCCCTGGGGTCTATAGAGACTGTAATAAGGAGGGATAGTAAATGGTTTAGTCTGATCCAAGGATCTTCAGAAGAGGGAAGATGATAAGACTAGTTTGGAAGCGGAACCACAAAGAACAAAGAGGATATTTCCCAACTCTAGGCCCTTGGGATATCCCATGAGAACAGTGGGAGATACAATGGTCCGCATTCAAGAGAGCTACACAAAAAGCTGTGCCCTTAGGTGGATCCAGAATTGAGATGGGGTAAGAAGGTGAGAGGATTTTCCAGGAGAAGCATTTGAGAGATTTTCTTTATGACTAAACTGGAGTTCCACTGGGATGTATAGGAAGGTTTTGCTTCAGGTCAGGACTGGGAAATGGATGCACAGAGCTATATGTGGGTGAGAATGTGGAAGATGAAGGGGGACCTGAATAGGTCCTAGCTTCCTAATGATAATCAGTGGGAAGATTTGTCCTGATGGCCTCCCAGCAGACAGTGGTAGAGAGGTTTTGAGGACTGGAAAGTGGGTGGAGGTCATCACTTTATAGGCATCCTATTCATGCCTACTCATGGAAGTAGAAGGGGAAGGGGTGCTATTTGTAAACATGTTTTGAGAAGGATAGGTCTTGATATAAAGGGGGGAAGTTTGATTAAAGAGTCATCTGGTAAAAAATGACGTGTGAAGAAAAACATCTCTTGTCCTGGCTTCTTTTCACAACAGCACTGCCAGGCATCCATCCCACGACTCTACAATGGCTGTCAGGCCCCCAAAAACTCTCACTGCAGACTATAGCCTGACCTAATGATAAATTTGCATGCTATTTTTTCAAAATTTGTGTTGCTAGTTGGCAACACCAAGGAATTATAAGAACAGACTAATCTCTCTTCTGATCAAGAGATTGAACTTCAACTTGTAGGTTTGGCACTTTGGGCTCATGTTCAATGTGCTCCTAAAATAACATCTCTATTACAAATGCAGAAGGCTCAATCTAAGTGTGGCTATGGGGGAAAAAAATCCTAGTATCTTGTGATTTATGGGAATTTTTGGTTATTAAAAATAAAAATCTGCATAGTGGGACCATCCTTTCAAAGAGTAAGCTTCATAGTAAGTACATGTTGGCTATGAAAGTTGAATCATAAGAAAATGAGTTGCCAGAAGAACTTTGAGCCATCCAGATGAGGTGAAGATCACAGCAATAAAGAAAAGGCTGTAGACATATAAGGCTTGGAGAGACCAGTGAGGTGATAATTGAAAGAGCATTTTATCATTGCCTAATATTCACAAAGTAGACTTGCCCAACAGTGAGAGTGAACTTTTGGTTCCCTGTGATTTACTTTCAGAGAGCAAGAATGTCACAGGGATAATATACCACCCTGAAAGTCTGGTCTTCATTTCATGTGGTATATCATGTACAAAGAATAGTTGTGAGAAACAACTGAACCACTGGAGTATAAACATACTTTTTCTATAAGTGGAGCACTAAATAGTATATCTTGGGAATACCTGTAGGGTCCTTTGCCATTGGTAGTCAATTCAATTTTGCTGATTACTGAAAAGGCTCAGGAAGAAGGCTCTGGAGGGCACCAAGTATCTAATTGTCCTCAGTTTTTGAAGGTAATTTTAAATTTTAACTTAATTTTAATTTCTCAACGCCTCTCAACAAATGCAATCATTAGAGTTATTTCTTCTCTGTGAGCTGTCAGTGGTGTTCAGAGATGGTTCCATCTACACTTTTATCTTTGGTCTCCAGTAGCCACACTTCAAAAATACCATACTTCCTATGTCTTAGTCATTTCATGAATTCTTGATTTCTCCCAAGGGAAATATTGAGTTTCTTAGCATATGGCCTCTTACTAAGATAGACAACCAATCCAACAAGGAAACACAGTGGGAGGTCTCTTAAGAAGTGTGGCACTCTCCAGGGAATGCATTGAGTCACCAACACCTCCAAGGACATCTATTCATTAGCTGTTTTATAAGTGACTGCTGTTTTGGTCTAAGTGAACATGAGGGTATTTGAAGGTGAGGTGGGCTGGAGTGAAAAAGTAGAGAGAGGGAATGCAAAAGGTAGGGAGAAGTGGAAGGATGCATTGGCTATAAAGTCTAAGATTTCCAGGGATGCAGAAGGCAGTATTTGAAACATTTGAAGCATCTGTGGGACAGAGTCCTAGGCTCCAGTCAGAGTAAAGCAAAAATGAAGGAAGATTTACCTACTTTTCTGTTTGCATAAGTCTGCAGAATTGCTTCCCTATTTCCAAGGAAAATAAACTTTGAAGAGTTGCTTGGCTTCCATGTGGTTTCTGGGTCTGTTGAAATAATTAAAATTTCACAGTCACTAAACATGGCAGGGTGTTTCTCTCAACCCAGTTCACTGGTTTAACATAGGGATGGTGCATGTTTGTTTTGTTGTTTTGTTTTGTTTGGATGCCAATGAATTTGTGCAAACTGGCGGCCTTTGCACCTGAGATTTCTGATGCTATTCCCATCAATTCCCTCTAGCTTCACCAAAGTCATCAAAAATAGATGTCACCAAGACTCGGGGCCTGAAATCTATGTTTTAAAATTTTTCCTAAGCAGCAAGATTTGGAAACTACTGAAAAATCCTTAAAAAAAAAAAAAAGCTGGAAGGTGGCACTTTTCATCCCCATCTTCTTCCACTAGCTCATGGGAAGGGTTAGAGGAAGCTGGATGGAAAGACCCTTGGCTGGCCTATACTAACCTGAATGTAAGCAAGTAAGGTCAGAATACTTGACCATCTTTGACAAGCATGAATTCCCTAGCTTCGCCAAGCTTCAGTTTCCTCATCAAGAGCACTCACTAAATGACTGCCACCATCAGATCATGGGCCTAGACAACCCAGAGTTAACCATGGTTTATAGATTCCAGACAAGTCCTGACATGGCAGCTCTGGCAATTCCAGGCACCAAAAATATGTCAAGAGCAGCAGTGAAGTGATTTTCACTGCATACCAACCCTACTGGAGCCCAGAGTCAAGCGGGAGAGTGGACTGAGTATTTCCCCTTCACTTCCTACACTCCTTTCACCCCAGCTCTGCAGACATTGAGCCTTGGTAGACTCTGACTCACGAAGTCGCATTGAAGCCTATATTCTCCCCAGTTAATACTATGGTCTCTTTCTCCCTGCCATTCCCTTTTTGCAAACTCAATTCCTTTGAAGCTGACCACTATTAATTTTTGGTCTGACTGAAGTGATTATTAGTAAAGTATGGATGTTTGATGCATTTGCAACTTTTAGGAAGCGTGTGCTAATTCAAACTCATCTTCCTCCAGTTGTTGAAATGGATTCAGAAGATTGATCTTTATGGTTTACAGTGCCTTCTGGGCTCCTTATTTTTCCAGGAAAACCATCATCCAAAAATTGCTCTATCAAATCCACAATCACCATTCCATCCCTTCATTGGTCAGCTTTGTCTGAAGGTTTACTCCACACCAAATTGAATTAAGCCTACAGGCACTTCTGGAAGGAGACAGCATTGGCTCACATTAGGACTCTGTGACTCCATTGGAAGCCATCAAGGTAGTCTTCATCAATGTCTTTATTCAGAATGCCAGTGTTTTTCTGGCATTCTGAAACTGCATGTTTCTAAGATCACTCAGTACAGTGTTCTCTGCCACAAGTCTTGGGTGAATAAAATCTTGAATGGGTAAAAAAAAATATTACACCTTCAAGTCCAGGAATATGGTTGGGTTCTAAGACACTGAGAAATTCAAAATTCCCTGGACGAACATATAAATTGCCTATTTTTCTTAGGATTAGATTCAATACGTACGTATATATATTGGAACCATATTTTCTTCTTTTAAAACTGAAATCGGTGGCCCAAGATCAGAGTGGAGCCACATGGTATCAATGACCCTTATTTTTTTTTCTGTTTCTTTGCTTTTCCCTGAGTCTCCTGCATTCACCAGGATGCAGTATCCAAGATGCTTAGTATCAAAGATGGCTGGTTCATATTCACATACAGTCAGCATGTCCATATTCTGACCAGCAGAAAAGAGGAAAAGGGAAGAGCACATGCTCCATTTAAGGACACTTTACATAAATTTAACACCCAATTTCCACTGGAATCCTGCTGAACAGAATGTGATCACATGATCACAATTTTCTGCAGGAAAAGACTGTGTGAAGTGAAACATTCTCCAGTATGCCTTCACTTCTAGATTGTGATAGATTTTTAGCTCTACTGACTCCCATGCATCATAGAATTCACATGCATGTCACTGCCTGGAGACACTACCTCCCAGGCATAGTGCTTCTTTCTTGCTGTACTCATTAGCATACCCATGAGAACTTGCAGTCTGTGGTGTTCATCTGGAATTGAGTACCTGAAAACATTCACTTTTGAATGATTCATCTAAGGTATCATGGAGGATACTTTCCATCCTAATGCCACAGTAGAAAGTAGGAAAAAGCCTCTCAGGCAGTTCATTTTATTAATCAACAGAAATATTAATGAGACCTCTGATATGCCAAGTAAGGGACTAGGTGTTGGGGACACAGTGACAAAAGGTCAAACCTTTGCCCTTAAGGAGCTCAGAAGCTCTGGGGAGACAGAAGTAAGTGCAATGTCAGAGGTTCATGAGAATGATATAAAAGGAAGATCTGGGCAAGGATCCCTGGATCTGCAGAACAGATAAAGGTGTTCTATACGTTGGGCAAAATGTATGTGTGTTCCATGAAGAAGGTTTAGTATTGTCAATAGCAATGAGAAAGAAAGGAGCATGCTATGTTCATTCTATTCAGGGTTACTGGATATGCAAGAAATGAAAATTAAAAGGGAAGGAAGGTAGACACCAACTCCCAAACTACCTTGTATGCAATGTGACACAAGTTCCATTTCAGATTGAAGACAGTGGGTAAACCACCAAAGGACTTCAGTCCATCACAGTCAAATGTGTGGTTATAGATAGCACACTCTGGCAGCTATGTGAAAGAAAAACTTCAGAAGTTTAAAAAAAGAAATGGAGAGATTGAATGTGACTGCCTGACATTCTGGAAAAGGTAAAACTGTGGAGACACTTAAAAAAAAAAAAAGTGGTTGCCAGGGACTGAGGGAAGAGGGAAGAGAGAGAGCAATCGGAAAAGCACAGAGGATTTTTGGGGTAGTGAAACTACTCTGTGAAGCTGTACTGTCATGATAGATACATGTCATTATGCATTTGTCCAAACTCAGAATGTACGACAACAAGAATGAACCCTAATGTAAACTATGGACCTTGACTAATTAAGATGTGTCAACACAGATTCATTCATCAATTATAACAAATAGAACTAGGGAAGGATAATGGAGACAGGAGTGGGGGGGTGGGATCACTAAATACCAACAAGTGAAGCCAGCAGGCTTGATGTTTGATAGAATGGAAGGATGGAAAGGGAACATCATGATGACAACTTGCCAAGTGTCTGGCATGTGCCTGGATAGACTGTGCTGTTAATCAATGTGACAGCAAATATGAGAAGCAGATTTCAGGAGGAATGTGTTGTGTTGTGGACAAAGGAGGGCACTGTGTCTGGGGAGATTCAAGGGAAGAATCAGTTAGAGAATCGACTAAAGCATCTGAAGCTTCAGTGTCATGTGTGGCCTGGATGATCAAGGTAACCATCGTAAGTATGTGAGTCATAGTTCAAATCATGAGAAGGCACTGGATCACTCAGAGGAAGCTAACAGAGTCAAAAAGGCAGTGACCCAAAGGCAGAGCATTGAAGGAGGCTTTCAGAAGAGCACAGAAAGGAGAGTCAGGATGCAGTGGTATTATGAAAGCCAGGGGAGAAGAAAGCTCAATAAAGAGGTTGTCGTCAGGGTGTCCTTGTTGATGAATGGAGAGGTCCTATATGATAAGGACTTAAAAACCACTTTTGGAGCCTAAAATAGGGATGATGTTGGTGCTCTCACAGAGAGTTGTACCAGAGTAGAGGGAAATTAAGCAGAATTTAAGTGGCATATAAAGAAGTAGAAATGCTGGATTTGAACTTGTATGTGGAGTTTGGATGTTCAAGGGAGCAAAGATGTTGGGCAGTTCCTAGCAGTTTTAGAATCCAAAGGAAGGTTTTAGTCTTTCATTTAATGTCATATATTTTCATAGATGTGTGAAGGGAGCCAATAAAGAAGAAAACTGACATCGAATTTCTCAATAAAATAAGAGGAAGACAATCTTTTGTGACTCAGGAAATATACATTAAATAGTGGTCTTTGGATTGTTTTTGAGGGTTAACAGAATGGCAAGAGATGGTGAGGGAGGGGATATTAAAGAACCCATAAAAGTTTTTTGATGAAATTCTCTCTGGGATCAGAATCCTGTTTTGGTATCTTAAGTCTGGGCTGGATACTCTGTTTCAGAGTCTTTCTGTCTTAATCTTCAAACAGTATTCTTGTGGTTCCCATCACTATGCTTTGTCTCCTTGTCCTATCCTTTTGTGCATTCTGTAGCCTCCTCCATCTCTCATCTGTCATTTTTCTAAGACTCTTGAGGCAGACTAGGTTAGGATAGTCTGGGACTGCTCCCCCTCTTGGCTCAAGAGCTCCTCCACTTAGCCCACAGGAGAGAGGAGCTAGGTGGTATGTCTCCCCACCTCCAAGTTCAAGCTGGTATAAAAACAACCTACCAAGAGACTCCAGCCCTCTTTCTTACCTTTCCTCACCTGGCAGAACCAATAAAGCTATTCTACCTCACCCCAACATGTGCTCTGCTTGGATGCTTCCATCTGGAGCACAAAAACTAAGATCTTCTAAGAACAACAGTTGCCAATAACATTTGTGGTGAGCCAGTCAGGAGAAAGTGACAGGTGAGTTCCCAATATGCTATCTTTGCTAATCCTCTTTATCTCAATCCATCTCTCTCTGTTCTCTGAACCCACACTTCACCATCTGATGCTTCCAAACACCACTTACAGCTTGGGTGGTATGGGACCCTCACATTGCGTCCCAGCGAGTCCCGACACAGATGAACTGCACCCTGATTGACAGGATGCAACATTTGCTGCCAGGACTAACGAGCTCCAACGAGTATCCCAAGGCACAGGATTCTTGTCTGAGTTCCCTGGTCCTGCCCCAAGGGATGGACCACATTAAAAACCAGCTGCCCCTTCCCCAACCTTACCTTCCCTAACCCTTAATCCCCTCCCCCCATCCTTTCCTTTGCTGTATTGTGGTTGCTCTTGCTCCAAAGTCTCTAACCACCAACGTGGCTGAGGACAATTAGAAATGCTCCTGCCATTCGGGCTGAATTTCTCCACCCTTCAAACCAATCTTTCCTTTCTTCTCTTCTTTCTCCCCCTAACCGGCAGTTTTAAAACAACAAATGAGGTTTTAAAACACCTCAGTCAGCCCATCCCACAGCAGGCTTAAAAAAAAAAAAGCCTGCCCTGGGAAAGCACGAATGCTCATTTAAAAAAAAAAAAAAAAAAGGGGGACAGAGCCCATGGACAGGGAGCAAATAGACTGCTACCTGCGGGTTGGGAGGCTTGCGTTGGGGGTGGGGGGCAAACATTGACAGTCCTTACACCTGTCAGGCAACACAATAATGGTAAAGGGAACGGAGCCTTGCTTCCCCATCCCAAGCCCAGCACCCCGAACACTGCTGGCGCCTGGGGACTGGCGGGCACACAAGGACTCCCAGGACACCCTTTGGGGCCGCACAGCTTCCCAGCCAGCCACTCAAGGCAACCACACCTGGGGTTCATGCTGCACGGCATGGTTTGCCAGTTGAGCCAACAACGTCCTGCGGTTTATGATGCACACGTTCAGTTTCCCAGTGGACAGGTCAAGGCAACCGTGTGGGGGGCCACAGCGTGGTTCAGTGTGCAAACACACGTTTTTCTTGCTGCCCCCCACCCACCCCGCGATGGAGGGAAGTCCCACCTCCAGAGGTCATTCCTCCTGAGAACTGGAAGTCCAATCTTTTGGGATGGAAGTCCCACCTTCAGAGGATGGAGGTTCCAGCTCAGAGTACCCGAGGCCCAGCTGCTCACACAGGACCCCCTGGGGCGCCTGGCATCATTCAGCAGAGCCTCTAGGCCTGTGGCCTCTGGGTGCAATCCTCCGACCCCTCCTCTCAAGCCTACACGTGGCACAAGCCCCAGCCCTGCTTCTCAACGTGGACTGGAAGCCCCGTCTAGCCAGCCACAGAGCACAGATGCGCAGTGGTAAAGGCAGCGACGGTGACTGCAAGGCCGCAGTGGTGGCAGCACATGTGCTGCAATAGTTAACATCTGTGGCTGTAGCATGCAAAAGGGGCGCAGTACCTGCGTACACACGTGTGTGTGCTCAGGGCACGGCACAGGCCCGCAGCCTCTGTCCAGCAGCCTCCAGTTTAAAAGCTCCCAGTGCCTGAGCTGGCTGAGAGAGGAAATGCAAAGGCACTGATTGGGAAGCCAGGGAAGCTCCAGA
The DNA here is from genome assembly GCF_047511655.1 of Castor canadensis. NCBI lineage: Eukaryota > Metazoa > Chordata > Mammalia > Rodentia > Castoridae > Castor > Castor canadensis. The sequence goes on along the minus strand of NC_133389.1, from coordinate 171,358,163 downwards.
AGGAAGGGTGCCAACTCTGGTGGCCAAGGTCCCATGCCTAACCAACCGCCTTCTATCTGCAACCTTCTGTCTACCTTCTCTGATCCACTCTCTTACCCACTTACATGCCATGCCCATCTGCCCTAGCCACCCCATCCCAATTCTTGCCTATGCTCACCTTACAGGGATTTGAGGAAACACTCAGCCAGAAGTCAGATCTCCTTGCTCCAGAGGCACATACCAGGGGCCTACCTACAAATGGTTGGCACCCTTTACAGATGGGATTAATAAGATTAAATCCTAGGTTCTAGAGGTGGTCCCTAAATTCCTTTATTTAGGGAAACTAATAGGGGCTGACAGTGAAACTCTTGCAATGGAACACCTGCCTAACAGAAACAGAGCCATGGGTTCAAATTCCACCCTAGTGCATTTCTATTATCTGGGGTACTTCTCTGATCTTCGGTTTCTCCTCACTAGGATAATAATTAGGTTAGCACTCAGGAACCCTCAGGTAGGGGTGGAGAGAATAACCCTTAGGGGAATGGTTGACTCAAAAAATGGTACCCTGCTACTCACTTACTCCACAGATGTGTGATAGATGGAAACAAGTCGAAGGGAACTGTGTTGAGGCTTCCTAGAGATGGAGGGTACGCTCCAAGGATCTAGAAGTTCTCATTTTTTTCTCGCCTAAAGGGTAAATTTCCTCCTTCCCATTTCCCTTTCTCTCTCCACAGGCTGACATGGGGTTAGCCAACTCTGTTCCACTGGATTCCCATTTGGCTGTATCCTTAAATTTTGGAAATGCTTTGACTCTGTTAACCTGAAAAAGGAACATTTCATTCGTTACTGTAATGAGGTTTGGCCCCAATATCAACTGGGAACTAAAAGGTGGTGTGAAAATGGGAGTCTTGGTTATGATACCATCTTTCAGTTAGATCAATATTATAAAAAACAAAAGAGATGGTTAGAGATACTATATGTGCAGGCCTTTATGACCTTATATAAAACACAGCCCTCTGTAAGGGGCTTGCCAGACCCCAACAAAAATTTAAGGGAAGTGACATAGATATCCTTGATGATCCTCTGCTATGAGGAGCATCACATATCTCATGAAGGGAACCCCCATTACCTCTCCCTTGTGCTCCTAACACTGAGCCGAGGACATCACCTCTACCCCAAACTCCTCCCCAACTCCTCCTCCCTAGGCACCCTCAGTGCCAATGAGCCCGCCACACACTCAAAATGGGAAACCCTACTCAGAGATTCCTTAAACAGTGCTCCCCTTACAAGATGTTGGGGCCCAAGGAATCAATGTGTGGTCATGTGCCTTTCACCATAAATGATATCCAACAGTGTAGGGAAAAATTGGGAGGTATACTGAAGATCCAGATAAATCTGTGATTGTGTTTTGGATCCTCGCGTTAGTATTTGATCTCTCTTGGAGGGATGTTCAGTTCCTCCTGGCCAATTGTTGCACTCCTACAAAATGAGAAAAAATTCTCACTACTTTCTGTAGGGAGGCAGATGAGGCCTTTGCTACCAATCCCATAGGCTGACATCCAACGGATGTCACTGTCCCAGTGACTGAGCCTCACTGGGATTATAATACCCTGGGAGGAATGTAGAGGAGGGCCTACATGTTGGAGGCCATCCATCCTGAAATGAAATCAGGAGCCACAAAGCCTGTAAATTACAATAAGGTCAAAGGAATCATCCAAAAGTGAGAGGAAAACCCTATAGCCTTTTATGATAGACTAGAGGAGGCCTTTAGAAAATATACTACCTTGATCCTGATTATATTGAAAGGGATACCCTCATAAATCACCATTTTGTCAATCATTCAGCCTCAGACATTAGATGAAAGCTTCAAAAGCTAAATCTTGTACCCCTAACCAACAAAACTCAGTTGGTAGATATTCTTTCAGGCCTTTAACAATCACAACCTGGAAGAGGAAAGGAGGGAACAGAGTAAGGAAAGAAGGCAAGCCAAATTTATGGTGCTGCAATTGGGGATGCCCCCTATATTCAAAAGATATCCTCAGACAAAAAGGCCAAAAAGCTACCCTGCTTCAAATGCAAGAAGCTGGGGCACATGGTCAGGAGTTGCCCAGAGACTCCCCCGGGGACCCTGTCCTGAATGCTCCAAAACAGAAGATTACAAATGGCACTGAAGGATAGACAGTTCCCATTCTCACAGAGGGGCCTGGCCAGCCAAGACTCTGGGTGTACCAGATGAGGCTGTACATGACTGACGAGACCCAGGGTATTCTCAAGAGCCCCCACATAAGCTTGTCATCACTTAAGAGGAAACTCGGTTGGCGTTGGAAGTCTTGGGTAAACAAATTCTATTCTTTATTGACTCAAGGGATGCTTATTCTGTTCTCCCTGCTTTTGCAGGAGAGCTTTCCTCTCAGACTGCAATTGTAGTAGAGTTGATAGAAAAAGAAAAGAAAAAGAAAAACTTGACTCCTCCCCTCCCTTGCCATATTGAAACACATTTTTTTTATGCATAAATTTTTTTGATGTTTCTTCTTTTTTATTTTAATTTTTATTTTATTCATATGTGCATACAATGTTTGGGTCATTTCTCCCCCCTTACCCCTGCCCTCACCCTTATCCCCCCCACTCCCGCCCTTACTCTCCTTACCCCTTGCTACCCGGCAGAAACTATTTTGCCCTTATCTCTAGTTTTATTGAAGAGAGAATATAAGCAATAATAGGAAGGACCAAGGGTTTTTCCTGGTTGAGATAAGGATAGCAATACAGGGAGTTGACTCACATTGATTTCCTGTGCATGTGTGTTACCTTCTAGGTTAATTCTTTTTGATCTCACCTTTTCTCTAGTTCCTGGTCCCCTTCTCCTGTTGGCCTCAGTTGCTTTTAAGGTATCTGCTTTAGTTTCTCTGTGTTGAGGGCAACAAATGCTAGCTAGTTTTTTAGGTGTTTTATCTATCCTCATAGCTCCCTTGTGTGCTCTCGCTTTATCATGTGACCAAACCCCCTTGTTGTGTTTGCTCTTGATCTAATGTCCGCATATGAGGGAGAACATATGATTTTTGGTCTTTTGGGTCAGGCTAACCTCACTCAGAATGATGTTCTCCGAATCCATCCATTTACCAGCGAATGCTAACATTTCGTTCTTCTTCATGGCTGCATAAAATTCCATTGTGTATAAATACCACATTTCTTAATCCATTCGTCAGTAGTGGGGCATCTTGGCTGTTTCCATAACTTGGCTATTGTGAGTAGTGCCACAATAAACATGGGTGTGCAGGTGCCTCTGCAGTAACCTGTGTCACAGTCTTTTGGGTATATCCCCAAGAGTGGTATTGCTGGATCAAATGGTAGATCAATGTCTAGTTTTTTAAGTAGCCTCCAAATATTTTTCCAGAATGGTTGTACTAGTTTACATTCCCACCAGCAGTGTAAGAGGGTTCCTTTTTCCCCGCATCCTCACCAACACCTGTTGGTGGTGTTGCTGATGATGGCTATTCTAATAGGGTTGAGGTGGAATCTTAGTGTGGTTTTAATTTGCATTTCCTTTATTGCTAGAGATAGTGAGCACTTTCTCATGTGTTTTTTGGCCATTTGAATTTCTTCTTTTGAGAAAGTTCTGTTTAGTTCACTTGCCCATTTCTTTAGTTGTTCATTAATTTTGGAGGAATTTAGTTTTTTAAGTTCCCTATATATTCTGGTTATCAGTCCTTTGTCTGATATGTAGCTGGCAAATACTTTCTCCACTCTGTGGGTGTTCTCTTCAGTTTAGAGACCATTTCTTTTGTTGAGCAGAGGCTTTTTAGTTTCATGAAGTCCCATTTATCTATGCTATCTCTTAGTTACTGTGCTGCTGGGGTTCCATTGAGAAAGTTCTTGCCTCTACCTATTAATTCCAGAGTATTTCCTACTCTTTCCTGTACCAACTGTACAGTTTGTGGTCTGATATTAAGATCCTCGATCCATTTTGAGTTAATATTGGTATAGGGTGGTATACATGGATCTAGTTTCAGTTTTTTGCAGACTGCTACCAGTTTTCCCAGCAGTTTTTGTTGAAGAGGCTATCTTTTATCCATCGTATATTTTTACCGCCTTTTGAAAAAGACAAGTTGGTTATAGCTGTGTGGCTTCATATCTGGGTCCTCTATTCTGTTCCACTGGTCTTCATGTCTGTTTTTGTGCCAGTACCATGCTGTTTTTATTGTTATTGCTTTGTAATATAGTTTGAGGTCAGGTATCGTGATACCTCCAGCATTGTTCTTTTGACTGAGTATTGCCTTGCCTATTTCTGGCCTCTTGTGTTTCCATATAAATTTAACGGTAGATTTTTCAATCTCTTTAATGAATGTCATTGGAATTTTGATGGGAATTGCATTAAACATGTAGATTGCTTTTGGGAGTAAAGATATTTTTACTATGTTGATTCTACCAATCCATGAGCATGGGAGATCTCTCAACTTTCTATAGTCTTCCTCAATCTCTTTCTTCAGAAGTGTATAGTTTTCCTTATAGAGGTTGTTCATATCTTTTGTTAGGTTTACAGCTAGGTATTTCATTTTTTTGAGGCTATTATAAATGGAATTGTTTGCATATATTATTTCTCAGTTTGTTCATTATTAGTATATAGAAATGCTAATGATTTTTCTATGTTGATTTTATATCCTGCTACCTTGCTATAGCTATTGATGGTGACTAGGAGCTTTTGAGTAGAGTTTTTGGGGTCTTTAAGATATAGGATCATATCATCTGCAAATAGGGATATTTTGACAGTTTCTTTACCTATTTGTATTCCTTTTATTCCTTCTTCTTGCCTAATTGCTCTGGCTAGGAATTCCAGTACTATGTTGAATAGGAGTGGAGATAGTGGGCATCCTTGTCTGGTTCCTGCTTTTAGAGGGAATGGTTTCAGTTTTCTCCATTAAGTATAATGCTGGCTGTAGGTTTGTCATATATAGCTTTTATAATGTTGAGGCACTTTCCTTCTATTCCTAGTTTTCTTAGAGCTTTTATCATGAAATGATGTTGGATCTTATCAAAGGCTTTTTCTGCATCTATTGAGATGATCAAGTGGTTTTTGTCTTGCTTCTGTTAATGTGGTTTATTACGTTTATTGATTTTCATATGTTGAACCACCCCTGCATCCCTGGGATGAAGCCTACTTGGTCATGGTGAATGATCTTTTTGATGTGTTGTTGAATTCGGTTTGCCATTATTTTCTTGAGGATTTTTGTGTCAATGTTCATTAAGGAGATTGGCCTATAGTTCTCCTTTTTGCAGGTGTCTTTGCCTGGTTTTGGGATAAGTGTAATACTGGCTTCATAAAATGTGTTTGGCAGTTTTCCTTCCCTTTCTATTTCATGGAACAGTTTAAGGAGGGTTGGTGTCAGTTCTTCTTTAAAGGTCTGATAGAATTCAGCAGAGAATCCATCAGGTCCTGGACTTTTCTTTTTGGGGAGACTCTTGATTGCTGCTTCAATTTCATTTTGTGTTATAGATCTATTCAGGTGATTAATTTCCTGTTGGTTCAGTTTTGGATGATCATATGTATCTAGAAATCTGTCCATTTGTTTAAGATTTTCAAATTTATTTGAATATAAGTTCTCAAAGTAGTCTCTGATGATTTCCTGGACTTCCATGGTGTTTGTTGTTATCTCCCCTTTTGCATTCCTGATTCTACTAATTTGAGTTTTTTCTCTCCTCATTTTAGTCAGGTTTGCAAGGGGTCTGTCTATCTTGTTTATTTTTTCAAAGAACTGACTTTTTATTTCATTAATTCTTGGTATGGTTTTTTTGGTTTCTAGTTCATTGATTTCAGCTCTTATTTTTATTATTTCTCTCCTTCTATTTGTTTTGGGATTTTCTTGTTCTTCTAGGATTTTTTCTAGGACTTTGAGATATATCATTAGGTCATTGATTTGGGATCTTTCAGTGTTTTTAATATGTGCACTCATGGCTATAAACTTTCCTCTCAGGACTGCCTTTGCTGTGTCCCATAGGTTCTGGTAGGTTGGGTTTTCATTTTCATTGACTTCCAGGAACTTTTTTTTTTTTTTTAATTTTTTTTTTTCATTTTTCTTTTATTATTCATATGTGCATACAAGGCTTGGTTCATTTCTCCCCCCTGCCCCCACCCCCTCCCTTACCACCCACTCCACCCCCTCCCGTTCCCCCCCCTCAATACCCAGCAGAAACTATTTTGCCCTTATCTCTAATTTTGTTGTAGAGAGAGTATAAGCAATAATAGGAAGGAACAAGGGGTTTTGCTGGTTGAGATAAGGATAGCTATACAGAGCATTGACTCACATTGATTTCCTGTGCATGGGTGTTACCTTCTAGGTTAATTCTTTTTGATCTAACCTTTTCTCTAGTACCTGTTCCCCTTTTCCTATTGGCCTCAGTTGCTTTAAGGTATCTGCTTTAGTTTCTCTGCATTAAGGGCAACAAATGCTAGCTAGTTTTTTAGGTGTCTTACCTATCCTCACCCCTCCCTTGTGTGCTCTCGCTTTTATCATGTGCTCATAGTCCAATCCCCTTGTTGTGTTTGCCCTTGATCTAATGTCCACATATGAGGGAGAACATACGATTTTTGGTCTTTTGGGCCAGGCTAACCTCACTCAGAATTATGTTCTCCAGTTCCATCCATTTACCAGCGAAAGATAACATTTCGTTCTTCTTCATGGCTGCATAGAATTCCATTGTGTATAGATACCACATTTTCTTAATCCATTCGTCAGTGGTGGGGCATCTTGGCTGTTTCCATAACTTGGCTATTGTGAATAGTGCCGCAATAAACATGGATGTGCAGGTGCCTCTGGAGTAACAGTCTTTTGGGTATATTCCCAAGAGTGGTATTGCTGGATCAAATGGTAGATCGATGTCCAGCTTTTTAAGTAGCCTCCAAATTTTTTTCCAGAGTGGTTGTACTAGTCTACATTCCCACCAACAGTGTAAGAGGGTTCCTTTTTCCCCGCATCCTCGCCAACACCTGTTGTTGGTGGTGTTGCTGATGATGGCTATTCTAACAGGGGTGAGGTGGAATCTTAGTGTGGTTTTAATTTGCATTTCCTTTATTGCTAGAGATGGTGAGCATTTTTTCATGTGTTTTCTGGCCATTTGAATTTCTTCTTTTGAGAAAGTTCTGTTTAGTTCACGTGCCCATTTCTTTATTGGTTCATTAGTTTTGGGAGAATTTAGTTTTTTAAGTTCCCTGTATATTCTGGTTATCAGTCCTTTGTCTGATGTATAGCTGGCAAATATTTTCTCCCACTCTGTGGGTGTTCTCTTCAGTTTAGAGACCATTTCTTTTGATGACCAGAAGCTTTTTAGTTTTATGAGGTCCCATTTATCTATGCTATCTCTTAGTTGCTGTGCTGCTGGGGTTCCATTGAGAAAGTTCTTACCTATACCTACTAACTCCAGAGTTAATTTCCTATTCTTTCTTGTATCAACTTAAGAGTTTGGGGTCTGATATTAAGATCCTTGATCCATTTTGAGTTAATCTTGGTATAGGGTGATATACATGGATCTAGTTTCAGTTTTTTGCAGACTGCTAACCAGTTTTCCCAGCAGTTTTTGTTGAAGAGGCTGCTATTTCTCCATCGTATATTTTTAGCTCCTTTGTCAAAGATAAGTTGCTCATAGTTGTGTGGCTTCATATCTGGATCCTCTATTCTGTTCCACTGGTCTTCATGTCTGTTTTTGTGCCAGTACCATGCTGTTTTTATTGTTATTGCTTTGTAATATAGTTTGAAGTCAGGTATTGTGATACCTCCTGCATTGTTCTTTTGACTGAGTATTGCCTTGGCTATTCGTGGCCTCTTGTGTTTCCATATAAATTTAACAGTAGATTTTTCAATCTCTTTAATGAATGTCATTGGAATTTTGATGGGAATTGCATTAAACATGTAGATTACTTTGGGGAGTATCAACATTTTTACTATGTTGATTCTACCAATCCATGAGCATGGGAGATCTCTCCACTTTCTATAGTTTTCCTCAATCTCTTTCTTCAGAAGTGTATAGTTTTCCTTGTAGAGGTCTTTCACATCTTTTGTTAGGTTTACACCTAGGTATTTGATTTTGTTTGAGGCTATTGTAAATGGAATTGTTTTCATACATTCTTTTTCCGTTTGCTCATTGTTAGTGTATAGAAATGCTAATGATTTTTCTATGTTGATTTTATATCCTGCTATCTTGCTGTAGCTATTGATGATGTCTAGAAGCTTCTGAGTAGAGTTTTTTGGGTCTTTAAGGTATAGGATCATGTCGTCTGCAAATAGGGATATTTTGACAGTTTCTTTACCTATTTGTATTCCTTTTATTCCTTCTTCTTGCCTAATTGCTCTGGCTAGGAATTCCAGTACTATGTTGAATAGGAGTGGAGATAGTGGGCATCCTTGTCTGGTTCCTGATTTTAGAGGGAATGGTTTTAATTTTTCTCCATTAAGTATAATGCTGGCTGTAGGTTTGTCATATATAGCTTTTATAATGTTGAGGCACTTTCCTTCTATTCCTAGTTTTCTTAGAGCTTTTATCATGAAATGATGTTGGATCTTATGAAAGGCTTTTTCTGCATCTATTGAGATGATCAAGTGGTTTTTGTCTTTGCTTCTGTTAATGTGGTTTATTACGTTTATTGATTTTCGTATGTTGAACCACCCCTGCATCCCTGGGATGAAGCCTACCTGGTCATGGTGAATAATCTTTTTGATGTGTTGCTGAATTCGGTTTGCCATTATTTTCTTGAGGATTTTTGCATCAATGTTCATTAAGGAGATTGGTCTATAGTTCTCCTTTTTGGAGGTGTCTTTGCCTGGTTTTGGGATAAGTGTAATACTGGCTTCATAAAATGTGTTTGGCAGTTTTCCTTCCCTTTCTATTTCATGGAACAGTTTAAGGAGGGTTGGTGTCAGTTCTTCTTTAAAGGTCTGATAGAATTCAGCAGAGAATCCATCAGGTCCTGGACTTTTCTTTTTGGGGAGACTCTTGATTGCTGCTTCAATTTCATTTTGTGTTATAGGTCTATTCAGGTGATTAATTCCAGGAACTTTTTAATTTCCTCTTTTATTTCATCAATGACCCATTATTCATTAAGCAATGAGTTACTCAATTTCCAGCTGTTTGCATGTTTTTTGTCTTTACTTTTATTGTTGAGTTCTAATTTTATTGCATTGTGATCAGATAGAATGCATGGCATAATTTTATTTTCTTATAGATGCTGAGGATTGCTTTGTGCCCTAGGATATGATCTATTTTGGGTAAGGTTCCAAAGGCTGTTTAGAAGAATGTATATTGTGTAGAAGTTGGATGAAATGTTTTGTAGACATCAACTAGGCCCATTTGATCTATGGTATATTTTAGATCTAGGATTTCTTTATTGATTATTTGTTTGGATGACCTATCTACTGAAGATAATGGGGTGTTAAAGTCTCCCACAACCACTGTATTGGAGTTAATGTATGCTTTTAGGTCCTTAAAGGTATGTTTGATGAAATTGGGTGCATTGACATTGGGTGCATATAGGTTGATAATTGTTATTTCCTTTTGGTCTATTTCCCCTTTTATTAGTATAGAATGTCCTTTTTTATCTCATTTGACCAATGTAGGTTTGAAGTCTACTTTGTCAGAGATAAGTATTGCTACTCCTGCCTGTTTTTGGAGGCCATTGGCTTGGTAAATCTCCTTCCAGCCTTTCATCCTAAGCATATGTTTATTTCTGTCGGTGAGATGAGTCTCCTGTAAGCAACAAATTGTTGGATCTTCCTTTTTAATCCAGTTCGTCATACAGTGCCTTTTGATGGGTGAATTAAGTCCATTAACATTAAGCGTTAGTACTGATAGGTATGTGGTGATTCCTGTCATTTAGTTGTCTTAGTTGTTTGAAGGTTTGATTGTGTGTACCTAAGTTGAGGTTACTCTAAACTTTCTTGCTTTTTCTTTTCCTATGTATAGTTTGGTGCTGCCTGCCCTTTCATGGTTATGTTGGGTTTCACTTTCTGTGTGCAGAATCCCTTGAAGAATCTTTTGTAGTGGTGGCTTTGTGGTCACATATTGTTTTAGTTTCTGATTATCGTGGAAGACTTTTATTGCTCCATCTATTTTGAATGATAGCTTTGCTGGGTAGAGTATCCTAGGGTTGAAGTTATTTTCATTCAGTGCCCAGAAGATCTCACCCCACGCTCTTCTTGCTTTTAATGTTTCTGTTGAGAAGTCTGCTGTGATTTTGATGGGTTTACCTTTGTATGTTACTTGTTTTTTCTCTCTTACAGCCTTCAATATTCTTTCCTTAGTTTCTGAACTTGTTGTTTTAATGATGATATGTTGTGGGGTAGTTCTGTTTTGATCTGGTCTGTTTGGTGTTCTGGAGGCCTCTTGCATCTGTATGGGAATAGATTTCTCTATATTTGGGAAAATTTCTGTTATTACTTTGTTGAATATATTATGCATTCCTTTGCTTGCACCTCTTCTCCTTCTTCAATGCCCATGATTCTCAGGTTTGGTCTTTTGATGGAGTCGGTGAGTTCTTGCATTTTCTTTTCACAGGTCTTGAATTGTTTAACTAATAGTTCTTTGGTTTTTCCTTTAATTACCATTTCATCTTCAAGTTCTGAGATTCTGTCTTCTGTTTGTTCTATTCTGCTGGATTGGCCTTCCATTTTGTTTTGCAATTCTGTTTCATTCTTTTTTCTGAGGTTTTCCATATCCTAAGTCATTTCCTCTTAATGTTGTCTGTTTTCATCCTGCATTCATTTATCTCTTTTTAATCGTGTTCTTTGTTTCACTTTGGTGTTTATACTCTGCTTCTATGGTTTCTTTTATTTCTTCTTGTGCTTTCTCAAATTTTCTATTTTTATTGTCTTGGAATTTCTTGAGTGTCTCCTGTACATTTTGGTTGACCATATCCAGTATCATCTCTATAAAATTCTCATTGATTACCTGTAGGATTTCTTCTTTTAGATTATTCTTGTGAGCTTCATTGGGTTCCTTCTCATAGTTTATCTTCATTTTGTTGGAGTCTGGATCTTAGTATCTGTTTTCTTCATTTCCCTCTGGTTCCTGTACTAAGTTTTTGCTGTGGGGAAGCTGATTTCCCTGTTTTTTCTCTCTTCCCATCATTGCCCTTGGTGTTGTTATTGTCCCTGTTTATGTGCAATTAATGATTTTCTAGCTTGTAATATTAGCAATGGTGATATTTAGGATGGAAGGTTGAGAGGAGAGGGAAAGCAAAGAAGTTAAAGAAAAAGGGAAAAACAATAAACAAACAAGTAAAAAAACAAAACAAAGAAACAAACAAAAAGTTTCAAAGATATAAACAGGGAGAGATAGTGTACTAATCAACAGTAAGCTAAACAGGCATTAGAGAGACAGAGAGAGGACTGAAATAAAAAAATCTCCAAGTTCAAATTCAATAAAGTTTCAGTCTTAAAATTTTGGTTTTAGTCTGTCATCCTCCAGTCCTGGAGATGGTTTCTCAGAAGTAGTTCTGTCATTGTCTTATCAAAGGGGAGAAAAAACAAAAAAAACAAACAAACAAACAAACAAAAAAACCATGACAAAGTGTCCCAAGTTCAAATGCAATACAGTTTCAGTAAGTTTTTCAGCATGCAGGTGTAATTCAGTTGTTGTCTCATCAAAGAAAGAGAGAAAAAAAAGGAGTCTGGACACAGTTCTGTGAATGGCTATCTGAGGCTGCTGCTCACCTGCCCACTGCTGTTAGCCTGCTGTTGCTGGAGGCTTTATTTATGCAGATCTCAAGAGTGAGCTTAACACTCAACTAGCCCTGTACTCTATGTTTACTTTAGAGTTCTCCTGGGCGTGACCGCCATTGCTACAAGCTTTCCCCTTTCCAAGCATACTGGGTGGGGGGAGGTGACACTGCACCCACTTTCTCAGGCTGGCGTGTTTATTTACAGTTCACATGGGAGTGGGCCTTCCCCCCTCTCCTGTGGAGTTTTCCTCCCACCTCTGCTTTTACAAGCTTTCCTATTCCTGATTGCTGGGCATGTGCTGCCACTCCTGCCTTCTCTGGCCGGCTTGTTTTTTACAGTTCCGTGAGGGATTTCCCCTCCCCCTTCTTTGGCGCTCAGGGTGCCCTGCCCTCTTTGCTACATGTCTTTTTTGTTATTGCTTATTATTCAGTTTCTCTTTTTCCCTAGGTGGGGGTCAGTCTGTCCAGGGGGCTATGCTGATATGGCCCAGGGTTGCCTGTGAGAGTACTGCATGCCACTTAGCTCAACTTGTGGTCTGCGTCTTCCCAAGCAGATGGGTGCTGGCATCTGGTGGTAGTGTGGAAGCCCTCCTGGTTTCTCCATTTAACATCAAGTGGGGATGCTATGCTTGGGCTGGGGGTGTGGAGGAGTCAAAGTTTTGCCTCTTCTCAGTGTTTTTTCCTATAAGGTGTACCTCCAGCATCTTTCCAAGATTTTACTTTAGGAAGCATGCTTTCTGCTCCTCCCTCTAGCCACCATCTTGGAATCTCCCTATGCATAAATTTTTTATAGTCCCTAGTTGCCCTGCCCCACTCTTGGGCTGGGACATGATGAAAAAATTGGGTGGGGTTCTGGTAATGGGCCATTGGCTAAGACTCCTAGTGCTTCTAAAAGGACCCAAAAGGGTCCATAAAATTCCTTTAGAAGTGAACCAACAATTAAGCCCCTCTGCTTACAATGGGATAACTGGAAGGGCAAAAACAGCTATCCCTGTGAGGATACAACTCAAAGACCCCAACCACTCTCCCAGTTGTAGCAATATCCTCTTAAACAAGAGGCTAAAAAGAGACTACAATCAATTATTTAAACATTTCTAGAACATGGACTGTTAAAACCTTGCCAATCTCCCATAACACTCCTATCTTACCTATAATAAAAACAACACAGAATATAAGATGGTACAAGATCTGTGATTGGTAAATGAGGCTGTGGTTCCCATTCACCTTCTAGTGGCTGATCCATATACTATCCTATCCCAAATACCTGAAGACAGTAAATAGTTCACAGTCTTGAACTTAAAGAATGCCTTCTTTACCATCCGCTTACACCAAGACTCCCAATACCTCTTTGCTTTTGAATGGGAAGGCCCCTTTATGAGGAAAAGACAACAGAACATGTGGAAAGTACTGCCCTGGAAATTTCAAGATAGCCCTCACCTGTTTGCCAGGGCATTGGGAAAGGATTTAAGAGATCTTCAGATTAAAGAAGGGGGACTTCTTCAATATGTAGATAACCTCCTGATCTATAATCCAACCTAGGATATTTCCAATGCCAACACTGTTTTTGGTTTTTAATTTCTTAGCTGATAGGGGATACAGAATCTCAAAAAAAAACAAGGCCCAAGTCTGCTACCTAGGTTACATCCTTACCCCTGGGGCCCAGAGATTGTCCACAGAAAGAATAGAGGCCATCTGTACTCTAGGGTACCACTAACTAAATACCAACTATGTTCATTTTTGGGAATGGCAGGGTTCTGCTGGATCTGGATACCCAACTTTGGAGTCATAGCAAAGCCTCTGTCTGAAGCCACAAAGGGACAAGATAATGAGCCTTTAAAATGGACTGGAGAAAAAAACCATGCCTATAAAATGCTAAAAGAAAAAAAAAAGGCCCTCATTGAGGCCTTTAGGGATTAGCTTTAGGGATTCCCAATTCAGCAAAACCCTTTGTACTATATGTGTCAGAAAGAAAAGGAATTGCTGTGGGAGTCTTAACTCAAAAATTAGGAATAGAAACTCTTCCAGTAGACTATCTCTCAAAGAAACTAGATGGAACAGCCTTAGGTTGGCCAGGATGTCTAAGGGTGACCCTTGCTACTGCCCTGTTAGTGGAGGAAGCAATGAAGATAACCCTAGGCCAACAACTAGAAATTCTAACTTCTCACCAGATTAGAGCCACTCTAGAATTAAAAAGTCACTTGTGGATGTGTGGGGAAAAGCTGACTAAATACCAAGCCATTTGTTTGGAATCCCCAGAAGTGACCATAAAGACCTGTAATGTCTTAAATCCTGCATCTTTGCTGCCTTCTGGCTAATGACTGATCACACTTGTGAGCAGGTGATTATACAGACCAATTCCAGCAGGGCAGACCTGACAGATCAGCCACTCCTCAAACCTTAGGCCAAATGGTTTACTGATGGAAGTAGTTTTGTACTAAATGGAGAAAGAAAGGCAGGGTATGCAGTGGTGAATCACAAGGAAGTCACAGAGGCACAGCCCTTGCTATCTGGGACTTCTGCCCAAAAGGCTGAACTAATAATTTTAATTAGGCCTGTAACTCTGGGAAAAGGAAAAAGGCTCAATGTCTATACTGATTCCAATATGCCTTCCAGTATTACATGCTCATGTAGCTATATAGAAGGAAAGAGGATTCCTCTCCAGGCGGGAATCCCTAGTAAAACAAGGAATGGAAATTCTCCAATTATTAGAGGCTACCCACCTACCAAAGGAAGTGACAGTGATCCACTGCCAGTGATATCAACGATATAACTGATGACACAGGGAAACAATCAAGCAAACCAAAAGGCTAAACAAGCAGCTCTACAGACTCTAGATGCCCTGCCAGCCTCCATCCTGGCTCTCTTTCCCCCACAGGAGCCTGTATATCCTAAATATACTCCTGATGAGGAAAAAGAGGCTACATGGAGGAGAGAACATAAAGAGAGAGTTTGGTGGTTTGTGGATGGTAAACTAGTCTTGCCCCCAAGCAACCCAATGGAAAGTAATAAAGTCTATACATGACACTTTCCACTTGGGCCGAGATGCAACCCAGGAGCTAATAAGCAGGCTATTTGTGGGGATCAGAATAAGGTCTAAAGTAAAACAGATCTGATGGGGCTGCTCCCTATGCTTCTATAATAACCCTGGTCCTAAGCTTCCCCCACTGCTTGAGCCAATCCAGAGGCAAGGCTCTTACCCAGGATAGGATTGGCAGGTGATTTCACTCACATGCTACCCTGCCAAGGTTATAAACAGTTACTAGTCTTTATAGATACCTTCACGGGGTGGATAGAAGCAATTCCCACCTGCATGGAAAGAGCCTCTGAAGTGGCAAAGACCCTTCTAAAAAAAAATTATTCCTAGGTTTGGCCTACCCCAAGTGCTCTGAAGTGATAATGGACCAGCTTTTATTTCACAGGGAGACCCAGAGAGTCCCCCAGGCCTTAGGAATTAAATACCATATACATTTAGCTTGGAGACCTCAGTCCTTCAGTAAGGTAGAAAAGAACAATCAAACAATCAATCAAACCTTGGCAAATCTTTGCCAGGAGACCTCTGGAAAATGGACCCTGCTTTTGCCTAGAGACTCACTAAGATTAGAAATGCTCCAAGGGCCAAGATTCACCTTAGCCCTTTTGAAATGCTCTATGGGAGTCTATTTCTCTCCAACAACTTAGTGACCAACCCCGAGACCAACAGCCTTTTAAAGTATATAACAGACCTAGGGACATTTAAACAAGCAATCCAAAAGCTGGGAAAAAGGTCTTACCTGCCCCAATTAAAGGGGGGGAAACTCCAAATAGAACCAGGAGAATAGGTGTTAAGAACTGGAAGGAAGGATCCTCAGCTAATCATCTCCAGCCCAAATGGAAGGACCCTTATCCAGTGATCTTGGCCACACTCATGGCTGTCAAAGTGGGGGAATAGATAGTTGGATTCACCTTTCTTTTTTTAAAAAAATTTTTTATTCACTTATTCACATGTGCATACATTGTTTGGGCCATTTCTCCCCCAACCCCTGGCCCCTTGTTTCTCCCCCCACCCCCTTGCTTCCAGGCAGAACCTGTTCTGCCCTTTTCTCTAATTTTGTTGAAAAGAAGACATAAACAATAACAAGAGAGACAAAGCGTTTTTGCTAGTTGAGTTAAGGATAGCTACAGAGAGATTCCTAGCATTGCTTCCATGTACCAGTGTGTTACAAACCAAGTTGATTCACCTCTACCTGATCTTTTCACTAGTTCCTGATCCTCTTCCCATATTGACTTCTGTCGCTTTAAGGTTTCTGTATTAGCTCCTCTGGAGTAGGGACATCAGACACTCATGTTTTGAGTTTCCTACCTATCCTCATTCCTCCCATATGTGCTCTCTCCTTAGCATGTGACCCATGTCCAACAACATTGCTCTATTTGCCCTACATCTCAAGTCTGCATATGAGAGAGAGCATACAATTCTTCATCTTCTGAGCCTGGCTAACCCTGCTCAGAATGATGTTCTCCAGTTCCATCCATTTACTTGAAAATAATAAGATTTCAGCAAAATTTTTGACTTACAGAGCTCACGTTGTCTGCTTCTGCATTCTAGTTGCCATCTTAGATCCTCCCTGGATTCACCTTTCTAGGGTAAAGTGTGTAACAGAGGAATCTACCTCCAACCAAGCATGGCCTAGGGATACTTACTCCAGTGAGCCAATAGAAGATTTAAAGCTCATCTTCCAGAGGACCCAAAAGACTTCTACTTAAATGATAGGTATAAACTCTAATACAGACTACTTAGCTATACTTGTACCTCTCTTAGCCCCATCTCCCAAGTGCCACTGCTCTGCTTACTGAAGAACCTTGGGACACTTCTTTTGGGCATTCTCTTTTTCTCCTCTTGAGATTGACACCTAGCTTTGGCCAGCCCCTAGAGGATTTATCAAATTATAACCATCCATTAACTACCCCAAGTCTCATGCCCCTACCTCTGATTAAAACCACTGAGATCATATTGACCATAACCTTACCCAAATGGACAAATAAAACTTGAGAATCATGGGCATCGAAGAAGGAGAAGAGGTGCAAGCAAAGGGAATGTGTAATATATTCAACAAAATAATAATGGAAAATTTCCAAAATCTAGAGAAAGATATTCCCATACAGATGCAAGAGGCCTCCAGGACACCAAACAGACCAGATCAAAATAGAACTACTCCACGACATATCATCATTAAAACAACAAGTTCAGAAACTAAGGAAAGAATATTGAAGGCTGTAAGAGAGAAAAAACAAGTAACATACAAAGGTAAACCCATCAAAATCACAGCAGACTTCTCAACAGAAACATTAAAAGCAAGAAGAGTGTGGGGTGAAATCTTCCGGGCACTGAATGAAAATAACTTCAACCCCAGGATACTCTACCCAGCAAAGCTATCATTCAAAATAGATGGAGCAATAAAAGTCTTCCATGATAAGCAGAAACTAAAACAATATGTGACCACAAAGCCACCATTACAAAAGATTCTGCAAGGGATCCTGCACACAGAAAGTGACACCCAACTTAACCATGAAAAGGCAGGTAGCACCAAACCACAGGATAAGAAAAAGCAAGACAGTAGAGAGTAACATCAAGTTAGGTACACACAATCAAACCTTCAAACAACTAAGACAACTAAATGGCAGGAATCACCACATACCTATCAGTACTAATGCTTAATGTTAATGGACTTAATTCACCCATCAAAAGACACCGTTTGACAAAATGGATTAAAAAAGAAGATCCAACAATTTGTTGCTTACAGGAGACTCATCTCACTGACAGAAATATGTCAGGATGACATATGTTTAGGATGAAAGGCTGGAAGAAGATTTACCAAGCCAATGGCCCCCAAAAACAAGCAGGAGTAGCAATACTTATCTCTGACAAAGTAGACTTCAAACCTACATTGATCAAACAAGATAAAGAAGGACATTCCATACTAATAAAAGGGGAAATAGACCAAAAGGAAATAATAATCATCAATCTGTAGGCACCAAATGTCAATGCACCCAATTTCATCAAACATACCCTGAAAGACCTAAAAGCATATATAAACGCCAACACAGTGGTTGTGGGAGACTTTAACACTCCATTATCATCAATAGATAGGTCATCCAAACAAAAACTCAATAAAGAAATCCAAGATCTAAAATACGCAATAGATCAAGTGGACCTAGTAGATGTCTACAGAACATTTCATCCAACCTCTACACAATATACATTCTTCTCAGCAGCCCATGGAACCTTCTCCAAAATAGATCATATCCTAGGGCACAAAGCAAGCCTCAGCAAATATAAGAAAATAGAAATAATACCGTGCATACTATCTGACCACAATGCAGTAAAAGTAGAACTCAACAACAAAAGTAAAGACAAAAAACATGCAAACAGCTGGAAACTAAATAACTCATTACTTAATGAAGAATGGATCATCGATGCAATAAAAGAGGAAATTAAAAAGTTCCTGGAAGTCAATGAAAATGAAAACACAACCTACCGGAACCTATGGGACACAGCTAAGGCAGTCTTGAGAGGAAAGTTTATAGCCATGAGTGCATATATTAAAAAGATTGAAAGATCCCAAATCAATGACCTAATGATACATCTCAAACTCTTAGAAAAACAAGAACAAGCAAATCCCAAAACAAATAGAAGGAGAGAAATAATAAAAATAAGAGCTGAAATCAACGAAATAGAAACCAAAAAAACCATACAAAGAATTAATGAAACAAAAAGTTGGTTCTTTGAAAAAATAAACAAGATAGACAGACCCCTGGCAAACCTGACTAAAATGAGGAGAGAAAAAACCCAAATTAGTAGAATTAGGAATGCAAAAGGGGAGATAACAACAAACACCATGGAAGTCCAGGAAATCATCAGAGACTACCTTGAGAACCTATATTCAAATAAATTTGAAAATCTTAAACAAATGGACAGATTTCTAGATACATATGACCATCCAAAACTGAACCAAGAGGAAATTAATCACCTGAATAGATCTATAACACAAAATGAAATTGAAGCAGCGATCAAGAGTCTCCCCAAAAAGAAAAGTCCACGACCAGATGGATTCTCTGCTGAATTCTATCAGACCTTTAAAGAAGAACTGATACCAACCCTCCTTAAACTGTTCCATGAAATAGAAAGGGAAGGAAAACTGCCAAACACATTTTATGAAGCCAGTATTACACTTATCCCAAACCAGGCAAAGACACCTCCAAAAAGGAGAACTATAGGCCAATCTCCTTAATGAACATTGACGCAAAAATCCTCAACAAAATAATGGCAAACCGAATTCAGCAACACATCAAAAAGATCATTCACCACGACCAAGTAGGCTTCATCCCAGGGATGCAGGGGTGGTTCAACATACGAAAATCAATAAACGTAATAAACCACATTAACAGAAGCAAAGACAAAAACCACTTGATCATCTCAATAGATGCAGAAAAAGCCTTTGATAAGATCCAACATCATTTCATGATAAAAGCTCTAAGAAAACTAGGAATAGAAGGAAAGTACCTCAACATTATAAAAGCTATATATGACAAACCTACAGCCAGCATTATACTTAATGGAGAAGAGGGCGGGGGCGGAGTGGGTGGTAAGGGAGGGGGTGGGGGCAGGGGCGAGAAATGAACCAAGCCTTGTATGCACATATGAATAATAAAGGAAAAAGAAAAAAAAAGATAAATAAAAAAAAATAAAAATAAACCTGATATTCTGACAGCCAAAGAAACTTCCCAAATCTGTCAACAATCCTTAGGTTTTTGGAAAATATTATTTGAGACTTAGTATAAGTTCCCCTGGCTAATGCACCTAACAGGGTCCCTTATGGTTTTCCTGCCAGTGTTTGCACTTAGGTTATGGCTTTTTGACCTGCTAACTGGATTTATCTCTTCCAGAATTAAGGCTTCTAGGGGCCACAACAGGACTGTCAACTTCTGGAGGACAAGATACCCATGAACAATCTTGATTGGGCTAGATGAAGATTTAGACAACAAATGTCACTGTTCAGTTCCCCAGGGACAGCAATAAGAAAGGGGCAATAATAGTCTACAATCCCTTGTCAGTTTGAAGCAGCTACTGAATACGGACCACCCTCCTTCAGCAGCCTCAGAAAAAGAATTTTTGGAATATTGTCCCTCAGGGGGAGTTTGAGGCAGACTAGGTTAGGATAGTCTGGGACTGCTCCCCCTCTTGGCTTAAGGGCTCCTCCCTCTAGCCTATGGGTGAGAGGAGTCAGGTGGTGACTTAATGTCTCCCCACCTCCAAGTTCAAGATAGTATAAAAAACGACCTACCAAGAGACCCCAGGCCATCTTCCCTTTCTTCACCTGGCAGAACAGGTGACTCCCTTCCCTCAATAAAGCTATTCTACCTCACCCTATCCACATGCTCTGCTTGGATTCTTCCATTTGGAGCACAAAAACTACAACCTCCTGAAAACAATTGCCAATAACACTCTCACCATCATCTACCACTTTCTCTGGGTACTTTTTTTGCCTGTCCAACTGGAATTTTTTTTTTCTCTACATCCTACATACAGGTTCACTCCACCCTCAAACCACTAGTCAGGGCTAAAATTCCCAATCCTCTCTTCCCTTAGTCTCCTCCAAACAAATCTATCACAGCAAGTCAGTTTTGCAGACAGAAAACAATCTAAGCAATGTAGGAACGAGGAAAGCTGTGGTAGATAGTCTCCAAGAAGGTTCCCAATGATCCTCTTCTCTGGTATTCACACTTTTGGATAGCTGCTTCCCATATTATACCAGCATTTATGGTTTCTCTCTCTCTCTCTCTAACAAACTCACACACACACACACACACACACACACACACACAGGTTCTGAAGGAAGCCAGCTCCCACGTTGTTAGGACACTCACATAGCTCTATGGGAAGGTTCACCAGCCTTCTTGGAAGCAGGTCCTCTAGGTCCACTAATCTGTACAACCAACAACTTGACTGCAACCTTAGGAGAGACCCAGAGCAAGAACAATCCTGCTAAGCTTGTGCCAAATTCTTCGTCACAGAAACTGATTGTCTTAAGCCATTACATTTTGGGGTGATTTGCAATGCAGTAAATACAGTAAGCATTCAACCTTCTTCCCCATATTCCTCCACTAGCAGAAGTAATGCTGATCTGACTGTTCAAGGCACTGATTGGCCTGTGCTTACTGGTGAATGGGTCCTAGGCAACTGGTCAACATGGACTTTCTGAGTCCTGCCATGACCCAAGCACTGTTTTAGGTGCTAGGGATAAACAAAGAATAAGACAGCACCCAGGCTTTCTACAAAGAGGAAGAAGGCAATGAACACACACATTTTGTCCCAAAGTGCCATCTGGAATATGAAATAGGCTTCTATGTGGAGATGGCCCAGAGGAATGATTTAACTAGGATGAGCAAGGAAGAACTTTCCGAGGTGGTGACCTCGGAGTTCTGACTTGAATACTGAGGAGGAAATGACCATCTTGCAAAAGAGCATTACTAACTAAAGCAAAGGCCAAAGAGAAAGAAAAGAATTTGATGTGGTTTAAGGATGGAAAAAGGCCAATGATGAAAAAGTAGGAGAGTAGAAGGAGATGTATCAGAAAGTCATGTACCTCCACTTCCTTTCTTCTTGTAGCTGGCTGGGTTGGTAGAAGCTGAGCCTGAGTCCTTGACCAGATTGTGCTGTCTTACTCTCCCTCTTTTTCCTTCTTTCTGCATTCAGGGGCATTCAGGACTAGGATGGAAAGTGACAAGCTTCTCAGCTTTTACAGATTGCTTCATTGTGGAGAATTCAGGCCCTAAGACAATTTGTAATAAAATGTTAAGTGGGTTTTTGTTTTTCTTGTTCCCTTGGAAACTCTATGAAAGGAGGCATGCTTGAGGAGCAGAGAGAATGCAGCCATGCCAAGATTCTTCAAATACTATCAGGTTTCACCATCAGCCTCATGGGCCTGACTACTGTGTGTAGTCACCTGCCCTAAGTGACTGAGAAAAGTATGTGTGTAAAACTTAGCACCATCAGCTTAAAGCAAAGGGCATCAGACAAAAGAGCCTCATATGTGACCTCATGAAACTTCCACAGGAACATCCCTGGGCTTATATTACATGCTCATATATGGGAATTAAAAACCTAACAGCTTGTTTTACATGTTCATAAGTAGAAATTTCTAGAATACTTTTTAAAATGTAGACTGGAAGTGTACTGATGAGACATGATGTAACCATCCTCATTCATAACAGATTTTCATGGAGAAAATGGGAAGTAAACAGGGATTATTAAAAATTCAATCATCAATCAATTTGACATTAAGACAGAGAAATCAAGATCCCACAGTGTGGGGAATGAGAGGTCTCCAAATTAGATAACCTCACGAAGTTTGAAAAATGTAAAACATGATAGGAAATAACAGGAAGTGAAGAATGTAGAAGTAAGTGTTGAGCTCTTTTAACCATGTAGCTGATCCCCCCTGAGTGGTGAGACCAGAGATTCTTTGGCATGAACCAGATATGACAGAAATAGCATTAAATTCTTGCAAAAGCTCAGGGTGGGCGGCAGAATTGCTAGATGAAATGAGATATGAAGAGTCGTCTGTGAACTCGGCCTACTGATCCCTTTGAGGCAGAAAGTCATAAAACCTTACAGATTAAAAACAGAATAAGAATTACTTTTGGGAGAGTTATTGGAGAAATAGCTGGCTGTCAGAGGGCTTCTAAGCCAAACGAAAATGGATGGGATTCTTAAAGTTCAACTTTTTTAGAAACTAAAATGAGTCAGGTTGGCCAAATGAGTAGGACTCCATAGCTTACAGAAAATAAAGAACTCACTTGGGAAAGATTTCACATGTTCTGTGGTCTTCTTCTGTTTTCTTGATAATACTTCAATTTGCATGGCCATCTTACCTACAATGGGATTTTAGTTATATTTGATTTGTGCCAAAACCCGCATCCCTCTTGTCTGATAAGGGAGTAGAAAAGGATGAAAGAGTAAGGAGGAAGGAAAGTTAAGAAACAGGACTTGACTTAAGCACCTATTATATGTATTGCATACATCTCGGCAAGATTGAGTGAATGGAAGTGAAATTTAGTCATCTAAAAATCAACAGCATACAAAAGAGAAAATCCTAATGATTAACATCACTGAATAATTTTATTTTCCATTTTGATTTAATCATCTACCTCAACTCTAACCCAAAATCACTGTATTTGTTTATCCACCACTCGTGAAGAATCAGCCCCAGTCCACATGGGACTTTGTGGCTTCCAGCACATGCAACTGGGCCTGGTCTGCCTAGGCTGGGAATTTGGCCGCTTTTCATGTAGACCAGGTTACACTTCAAGCTTCTGTGGCAGAATTCTAAGGCTTTTGCCTTTGTAATACCCTCTTCTGTGGTGGAACCTGGAACTCGCGAGACATCACTCAGTGATTGTTATACTAAATGGCAAAAGAGGACCATCCAGAGGGCCTGAATGAGACACATGAGTTCTCTACAAGCATGCGTTCCTCCAGATGGTCTCAGAAGAGGATGTCAGAGATTTGAAGCTTAACACGGATTTGATACACCATCACTGGCTTGGCGATATGAGGAGTCCTGATTGATTGTAGGCTGTGGTGAACACATAGAAGATTGTTGTTGTATTGAAGGATTGTATTGTGTTAAAGCAAGAAAAATTGTTGAAATAAAGAAGCATTAGCTAGTGTGTGTTAGGCTTAGAAGCCAGCTGGAGTGTGACAAGCTGATACGCTAATAAGCCAACCCTAAGGTGACAGTGTGGATAACAGAAGTGGTGATGTCACCACAGGGTATATAAACTCAGGCCAGAACCCAAAGCCTTGCTTGCCTTCTTGACATCGGAGACCATGCTGTCAGGAGTCCCCCAAGACCCTGACACAGAGGCAGCCACCGCTTGTGAGCGTGCCCCTTCTCCCGAGGACCACTGGGTGTCCCTGGTGAACCGTGAACTGGACCTGCACTGAAGGCAGCTGTGAGGATCCCCTGGGGCGCAGCTACACACCCCCTCATCAGCTAAGAAGACGTGGCATGGTGAGCGAGGCTTGGGGGAAGGTTTGAGTAACTCCCGGCTGGCTAGGGTAGTAGAGACAGGCATTAGGATTCATAGGAAAGTGCCGTGTGAATTTGCTTGAATAAAAACCCTGTTCTCTGAAATAAGAGTCTCCTGGGTACCGTCTTTCTGTACTCAATTGAACCAATAGGCGCTCACAACATAGGCATATTGGAGGAGCTGAATGGAGCCTCTGGCTCAGACCAGTAAGGAAATGGGAACCTCAATTCTACAACCCAAAGGAACAGGATATGGGCAACCACTTAAATGAGCTTGGAATTGATTCTTTCCCAGAAACGCCAGGTAAAAGCCTGGCCAGCACATTTACGTAAGCTTTGCAGAACCCTATGCAAAGAACTTAGTCAAGTCAGCCTTGACTTCTGAACCACTGGACTGCGAGATAATTGTGTTAAGTTGCAAGATGTTGTAATAATTTGCTAAGTGTGTAGTCATTTGTTAGACAACAATACTAAACTGATGCTCCCCTTTTCCTAAAATTAACCCCCTCCATGAATCATTCCTGGAAGAGTGTATTACTTTCCTATTTTTGCTATAACAAGTGACCACAACTTCATGTCTTAAATAACACAAGTTTACTAGCTTCCAGTGCTGGGGGATAAAAAGTCTATAATGGGTTTTACTTGACTAAAATCAAGGTGTTGTTAAGGTTTCATTTCTTACGGACGCTCTGGGTAGAACTAGTTTCTTATTTTTCCTGCTTCTAAAAGTTACCTGCATTCCTTGGCTCATGGTCCTCTTATAGCAGTCGCACCTCTCTGACCTCTGTTTTTGTCACCACATACCCTTCTCTGGCTCTCTCTTTCCTCCCTCTCTTACTTATTATGACTTGTGTGATTTCACTAGGCCCACCCAGATAATGCAGAATAATCTTCCCATTTTGAGATCTTTACAACTGCAAAATTCTTTTGCCATGAAAGGTTCTAGGGATTCCAATTTGAGGATTATTATCCAGCCTACTACAAGGGTCTTCCCTACCTTTGGTCAGTTTCTAATCTTTCCATATTTCTGTTATGAGAGGGAATATTACACTTTATTAAAACTTTCTTAGTCATCCATATATTAACATCTGATTTGCAAGACCATCACATGGTACAGATCAATAATCTATGTAAGTGGTTTCCTTCCCACCAGAAGCTGTTCAGTCTAATAGCCACACTAGATTACTCTGATGCATTTTTGAGATTGAGCAAGGGAGACAGTGATCTCTGCCAGCCCTGTTACCAATACCTGCAGGGGAGCTAGAGTGGTATCTGGGATGTGTATTTTCTAAAACTCTCCAAGCTGTTTTGAAGTGAAATGTGAGGACTGCTGAATCCTTCCTGTCTGGCATTTCCTAGGCTTACTGGATTAGAATCTTCACAGGTAAGTACGTTAGTCCATCTGGGCTGCTGTAAAAAAATGCACCATGTAACAAAGCTTTGGTCAATGATAGACCATTTATATAGCAGTGGTCCTGTAACATGGTATTGCTTGGCAGTATAGATATCATAGTCTGTATAATTATACTCTATGATGTTCACATAATGAGGAAATCACCTAATGACACAGTTCTCAGAATGTAGCCCCACCATCACGTGTCACTTGACCATAAACTGTGAGGCTTATAAACAATGGAAATTCATGTCTCACAGTTAGGAGGTTGAGAAATGTAAGATCAATGCACAAGCAGACTCAGTGTCTGATGACAGTAACCTTCTGGTTCATAGTTGATGCCCTCTATCTGGGTCCTCACATTGTGGAGGGAACAAGGCAGCTGTCTGGAATTGTTCTTGTAAAGCCATTAGTGAGGGCTCCACTTTTATAACCAAATCACTTTCCAAAAGCCCTTCACTCCTGATATTATCACCTTGTGAATTAATATTTCAACAGATGAATTTGGAATGATAGAGACACAATATCCAGCCATAGCAGTGGGGTAGGGAGATCTGTCTTTTGACAGTCTTCTTTATGTGATACTGATAAACACAAAACCTTGGGCTTATCTGCTTGAGACATGATGGTCCATGATTTGTTGTCTAGAGAATGGAATATAGAAAGTTATGTTTGATAGAATCAGAGTAAGGAAAGATCCAAGTGTGTTAAACAAGGGTTCATGGAAAGCCAGAGAGAGATTCCTATTCTCTAAGATCTGGATATAGTAAAAGAGGTGTCATGGGGGGAAAACAAAACAAATACCCAACTCTCTTCTCTGCTAGGCAATGAGATTGTCAAGAGCAACCTGAGACAAGGCTACACTTCAGAGTTGTTTGTGTCCATTGGGGACTGTAGAATCATTAAGTATTTTTAATAGCTTAAAGGACTGTAAGTGAGACATTCAAGGCCAGGTGGAATTTGTCTTCAAAAGGTTGAAGAGAAACACATCAGGAGGCACAATTCAGATGGGCTATAAAGAGCTAAGAAAAGATATTTAGAAAACCATTTTGACAGAAAGCAAAATAGGAAAATGGAAAATCTATTCGCCACTATTAAGAGTAGAATAGCAAGAAAATTGCCTCTGAGAAGTACCATAGGGCATGAGTTAGGGTGGGCAGGAGAAAGCAGATAGGTTTTAAAGCTGAGCTGGAATAAATACTGTAGGAGAGAGACAGCCATGAGTTCAGAAGCAAATGCAAAATTGCTCAAGGCCTCAGACAGGAAAAGACTGGACTCTAGAAGAGAAAGTCAGAGGTAAGAGTGTTGGCTTAGACAGGAAGGACTGTTTGTGCTTCTGCTCAAATCCCTTAGGTTAAACAGGAAAAATCAGGTGTGATGAATGTATAGTCATACATGTTAGATGCTATGTTGTTTGTTAACAGAAAAAACTTCCAACATTATGAAAACTTTTAAAGAAAATTTTCACCTATAATACCATCTACCTAATCTAACAATGTAGGGAAGTCTTCAAGAATGACTATTTGAGGGTCGACATTCATACTTATAAGAATTAGACTTTTTTTTTTAATTTAGAAATGAATTGCTGTATTCCTTTAAAATATCTCATTTTCACATATAATCGTTAACTTACAGAAGAATAAAAACACATTTGATCATGAGAAAATGTAAACTAAAAATCAAGTCAAATAATGCAAGGAAATACAATTATATTTTAAATGTTCTTAGCTATTTTCTTTTCTCTTTACATAGCAATATACGCTTTTTAGGGAAAATTAAATTTAGGTAAGTGAAAAGAAGAAAATAAAAATAACTCAATTTCACAGCTAAGAGAGCAGCATCAGTACTGCGTCTCTATATATACATCTATAGATGTACTTTTCTATTAACGATATCATACAATAAATTTCATTTGCTAACCTATATACAGTTAGACTATCTCTTTATGTCATTATACATAATTCTCATGACACATCACTTAAATGCCTATTTAATAATTCAGAAATCCCCTCTTATCCCCAGACTTCCTTTCCAGATCACAGTGTCAATTACCTTCAGTCAATCACAGTACAAAAATATTAAATGGAATACTCCAAAAAGAAACGGCTCATAAGTTTTAGATTATGCACTGCTCTGAGTAGCATGATGACATCTCATGCCATCTGATTCCATCCTATTTGGAACATGAATCATCCTCTCATCCACCATATCCACACTATACACTACCTGCCTATTAATCACTTAGAAGCTGTCTTGATTATCAGACCAGCTGTCATAGTATCACAGTACTTGGGTTCAAATAACCCTTATTTTACTTAATAATGGGAGGGTAGGGACATAGCTCAGTGGTAGAGCACATGCTTTACATGCAGAAGGACCTGGATTTCATATCTAGCACTGCAAAAACACAAAATAAGACCAAAGACCAAACTAAACACATACCAGAACAACCAAAATAATGATAGCCTCAAAATGCAATGATGCTGACAATTTCCAGATCTCTATTGGAGGTCTTACAGTGTATCCCCCTACAGATGAGGAGAGACTATGAAGATTGCATAAATGATGAGTTTTGGAAAATTCCAAATTCCATAAGCAGGAAAGGCATTTTAGATGCAAAAGCTAGGGACCTCAGTCAACCACAGTTAAAGATCTGAGAGGCTCATTCTCAAGGAAAAATGTTCTTTCCTTTATCTACCATCTACGTGATGGTAAAGTGGCCCAACTTTTCAGTATTTTTTAAAAATGCTCCAGTAAATATCATTATACTTCAATTTATTTTCTTTTAATATTTAAGAATACTTTCAAAATTAAATATAACAAGTATAAAAGCTTGGAGATGGTTTTAGTACATAATATGTATGTATTAAAAATTTGTTCTATGAAGAGGTTGAGCCAATTTATCCTTCTACCAATTATAGGGGAGAGGGCCTATATTTCTGTATCCTTACCAATATTGGCCTTGACCATTTAAAAATTATTGTCAAGTGAAAAATGTTATCTTACTTTAAATCATACCCCTTTTATTAGATTAATAGTCTTATGTCTTTGTCTCTTTATATATTTTCCTTATGAATCACTTATTCATAACATCCTAAGCTGATTCTTCTGATGAAGAGGTTACATTTTTATTTATTGATACATGAGATTTGCTTGTTAATTTATAAAAAGTATAGTATACTCTTTACACATTGAGCATATGACCTTTAGTATGCCTTAGATGTTGCAAATATTTTTCATAGCTTGTCATTTGCATTCTAAATTTGTCTAGGGTGAGTTGATTTTTGTTTTTATTTTGCTTTGAAGCCAGAAATTTTCTGTTGCCACCTAATTAAGTTTATCCATTTCCCTTTCCCTCTTGTGTTATCTCTATGACAAATTATTTATATATTAACCTACATGTTCTCCTAGAATTATCGCTCTTAATGTAGCTGCAATTTATTTTAGGATAGAATATAAAGAAGAGATTAAATGTTTATACCCAAGTGTTTGACCAGTTGCCACATCATTCTTTATCAAATAAATCATGTTCCTTTATTTGAAAGTCATTTTTCCATGCAATAATAGTGGAAAGATTATTTCAGAATAATATTCTTTATTGGATGGTAACTACATGACAGGAACCATGGTAAGTGCTTTTCTTGTATTAACCCACTTCATCCTGATCCAAGAGTTGTTTTTATTGTCTTCATTTTACTGAGGAGGAGACAGACAGAGGCATTCAGTGACTTGTGCAAGACTGCACAATTACTAAGTGGAAAGTCAGAAATCAGCCCAATTCAGCTAGCTCCAGAGCCCAAACCCTTTAAGTACTTCCATATACTGCCTCTCTAATTTTTGATATATCCTTCAGAGTATTTCTGGACTTTATATTTTGTTTATTTGTCATTTCCTTCATAATGTCCTTATTACCTTTACAACTTCATAATACATTTCACTATCTGGTTGAATGAATTCCATACGAGTCACAGTTTGTGCTTAGGGTTCCTTGGCTTGTCCTGTATACCCAGGATGTGATCAACAGCCTCAGTGTCATGGCTGGACCTAGAAGCATGTGTCTAGGACTGCTTTAGGCACTTGACATTGGAGCATTCAGGTGTTCTGCTGAGCATCATTTCCACTTTGCTTCCAGAGGCCCTTGGAATTCTGTTTGTCTCTGTTGGTCCATCAGATCCCTGCTGTGCTGTATCTAATCAAGTGCAACTGCTCCCTTCCCTTGCTCTGACACTACCAATTTTAGCAGTGACAAAAATCCATCTGCTTAGAGCACAATCTTAGGCTGGGTCCCTATTATCATTTGTAAAGTCTAAATATACATTTAAATACTACCTCTGTTTACTCCGTACAGGGCCCTCTCTGTTTATGGACAGTTCCTTTCACCTCAACCACTTCTGTGTCCTTGCTCCACTGCAGCTCATTCCACTGTGGCCAATGTTTCTTTCCTCTCACTTGGGCTCCCATTGGCTCTCCAGAATTGTATCCTATCCTTCATGGAGACCTTGAGTCACCCATTCCCTCTCATGTCCATGATCACTCACTCTAGAGCTCCTATTCCACCTCTACTAACTTCCTGGAGCCCAAAATGAAAGGGCAAATTCCAAAAGAGAGCAAATGAATTTCTGGCCAAACCCAGCAATGGGCTATGTGCTCTTTTAAGAGCATCCTATCATGTTACCAAAGCAGGATGTGATTCATCCCTAAGGAAGGGTCCTCCCAGTTACACACAACAATAAGAGAAAGTTTGGTTCAGATACAATATTGCAAAGAACTGACAAAGGGCATATTTCCCATGGACTGTGCCCTAGGCAGAGATGCAGTCTTCTGCCCTCACGTTGCTTAAGTCCACCTTCTATCTCTTGAATTCACATTGTATTGCAATGCTACAGGTGCTGGGTAGTGACAGAGATGTTTGTCTGGGATTTAAAATGTTTGACCACAAGTTTAGTCACAGACTGACAAAAGAAGAAAATTGATGATTAAAAAGAGAAATTGCCAGAATTCAGGGGAAGATTTTCCTGGGATTGTGAATTCTGCCCCAAACAAATGTCCCTTAGCACCTAACCAGATATCCAGTCTAAGTACTGTGGGCTCTCACTGAGTTTCTTTAGTACCGACAGACAACGTATTTTGCAATTACAAAGGAAGTTATATGGACTGTGTAAAGTTAATGGTTAAAGGCCTACATCTCAGGCCTGATGGCTTTTGAAAAGAAATCAGATTTAATGAACCTTACTGAGAATCTTGGGAGCTTTCCTGGGCTCTGTGCTGTTTTCAGGGAAGAAATTAGATAAAGAGAGAAATCCAAAAGCTCATCTGGAGGTTTATGTAATTTTCATTTACATAATTACTTTTCAAAAACTATATTCTATCTTGCTAGACCTTCAAGGCTATGTGCTTATGTGCAAACATGTTTCTTCTATTTGATTTGGAATTATTTTAGATAATTATTTAGATAATGATGAATGAGGCTGTTCTTCTGTACTCCACTTGCCCTTGGCCTTTCTCTACTACCAACACATACACTAACGTATGCACATACATTCAACATACCAATGTCAATTTCAGGGCATTTTTTCTCAAAATATTTGATTAACTTCAACTAGGTTTCCTCCTTTTTATAGCTCATTTTGAGAACTTAGATACAGCCAAGCTCAAATCCACTCTTGTTTTCATTTGTACCCTGTTACATCAATAGTAGATAATAGATTGTTGTCTACTAGTTTTGTAATTTGGGGCAAGAATTGGTGTCCATGCTAGCATATATATATATAGAAAACCAAACTATTTTCTAGTGAAGTACTACATTCAATACTGCATTTTAATGGAATTTATAGCTAGGTTTTGGAAAGTTTCCTTACTTATTTTTAAAGTTGATTATTAGGGAGATAATGTCATCTACACAGTCTCCCACATGCATTAACCTCTCGTTTTCAAGTGACTCTTGCTGGCAAGGCAGTTTTCAAAGGAAGATTTGTTCTATTTAAACTTATTCTGGTGGTAAGAGCCTATTGTAATGCTTCAGAGTTGTTTTTTCAATGGAGTGCACATTTCAAGCATTGTTTAACATCAGTAGAGTCAAGAACCAGACTTATTTTCTCTTTTTTACTTTGTGAAGTTGAATAGGTTCTGATGCTTTTCTCTAGTCTCTTAGGAGTATCTCCTACAAATCAATCATTAAAAACCTTGACCCTGGGTCTTTCTCATATGCTCAGTCTAAATTTACTTCCACGGAGTAGCCCTCTTTCAAGGCAATTAGGAAGACATTCAGTGACTGTCTTGAATTTAACCCCTAAAAATGTACAGCTGTATTCTTACAACGAAGTTATTTTGTCATGGCCTTACTGCCTTTAGAATATTTTGTTAGGATTTTAGTATTTTCAAATTCAGAGACATAAAATTGCAGGAATACTGTGGCCCTATGTTCCAATATGAACAGTAGGATATCCTTGATACATTCCTTTATTTTTGGACAGAGTCTCACTCATAGTTCAGGCTGGCCTTTAATTCAAGATCCTCCTTTGTCAGGCCCCTGAGTGCTTGGATGACAGGTGTACACTACCACACCCAGATTATGATACTTATTAGCTGATATGTACACCATCTCCCCTGACTTCATCTTCACAACCCAAAACTACCATCCTGGTATGATCACAGAACAAGACTTATCCTCAGGGCACACCATTGCCTATTTGGAGGACTTCTTCTATGTGACCAGTTCCAGAAACATCTGTATTAGAGAACATTTATAAATGTGAGGTTTCCTAGAAGGATTCTATTTAATAATGAGGTTTTGGTTTTGGTTTTGGTTCTATCAAGTTCATTGCCATCCATCATACCCAAAATAGTGTTAAAAAGAGCACAAAAGGAAACCCTGACTGGAAAGTACCAAAATGACACCCAAAACACAAATATGATATTGCTTTTGGTGTTCACAGATCCAATTTTCTTGATATTTAGAAAGAAATATATTCGTTCCACTCCTGTTACCACAAAAGAAAAAAAAAGGTTTGCTGATCACTTTGAAATATCTATCAATATTTTATTTTCCTCTTCATTTACAATTATAGCAGACAAAAGACACAAGAATGGAATCCCTAAGCTCCAGAAGTTCTTCATCTGATCCAGTAAAACGATTTTGCTTTTACTTCTCTTTTAAAGTCCCCACTATATTTGTTGTTGTTTCTGCATCTTTGTTATTCTCCAGATGTTACTTAGTTTTGAATTTTCTGTCACCATTTATTAGTCAAAGGAAAGCTTAGAAATTTTGAGTTTCCGTAGACAACCCCTGTTATTTTCTTTCCTTAAAGTTGATTTGTCTATATTAAAATTTAGTTTTGTAAATTACTTTCTGGAATCTTCGGTATCACTTTTACCTATAATTTTTCTTTCTCTTATACATTTCACAAGATACCAGGACTTACTTAGTTTTCTGCAACTCAGATTTTATGGTTCAATAGCATTTTTCTAATTATAAATCTCTTGTGTCTTTTGTACAGTAAGTCAATGACACATTTGGATTAATTTGATTAATACAACATCTTAAAATAGTCAAAAAATACCAATTGTATTTCATAGACTCAATTCAACAGAAAAAAATTCATATGCTTCAATTCTTAGAACAACTTTAGGTCATATTTGAAGTATTTTAAGACATTTATGTCCATAGTCAATGCCTAGTTTTATTACTTTGCTGATTTTGTTTTGGTTTTCATTCCCCCACCACATCCCCATTACTTTTGGACTGTTTATAAGAAAATTTTCTACATCAATTTTAGTACCTTGAGGTTCAGAGTTACATTATTCAAGATGACTCATAAAAGAGAAAGTAGATCCAGAAATAATTAGCAATGTTGCCCTGGGTAAGTCACTTAATCTTAGTGAAACCCAGAAAAACAGGATCAAAGATCTCTAAGGTTGGTTCAGAAATGTAAGCTGTGCAGTCCTCCTGCCAGAGGTACAAGTCCTAAGGAAAAGAGTGAGGATGGGGATAAGAGGATGACATCTTTTGGATACAATTTTCAGTTAAGAGTTTAGATAATTCCCCAGTATCTAGCCTCATAGGTTGGAAGTCAGATTGCCACATAAAATTCAGTTCCTAAATACTGCATAGAAATACTCACACTAAAACATTATTCCTTAATCTGAAATTCTAATTTATCTGGGTGCCTTGTATTTTATCTTCAATCTAACAAGAACTCTAAGCAGAAACAATTCTTCAATCTCCAGGCAGACTAGCCCCATTGCATTAGAAGGATGTATTATCATAGCTTCCTCTATTAGTCAAACATTATGTATTTCACAGGCAAATGACAGTTGCCTAAAACCCTGTAATTTCCAAAAGTCTTGAGAGTCCAAAACAAGTCTTTTACAATAGTGACTCAATAACTTCAAATGGGCAATATTTTTATACATGAGCCTTGATTGAGTTACCCCATTACTTCTGCAGTTGTTGTGGTTGGGCATCTTAACCATGCCTCATGGACAATGTGGCCAGACTGGTATATTAGCCTGCTGCCGATCCCTAGTCATCGAGCTTCTTTGGAAATATACAGACCTGTCCTTTCTAACCTGGTCATTCATTATAGTTTGTAGTAGAGTGTATGTTTTTTTAAGAGGCACCTCTTTGCAGTGAGTTGCTTATAAATGGTAGTGGTTTATCCTCAAAAGAGGTTATAGACACAGAACCTCTTCTCTCTCATCTTAAAAATCAGAATTCTATCTCCTCTGTGCAACTAGGATACTGACAACATGTAATATCACTGAAATATTCCTTCTACTCTTACTGCCCCTTTAGGCTCTTGAACATTGCTTTTCACTAATTACTGGAATTCTTATTAAAATCCAGGATCTTACTAGAGAAAATGTTAGTTTAGGAGGAATTAATTTAGAAGGTAACACACATGTACAGGAAAGCAATGTGAGTCAACTCCCTGTATAGCTATCCTTATCTCAACTAGCAAAACCCCTTGGTCCTTCCTATTATGGCTTATACTCTCTCTTCAACAAAATTAGAGATAAGGGCAAAATAGTTTCTGCCTGGAAGCGAGGAGGTGGGGGGGGTTAAGGGAGGGGGCGGGGGGAAGGGGAGAGAAATGACGCAAACATTGTATGTACATATGAATAAAATAAATAAATAAATAAATAAAAATCCAGGCTCTTGTTTAGTCTGTGGTGGGTGCAGATTTTGCATCCATCACAAGGCTCCATGGAACTGCTGCTGTTCGTGGTCCGTGACTACACTTAGCATAGCGAGGCTAACCACTGGTGCCCACTGGGCAGTTCCTCACCTGTTCAAGGATGGATGAGATAGTTGTTTCAACAGGGCACAAAGTATAATCAAACCACTTAGGAATTTCCATGAAAATGTCTGCTCACTTTTACCTTCTCCCCCATTCTAGGTGGCACTGCCTGCCTAACAGCTTTATGTGTAATCAGAGGGCTGATTTCCATTCCTCTAAACAAATCCTCGAGTAGATCAAATCTTATGATCTCTGACTAGTTAACACTGTACTTACTTACTTATTATCATAAGATAATCAATTTCTGAAAAATAAGACACTAAGCTAGCCTGGAAAAGATAACACATTTATTTTAAATGACTTTACTGATTAGACTTTTGTAATTTTTCTGTTGATGTTCTAAGGTTCTCTTGCTACCAACTGCAGCATAATCCCCTTAATTTATTCAGAAGGATAGTAACACTATTATAGCAATCAAACTGTATTTTGAGTGCCTACTGTGCTCAAGTCACCATGCTAGGTTAGTGCTAAGACACGAAACAGAAAAAAAATTTTTTTTCTCCAACACAGGCCCACATTAAACGCTTATAATATATCAAGCATTTTCTTAGAACATTATGTATTTTTGCCTTGTTGAATTTTTATAATAACCCTCTGAACAGTATTAATGCTATTACTATCCTTATTTTAAAGTTGAAGAAACTGGTAACAGGTGGCTTTCTCAAGCTCACACAGCAGAGAAATGGTGGAACATAAAGTCAAGCTTGAGTGTCTTCATTTGAATTTATGATTTTATTTTATTTTGGTTTTTTTGAGACAGGGTTTCCCTATGTAGCCCAGGGAAACCTGGGCTGGAACTCGCTATACAACCCAGGCTGGTTTCCGATGTGATCCTCTTGCCTCAGCCTCCCCAGTGCTGAAATCACAGTCATGTGTCATCATGCCCAGTGTAAAATTTCAAGTATGTTCTATCGTATATATGTGTTTCAATGGGCAGCCATAGACACATCTAATTCTTGCAAAAGATTTGAACAGGTATCTGGGGGCTGGAGTACAGCTTGCCCCGTGAGCAAAGATACTGCCATTTTTTCCTGTGGGGCTGGGACAGAGAGGATGAAATCCTAAGCCTCTGTGTGATAGTATTTACAGAGAAAACCTTGAGAGGTTATCAGGTGCAAGGGTGGAGTCCTTGTCAATGAGATTAGTGCCCTTATAAGAAAAGGCCAAAGCACTAACTCCTCTTTCTGCTCTTTGCCATGTAAGGATACAAGAAAAAGTCAACCTGTAAGAGGCCCCTCACCAGAGCCTGACCATGCTGGCAGTCTGAGCTCAGACTTTCAGCCTCTAAAACTCTGAGAAATAAATTTCTATTCTGCCATTTAATAGATATACATTTGGGAGATACGTTAGGAGATTTTGTCATTGCACAAACATCATAGAGTGTACTTCACAAACATAAAAGGTGTAAATTACCACGCACCTATACAATATGACATATTCTGTTGCTCCCAGGCTACAAATCTGACCAGCAAGTTATTGTACTGAATATTGTAGGCAATTGTAGCACAATGAGTTTTGTATATGTAAACATATTTAAATATAGTAAAGAAAAGGTACAGTAAAAATATTAGGTGATAGGAATCTTTCAGCTCCATTATAACCTTCTGGACCACAGCCTGACTGAAACTTTAGTATAACAGATTGAACTGAATAAGACAGTTTCCCTTCTGTCAAAGGACATGAAAACAACACACAAACCTCATATAGGTGTCACTATGGGTAAGTAAAAGAAAACAGGTGCAGAGTACATCCTGCCTGATGTTAATTGGCTATAAATGTTAAACAAGGGTTGAAATTCAAGTGACAATGTGAAAGTACATGAGAGGATGCAGAGACAGTGTGCAGGAACAACCCAGACACAACACAACTTGGTTCTGACTGCACAGAGCAAAAGAGAAGGAAGAGGGGAAACTCCCGAAGTTCAACACTCATACCCAAACTAGAGTGACATTGAATCAAAAAGGGATGTCAAAAGGAAGGAGAATTTGTAGTAGAAGCCATAATTTATTTAGCCTTTGCTCTGTGCTACTCCGTCTGCTAGGTGCTTTATAGCTTCTACCTTATTCAGTTCTCAGCATTAGGAGGAGATGGTTTTATTATTCACATTTCACATAAGGAAAAGGCTGAAAGAGGGTAAATATTCCACCAAAGTAACTATGTTTCTCACCTTTATGTTGCTGTGACAAAGTACCTGAGAAAATTAACTTAAAGATGGAAAGATTTATTTTCCTTCTATAGTTTCACAGTTTTCAGTCCATGGTCATTTGGCTCCTTTGTTTTTGTGCCTATAGCAATGCAGAATATTATGGCAGGGAGCATGTGGTAGAGTAGAGCTTCTTACCTCATGGTAGCTAGCAAGGAGAGAAAGACAGAGACAGAATTTTTATAACAAAAACTCTCCTCCTCAAGCCCATTAAGTTATGAATCTATCAACAGTTTAATCCACTGATGATGTCAGAGTTATCAAAATCCAATCACCTCCCAAAGGTTCCACTTCTGAACATGGCTGCTTTGGGGACCAAGCCTTCAACAACGAGATTTTGGAGAACATTTAAAAGCAAATAACAGTGACCCAATCAAGAATACAGGCAAGTGCTGAACCCACCAGTCTAATGCAAAGCCATGTTCTTAAGCTCTATACTGGCTGAGACCATGGGTGGAGAAATGAATGGGAAGCCCTAACTGCTCGCTCTCTCTCACCATCATCCCAACCACTTTTTTCTGCATGATTTATATTCTACCTTGTATTAAAGTGATGTTTTAATCAAACCCTGAAATCCCAGTGCCCTGGATGTAATATGCACTCTCTGACCTAGTGAACGAATGAATGATTGAAAAACTAGGAAAAACCATCTAGACTAGACAAGAATATTTTGAAGCCATTTATTCATACAGAATATTTCACACATTTCTAAAAAGAAAACTAATAATGAGGTAGCAAATAGTATCAGAATACTGTAGGGAAACTTTTCTGGCTGACAGACATCCCTGTGGACTATGTCTTGTTATTATTTTCCCAGGCTTTGTTCTTTTCATGATCACATTAAATCTCTTGGTGCTTGTCACTGAATCCTATGAAGATCAAGTATATGAGAATTGTCCACCATTTGTCAAGGTACCTTTTATTGCAACCATTCTTTTTTTTGTACATGTGCTTTGCCCTCCCATCCAAGAAAGTGAAAACAATTTTTTTTGTGTGATATTGAACTTCTAGATGACTGTTGGCAGTATCAGCCCTCATCCATTTTTAACAGCCTTCTTCCAAATCAGAATTACAGTTGATGAAAAATCTGAATCCATTTTTAGTGCAATCAAGATAACTTGGCAACAAAGGAAGGACTTTAGCACAGAATGGGAAATTAGGCTGTTTATTCACACAGTAGCAATCCACAGATTATTTAGAGCCATCTCAATTCAAATATCCTCTTGTGTTTAACAGGGGGCAGGGAGAAAACAGAAGGGGAAGGTTGTGTGTCAGGAGCATTCTTGGTGGGAATTTGACTTAAAGTTCAACTTCTCATTTGCCTGGGGCC
Source organism: Castor canadensis (assembly GCF_047511655.1). Taxonomy (NCBI): domain Eukaryota; kingdom Metazoa; phylum Chordata; class Mammalia; order Rodentia; family Castoridae; genus Castor; species Castor canadensis. The sequence continues at coordinate 171,320,190 of NC_133389.1, read as the reverse complement.
AATCAATCACTTTTTGTAGATCTGATCCAAGCTTCTACCTTGAGGCCCCAGCAGAGAGGCCTTGTTTTCTAGAGAGGAAAGACCCTGATCAAGAGAAGGTAAAGTAAATTGCATCATATGCAGTACCCAGGTTACTTACTAGAAAAAGGGGCACATATCTGCAAGAGAGCTGAGAGCTCCAGAAAAATTCTACCTTTCCAGATACCTTCTTCAGTTGCCTGACACAGGGCAGTTGTTCACCGATTGGGCACTGCCTGGAAATCCTATACTGCTCACTCTTTTGGGCCAGAGTATGAATGCTATGCCTTTAAGAAGCTAAAATGCTAAGTGACATAAGCCACTAGGATGGTCTGAGGATTTTCCCTCCATCGTTCCTTCCAAATGTAATACACAAGTGTTGTCTGTCATTAGAGCACAGGACCATGAGAGTGAAGTCCTTGTCTGCCTTATTCATCTTGAGTTCCCTGGACTTTTCACAAGGCCGGTCAGAGAGCAGGTCCTCAAGGAATATTGTAGAATCAGTGAATGTGAAACAAAGGAACAAGATAATCCATTGAGCATCTAGTGACTGCTGTCAAAGGCATGCCTAACATATTCTTGTCCCAGACTCTGACTGGGCAAGTCAGGCTTGCTCACACTACGTATCTATTTGTAAGCACATCTGAGAGGTTCTTTAATTTGGAATCTATGATGAAGATAAAAACCACTGATGAAGACTGAGACTGACTGAGCCCATACAATTAATAAGAATAAATTCCAATAACTTAAATATAGTTTATATAAGAAACTATGAAGCTTAGACAATGGACCTTATTTTGGTTTTTAGCTCCTTTTTAAACCAACAGTTGGTATTAAACATAACGAGTGTGGAACCAGTATGGGTTCCATCTGAATTCTTTATTCAGTTCCATGTTTCTTTTGTCTTTCAAGGTCCCCTTGTTTGTATGATCAGAGAGAGTGAGGAGGGGGGCCTTACCAGGTTGCTGGGTGATGGGAAGTGTTTATAAGCACCATTTGGGGATTGAGGGAGAATCACTTCTTGCTTGGAGTTCCTCTAAGACTGCACTTCCTGTTTTTCAACCCCAAACACTTCCTGGGCAACACCATTAAACACCGCTCAGACAAGAGCCTCTGCAATATTGTCCTTTGAGTCTTCTGTGTCCAACTACTTACTTCCATGTAAGTAGGCCTTGCTTACAATTTCACATATTACTTCATTCAATCCCTGCAAATACTCTGGGGCCAAATATCAGTACCCATTTCTCAAAATTTGCCGAAGGCAGATATTCCCAAGGTGTAACCCCATAAACATCAGTCACCCAGATGCTTCTTCTATATTTTAGCATATTTGAAGAGAGACAGACATCCTCTCCTGGAATATTCCCAGTGCACATTAATCCTGTGGAGGAGATAAAAGAGAGTTAATATATACTTATCTGAAACAGATCTGAACTTATATGAAACATATATATTTATATGAAATAGAACAATGAAACCATTTGCAATTGTTTTAATTAGGGGGGACATGGATGAGGGACAGATAAGGGAGGAGAACCTAATCGATGTACAATGTAAGCATATTCAGAAATGTCACAATGACTCCCCCTGAACAGCTAATGTATGTTAATAAAATGCTTTGAGAAAAAAGAAAGAAATTCATTAATTTTGCTTAACCCATGGTTTCCCACACTTTGATCTCTCTATTTCTACATAACGCCTTTGGAAACGCTGACCCAGATCACAGAACAAGAGGGAGGGAAAAACAAGATGTGAACCTGTGGCCTTATAACTTTCACACAGTCTACCACAGTACACTTTCTTCTACTAGTCCATTAATGTTCATAAGTTTACACAGTATATACATAAGTTTATCATATCACACCTAAGTATACTATAGCTACTTTCTTTCTTTTACTAATTTAATAAGATCCACAGTTTATCTGAATATTAAGTGTAATACTAAAAACAAAAGGAGAAAATATGAACCTAGAAGAAAAATATGTAGGACCATTTCAGGAGAATAAGGATGTACACATAGGATCTAAAGAGATTATGTCCAGGCAAAGCATCCCAGCAGTAACTTAGAATAAACAGTGATGTGCTGTGGATGCAGCTCAGCAGGTTCCAAGCTTTAGATGCACCCTTAACAATATTCCTCACATTTACTTAGCACTCTCTTGTTTGCAAAGCACTTGTACCATACAATTTGGTTCTTGTAACAACTTGGCCGGGAGGTGTCAGGATCCTGTTCTTATGAATGAGAAAAATAAAGCCCAGGAAGTTTCCCAGTGTCTATGCAGCATGGAGTATAGTTGGGAATTGAACCCAGGCCTTCTTATTTTAAGGCCATTTTTTCCAAGGCCAGGTTATTGCGATTGATAAGAAATAAAACTCAAATGGACAAGGAATAAAATTTGAGCACACCTTCTGGAGGAAAAAATCAAAGGCCATTCACTTCACAATCTCACCTCAAATTGGCCACACCCTGCCAGGGGCTGCATGGGGGTCTTCTGCAAAGAACTAGCTTTCTACTCAGACACCAGGAGCATATTCTTAGCTTTGCTCCTGAGAGGTGTCACCTGTCATTCAGCTGGGACTGGTAAGGCATTTGGGAATGTTAAGAACTAAGTGAGTTTGGAGCAAGGATTTGCAGTGTTTGGGATTTCTTCCCACAGAGCTGGCACAGGAGCTGAGGAGAAATTGGAGAGGCGGATGAGTCAATACAGGGTTAAGGTTCCTGGGCAGCAATCTCTGCTTAGAAGAGGAAGGAGCTGAGATAATCCTGAGCAACAAGGAAAGAGGCATCTTGGCAATGTTAAAATCAAAAGTCAGCATGTACAAAGGGAAGAACTGCTTCAAGAGAATGAGAGACAAGCATCCAGAATCCCAAAAGGAGAAACTTCAAGGGAGTCCTAATTAATCATGATGATGAGTCACAAATTAGTTCCATGGTAAAATAGAATGCATTTCCTTTCTCTCATGCATTATTTTCTTAGAATCTATTTTGTGTGCAGTTCCTAAAACACTAGGCATTGGGTAAATACTAAAAAGTGGCTGGTGCCATTGTCACGCACATGAAATTCAGTATAATCACTAACCCTCACTCTGAAGAAGAAAGCAGGAGTGGTGACAGCTTTCTGGGAGCCTGTCTCCAACATGCCGTCCAAACACTCAGAATACTCCTGTTTTTGTTTTCTCCCCAGAAAAATGAAAACTTATTTTATAAAATCCTGGCTTTTTAAGTAGAAATAAATCTTTGCTTTATTAGTGTTATCCATGTATCTTCCCTTCACCTCTGCAGAGTGCTGAAGGTAATAGCTCTATCTTTTCTGGGACTCCCACTTCTCCTGGAAATTTGTTTCCAGAACCAGCAAGTACTAGGAATATTTTGACTGCTAAAGTTTGGATCCTGAATGACTCCACAAAGTTGTATTAAAGACTTTGCCCCAGGGTGGTGATATTGGGAGGTGGTGGAACTTTTTAAAACTAATGCCTGTTGGGAGGCATGTCCTTAGGAGGGTTTTGGGATCCTAGTTCCTCCTCTTTATTTCTTTGCTTTCCAGCCCTGCAGTGAACAGTTCTGTGCTAATATGTGCACCCTCCATAATGTGCTTCCTTACCACAGACCCAAAGCAAAGGGACAAACAATCATGGGCTAGAGTCTGCAAAACTGTGGGGCGAAATAGACTTTTTCTCTATGTAAGTTGATTATTCAGGTATTTCATTATAGTAATGGAAAGATGAATGACACACTGACCTTCCTCTAGTAGACCGTGTTGCAAATGAGGACCTATAAGCCTGCCAGAGCATGGAGTATGTCTATTCATTCCCTCCACCCTATGTAAAATGCTTTGACCTTTCCCCATCACCTGCAGGATAAGGTCAAAGCTTTTTAGCATAGCATGTAAGGCCTTTATGTCTACATGGCTAATCTCAACGGGTTACTTCCTATACCTCAGACTCACTGAGCTCTTTGCCTCAAACAAACTCGTCAGCCTATTCCCTCCCACTTCCAAGATGGTTTACAATGTTACTCCAACCTGCAGTGTTGTCACAGCAGGCTCCCATACCTTTGTTTGTGTTGGGCCACCTCCTTACCATCTAGGGCTCAGATCCATGTCAATTGTCAAGTTTTCCTTGATTTTAATCCATCCCACAACCCAATTTTCATTAAATAAACATCACTGTTCATGTTACTATCACACTAAATGTTGTAATCATCTTCTGACTTGTTTTGCTGTTTGGCTTAGTCAGTTTTGAGTAACTGTAATGGTAAACCAAAGACTGGGCAATTTATAAAGAAAAGACATTTATGTCTTACCATTCTAGAAGCTAGGAGGTCCAAGATCAAGGGGGATTTGATTTAGTTAGAGACTTCATGCATCATCCATAGAAAGTAGAAGAGCAAGAGAACTTGAGAGCAAGCAAGAGCTGGAACTCATAACCTCAAGCCTGTTTACACCTGGCATCAATCTATTCATGACAGCAGAGCTCTGGTGGCCTAGTCACCTCTCAAAAGTTCCACCTCTTAACGCTGTGGCATTGGGGGTGAAGTTGCCAACACATACTCCTTGGTGGACAAATTCAAACTATGGCACTACTTGACATATATTACACAGTTATTTGCTTAGTGTCTGCTAGTATTAAATGCTCAACGGTGAGCCAAATGAACATTCACCTTACCATTTAGTGGAGAAACCCAACAGTCAAATTATTTTGTATAAAAAAGCATTGACTGCATTACCTACAATTAAGGGCAAAAAGATTCTATGAGTGCATAAAACTATAGAGGAAAGAAAGATTCTGAGGAGGTGATAGCTGGGCTGAACCATGAAGTATGAATAGAAACTGACTAAGTGAAGAAAAGAAGAAGCATTCTAAAAAGGACAGGAAGTCCTATGTTTATTAACCTCTAGCATCTGACAAACAGAGGCATAAAATATGTTTGTTAGGATATGGAAGACATACCTTAAAACTTCAATCAATGAATGATATCAGCCACTGGGGTTCTGAGAATTGCTTTATGCTTTTATATTTCCAGCCAAGAGCTTCTTAAAGTCATGCAATCTACCCGATGTGTCTAATGTTACACCCTCTGTGCCTACTGCCCAAGAAGAAAAACACTTATTTCAGTGGTCCACTCTAAAGGACCACCTGCCACCAAAGGAAGGCCAATAGGAAGTCAGTAAGAAAACAGGCTCTTAGAAGTAGGGACCAAACATCTGAGGCTAAATTGCTAAAAAAAATAAGGGCAACATTGGGAAACAGGGGAGGAAGTGAAGATGAAAGAAGAGACTAAGAATCACAGTAAGATAGTTCTGGCCATAGAAAAATCAGCAGATGAATTCTTTAATTTGGTCAGGAGCCATGCATAAGTATTGAGAGCAAAATCCTATGCTAGAAATGTTGAGAGGAAACCTAAATCCTCAGATTCTGCATAAGTAAAAGTTTGTTTGTTTTCCCAGCCCAGGGTGTGTTTGCTCTCAAGCCTCTGAGTTATTTGTTGCTGTTAGGCCCCTGGAGGAGGGTTTCCATGGAGAATGAGTCTCAGTCCTGACTCAAGCTGGGACCACCTTTGTGCAAAGAACCTCCTCCAAGGGAAACTTAGGAAAGGGCTGTTTAATCTTTAATGATAAAAATGTTGTTATTGTTACCCTGATCTCATTAAGTCATTTTCTGTTTCATTTTTCTAACTCACTGTGCAGGAAGCTTCCTAATTAATTTTTTTTCTCTTAAATCTCTAAAGCAATGCCAGATAATGCCTGATACATAACTGTTCCTCCGAGGAGGGAGGGCTGTCTTCCAACCCGGAAAAACGTGGAGGAGTTGGGCTCCATTGATATCTGCTCAAAGCCATCTTTCTGAACGTACTTCTTTGAGCCCAGAATGAGAGAAAAAGCCCTATCTTGTTCAGGTGGCTTAAAGCACAGCATAAAACTCAGCAAAATCAAATGCGTCAATACAATAACACAAGAATTTACCCTCTATCCAAAATATTGCTGTTAAGAAGGCAGGAAGTAATGGATCGGGAAAATAGTTTCATCCATGAGTTTTCAGTCTTCATTCACTTAACCTCCACCAAATCTTTATGGGGCACATGACACATTCCATGTTCTGTTAAGTACATGGAGTCCACAGTAAGCAAGACAGACAAAAATCTGTCGATGTGCAGGTCACAGTTTTGCAGAGACAGTCAGCCAATAACCAATGAATATAGCACAGAAATAAGCAACATGCAGTGTTAGGAGGTGTTAAGTGTGATGAAAGAAATATACGACATCTGTGTACCTCCAGTACAACAAAAATAAAAAAAAATAAAGGAGCTCAGCAGAGGTGGAAGAAGAGAAAGGCAAAGTATAATTTTAAATGGAGTAGTCAAGGAAGTCTCAAAGAATTTTTGTAATATGAGAAAAAATGCACTGATATTTAAAAACACCAAAAGAAGGATGGTCCTGGGAAAGCTAAGAAATCACAGCTCATTTTCTATTATTTGATTCCTAAATTGGAATTTAACTTTATATCTCACTGCCCAAATCAACAAAGTCAAATCAAATTCTTTTTGAGAATGAACTAGGATGTGATCTCCACAGTGCCTAAGTGATCAATAGATATTCATTTATATTCATGCTATTAGTTAGGTTTGGAGGTGCACCCTTGTAATCCCATCACCAGGGAGTCTGAGGCAGGAAAACTGAGAGTTTGAGGCCAGCCTAGGCTACATGCAAAACCCTGTCTCAAAAAACCCCAAAACAAAAAAGCATATTGATGTATGAATGATACGTAAATCAAACATTGTACCCTAAGAAATCATGGCTTACTTCACTCCAACCAATTGAGCACTTATTATCTTCCAAGTGGACCATTGTGCCCCCTAGAACAAGCATGCCTCTTGCTCCCTGGTGAATTATTCATCCACTGTCCCTCTAGATAAAAGATCTGATTGGGCCAATGCACTCTTCACTATAGAACTCACTTTTAGGCAGCCTCATCTCAGTCTGCTTCATGCTTCATTGCTGAGTTTCTCTATGGTTTCCTTCTGTTCCAAAAAAGACTAGAGGTCTGGGCCAGGTTGTTGTTAGGATGACAGAGTCCCTGGCAATGGGCAGAAACACACTACAGATTGACCTTCCCAAGTCATGTTTTTCAGAAGAAGAATACAAGAAAGGCAGACACATAACATTTTTCTGGACCAGCAGGTATAAATGGTTTTAAGAACAAATCAGAAAATGGAGAGAGTGAGTCTGAGATTATTAGACAAGCCCCTGACTTGCTGTGGAATCTCTATGGCTTTAATATTGATTCATTTCACTACAAGCTACAGTAATAAGTTGAATAGGTTCTCACAGCTAAGAAAAGCTGGCTCCCAGTCAGAAAACAACTAACAACAGAAGATCTGGCAATACTGAAAAGAAGGGGCCATGTCTGAGTGGTTACTGCCCATTCAGGCTAGACAGCATCCTGCAGTTCTCAAAGGTAAGATTTTTTTTTGCTATATACATTTATACAGCTATGCTTCTCTAATTTAGAGTGATAATTTTCTTATGCCATGCCATCTGCAAAGCGTCAGAAGTTAAGACGTATCAGGAATGAGGGCACACATCTAGATTCCTAGCTAGGCTCTGTGGGAAACAGAGGTAGGAAGACAGAGGTCCCCAGTTTGGCTCCCAGATAAAAGTGCAATATGAAAAATAAACTAAACCAAACCAAATGGGCTGGCTCAAGTAGTAGAGTGCTTACCTCGCAAGTGTAGGGCCCCAGTGCCACAAAAAAAAAAAAAAGCTAAGACCCAGTGTCATCAGTAAGTACTGGAACAAAGGCTATGTTTTCAGAAATTTACCAAAAAAGCCAAAACTCCAGTGGGAGAGTTTACGGACAAGTTGACTATCTAACAAGTTGGATCTAAAATAGCTGATTTGCATCTACTTTTTCATTCCTTTTTATAGAGGTTTTTTGTGGGCCAAATGTGTGTCCATATCCTCTTTGTACCCAACTCAGGGTGCCAAGCAGAAGAGAGAGCAGCCGCCAATAGGAATTTGAGGAGTTATGCTTTAGTTAACAATGAGGAGCAGCGAGCAGAGAGGCCTGGTGAAACTCAACCCTCTTTAGAGAGAAGCTGAACACCAACTGCAGCCCTTTGAGTTTCATTTTTAATCTGTGGTGACAGGGAAGGGCCATATGCCTGATGACCAGATAAAGAGGTTAACATTCAAAAGAACCAGGAAGAGCCATGATTCACATTGGGCTTGGCTGTGACATTAAACAACACCAAAGCTTTCCTGGCAATGAGACCTGCTCAGTGCTGTTCCACATGCTTCTTTCAAACATCCCTCTTGCTCAAACATCTGGGACCACATCTGACCATGGTCATCAGCTGTGGCAACTTCTAGTTTATGGGCAAGACACAGGACACAGGAACATTTTGTTGGATCTGTGAGGGATTCTTCAGAAATTTTAAGACTGTTTCTATTTTTAAAAAACAGGGAAGTTTCCCTAAAAAAAAAAAATCCCAAGATCAAACTCATTTTGATGAATCAGAAGACGTGGCAATAACAACAAGAAGGGGCTTCTGTGATCCACAGGATCTGGATTAACACTCTGTTATTCCTACAGACCTCATTAGTCCTTACTGACTTCACCTTTACCTGATTTCCTCATGGGTCTTTATTTGCCTATCTTTATTTAAATAGGTGACAAGCTGCTACAATCATTTTCAAAATTATTCAAAGCAGAGAGTAACAGCTACTATTTTATTAATAAAATACACCACTCTGAGGGGTCTACACCACTCTGAGCTCTTTGCATGTATTAATTCACTTAAGCCTTAAACAACTCTACAAGGAATATCTGATCAATATCCACCAAGGGAAACTGAGACAAGAGAAGCCATACAACTAATAAGTGGCAGTGATCTGAGGAACACCAGAGGGTTACTCCCAAATCCTGATACCTGATGTCTAATTTTTCTGCCTTTAAGATTGACCAGTGATGGAGGGAGTGAATTCAACTATGATATATAAACTTTGGTAAATGTCACAATGTACCCCCAGGACAACAATTAAAAAAAAAAGTGGCCAAATGTACTCCCTTGAGATGGTTTCCAAGTTTGTGGCCCTTCTTCTGGTCAATTACCTGGGTCAGTTCTAGTATCACAAGTTTTTCTCAATGTATGAACCTTGTACATAGAAGTAGATATTACACTATAGAAATGAAACTTACCCTTGTGATATATGTTATGATCTATATGTAAATAGCCTGATCATCCAATTAAGTATTTATGGATGTGGAAAGGAACTGTGGCTTGCTCTGTGAGAAGGTGGCTGCAAAGGTTGTGTGTAAGAGATGAATGGTGTGGCTGTCCAGAAGACTGTGTGCTCCTAACCTCACTTGGACCTTACTCTGGCCAAAACCACACACTAAGTCCAAACTTCTCAGATTCATCTCAGAGCCTCTGCTCAGGTTCCTGGCGGCCATGTGAGCGCAGAAACTCCCAGATCATCCTCCACAGCCTGGGCTTCATCCAAGCTTGGATTTCCCTCAAGTGGTAGTTCCCTGGGGTTCATGGAGTCCTTCCTGCTTCCTGTGCAATATCTTCTCTTTTTCTGACAGCTCCTTTACTCACAAGGCCTGAGGGCTAACATCATCCTTCTTCTTTTGAACAAAATAAACTACTTATATGTTATTTGTTTTATTTTATTTTGGAATAGTCCCACTTAGGGGTGATTTTTCGGATGTTTTGTGAGGTTTGTTGTTATTGTTTGCATAATGAAGCCCAGGCTGAAGACACTGTGGCGTCCCCAAAGCAGTCTCTCAGCTCTGGAATTTTCCTTCAGTGCTGGCCAGCCACACCCTCAGCTTCCTGTGGGCCCTCCAGCTGCCTTGCATGACCGCCCAATTCTAAGCCTCCAGAGTTGGCCTTTCTGGGAACAAGGAATACCAAAGTTCCCATGCTTCTCCCCGGACACTATCAGGTCCCCAGTCTCCTTGGAAAGCATGTCCCATCTTTATTTTCCATTTTCTTATGTTAAATGGATTATTTTTCAGGGGAGTAGCATGCTATTGATATTTTCAGAAATTAAAACCTTCTGGAGGAAATTTTGTAAAACGACTACTCTTAAAATATGGTATTTGCCTCACCTTCCCTCTAATTTGTATGTTTACTTTTTCCTTTAGGCATAAGGTACTGTCACTGTTATGGACAAATGTTGACCCTCCAAATTCATAAGTTGAGGTCCTAGCCCCCAGTGTGATGGTGTTAGAAGGTAGGGCCTTTGGGAGATCTTTAGATCATGAGGGTAGAGTCCTCATAATGGGATTAGTGCTCTTTTAAGAAGAGAAAGGTCCAGGTATGGTAGTGAATGTCATCCCACCATTTGGGAGGCTTAAACAGGAGGACTGAGAGTTCATGGCCAGCTAGGGTAGCATAGCAAGAACCTGTCTCAAAAAGAAAGCAGGGAGACACACTTCCTTTCTGCATGGAGTAAGCAGCAAGAAGGCAGCCATTTCCAGGCCCAAGAGAAAGCCCTTCCCAGGAACAGAATTTTGACGTTGGACCTGCCAACTGGAAGAACTGTGAGGGCCTTTGAGCATATGCACAGGTCATATAGACAGCACAGAATAGAGGCACCTGAACACCCATGTTTATTGTAGCGCTATTCACAACAGCGAACTTACGGAATCAGCCTAGGTACCCATCAACAGATGAATGAGTAAAGAAAATGTGGTGTATATACACCATGGAGTATTATTCAACTATAAATAAGAACGAAATTATGTCATTTGCAAGAAAAGTGGATGGAACTGGAGATCATCATGTTAAATGAAATAAACCAGACTCAGAAAAACAAATTCTGCATGTTTTCTGTCATAAGCAAAAACTGGATCTCATAAAAAAAGAGGACATGAACAAAAGGGAGACTATTTGGGAGGTGGGCAGCAACCAGCAGAAGGTTGGAGGAGAAAAACAGAGGGTGAGAGCAGAATGTGATCAAAGAATTTTGTGTGCATGTATAAAAAAGGTCATAATGAAACCCATAAAAATTTGTAAGAAAGTTTTTAAGAGGAGGGAATGAGGGGAGAAGGGATAAAACAGAGTAATGATGGGGTGGATGTGATCAAAGTGCATTATGGAAATGTCACAGTGACAATTAAAATATGTGAATAAAAATATTCTTTAAAAAGGACTGTAAGGAGTAAATATCTATTGTTGAAGCCATCTAGCCTATGGTATGTAGTTACAATAGCATAAGCTAACTGAACCACCAAAACAGAAAACTCATAACATTAGGGAATCCTTTGAATTTTATGAAGTTGGGATTAAGCTCCAAAAAAGCAGGGATCGCTGTTCTGTTCACTGATCTATTCCAAATGCTTAGTAATGAATAGGCACTCAATAAAAAGTTTACTGAATGAATGGTTACAAGAACCACTTTATTATAGACCTGGAGATACACAAGAAGGTCATTGCTCTCATGCTTAAGAAGGAGCATTCACTCAAGCTGGGCGCCCATGGCTCACACCTGTAATCCTACCTACTCGGGAGGCAGAGATCAGGAGGATCACGGCTCAAAGTCAGCCTGGGCAAATAATTTACAAGATGCTATCCTGAAAATACCCATCACAAAAAGGGATAGTGACGTGACTCAAGGTGAAGGCCCTGAGTTCAAGCTCTAGTACTGCAAAAAAAAAAAAAAAAAGCATTCAAATGGCCTAATCTTTACTAACTTCCATGGCAAGAAATAAAAGTTTCTCTCCAACCTGAGTCACTTTGTAAATTCAGGTTATTCTCAGATCTATCCCACCCTTTATTTTACTGAATTTCACACAACAAAGATATTTCCAAAATAAGAAAAAGAAGAAATTTCAAGTATTCAAAAATTCACGTTGCTCTTGTTGAATGTGGACATTACATTCTCTTTCTTTTATATGCCTATATTCGAAAAGACACCTGAATTTTTAAGATAAACACCTTTGGCAACATTTACATCAAAAGTATATGTCACAAAATATATTATTTGCTTTATTTAATTAATTCCAAGTCACTCCTGGCAGTAAGTCTTTTTCCCAGTAAAACCAATGTTTACACACAAATGTATCTAACATCTTTATGTTTACAATATCTGGTACATGATAGATAACAAATGTTTGTTGAAGGAACTAATTTAGTGATGTTTTGTTATGGGGTTCACAGTACCCTATTTTGAGGGTTAAATTTTACCAACAGTCAGTGACATTGGCACACAAATTCCATGGAGCTTCAATCTATCCCTGGAGCTGCCCTCTGCTTCCAAACAACTACAATGTTCGGCCTAGTTCACTTAATTTTGCAGAAAGTGGACTTATGAGCAGTCTCTAACTCCTTCCTCAATCTCACAGAAGAAGGAGAAAGTGGAAGTGAGTGAGGTGGAATTGACTACAAGTTCCCTGGGTTTTCTGAGAACACTGGATGGGGAGGTATTGAATAGGAGTGACAAGATTGTGTGGTCATAAGAGGGACATGGAAATCAGAGGCAGAACCTAGGAATCTGTATTTTGAGCATAGACCCTGAAGGGGATGTTTTGTAAACATGGCCAGATTCTCTATTCTTCTGTATGCGTAGGACTGGTAATGCTTCATTGCAGCAACTATCATCAAGATGAGAAGTCCACAGCTACTCTCCCCCCAAAAAGATGAGCAGTCTACTTCCTACCCTTGAATCTAAGTTGGTCTCGTGACTTGCTCTGACCACTAGAGTGTGGCAGAAGTAACACTGGGCCACTTCTGAGCCTAAACCTCAAGGACCCTTGCTTGTTTCCATTTGTCTTTTTGTTTGCTGCCACCATGCAAACAAACCCATGGTTATTATAGATACCAGACACCTAGCTGATAGTCAGCCAACCATCAGACATATGAGTGAGACCATCCAAATCTACCTGAAGGTTCACTGCAGATACACAGGTGAGTGTGGCCAAGATCAGCCAAGCTGAGCTGCTTAGCAGAACTACTCAGCCAACAAAACCACAGAGTAAGCCCTCAGGTTTGTAAGCAGTAACAGATGAATGCAGTTGGTAACTGAGTTTTGAGGTGGCAAACTAATGCACATCTTAAAAGATTCCTAGAAAGCCAGGCATCTGTGGCTCACACTTATAATTCTAGCTCCTTAGAAGGCTGAGATCCAGAGGATCACAATTCCAGGCCATCCTGGGCAAAAAAAGTTTTCAAGACCCCATCTCAATGGAGAAAAACTGGGCCTGGTGGCATGCACCTGTCATCCCAGCCTAAAACAGGAGGACTGTGGCCCAGACTGGCTTGAGCCAAAGTGAGACCTTATCTCCAAAATAACCAAGTACAATGGTCTGAAGGCATAACTGAAGCTGTAGAGCACATGCCTAGCAAGTGTAAAGCCCTGAGTTCAAACCCCAGAACTGCCAAAAAAAGAAAAAAAGTCTTATAATCCAGCCATTTTAGGGAACATTAGCCTAGAAAATATGTAATGTTGTTGGAATAAAGACATAAGTCTGCATGCCAACCTTCATAAATTCTTGTTTTCTGGCTCTTCTTCCCTATTAATGAATACAAGTGAAAAATATAGTTAGGAAAACCTATTAATTTTTAATAGCTTAAAATATTCAATAAAAATATCAAAATCAAAAACTCACCAAGAATTGTGACCTTCTGGGGAGGCATAGGGTCAGGTTCTATAAACAACTTATGGCCCTCAAGTGTACGATCTACAGTCATCACTAACAGTCTAAGAAAACCCTGTTCTCAGGGTCCCCATCCTCACAAAGGGGGAGTAGAAGCGACCCACAGAGCAAATAATGGTCTTAACTTTGCTATTCCTAAATTAATAGGCATTACACAAGAGACTTTCAAGTAGCATAATTCAGGAGCCTAGAAATAGGTCCTGAATTCTTTGTTTTCCAGCAGTGGACACGCTCTGCACTCCCTCTAATCCCTTACCTAGTAACAACACTGCACTTTCACAGTAATGATTAATGCCCCTTGCTGATGTTTCCAGATTAATGGCTTGATGACTGGACAGGAAATCCTGTGCAAGTCCATGGGCAAGATGCCTTTGCTAGTTATTAATCATCAAAAAATGAGAGGCACTGAGTCACGGCAGCAAATGAGAAAATAAAAGCTCAATCATATTGATCATTTTGCATTTGCCTTTAGGCAAGCTAGAACGCCTAAGGGAAGGCATTATAGGAAAGGCATGTCTAATAAGAAGAGCAGAACCCAGGTTGCTTGAGCCATCTCACATTCCCTCCTTCTCAGGCTGACGGGTGAGCTACAATGATTCTTGCAATCTGACAACAACGAAGAACTGTTTTTTCAATTAGCACGTTGATTAGAGGTTTCACAAGGGCATTTACTCTCCTTTTATCAACTGAAGAGTTTTCTTATTCGGAAAAAAAGATCCTGGCATGGTATTGCTTATTATAATATTTTGTTTAAGACTTATAATATTTTCAAATAATAGAAAATAGAGCAATAAAAGTGATTTCAAAAGTAACCCATTTTGCACAAATTTTCTTGGCTATTTAAAAAAATCCTATTATGTATTGTTCTGCATGAACTAGACTTAGAAGAGAATGATCTATAGTTTTTGAGAAACTTGCTTTATAAGCCTGATGACGAGATGAACTACAAGACCGCAAATGGAAGGGGGCTGTGGGGAATAAAAGAAAACCTACTTACACATAGCTTTTGTGTTTGCTTTGCAAAGCCTTTTTGCATGAATATGGGAATTTCATTTGATCCCAGTCTAAGTAGACAGGGCATGTTTTCCGGCACCCATATTACAGATGAAGAAATTGAGGTTCAGTGACATCAACTTGCTAAGTACACAGGTTTCACAGACTAGAATCAATCATTAAGCACATTTTATATTGGTAGGTAATTTCTAGTTAAGGTAAATGTATTAGACAGATACATCTCTCTCCTCTTCTTCCTATGCTTTGGTCACTTTTAAGTCAAGGAAATAATAATAATAATTAAAAAACATGAACTCACAGAAGAGAAAGGGGAACCATCAGAACATGTAAGATTTCAACAGATTATTAGTAAAAATATAAAGCTCATGAAGGAGTTGTGAATGATCCATGTGAATGTGTGGTCAAGATTGGGTGGGGAGAGGGAGGGGAAGGATATGGTGGAGGAAGATGATCTTCTCTGAAGAACCCCGGGAAAGCTTGAACTTGGGATTTCTAGGTCCAACGGAGGGTCACAATTGAAGTCTACAGAGTAGCAGGTTAAGCCAAACTTCATCCAAGGACCAGATGCCCAATGGACATGCATTCAATCTTACAGTAAGGAGAGTTCTTCTAAAACTTAAAGGAAAGATTCAAGAGAACTACATCCTGTATTGTGGGAGATGACAGCCCTCCAAAATAATTTTCACATGCTAATGTTAAGATTTCCAAAATAAAAAGATGGATCTCCACTCTTTTATCCAAAATTAGACAATAAAGCCACACCTGTTTTCATAGAGTGGCTTTTCCAGAAACCCTTCTAGAATATTTGACTTCTCCAGTACACACATTTAATTCTTTAAAATTTTGGGGGTGGAGGTGGTGGCACATATCTGTAGAGGTAGGAGGTTAGAGGTCTGAGATAGGGCCAGGCAAAAGCCCAAGATACTATCTAAAAACCAGGCCAGGTGCAGCAGCTCAAGCCTGCAACCCTAACTACTCAGAAAGTAGAGATCAGGAGGATGGTGTTTCAAGGCCAGTCCAGACAAAAAGATCATGAGATCCCATCTCAACCAATGGCTGGGCATGGTCATCCCAGCTATGTAGAAAGCATAAATAGGACCATCATTGTCTAGGCCAGCCCAGGCAAAAAAGGAGACTTTATCCCCAAAATAACTAAAATAAGAAAGGCTAGGAGTTTGGCTCAAGTAGAAGAGTGCCTGCCTAGCAAGCATGAGGTCTTGAGTTCAACCTGCAGTACCACCAAAATTAATTAATTAATTAAAGCCAAAAGAGCTAGGGGCATGGCTCAGTGGTCATGGCAAGTGTGAGTCCCTGAGTTCTAAGCCTGGTACTGCCAATTTTTTTTGGTTTTTCTCATAAATTTGAACAACAAAAATTAGAATAGCTTTCTTATTAAATTTTCTGTCATCTTAAAGGTCATTTCCTACTCATGTTTATAATTTCATGTTAATTATAAATCATAAAATTATCATTAAAAACATCCTTAAAGTAACTTTTAAAGGGTGCACATTAGTTACCAGATTGTTCTTTACAACTTTGAATATTACAACAAAAGACAATGAAAAAACAAATACAATTTTTAAAATTACTTGCATAAAGAGAAGTAATAGACAGCCAGTCATATTTTAGAATAATAATTGCTTCCACAGAAATATGTCTATCATATATGATTGAATAAAAAGGAAGTTAAAATATGACATAATGTGTTATTACAGTTTTTATTTAAAAGTTACACTAAGTATCTACAGCTGCCTTGAGAAAAGTCTGAAAAGATATTCAACAAAATGGTAACTGGTTGAATGTCAGTGGTATGACTATGGATAGTTTATATTTTCTGTTTTTTGTAAATGAATCCTCAATTACCTATGTACATATGTAATATTTAAATACTTTTATAGCTTTTTCTCAAAGAAATTTTATTGTTTTTTCTTGCTTTTCCACTTAACATAATTACAGTTGGTAAAAGGGATTTTTATAATAAATTTTTATACTTTTCCTCAGTTAGTTATAGGACTACTTATTCTGGTGGTTGGGGGCGGCAGTACTGGGGTTTGAACTCAGGGCTTCATGCTTGCTAGGCAGGCACTCTACGGCCTGAGCCACGCATCTAGCCCTCTGGAGATTTTTATACATTACATTTTGGTGCAAAAACAAATGACTCTGTTTTGTTTATCAACATTTTAAAGTGAATTTTAATTTTTAATATAACCCACCCCTTCATACCCTTCTTTTTCACAATTTTCTAAGAGTAATAATTGTATTAATTTTCTATTGCTGCCTAACAAACTCTCACAAATTTAGCAGGTGGCAATAACAATCTCACTGTCTCACAATTTCCGTGGGCCAGGAGAGTCATGGGGCCAAAAGGGCTTCGGGGTGTTGGTGGTGCTGCCCATCTCACCTGAGGCCTACAATCATCTTCCACGCTTCCTGGCTTTTACAGAATTCATTCCCTGGTGGTTGTAATTTGGCCATTTCCTTGTTGGCTAAACTATGGCGGATATTCTGAGCCCCCAAAGACACCAAAGAAGTTCCTTGCCATGTGTCCCCAGTAGCAATTCACAACATGGCAGACTGTTGTTTTTCAGGGCAACCATAGCACATCTCTCTCACTCCTTATTTGTCTTTAAGGATTCCTCTGATTAGGTCAGTCCACTCAGGATAATCTCCTTTTTAATTAACTCAAAGTGAATTTATTAGTAACATGGGAGTGATATCCATCAAATCCATAGGTTTTACCCATACTAACAGAAAGATGAAGGTGTGCATACCAGAGCATCAGCAAATTTGAGTTGATGTTCAAATCTTGCCTATCTCACTACGATGGTTATGTGCCACCCTGCCTGGGCTACAGGGTGCACAGGTAATTGGTCACACATCACTCCTACTGCATCTGTGATAGTGTTTCAGGTTGAGGTTAACACTGGAATTGATAAACTGAGTAAAGCAGATTGCCCTCCCAGATAGGGATGGTCTTACTCATTCAGTTACAGGTCTAAGTTGAATAAAAATGTTGAGTGGGAAGGAACCACCACTGTGACAATGTTTTCTTCTGGCTTTGGACTAAAAATAAAACATTGCTTCTTCCTGGGTCTCTAGTCTGTTGGCTTTCAGATTGGAACTACGCCGTGTGCTCTCCTGGGTCTCCAGCTTGCCAACTTCAGGTCTTGGGCTTGTCAACCTCCATAACTGGGTGATCCAATTCTCATATTTGGGTATATAAGATACCTATCGATTCCGATTCTGTGCACAACACTGACTAGGACAGGTTTTAGTACTGAGAGTGGTTCCAAAGGAACAAAGCTTTAAGGATGAGATATCTGGATGTATTTGAGGGTTTCTGGAGTTAGCACTACTAAGATTAAACACGCTCACAACTCTATTTCCATTAGTAAAGAAAGCACTGATAGTCCACGACAGGATGTGGCAGCAAAAATATGCAAAGCTCACCATTAGACACTCCCAATCAACCACTTACAAGAAACAAGGATCTGCGTAACCATGTATGTATACATGAGCATTTTTGCAAGTTAATAAGTAGAATGAGATTGACTGGCTGCTTCTAATGTCACTGTGAAAAACACACAAGAAAAAGAATGAGGTCAGGATCCAAATGCTGAAGTTACTAATAAATTACCTGAAAGCATAATTTATGTGCCCTGAAGTTGATTTTTTTTTTTTTTGAGACAGAGTCCCCTGTGTAGCTCAGGCTGGCATCCTTGAAGAACTCTATGGATGTTCTTCTCTGTAGGCTAGACCTTCCAGTGAGAACGTCAGTCACTGAATTGGGAGCCCTCAATGTAGTGGGATTAAGTGAATCCCAGATAGCAGGGGACAATACATGACACTCAGTTGCCAAAGGCAAGGTGGGCATGATCACTAAGCACACCAGAATCAAGGAATCAATGAGAATAAACT
Source organism: Castor canadensis (assembly GCF_047511655.1). Lineage (NCBI taxonomy): Eukaryota > Metazoa > Chordata > Mammalia > Rodentia > Castoridae > Castor > Castor canadensis. Next base: position 171,301,575 of record NC_133389.1, on the reverse strand, counting down.
GACCTCTGCAGGCTTATGGTATTGATAAGTTGAACTTGATGTTCCTAGAAGTGAAACAGATAGGGCACCCTCTTAACTCTTAACGGTCTGTAGAAGTATTATTGGAACCAATAAAGAGCAGTCTGCTGGATACCAGTGGCTCACATGTCGGTAATCCTACCTACTCAAGAGGCAGAAATCAGGCAGATCTTGCTTTGAAGACAGCCCTGGGCAAATAGTTCAAAAAACACCATCACAAAAAAGGACTGGTCAAGTGGCTCAAGTGGTAGTGCATCTGCCTAGTAATCCTGAGGTCCTGAGTTCAAACGCCAGTGTCATCAAAAGAGAACAGAGTCTGGTTCCTCAATCGTTTCCTGAAATTGAGTCAGTTTACAGATCCTGAATCCCCTAATGAAAGGAAGGTCAAGTTTTCTTGAAAAAAGACCCCAATACACTGTCAAAAATGTCAACTATTACTCTTCCTCCTGTCCCTCCCACAGGGACTCATTGCCTTTTCCAGAATAACTGCATTAAGAAGAAGGAAGTAATCAGAACTTTTGTGATTTCTAGACACTGGCTCTGAATTGACATTGATTCCAAGTGACCCAAAGTGTTACTGTGGTCTACTAGTTAGTGTAGAGGCTTGTGGAGATCAGGTGATTAGTGGAGCTTTATCTCACTCAGGTCTATCTCACAGTGAGCACCCAAAGTCCCATCCAGTGATTATTTTCCCAGTTCCAGAACGCATAATTAGAACAGACAAACTCAGCAGCTGGCAGACTCTCCACATTGGTTTCCTGGCCTGTGGATTGAGGACTATTATGTTGAAAAAGGCCATGTGGAAGCCACTACAAGTATCTCTACTAAGGAAAATAGTAAACAAGAGCAAAACTGCATGTCTTGAGGAATTACACAAATCATTCCACATCAGGAACATAAAGATGTAGGAGTGGTGACTCCCGCCACATCAAAATTCGGCTCTCCCCTGTGGTCTGTAGAGGACAACTGGACCCTGAAGAATGACAGTGGGTTATCAGAAGTTTACCCAGGCAGCAATGTAGTCACGTCCTGTGCCAGAAGTGGTTTCATTACGTGAGTAAATTAACACATCTCTTGGTCTGTTGCATGCACTATTGACATAGCAAATGCCTTCCCTCCATCCCTCACAATGAAATCTGGAAGAAGATGATTTTATCTGTCATAGATAGGAATATATCGTCAGCATCCTACCTCAGGAGTATACAAAATCTCCAACTCTATGTCACAATGTAGTTTACAATGGCTCTTGATCAACTTTCCCTCTACAAGATACCACACTGGTCTATTACATTGAAAGCGTTATGCTGATTGAACTTAGTGAACAAGAAGTAACAACTCTAGACTTACTGATGAGACGTTTGCATGTCAGAGGGTTGGAAACAAATCCAACAAAAATTCAGGGCCCTTCTACCTCAGTGAAATTTCTAGAGGTCCAATGGTATGAGGCATTTTTATTTACAGATAAAGTTATTGAATCTGCTTCTTCTAACATCCAAAGTAGAAACACAGTGCCTAGAGTGCCTCCTTGGATTTTGGAGAAAACACATTTCTCATTTGGGTGTGTTACTCTGGTTTATTTACTTCATGCCCTGCAAAGCTGCTAGTTGGAGCCCAGAGCAGGAGAGCCTGGCCATTGTTTTTTATGGCTATTTTGAGTAGTTAGGACTGTGTAACATTTTGTCTTCAGCTCTGATCCTAAGTCAGCTATTTAAAAATATTATAAAGGTTATCAAGTGATGAAAGAAAGTTATAATATAATAATTTCAGGTAGTTATAACATTAATAAAGAAAATGACATAGGGCTACATGACATAGAGCTACATGACATAGGGCATCACTATGGGGAACCACTTGAGAGATGAAGGTCAAGAGCAGCTTCTTTGAGGAAACAGCATTTGAGAATCCACCAAGGATGAAAATCATCAAGTCCTTTGGAGATGTGGAGGAACATTTCAGCCAAAGGAAATAGTGTGTGCGAAGACTAGGAGGTAGAAGTAAGCTTGACAGTTTTGAGAAACAGAGAAATTCAATGTTCTTTACAATATGCATTTTCCTGAGGATGAGCAAGGTTACACTTCCCATTCTAAGTCTCCCACTCAAAAATCACCATTTATTTATCGGTGAGATAAATCTCAGCACTTCTCACAATAAAGAAAGGTCATGCATGAAATCATTCTTGGAAAGAACAATCTAGAAGCACTACACACAATTAAATCTTGGACGCTTAGACATTACTAATATAAAAATCATTCTTGTCTACTTTTATGTGAAATATATTACTTGAAACACACAACACTGGGTTAATTATCCTCTGTTGATGTCTGGACATCCTATAAAATGAAGTAATTGAATTCTTCCCAAAAGTCCCCGGTGCCAAGGAGGCAGCAATCTATAACTCTGAGCAACATAATCAAGAAGACTTTAAAAAATAGGATGAACCTGACATAGAAAAATGTTTCTTGGTGTGCATGTTACCACCAGCAAAGCAAAATAAGCTTATGAACCCATCATTGCATCTTTTGGGAAAAGAAATGATAAAAATATGATCAGAAGTAAGGTAAATAGACATTAATTTCATGGTACTCATTCTTAGCTATGATTATAAAATATTGATATTTCTTTTAAAAAGTAAAAAAAATTCATTTTCAAAAAAAAAATTTAAGAAGTCACTCAAACTTTTTTCCCCAATGCAGAAATCAGGAATTCTTGTTCAATCACTCCATTTCTCTAAGGGTATGGAGTGCAGGCCACACTTGTTCCTCCTCTAGTAGTGTAGCTCCTCACTGGAGGACAAAGCTGAAATAGATATGCAAGGGTGTTAAGAGGCCTCGGAGGGCAGTGGAGGTCCTCCATGCTAAAGCCTTCAAGGGGTACTTAGAGAACTGGTGTCTTGCAAGGTCTTCCCTAAACTCAGCTGCTTTCTGCTTCACATCTAGGGGCTCTCTCTCTCCACAGGGGCTTAAAGACAATTCATGATAGTGGGAGATGCACAGCTAACTTGGTCTTCTACTCTCATCCCACACTCCCATGTACTCACTGATAAAAAGCAGAATAAAACAAAACCCTTTGCTTTCCTCCTTCAGTCAAAAAACCAACTGACCCAAATAGCCTTAGGCTCTGATCTCTGGCCAACTCTCAAAACTTTTATATTTTTCAAGTTGTGGTACTGCCTACTACAATTCTAAGATGGTCCCTAACATCCCATCCCATGACCCCAGTATCCACCACCTGTATAATTCCCAACAGAATGGATTGTACTCCAGACACCTTAAGGTAAGATTATCCAAGTGAATCCAACATAATATCATGATCCATTTTACAGCAGACGGTTTTCTCCAGCTCATCCCAGAAATTTGGAGATGGAGAAAGATTTGATGTACCTTTCTTGTTTGAAGATGGAGAAAGCTAACTGACAGGAAGTCTGTAGAGATGGAGTGAAGCCCCTGGCCAAAAGTCTGAAAGGAATGAGACTTCTATCCTACAATTTACAGTCCCTTTCAGGGACTAAACTCTGCCAATATCCTGATTGAGATTTAAAGTTGATTCTTCCCAGATAAGAACAGCACTTGACTGGAACTTCAACTTCAGCCTTTGAGACCCTGGGTGGAAAGCCTTCTCCATCATGCCTAGCCTCTTGACCTATAAGCTAAGAAAGGTATGTTGTTTAAAGGCCTAAGATTTGTGACGATTTAATACATGTTAACAGAAAACTAATATATAGGTAATGGTTCTTTGGCAAACTGAAGTAAAGATTTTGAAATAACAATGGATGTCCTCAATTTCTGTGCTCCACAGAAGGATGGAACTTTCCAGTGCCCTCCCTGTGCATCAAAAGAGTCATCAAATGTATAATCCCAGGGTGGGTCCTGGAATAACTATCTCAGATCAAGAATTTTTAGAAGTACATTACTTAAATGTTTATATTTTCTGCAAATCTTTATCCTTCCCACTATGTGATACATGAGACTATTTCTTTATCTGTCTCTCTCTATATATTTATCTCCTCTACATCTCTATCTCCCCTTCTCTTGACATTTCTTTCACTCATTATTCTCTTTTCTTTTTAAAAATATTTTCTTAGTCATTAGAATGTAGCCTCTGTTCCTTCTATGCAGGTCTAATCTATGTGGAATAAATATATAATCATTTGGTGATGGTATATGAGAAAGAAAAAAAAGAAAGAAGGAAGGGAAGGGAAATGGAGTCAAAGGGAAGGAAGGAAAGGAGAGAGGAAGAGAAGAAAGGAGGGAAAGAGGAAAGAAGGAAGGAAGGAAGGAGAGAAGGAGAAAGGGAAGGAAGGAGAATAAGAGAGGGGGTATTTCAGTTATCTATTGATGCATTAAAAATCACCCTAAAACTTGTGGCTAAAACAATAGTTATTTAATTTTCTTCTGATACTATGGATTGACTGGCTCAGCTGGATGGATTTTCCATTCCATATGATATTGGGTAGGGCTACAAGCATCCAAGGACTTGGCTGGACTAAAAGTCCAAGATGGCAACTCACATTGCCCATAGGTAGTGCCAACTTCTGTCTGGGAGCTTAGTTAGGACTGTACCAGAGCCCCATTGTTCTCATCTGTGTGGTATCTCCACAAACCTTGAGCTCCTTCATGCGTGATACATAGGTTTAAAGAAGCAGATATGGTTTATCTTCCCTCAGCCTGGGCCCAGACATTCAAGAATGTCACTTTCCCTAGTGGTTAGTACCCATCATAAAATAGCCCAGATTCAAGAAGAAAGGAAGGAATAAGCTATATCTCTTGATGTGAGAATAGGTGCACCTGTACAGGTTGAGGACAAATGGTTGGAGCCATCTTTGAAGACTCACTATAACAGGAAGAGGGAAATACACATCACCACCTCTACCACCTTTTGCTCTTGTTCCCCAACACAGAAGCAAGGAGGCTCTTCTAAAACTTAGTTTAGACCACATTGCTCCTTCACTTAAGGTCTCACAATAACCTACAAGGGGGCATAAAAAAATCTGCTCCAATTCCAAAGCCTCTCTTGAGTCCAACCTCTTGCTCTCCCTCCATGGATCAATGCATTCCAGACTCACAGATCCCCTGGCTGGTTCTCAAGCACGTTTTTCTCTTGGAGACTTTCCCTATGTTCTTTTATATGTGTGGAAAATGTTCTCCAGGTATCCAAAGGGTTCTTTCCCTCACTTCTCAGATCAAATGTCAGGGAACTGACCTGACCATTGTACATAAAATAACAAATGCTATCATCCCACGACTATGGAATAAATTGTGCCTCCTAAAATTCATATGTTAAAGTCCAATCCCCTCATATGAGTGTGTTTGAAGTAAGAAAATGATTAAGATTAAATGAGGTTCTAAGGGTGAAGCCCTGATTGGGCAGGATTAATGTCCTCATAAGAAGAGACACAGAGCATTTCTCTCTCTCTCTCCTTCACTTCCTCCCTCTCTTCTTCCATTCCTCTCCCTCCCTCCTCTCTCTGTCTCCCGCTCTCTCCTGTGAGAACATGAAACAAAAAGATAGCCATCTGTAAACCAGGAAGAGAGCCCTTACTAGGAACCAAATTGGTCAGCACCCTGATCTTGGACTTCCCAGCCTCCAAAGCACATGAGAAAATAAATTTCCCATTTTATCAGCCACCCAGTCTGTGGTATTTATTATTGCAGCCTGAGTTGACTTATACCTTGACCAACATTCTATGCACAACTCCCCTGCATGGGCTTTCTTCCTAAACCATATCACTACCTGGACAATTATACATTTACCTCCTATTTGTGTTTTGTAATACACTCCACTAGGAGAAACTTCGTCTGTTTTAATCACTGCTGTCTCTCTAACATCTGAAAGAAGACATCCATAAATACTTGCTGAAAGAGTTGCATAAACAAGAAAACAGGGATGTTTTAATTAATAAAGGGAGAACAGCACTGTTCCTTCAGTAGCAGAAAGCTTAACAAACAGCAGATGTTTTCCCAAGGTGGAACAGAAGAAATGCTGCAGGGATAGCACCTTATTTAAACTCTGTAAGAACAGAGTGAAACAGGAGATAAACTGATGTGGTGATGGCAGATGATTTGGGACAGTACACAGCCCAGAATCTCTACTGTGGTGATTATGTTTCATTTTCAGAGTTGTTCATTCATACCATTGCCTTGCATTTTAGTACCTCTTACCCTCAGGAACCTGTTAGTGCAACTCAGGCTAGAGAGACATATCCACAGGGAAATCGTGGTTCAGCTCGCATTATAGATCCATGATGTGTGTTTTGAAGCTGTGGCAACATGAAACATGTATCTCAGAGCACCTTCTAAGAGCATTGCAGTTTGTTTCCATAGCAGGCTCACTGATGGTATCCACAGAGACATTGCATCACGAGTTTGTGCTAGAATATTTTGATGCTAGATCATTAACCCTTTACTTAGATCATTGCAAACTCTAGACAAATCTGCAACAACTCTGGCACAGGTGAACTGTAAGTAGCTGGAACATCTGCTCCTTAGGCTGAGTACATCTCACATTTCTTAAATGCAGACTACTCAGTCTCTGTGGTCTATGACTGAATAAAGCCACTGATGTTACAGTCCTGGTTCACTGACAGGGAAACTCATAGTAAGTAAATTATTTAAGGTCAGAGCAAGAATGAATTAAGAGTCAAGATGAGGAAATAAGGAATTCAAACTAAATGTCTGGTTTTTTAGTGCTGGTTTCAACTGTTTCACAGCAAGTACATAAAAACTACTACCTAAGAGTCAGTATTAAGAGACCTATCTCTATCAGCCAAACCAGAATGTCCAGCTCCTTTTTCCCTGATCAAACCATCTCTCTCCAGATGCATCATGGACTCCTGGGAGAAACCTGAGAGCTTTAAGAAGCAGATTCACAAAAATGAACTTGACAGACACTTGGCATTAGTTGCCTAGGACTACTATAACAGATTACCATTTACTTGGTGGTTTAAAATGAGATAAATTTGTTCTTTCACAGTTCTGAAGCCAAAAGTCTGAAATCAAGGCACCACTAAGATTGGCTCTTTCTGCAGGCTTTAAGGGAGAATCCGTTGGCAATCTTTGGTGTTTCTTGGCTTATGAATGTGTCACACCAATATCCCCTCTGCCTTCACATTTCTTCCCTCTCTGTGCCTTTCTCTTTTCCTTTCTTGTCTCTTTCTCTGTCTCTTAAAATGATACCATCACTGGGTTTAAGGGTACACTTAAACCCAGGATGATCTCTTCTGGAGTCCTTACCTTCATTACATCTACAAAGACCTTTATCCAAAAGTAAAATCATATTTTGAGGCTCCAGGAGTGAGGACTTGGGCTTATTTTTTTTTTTGAGGATAGTATTCACCCAGCACACACTCTTAACCCAAGTTCTCCCCAGACTCCAGTCTTAGCCACAAATATTGATCAGTATTTATTCTAAAGCACAGATGTATGGATGGTATTGAGTCCTTCTAATCTTCAATGTTTCCTCTTCTCTCAAAAGGCCTGTTTTATTCTTTCTTCAAAGCTTTTCTCAACTTACATCTTTCCAAACACGAAACAATAATTGTATGGATTCCAGCCATTTCTCCTCCAAACCTACTTGTTCCTCAGGCATTTCCATTTCTACAAATTCATATCTAGTTACAGAGTATCTCAAAAAGAATATGGGCTTTAAATCTTGACTCTGTCACTTATAGCTCTGTCAGAGAGTACCACCCTCACTGAGGCTCAGGCACCTTATCTGTAATGATACAGGAGTTGTATAAGAATTAATGCCATTGTAGGTAAAGCCCCCTTGCTCATATCCACCAAGGGTTCTATAATGCTAGCCAGTATTATTGTTCTTCAGGGAACACATTTATTTTCTGTGTTATTGAGTATAGGTATAGTACATTAACAGGAATTGAGGTCAGAGACAAGACATCATTGCCCTTAGAGAAGCCACAAATGGATTTTTCCCTATGTTCTGAAATTCTTACAGGAAAAAAGTTTAGGAATGTCTTCAAATAGGAATGCATGGACCATGGCTCTCTCTGTGTTTAGAAGGACATGCACATTCACTGTTCCAGATGACAGAAATTCATCCTAATTTAAAACCTCTTCCAAAAATATATTACCTTTCAGTAACAACTTTTTCTCTTCTTACAACATGTTTTCTGTAGCGGTTTCCTCACTATTCTTGTAAACTAAATAAGCCAGCTCCTTCTAATCCTCCATGTGATTACTGAATTTCAACCAACCCATCATCACTTTTTAGTTATTTTTCTCTTGTTTTAAGTTGCAGGATTTTGATTTGACCAACAGATTCTAGAAGACTGACCTAGCCATAACAAACTTGTACTATCAAATTTAAAATGATCCTCTTTGAATTTCTCTGCCACATTTTGAGTGTTGATCAAAATGATGCCCCAGAAAAGCATCACTGGGTAGCTCTAGAGTCTTTTGAGATATCAGAACAACTGACAATGATCAGTCCTGTTAGGATGATAAATATATTTCCTTTCCTTCTAATTTCATGTGAATGATAAATCTGCATATTGCTTGTAAGATAAAGATCATGGATTGTCATCATGAATCATAAAACATGCTGATAAGCCAATTACTCTGTTTCCTGATCTTCCTAGACAGCACAGTGCCACTGTTTTCTAGGATCATTCTAGCTGATTTATTAACTCTTGCCTCTGCTTCCAAAGCTAAAACAGGTGCCCCCCACTGTTAGCCCATGTAACTAATTCAGCCCACAAATAAACTTTGTTTAATAGTATAAATTGTTCTTATAAAATAAATTGTTCTTATTGTTTTTGTGGGTAGGTGCTCTCCAATTCAAAATGGTCTCTACCACTCTCTATCACATTTTTTTTCCTATTTATACTACTCTTGGTCCCTGAACTCATTTGAATTGGTGGTCACTGAAGAACTGTACCAATTTCATTGAAAAATATTCTGTAGTATTGGCTAATATGTCCAGTTAGGGTTACTAATAGCTCCTTGTCTGCTAGGCAGACCAGTTAAGAGCTGGCTTTATCATCCTGACTCATTGATTTGTATTTCAAGCTTACTCAGACAGTTAATTGTCAGTTGTTTGATTCCAAAACCACATGTTAAATTTCATTTGAGTTATGGCACTCTGCTATTTCCTAAATTATGTCATTTTGGCATTCTGCTGTAAAAATAATAAAAACAGTATTCCTAGAATTTTCTCTCAGTAAAATATTTAATTTTTAATTTAGTATTTTAAATAAAAGCTAAGCTGATCAATTAAATTTCAGAACAAGGATTAAAATCTACCTAGGAGCTTGTTTATGTGGTAAAGCAAACAACAAACAGACATCTAAGTCTTTCCCATTTAGATTTGGCCAACAAATTCTATAAGTCTAACCTAACCATAGCAAACCCTCAATAGTAGTTATACTGTCAAATGAAAAATGACCCTCTTTGTGTCCCTCTGGAACATTTTGAATGATGATTAAATGATGCCCCAAGAGCATTGCAGGGCTCCCATAAAGTCTTCCGAGCCTACTCATGCAGGTGGGTGTCCCACAGAGTAAGCCTTCTTTGATCAAATATTTTGGGCAAACTGTCTAGTAAATATAGGTAAATATTATTTTTAATGTAAGATATCTTAGTTAGCTCTGTGAAGAACTACATAGTACATACTATTTGCCACACTCATTTAAGAATCTCTTTTTTCACAAAATATCTATATATTAGCATTTCAAGGCACATACTTTGAGAAAGGTTAACACAAGTTGCAGGCAGAATATATGACAAATACTGAATAATGGATCATCATCTTGGTGACTAAGCCATCCCAAACAATTATCAGATTTTCATGAGACCTTGAGCACATCTCAGAACTGCTGAGTTATTTTTATTTTCATCTGCCAAATGGTTAAATTTTCTTCCACCTCAAATAGTTTCTGATTTTCCCCCAGAGCTCTATAGTTTCAGATTTTGTTATTTTCACTAAATGACTTAAGAAGAAGTTTAAAAAAAAAAAGAATACATTCTATAAAAGCAAATTTCAGGGCTTCCCAGGTCTACTTGACTTTGCAAACACACAGTTAGGGTTCCAAGGTAGAACATTTATGATCTTCTCAGAGACTCACTGCATTTTCCTGAGTGGCATTTCAGTCATTAAGTGTTAAGGTCTGCTATTGGCTGCTTCAACTGTCCAAGGCTTTTTGTGGAATTATCACCAGAACCCTTGGACAGTGTCACCTGGGTAAGGAAACTGAGAGCAACTAAAGGATTTTTATTCAGTCCCTTAACCTTGACAGAAGTATATCGAAGGTTAAGAGCCCCAGGGTTTCCAATTTATCTACGTGGTAGGCAGTGAAGGAGGACAGGAAAGGAGGTCACAGGCGCATCTCCTCTCCTCGTGAGTCGTTGCTTCCTAGGGTTTAATTCTAATGACTCATCTTCAGGATTAACTTAAGTGGCCTGGCAACAATCCCATTTTCTTTTGATGGTTCAGAAAGAAATGGGAGCAGTTTGTATAAGTCACAAATATAGGCCACTGACCTCTCTAGTGTAGGACTACTCTTTTGAAACCGAAGCAAATATATATGTACATATAGATATAGATAGATATCTATATGTACACACACAGAGAGATATATTTCTATTTGATTATCAACATAAGTAAAATTGGTTTGGAGGAACAGTTGTCTGAAAATAACGTCTCCAATTAGGTAATGAAATTGTAGTAAGGTCCACTCAAAAAGAAAATTAATTAATTCCCATTAAGCAACTCATTCTTAGCACAATTTGAACTTACCACAGATGCAAATTATGTGCTTTGACTCTTTTTCTGGGTGATAATATGAATCTGAGAATTGAAAGTCTTCTGCTACATATTTGAGTTTCTCTACAAAAATTGCCAGGCTCTCCTCCAGGAGAAATGGCCAATATTTGGTGGTAGATGGAATGCTCACCACATGAAGAATTAAGATCTAATTTTTCTAGAAAGGTTTGATGGAAAAGAAAAAAATGTTTCGAAGATTAATCCAAATCTATTGGTTACAAGAGATGAAAACCCAAGTTAAACTTGCACTTAGGCCAAAAAAGGTAACGTGTTGGATGGGAAGTATAAGATGTACATCTTGTTTTGGTGTGGTAAGATCTGGGGCCCATTTGTGATTCATTCTCAGTCTTTCTCTTTCTCTCTCTCTCTCTCTCTCTCTCTCTCTCTGCAGAGAGACAGGGTATTTATCTTTTCTTCTCTTCCCTCCTCCTCTTTTCCCCTCCCCTCTCCTCTCCTGTCCTCTTCCCTTCTCCTGCTCTTCTCTTCCCTCCTCCTCTTTTCACCCTCTCCCCTCCCCTTACCTTTCTGGGTTTTAATCTCTGGTTCTCTCTGTCACCCAAGCCCACCTTGTTCTTCTAGCTTCTAATCCTACAAGAAGAGATTCTTCAGCTTTCACATCTCAAATCTCACAGAACTGCTTTTGTGGGTCTCTTCCTAAGAGTCATGTGCTCATAGCTGAACCAATCATGTTGATCAGAGTAATGGGATACTTTGGCCAGTTTGGGGTCACCAGCCATCCAGCGTCAGGGTAAACAGGGCCCTTGTCCTAACAACATGGCAGGGGGTCGGGGGTGGGGGGAGTACAGTTTTCTGAAAGAAGAAAAGCTGGCAGGGACACCCAACAGAGAGCAATGTCAGACACTAACTTTCTGAAGGCAGTGTCTGAGCTCATTCAGCCCCCTCTTTCCTACACAAGGTTATGGGGAGGACTCCTAACAGTTGGGACTCACAAGACCTTCTCACCCAGCTACTACCCTTCTTTGATGTGTCTCCTGATGAAAGACTCAAAAAATTACTAGAAATAAAAAAAATCAGACACAGGAAAACATTATTTACTTATTTCTCAGAAAATTTTGTTTACCTAGACCTCAAGTATTTCTTTTCTTTTTTTTTTTTTTCCAGTGCTGGGGGTCAAACCCAGGGTCTTGGGCATGCTAGGCAAGTACTTTACTATTGAGCTATAGTCACAGCCTAAGATTTCCTTTCCTTTAACCTTTTTTTTTCCCTCCAGTTTGCAGTAACATAAGATAAAGTTAAAGAAAAACTTTTTAACATGCTATCCTACTAGTCAACTGATGTAACTGTGGAACATTTTAGGACTGAGTTCTTACTGCCTGAAAACCTTTGCTGAAGACTGGTAAAATCAACGATCCCTCATTTAATGTTTTTCTTTAAATTCTGATTTGGTTCCCAGTCATGTTTTTCAGACCTGCTGGATTCTCTGCCTAGAACACCTAGCTCCCTGTCCACATGTAGCTGGCCTCCTCTGTCCTTCACTGTCCCATCCACAGGGAAGCTCTCCTGCCCTTTCTATTATGAGAGGTCACTCATCTGTTATTCTCTGTCACAGAGCCTCATTTGCTTCCCAAACAGAGCTAATCCCAGTTGATTACATACTTATTTGCTTTTCACTGTTGGCCCTAGATGAGAGCCCCCATGAAGACAGGGTCTGTTTATTTTCCAGTGCCCATCCAGCAATTAGCATAATGTCTACAAATTACTGAGAACAAAAACATGAACGAAAAAAAATAACAAATGAAAGAGGTGACCTAAGATTTCTTGGCCCTTGGTTAGGCAGAGAACAGAGGAAGGCCTACTTAACCTACCAGGCACAGACTTTTTTTTTTGAGGGGACGGCAGAAATTGGGAATATGATGAGCTGGAGTTGAGAGGGGACCTTATATAACATCTGTGATTCCTCCCATCTTCCCAGTACCCATTTCAGTACATGTTCCCCACTCTCTGCCCTCCACAAACTTGCTCTAAAGAAAGAGCAGTCTCCTCATGAAGCTAGGAACAGTTTACTATGGGCCTTTTAAATTTATTTATTTATGGCAGTACTAGGGATCGAATCAAGCAAGTGCTCTACCACTTGAGCCACACTCCCAGTGCTTTTATTTTGATTTTGATTTTTTTTTTTAAAGATGGGGTCTTACTCACTTTCCTTGGGTCAGTGGAATGCATGATTCTCCTGCCTCTACCTCCTAAGTAGCTGGGATTACAAGGGTGAGCCACTATGCCTGGTGAGCTTTTTTTTTTCAGTACTGGGTTTGAATTCAGAGTCTGGCACTTGCTAGGCACATGCTCTACCACTTGAATCATGTCCCCAGTGCCAGCTAGCTTTTTGAATTTTAATTCAAACCACCAAGGCCTCAAATTTTTATTCACTGATTTCAGTCATGGAGTTGAGGAAGATAAAAGGTATACAGGGTGTGGTTAGGGTCTGGGGGGACAAAGGCAACTATGCATAATGTTGTCTGTGACATCCTCAATTCGTAAAGAAATAACTTATCCTGTCCTTAACAAATATCCTATATATATGTGTATACACACACACACACACACATTACCTAGTATGTATATGTATTTTCTTTCACATATATAATAATGTATGTAAGAGGAGTGAATCTTTAAGACTCACACAGTTAGAAGATTCTGGGCTGAGAGAAAATAGATTCTTCTTGACCAAAAATGAGAAAGGGCCAGGCAAATCACGTAGTGCCCTAGGGAAACTCTCATAAAGGGCTATGGTGTTAGACATTAGGAGAGGAATGAGAAGACACAAGGAGGGGTGGGATGGGGGGGACAAATGACCTCTTCATCCTGCTAGGTTCTAAGAGTGAGGTTAGAAATGAACCAGGATTTCAAGTGTGTTTACTCACCAGTAGGAACATTTTTTCTTTGTTCTTATTAGGGCTTGAAGCTGAGGTCTCAATAAATTTATTTTTTACCACTGTACCTTGGCTGAAAGAGCCATCTAACCAATTTTGAAGAAATACAGATTTTGTTTGCCCCTTCTAGGACACGCCTTGTTGTTTACAGGTTTCTAATAACTCTTAAAACACAAAGGCACATTTAATATCCCTCTAGATGTGGGGCTAACTGCTGATGAAGTCCCTGTCATAATGTGCTATGCAGAAAGGCACTAGAGTGTTTGTAGTCATGCAAACACAGACTTTATGCAGTAGCTTGGTCCTTTGTGTGGCTCTCATTTCTGAACTGGCCCTTCTTAGATAATTAGGTCTTTGTGTCCTTGTACTAAGCCCATTTCTAGCCCATCACTTTCCTCTCCACTTTAGCAGTTCTGTACTGTTGAGCAGTATTTATGCTACTGTGCCAACTAAATGCTTGATTTCAATTTACTTAGAAAAATCTTAAGTAATGTTACTAACAAATATATATGCTTGGATTTAAATAAATCAGCTTGTTTCTTGCTTTTTCCTTCTGGAAATCACCACTTAGGAAGTGAAGGGAGTGAATGGTGATGAAATATTTAGGTACCAGCAAATCTCTTAATACCAGAAAAGATTTGCTGATACTACAGACATCCAGAGAACTAGACATGACTTTGTTCTATTTACACTTATGAAAATGGCACTGACCCTATGCTCCATGGGCAACTCGTATTTGGTTTATGCATTTCCATGAACTTTGATGACCACTTTTCTGTGGTCTTCCTCCATGCCTCAGCTTAAAGAACAAATATAGTGAAAATCTGATACCTTTGTCCTCACCAGTGAGCCTGCCAAGGGAATTTCTTAACTTTTCAATACCTCTGTTCTAAGCATAAAGGAACAAGTTGATACCACAGTAAACACTGCTGTTTCTTCAAGCATTTGAAATATTTTTGTCAGACCACAAAAGCTTTGAATTTCCAGTATCATTTGTAACCATTTTGAATGGACCCAGATGTTTAATTTAATTTGTATTGGGGTTTCTATACTTATTGACTGTATTTTCTCTATAAAGCAGTTTTGGAAATCATGACTACTGGAATTTAATTATGTGGACATATTTTTCCAATAAAAGCTTGTTCAGTTTGGGTCATAGATATGCCTCAGGTCAAAACAACTTCTCTATGAAAACTAAGGTACATAAACCAGTTATAAAGCGAAACTGTCAGTATGAGGCCATAGTGAGGATGAACATACAAAACTCTATGATGTACACAGTCAGTTCTACTCACATAACTCCAAAATTAAACTAACTTTCCATTTTCCGGATGAGACCCATAGAGACTGAAGTCTTGTCAAGTCACAGTGCTGGTTAATGGCAGAGGAAGGACCAAGCTCTCTACCTTGACTTTAAAATGAAGCATTGTGCTAGCTTTATGAACCTTTATAAGTCAAATTTAGTCCACATAAATTTAATGAATGATTATCAGGTGCCAGGCACAGACATTTGACTATGAAATAATGCAAACTTAATCCCTGTCCTTGCAGAGTTAACATTCAAGAGAGCAAGACAATTGAACCAATAAATAATTACAAATTAAGATATGCACTATAAAGGAAACAAGGAATTGAGAGAGACATAACAGGAAGTATCCATGTGTCTGTCAGGATTCTCTAGAGGAACAGAACCAATAAAACGTATACATGTTTCTTTATTTATAAAAGAGGATTTGTTAGATTGGATTATATGATTGGAGGCTAAATAGTCCAACAATGGCTGTCTAAACACCAGAGAGCCACAGAACCCAATAGCTGCTCAGTCCAAGAACTGGAAGCCTCAGAATAAGAGGGACCAATGATGCAGCCCAGTCTGAGACTGAAAGTCTAGAAGTTCCCTGGAGAGTTGCTGGTGTGAGTATGCATTGAAAGACAAAAGAAGCTGGAATCTGATGACCAAGGGTAATGGCAGCAGCCACAGATGCACTTGCTCAGGAAGAGTGGAGTTTGCACTCACAGCTGGCCTCCTCTTTTTTCCAATTTTATTCCAACGAGGCCCCCAGCCCATTGGATAGTGCTACCTAAATTCAGTGTAGGTCTTTCCCCCTCAGTTTCTTTCCCATGTGTAAATTCTCTTCAGAGACATCCTCACAGTCATACTCAGATGTGCGTCTTACTAATTTCCCAGGCATCTCAATTCAGTCAAATTGAAAATCAAGATTAACCATCATAACCCACTTTAGAAACAGCCATTACATATGAAATATTATTCCCACCTTTTGACAGAAAGGGAATTTAGACTCAGAGAACTAAAGGATGAAAATAAGCATTTGCAGAGGTTATATGAAGCAGCTCTGGGCAACCAGAGGTGCCTTCAATGCTGTTGAGCATGAGGACAGGCTAGACTATTTTATGATAACATATATGCTTATGGAATCCAAAGAAAAACCATCTGCCTGACCTCCACTTTTCCTGGTCAACTCCTCATTCAGCTCATACAATGTTTCTTATATCATAGGAAGGGAGCACCTCCCATTATGTAGAATGGGACTCCCGCTCTCATCCATCTTCCATACACAGCATAAAGAAAGAAGCTGTGGTTTTTTAGGTTTCACTACAAGCCCTGCTCTAGGAATCTTGTCTCCTTCCCACATTAATTGAGGACAGATCTTCCAAGTAGAGAAAAAAATAATAAAGTACAGGACTTGGGAAATTATTCAAATAGTTCATAAGCTGATGAGAATTCCACCTGCCCTCATTCATGATATTTATAACACAGTGAACTCAGTTCTCCATATTTTTATGCATCTAACAGATGTATAATGAAAAACCATGCTCTGAAAGTAAAGTTGCTCTGCCCTACTGATTTGATGACATGGAGAGTCTTGACCACATCTGCATCCACTGGCCTTCAAATCTGTCTCATTAACATACCCCAGAGCTCCGATGCTCATCTTTATTTAATTTTTATTGTATCTTTGGGGCTTAAGTAGGAATGCTTTCTCTCAAAGTTTTAGCCAATTCCCACTTAAATTCTCTAGTGTCAGACCTCATGTGCCGTGATATAACATTTTGTAGATGACATGAACATAGAGCCACCCTCTCTGTCTGGCTCAGTAAATAACTTGACCCCTGCAGTAATCTAGAATTGGACTGCTAATGCTTGCCAAAAGCCTGGTTGCTCTCTAGCCAGTTGGTTCAACTGGAATGTACTAATGAAGCTGGAGCTACAGATTCAGTTTCCCTGGGGACTGATTAGCTTTACACAGAAAAAAATTCTTCCAAATTTCCCTCATAACCTTAGCCACCTATTTTGGAAGTTCACTCACCAGGGAAAGAAGAGTGCTCTACATCATTCTCCCTTTAAATTCCACATAATCCCTCTTCTTCTAAAGTTTATTGCAGGAAGTTTAGATTCATTTGCTATCTCAGCTTCCTTATTTCAGAGTTACTTATTACCTATCTGAATTCCTCCTCCCTCCCATCACTATTGGAATAGTTTCTACTAAAACCACTAGCAATGTGCTAACTTCCCTGAGTGAGGACAAGGCAGGGATAATCCTTTGCTCTAGGGAGGGGAAGAACTAGCAAACAAAGTCCAATTCATGGAAGATAAATGAGTGCTACTGGACATTGTTCCACTAGATCCTTCCCCAGATTCTGGAACAGTTGAGGGCTGAAGACTTTCCACTGAGTTGGTTTTGTAGAATCTATATCAGTTAAAGGAAGCTATCACTTTCTCTCCCAGAGTGTTGTGCCTTACTGGGGACAGCCAGCATCCAGTGACTGGTTGTTGTAGAGTGGGAATAAAGGTCCAACACTCTTGCCTTAAATCAAGAGAACACTGAAGGACCATTCTTACTCCAAAGCTCCTTATTGGATCAACTGAAGACTTTGTTATCCTGATATGACATCTTCCTTTGAGGAAGCTAGCCACATAGTAGCAAGGTGGCTACGCTGGAGTCTCTTTGCCATGAAAAGGACAATGATTCATTCCAATAGACATACAGACACATTTTGGAGTATATAGCCCCCTTCCCATGGGGCTTCAGCCAGCAGTACTATCCAAGGGCTTACAGAGCCTCTAGTCTATTGGCATGGGTCCCATATAATATCACACCAGGTAAAAACCCACTTTACAACAAAACAGTGTGGCCTTGATGACCTGATTATGTGACCTACTGGTCTCATAGCTTACTGCATCATCCAGAAACTGCTAATTCTCTACAGCGATGGAATGGGCTTGGGAAGGTGCAATTAAGGTTCCAACCTGGAGATGTTACTCTGCAAGGAAGCCTCCTGCCCCAGGATTTAGTGTATATTCTAAATCAGTTACCATTATATACCATTATTCTGGAGTTGGGTCTCCAGAATATAGAATGAATACATCTAGAACCACCGGATGGAAGTAGCGCCTACCACCATCAAGCCCAGGGAGATATTGTCGGTTCCCAGAGCTTCAGTTCCTATAAAGATCCTGATTCTGGTGCTGGAGAGGGGCTTAAGGGGTAGAGAGCCTGCTTTCCTAGCAAGCTTGAGGCACTGAGTGCAAACCCCAGTACTGCCAAGAAAGAAAAAAGAGATCCTGATTCCCAGAATGAAAACACTTGTACCAAGGGCTTAAGCCCAGTCATTTCAAGCTCTTTTGCCAAGAGACCTAAAGCAAAGCAATTTGTCTCCATCCTGGAAGAAGTAATTGACTGTGATCATTAAGAGAATTTAAGGCTCCTTTATCCATAGAGAAAAGGGAAGAATGTGTTTGATATCCAGGTGACCCGCTACAGCATCTATCCTTTGGTAATCCCTTGCACAATTTTGATAGTAAATGGATAAATACAGCAGTCAGCTTTAGAAGAGGATATTGACCAGTGTTCAGAACCCTTAGGATTTAGTCTAGATGATAGAATTAAGTAAACCACTAAACTAGCAGAAGTGATAGCTGAGAGAGAGAGAAATCTAGAATGAGTAGATGAGCTGCAGCTTCAAGACTAGCTGAAATGATGGAGACTGTAATTCATTCCACTAACCTCTTTTAAGTTTTCTCAGTGAAGGAGATCAACCAGAATTCTGAGAGAGTTGTTCACATAGCTTATTACAAGAGGGAAAAAAACCAAGCAGTATAAGGGGTAGACTATAGTTCATGTTTTGGTGAGCCACCCAGAGCCTCCCTTAAGACATCTGTTCACCTAATTGCTGAAGACTTAAAACTGAGCAGCCCTCCAGAAAATGTCCTGTGTTAAACCCAGCCACCACATACAATGTTGTGCTTTCTTCTCATTGGCAAAACATATCCAGTCACTAATGATAAGAGACTATAAAGAACCAGCCCCTTTGCTTCAAGCCAGAATAACTATAACGAGTGATTCTAGTTGCTGAGCTCCCAGTGAAATAGGATGAAGTTTATGTGACAATATCTCCCTCTGACCAACTGCTTTCATCACTTCCCCATAAATATTGATATTGGCAACACTCCACAATGCACTTTCTATATACCAATCTCTGCTCAGAGCCTATTTCCTGGGGGAAGTTAGGAAAAGAACCTTAACACGGGAAGATGCTATCACAGAAAATTTAAGCTCCTGGATTTTGGAGTGCCATAGAACTAGTGCAAACCTCAGTCTTCCATTTACAACTAATCTGTGAATTTTTCACAAGACACTTCCATCCCCTGAGCTTCTCCTTCAGTGTCTCAGTGTCTATGAAACAATGATAATAATGCAGGGCTCAAATGGCTATTGCTAATGAATACATTAGATACGATAAAGTTCTTAGCATAATGCTTGATGTAATAAACACTCAATAAATGGAAGCGCATATACTTAAGTGCATCTTCTTTTGAGTTCCCCTCTACAGCAGACACTGAGCCAACTATTTCAGCACAAGAAGTTTATTGGGGAGATGTTTGCAGTGATGTCTGTAGGGGAGGTGAAGAAAGGAAAGAAGCCAATCTAAGGCCATTAATGAGAAAGTTGCAACTGTGGCCAATTAGGGATTGGTTCCACCCAAGTCCTCTGAGGAGTGAGTAGAAATTGTTTTCCTCTGTTGTACTACCAGAGTAAGAAACTGGGGTACTTACCCCCAACTTCTATCCATTATGTGGACATCTTTTCCCCAGAGTATTAACTCCTTGATATTTTCAGTCTGCCTCACCTGCAGTTGGGGAAAATGCAATCCACCAATCAGAGTAAGCCCTTGGGCAGAGAGTGAAAGGTACAAACAAAAGTCATTGGTGGATTTGAGATTGCCGAGTACTGGGGAAATAGAGACAGGAAAATGACAGTATTTTCTGTACCATATGTTTGTACATATCACACAATTCCAGCAATCTTCTCAAATAGTTTGACTTTATTCACAAAATTTCCTCTTTTCTTGGTTCCCTGACTATCTTATGTTTGTGGGGTCATAGTGAGTTGCATGATATCCCCCACAAAATATGTACATTCTCTAATCTCTGGTGCCGATAAATAGGAAATTAGTAGGAGAAAGGGTTTTTGTAGGTGTAATTAAGGATTCCTTTAAGATCATCTGGGTGGACCTTAAACCGAATGAGAAGTGAGAGTAAGGCAGTGGGAGCTTTGAGAAGAAGAGGAACAATGTGACCAGAAAGGCAAAGTTTGGAGTAATGTGGCCAAAAGCCAAGGATTTCCGAGAGCAACTGAAAGTCAGAAGGAAGGGGGTCCCAGACCTGCTGACACCTTTATAATGGACGTTTGGCCTCCAGTACTATGAGAAAATAGATGTCTGTTACTTTAAGCCACCAGGTAGTAATTTTTACAACATCCCTAGGAAATTAATACAGGAAGTCCCTGGAAAGTTGTTTCTGCCCCTTCCTCTGAGAATGTCAGCAGACTTTATAGCAATTTAGCCTTCATGGAGTGATTTGAACACACACCAGTCCCAAGTCATAATCAGGTTTTTCCTTAAAGAACATGCACAAACTATTTCCTAGAAGTGTTCTAGGTCTTAGACCCAGGTGATCCTAAACTCTGGTCCCCTGGCTCCAGACTATGGCATAGTCTTTCTACTAAGTCACATTTTCTGAACACTTCAAAGGAGCCATGGACACAGTCTCTTCTTACTTTCTCAGACAGCTTGAAATAATAATGAGTTAAATTAAAGATAATTTATGAAGCTGATTACTCTATCAGAAAAACCTTCACAGTACTTTATGCAAATTGATGCATATGTTGGATACTTATTCCACAAACATTTATCAGTTTCTGTGGTTTGCCAAAAATTTTTGTTGGGTGCTAACTTCTCAGAGGCAGGAATCCAGATGGAAAATGGATAAGCAATGTTTGTCTCACCAAATACACATTTACTGAGGTCCACATTCCTACTCCAGGCAAGGGCTGTGTTTGTGGTAGGGTGGGAAGATCTATTTTGGCTCTGTCCAGAGGGTTCTGACCTTCTGACTCTTTCTTGGGGGCATTACTGCTCATACTGCAAATAGTCCAGGATGCACTGTCTAGACATGGTAGAGCAGGAAAGCACTGTCCCCAGGAGACACTGGATGGAGAGGCTACAAAGAATCCATTCACATTTGAAGAAGACATCTATATGCTTAAAAATAGAAAGAAAAGATGATCCTTTCCATCTGTCCTTCCTGGATCAGCAAGTTCAGCCTCCTCCAAAACGCTTCATAGACTTCTCTGGTCCAAGTTGTTCATCCACCTATAGTACTATGAACTAAGTAACCCCTGCTAACTCAAACATTTCTCTTACTGCTTACTGCTTTGTTAAGTGCTATCTCCCCAAAGTTGTGAGTGAGCAGAAACAGTATCTTAACATTGTCTTAGCCCAGTAAACCCAATAGGTACTTAAAATTTTACTTGAATGCATGACCACTGAATGAAATTCATTAAACAATTGAATGAATGAATCTTGACTCTTCTCTGCTCAAAGCCCCCCACTGGTTTTCCATCATACTCTAGGGAACAGCCAATGTCACCACAGTGTACCACCAGACCCTCTGTAACCCAGGTGCCTGCTACCATTAGGACATCACCTCCTATCCACCTTTCCCTTGCTTGTTTGCTGGCCTTATCACTGTTCCTTGAACTGAACACACTAAGCACACTCTTCAAAACTCACCATGGGATGCCAAATCAATAAAATATTTCTTGTTTATTCATTTTATAAATTTTTATTTTTCCAATGCTGCATACCCAGTTCAAGTTGAGGTTTAGATAAATTGTTTATTTTTTAAGTCTAAGTATGCCCCATACAATATTTAGGGTATAGTTATAAGAAAAAATACTAGTTTTTATATGAAATTTGACTTGAACTCAAGTCCTAATATTTTATCTGGTAACCCTATATCCTTGTGTCCTGGGTCCTCCTCATGAGATACTCTTTTACTAGATGTCCACATGATTCAGTCCCTCATTTCCCTTAAACATCACCTTACTAGAGAGGCCTGCTCTTAGCACCAGATCTATAAGAAGTGACCATCACTCACTTTTCTCTATTTTGTTTCCAGGTTTCTTCTTCTTGCTTTTTGACACCTGATGTAGTATATTTTATAGGCCCTTCTACATCTTCTCTCAACTTTTTATGAGCAGAGACTTATGCCATTTGCTGATGCATTATTCCCCATGCCTAGGACAGAGTAGTTTGTCCAATGATAGGCCCTTAGGAATTGCTTGCTGAATAAATAAATTTGAATGACTTATAATTTACTTTAAATTGTTGATTCCTATAGAAAATCAAAAATTTCTGGGTAAATTTCCATGTTTAAAATGTTAGCATCACTGACCTTTAGTAGTATACTTTTCTATTTGGCCATTGCCCATGGATAGGGAGAGAAATTTTTCTCTGCAATTTTATAGAGTTTAGGTACAAAGAAAATTGTAGCTGCAAATTTCCAGAGGAGTAGTTCCCCTTT
Organism: Castor canadensis; assembly: GCF_047511655.1. NCBI lineage: Eukaryota > Metazoa > Chordata > Mammalia > Rodentia > Castoridae > Castor > Castor canadensis. The sequence continues at coordinate 171,279,003 of NC_133389.1, read as the reverse complement.
ATTCTTGGTTATGCTTTCCACAGTTTCAGTTATCCATTGTCAACTGTAATCCAAAAATACTAATATTTGTCTTCATGCTTTCTTTGTTTATAATGCTGGGAATTGAACCCCAGAGCCTTGCTCATGCTAGCAAGTGAGCTCCACCCAGCTTAATGCTTTTAAGAAAAAAAATACCATATTTTCATAACTTTCATTAAAGAATGTTATTGTAATTGTTCTAAGTCATTATTAACTACTATGAACCTCTTTCTGTTTCTAATTTATAAACTTTGTAATACATAAGTCTGTGTAGGAAAAGACATAAAGCTTGGTACTATCTGAAGTTTGCAGTGTCACTGGAGATCTTGGCATGTGTCCCTCAGTGTTAAGGGCGGGGAGATTGCCGTACTCCTGCTCACCTTCCTTTTCAACCATCATGACAGACCCTCTCAATAAGAAAACGTCTTAACTCAACTCAGAGTTCTTCAGTTCAGTCTTTTCCCTCCTTTGTTCCATGCTGAGTACCAGCTTAGAGGCACGGATGTCACTTATTTAGAAGTCACAGAAAAAAACATTTAAATTCTTATCCTTTAGTTGTCAGAAAATTACAGCATCGCAAGCCCACTGCTATTTGAATCGGAAGACTTGCTCGACCTTGAGTTTTCCCTCCGATGTTGTGTGGGCCTGTTTATCTGTAATTGACAGTCTGGGGAAGGCAAAAATGAACATTAGTAATTGAGGGGATGACCCACCCGATTCCATCCCACACTCCACTTTTCTACTTGGCCCTTGTCCAAGAGGGAGAGAAACTTTCCTCTGCTGTATTATAGAGTTCAGGTGCAAAGGAAATTGTAGCTGTTGTACAAGCTTCCAGAGAAGGTATACTGCTTCCATTCTACTTCTTAAACACTTGAAGGATGAGACATTGCTTATAATCAACTATTAGGTGATACTCTGGTTTCTGAGAAGTTGACAGTAAAGAATGACAATCTCAGCTCACCCAGCCAATACCCAACAGGGCAACTTTTAGCAGGCGTTTGAGACAAAACAGTGCTGTATCTTCTGGACAAAATGAGGCCCCAAACCTATAGCTCTCCAACCCCTGTAGTGACAAATCCTTGTGACTTTCCCCTGTTTCCTCCAACACCACCACATTAGGTCAGCTTCCATCACTATGTGCCAGACCCCCTGCTGACCGGCACCTGATTCCAGGCTCTGCATCAGGTCTCTGGAGATCCTATCCGGCACTAATCTTCATGATTGCTCTTACTGGTTCAGAAACTGTTGGTGATACTCAAGGTTTCTGCCCCATTAAGGGTCTCTACCTCTATCATCTACCTTCTTCCAACTTGATCAGCAAACCCCCATCTCAATAATTCTTCTTTACTAACTACATCCATCTCCAGACATCTTTCAGAGCGTTGCTTTTGCCATCTTTATACACTGATAACATGTTTAGCCTTCAAGATCCATTTCAGCCTTGACTTCACTTTATTTATTTGACTTATTTATTTATTTGACCTTAAAGCTCCACATTTAACAGCTGAGAACATAATTCCTGCATTTTTATGATTTCTGTTGTCTTTCCTCCTCAACTAAATTGTAAGTACCTTGAGATACAGAATAAGGATATGGAAAATAAAAATGTAACTGATGACTGATTTGTTTTTAAATAGTCCCAATGGCACTGTTAGCATCACAGTTATATTGATCACTTTATCTTCTGTTCTCTCCCCTATGCAATAAGAGAAGAAGCGATCTCTGATGACTCAATGGCTTCCTGACACTGTTCTTCACACAAAATTTTTGACCAGATCTGGGAATTCTGCAGTATCTTGACACTAATTCAAAATTTTGCTTCTTTCGAGGAGTCTAAAATAAACATGTGCTTGATATTCATTACATATTATCTTGAATCCTTCTAGTAATCTTGTGCTAAAGAATTATAATCCCCATTTTAAGATAAAAAATAAGTTTAGTCATGACTGAGGATATGGCTCAAGTAGTACAGTACTTGCCTAACAAGCATGAGGCCCTGAGTTCAAACCCCAGAACTGTCAAAAATAACAGTTAAAAAAAATAAGTTTAGTCAGGTAATAAATTGTCCCCAAGTTCACATATTTGAACAAGGATTTCAGTACAGACTGGGCTGACTTTCCAGCCCAGCCCTTGAACTTTGACTTCCAGGTCACTTCCCATTCATTCCATAGTTATTCCAGATTTCAGATATTTTAGATTTTAGGCACTGACACAATGAAGATAGAAATGAGTGAAAAAAAAAAGTATGGCCTCAGAGGAGCTATCTGTCAAATGTCAAACAAACTTGCAGCATTGTACACAAAGGAGCTAGTCAATATATTATTTCTTTATATTTCCATGCATGGTTCAAAGAGCTAAATTCACTAAGTCTTCAAAGAACACCACATTTGCTCAAAATTTTGACATGCTGCACCCGGTGGTGCTCAGGAAGTATTAAAACATCTAAATATGATTGATTGTTCTCCTGAGAGGGGGAGGAAACCAATGTTCTACTTTTCTTCCAGTTTGGTAGAGCTTTTTTTAATTTTAACTGACTTCCTTTAGAAGTCTAAATGCTTAATCCAGATAAGTTCCGGGACCCCACATGGCTCCATCTCACACAGCTGAGTTTAAAAATGCATGGCTCGATAGTCAAAAAGCAACCTAATGGAATTTCATTCTTTGCCTGCATTTCTCATAGAATATAAAAGGGAATAAAATTCCTGAACTAGAAGAACGCATCTATGAACCCTATTTCCTCTCATTCTCATTTCTTTTCTATACTATTAAAAAATGTAGAAAGCCTCCTTTTTGACCAGAATTCTTTCTGACATTAAACCCACATGAAATCTCTCTCTCCACTTATCTCCTTATTAGTTTGTCATCCCTCTCCCCACCCCCTTCTCATTTGTCATTACACACACCACCACCACCACCACCACTACACAACATAACATAAACAGCTTAGCAGAATTGCAATATTCCTAAGTGTGGGACGTTAATAACACCCTCCATTTTTTTATGCCTGTCTACATCCACATTTTTGGAATGTGACTTTATAACCCCTCACAACAAGCTGAAAGATCTAGATAGTGTGCCAGTTCTAAGCTCAGTTCTCAAGAGGTGTTGCCTACTTCCTCTTCCTTCTCTTTCTTTCTCAGAATCTTGACATGGTTAGGTGAACAGGTACATACTGCCTGTTGGAAAATGAGTAGAGATGAACCTGTGTTTTCCAGCTAAGAATATTCTAGGCCAGCCTCAGCCAACCAACCCACACATGTGAGAGCACAGCTAGGAACAGCAGAGCCAGCCACCAGCTGGCCTTCTAATCGTCACAGATGTGTGAGCAGCCTAGTCAAGATACACCCAGTTAACCAAAAGTCTCATGAGCTAATGGGTGTTAACTATGTTAAACTACTAGATTTAGAGCAATTTGTTACACAGCACTAGCTACCTGATATATCAGTGTAAGACAGAGAAATCAAAACTGGACACAGAGCAGAAGTAGGAAATGCTTACCTATGAATAAATTTTGCTTCCTTTTGGTAGAGACTGATATTTGTCAACAAACATTTCTAACAGCAATTCTGGGCTTCCTTGTGATATTTCTTTTTTCTTATGGTCTGATCTACCAAGATAACTGATCAAAACATAAAAAATATTCAAAGACTTCCTATTGCAAATGTAGAAATATGTTTAACCCTTACCTGACTATAATAATTTCATCTGAAATCTGTTCATAATCCAAAGCAAAGGTTTTTTTCAACCACCTTCATGGCTCCTGGTCAGAGTCCACTGCCTAAAGGCTTTTCTGAAAGCAGTGTCTACTGCACTGAAGAAGCATTTATCATAGTCTGCGAAAGGTTTATGTGTAAGCAACAGCACTTGTAAGTCACTGGTTTCTGGCAGAGCTGTAATAAAATCTACATATTGGCTGCATCCATTTAGGAAATGTTCTCCTTCTGAGGATATTTGTTTGACTTCAGATATTTTGCACATAAATTGTTTTGAAGTTAGGGTATATTCCTCTGAGTCATGGCCAAAAGAACTACTTTCATCTCATCCAAATTCTATTGCCATAAGATAGTCTACAGCTTGTTTTTTAAGAAGTCATGCTTTAACATAATACTGATGACCACACACATGCTCAAGAGTTAACGTACATGCACCCTTGAGATAAGTTAGATTAGGAAATTATATGCACTGTCATCATCTGATGACTCCCCCAAACATTGAAACTATCTCCATGCCAACAGTCAATGTTTTATTAACGCCTTAAAGAACATGTGGGAATTCTTTTGTAGTCTTGGTAATCTTATAAAGGACAAAGTATTTATCAGAGTATCTTTGGAGGTTCTTTGCTTATCAGAACTTAGGCAAAAAAGGAACTTCTTAGAAAGATATAAGTTGGTTTTCATAATTAAAGGCAAAGCTCAAAAAAAAAAAAGCAACATGGAAATATGCCATGATAACTATTATTTCCCCCACGAAGCCAGAAAAGCTAGCCAGGCCAGGATAAGTGTTTGCCTATGTTATATCACCACATTCTACATCTTAAATGAACCTTCAGTGATACCTAGAACAATTCCAATTTTTGTACCTTCAAAGCTAGTTCTAACTGGATGATCTCTGTACTCTTTTGTTAGTATCTAAACTGACTCTCTGATTTTATAATTTATTTAATTTAGTCATATGCTGTTATTGAAGAATAACATGTCACTAGCATTCCTATAAACACCTCCTCACATGCTCACAGTCCTTAAACTTGTTCCCAATCCTGCAATGTATCAAGGAGAATGACTAAACAACCTCTTCCATCAGTCCTGTGTACTCAGCCTTTAACAAGCTTTTCTGAAAGAAATGTCACCTCACTGTGTTCCCAGAAGGGTCAGGGTTTATGTGTTCTCCATTCACAGTGAACATGATAAAAAGAGGAAGAATCACACCGAACTGCCTTGGGGGTTGCTCCCTTCTCTCTCATAAAGATAAATTCATGTGACTGTCCTTTCATACAAATGCCAATGGCCTAGTTTCCCTAAAGTACATTAAGGCATCTCAACCTGGAAACATGTTAAACTCTCAGTATCACAGATTGAGGGGAGGCAGAAGCCACAATAAGAGGGAGGCAGGGAAAGACTGGGGAATAGCCTCAGGTGTAAGACCAGTCCCCAACCAAATCAGCCAATTACATATGTAATAATGATATCCAGTAAAATTTACATGTGCTGGACATTATGTCAAGTGTTTTACATGTATGATCTCATTTAATTCCCACCTAACCTAGCTTTAGCTACAGATGAAGAAACTAGAGCTCAAAGGGTAACAAATTTATTCAAGATTACACTTATAGAAAGCAACTGAGCAGAAGTCAGACCATGTGGTCTGACTCCAGGGTCCAGGATAAAAATCACTGTATTCAATATGATTAATGAATAATGATACTCAATGCTGGTGATGGAGCAAGGGTCCATAGTCTAGTGGAAAGCTTCCTAAAGCTTCTGGAGAAGGTAAAAGACACAAATCTCAGCAGGAACCCATCTCTCCATTGTAAAGATAGGAGACCTGCTGTTACCTGCTGGGTCATTCTGGCAGAGATTATGCGCCAACGAGAGGCAAGCATGGCAACAGCCATCCCCAAGGCCTAGGACCACATACCATGTCTTGTCCTGAGACTAGATAAAAAGTCACCAAAGTTCCTGAATCCCTATGTACTCTCTACATGAGTACAGTCCCACTCCCAACCAACAATCTATGTGCCTGGTCACTATCCATCCAGGTTCCTGGTGGGTCTCCATTTTCTGAGGCCCCAATTCTACCTGATTCCACTTACTCTACCTCTTTACCAGTCTGTGGGGTTTTCAGTTCCTGGATACCGAAGGGCCAACCTTGAACACATCAGAATACAGGAAGCAGAGCACCATATTTTATCAACTGTCCCTATGTGGTGTGGGGCAGGCAGTAACGAGTATTCAGATCCATGGTGGCACTCATCTGTAGCACAGGTCACCAGGGTACAGAAGCCTGCCTGACTTCACACAAGTGAGGGCTGGCAATATAGGACTGCTACTCCTCCCTTCCTCTTGTTTGCATCTGTTATTGCAAACCTGCCTCCCCATGTATCTTTGTCTGGTTTCCCCTGGATAGCCACTGGATTTTCCAACTTTAAAAAAGCATCTTGGGCTGGGGCATGGCTCAAGTTGTAGAGCACCTGCCTAGCAAGTGCAAGGCTCTGAGTTCACTCACAGTATCAAAAAAAAAAAAAAAAGGAAAGAAAAGGCTCCATCTTTATTGCTTTTGGAAAACATGAAGGTCCTGTTTTTGTTTTGGGTTTTTTTTTTTTTGAGAACATAAATTTATTCTGTTGTTTCATATAAATCAAAACTAAAAATATTATGTCTTATTAAATGGATGTTGTAATTCTCCACTTCAAACCCCTAGAGATTCCTAGGGGAATCTAGACCCTCTATACCCTTAGAGATTCTCAGATACTTCCTGAATCCTACCACCTTAGTATTCTTGGTAAACACATGGTTACTAGTATTTATTTTTCCACAATCAATGGTTATTCACAAGAGCCAAGATAATGGAATCAGCCTGGAAGCACATCAACAGTAGAGTGGATAAAGAGAATGTAGCATAGAATCACAACAAAGTAATATTTATCCATAAAGAACAAAATCTTCCATTTGCAGGACAACAGATGGAACTGGAGATCATCATGCTAAGCCAGGCTTAGACAGACAGAAATGGCATGTTGCCTCTTAGATCCTGAGTGGTTTCAGAGGTTTCAGTCCATCCTGGTGGAGAGGACATGGTGAAGCACAGCAGTTCACATGGCAGTCAGGACACAGAGAGGCAAATGACTGTGCTTGGTAGGAAGGCCCTTTATATGGTTGTCCCCTTGGACCTCCTCCACATAGGAGGGGCTCTGTTCCTTTCAGTCACTGGACTATTAAAGCTGATAGCTTCCCTCATTTGAGGTGATGTTAAACCACTCCAAGCAACCCTGGCAAAAAATAACCTTAGCCTGGCTGCTGTCCTAGAAGCTATCAGAAGACTTGAATAAGAACTGCAGTATACCCACAGCTCTGGGATGATTCGTCTAGAGCCAGGACTGTGAACCTCAAGGCTGAATATGGGTTTAGGGAACTCTGCAACCATGTGTCACCTGGATTCATGTAAGAGTTTTTGAATGTACATTTTTCTAAACAGAAGGCCCATAGCTTTGAGCTCCCTCACTGACCCTTCCTATATGCAAGTAGTGCTGGATTATGTCTCGATCTTTTTTCTAAATCATGTTGGTCCATGCTCCCAGCACCACTGCTAGGATAGCTTCCCAGTGGCCTCTCAACCCATGCTCTTACCTACCCTCACAATAAAACTTCTGTTATAGCCAGAATGCAAATGAAAATGCAAATTTGATAGGTAGCCTCTCAGCTTAGGAGTTCTGCCTTCCACTTCCATGTACACACTACAATACTTTGCTTCTGCTATTTAATCTCCTCCCCTGTGCTCCCCTGTGAGGATGTTCTGTTTTTTCCAGTCCAGTGCATGACTGTTGCGATCCTGAATCCGGATGGATGTATGGAGAGATGGTACACAGACAGGAAGAGTGGAAATCAAAGGCAGGAGGAGAAGGTGACGTAAGGATAAAACAAGGACCATCCAGGCAGAAAGCCGGGAAAGAGTAAAAGGCAGTAAGAATCCCAGAACTGCTCTGGCATCAGGGAAGAGAGACAGGGTGGGTTTTTAGAAGTGCTGCTGTATGTTATTAATTATATCCTGTATTAGTCATTGTAGTGAGTTGAAATGAATGTTCACCTGGAACCTCAAAACATGATCTTATTTGAACATAGGGTCCTTGAAGATGTAATCAGTTAAGATGAGGTCCTACTGGCTTAGGATGGGCCTCAAATCCTTACAAGAAGTACATCTGAAGATAGAGACATACACAGAGAACAGGCTTGTGAAGATAGAAGCAAAAATTGTCATGAAGTCACAAGTCAAGCAGCACCAAGACTGCAGGCAACAGTAAGAAGCTAGGAAAAAACAAGAAAGGACTTTTTAAATTTTGTATTTTTTTGTTATTGTTATATTATTGTTGTACTGGGAGTACATTGTGACATTTAGAAAAGTTCTTACAATATATCATAGTTGAATTCACCCCCTCCATCATTCTCCTTTATCTCCCCTCCCCCCATTCCTGGAATAGTTTCAACAGGTCTCATTTTTCCATTTTCATATATGTGTACACAGTATTTGCACCATATTCACCTTCCTACACCCTTTCTTTGTATCCTCTCCCCTCCCACTGGTACGAATCCCCAGATTGGACATGTTTTACTTTCCTGTTCTGTTTTTGAAAAGAGGCATTTTTGTTTGTTTAAGATAGCTATACAGGGAGTTTCCTTATGATACTTCCATGTATATATGTATTATAACTTGAATTGGCTCATCCCCTCTATTGTTCTCCTTTCTATCTTAGTCCCCTTCTTATGGTGATTTCAGCAAGTTTAAAGACTCTATATTCATTTTTGTATAGAAAGTACATCAACCATATTCACCTTCTTAACTTACTCCTTTTATCTTCCCTCTCCCATTAGTGACCTCTCGTAGCAAGACTTGTTTTTCATAATATTGCTATATTTGTATTTGTCTGTCTCCCACATATGAGAGAAAACATGCAGCCTTTGTCTTTCTGAGCCTGGCTTGCTTCACTTAACATGATGTCACCCAAGATTTGACTTACATCACTATTTCTGAAATATTCCACGATGCTTCTCTAAAAATTTCAAACATCTATCATTTCTTTGCCATTATACCATGTGGGAAGGAGAGTTGCATAAATTCCCCGAGAATTTAGTGGAAAGTTGCACCTCTGTGAAGTGTATGCAAGCTGTTTCAAATTGCACCTACTATCTTTCCATTTCAGACAGTAACAGAATGACTAGAAAGGAAAATCATGTGTCATTTGTTGAATGGTGCTTTAGGTTTTTAGGTTTGTTTTGGTTTGTTTTTTGGTTTGAGGGGTGGCTGTTTATTTCTTACCTTGACATAAATTCATTTAATATCAGTTCCACTGGATCTCATGTTTTGAAAAATGACATTACAAATAATCATTACCAGAATAAAATGTTTGATTTGGATCTTTAATTTGAAATAAGACTATAGTGTTATAAAAGAAAAAGGAGTTTTTTTTTTTTATTCACCCAAAGTCTGTTGTTATCTGCCCTCTTACATCTTGTAGCTATGCTAAAAAAGATAACCTCCAAGGTCACTGAGGATGGAAGGATCACACAGAATGTTTTAAGAACCAGAGTAGGAAATGACTTACATCATTACCACAAAAACCCAGTCCCAAGTCTTCAACCAAACTGCAAAGAAGGCTGGAAAATGTAGAGGAGCACAAGGATACTGGGTGAGTTCTACCATGCTCTACCAAGGAGATTCATTAAAAGGCATGCATAATGATAAGAACTACCTTTAATTGCATTTCGTTGATAGCGTTCTGCATTCGAATGCAATCCTTTGATAAGACAAGCCCTAAAACACCCAGAATTAACGAGGAGGATGCAGTGGCCCGTTGTCCACAGATGGCAGCCCTTTATTGTATTCCTTTTTTTCTTTTAGAACAGAGGGGAAAATCTCTACTATGGTCTCCAAAACCTATCCAATGTCACCTGAACTGTGCAGCCTCTTTGCTACTGGTGAGCCACTCCTTCCCCCAGTCTCTCTCTCCTCCTGCCCCACAGCCTTCTTTACCTTTCTCCTTGGCACCCTGCCACTTCTTGCTGGAGCTCAGGACGTACCACTCCCCAAGCCTCAAGCACCTTCCTCAGTTCTTAATGCTTGCTAAGTGAAGGCTTACCTTAATGTCACCCCTCCTGGGCTACACTGCATCCTTCATTCATTCTGGAGTTCCTTACATTTTCCCATATTCTTGCTGATCAGAGTTTGTTACTGCATATGCATGTGATTATTTAATCAATGTTTCTCTCTCTTGCTACCATATTTTAATAAATATTCATTTAAAATGAGTGAATTCTGAGATCCAAGAAAAATTAACTACTCATTTAAAATGTTCTTAAGTATTATATGTTACGATGTTCTTAGCTGAAAGAAAAAGAAATAACTCAGAATTTCTAGGGCAAGAACAAATATTTATTATTTATCTAATAAAGTGGATTTGGATAGGGAGCCTCCTGGGGTGGTTAGCTCACCATCTCAATGACATCATCAAAGACACAGGTTCTTCTTGTATTTTGTGTCTTTAATTCTTAGCATGTTACCTTCATTTCTCTCATGGTCACAAGATGGCTGCTGCTGCTCTGAGCATCAAGTGGAAGAAGTGCTGTCCTTTTGAATCTTTTTCTGTCATTAGGACAATTTTCTCTGAAGCCCTCCTAGTCATAGGCTTCCCCACAAGTCACTGGTGAGAACTAAGTAACATTCCCACCTCTAAAGCAAACATTTGCAAAGTGAATAGAATTATCATGATTGCCCAAGATTAACCAGGATTTTCTCCTTAAAAAGTAGCAGAGAGATAGATACCTGAACAAAATCCAGATTCTGCTAGCAGAAAAAGTGGATGGTATTTACAGATAACAACCATATCTGCTCTAGATTGCTTGGTGACTGGTGTGCTACAGAATATCATAAGCTGTCCTCAGGATACTGCAAGATTTTTATCTGAGTATATAATTTAATATACAGACAAAAGCTTTGATAGGTAATAGGACTCAGAACACTGTCTTGAGATGGTTGTAACGCTTTCGTGAGGTGCAAGGCATTTTTCTATGAAGAGGAAGCAGGAGGCACCGAGGGTGGAAGGACATGCCTGAACTCCAGAACTGGGTCAGCAGAAGCAGGAGGATTGCAAGTTTGAGGCTTGCCTGGGCTATGTAGCAAGTTCAAGGACAGCCTGGACTACATAATGAAACCTTGTCATAAAAAGACAAAACTAAACAAAACAAAAAAAAACTTGAAACTTAAAATATCACTAAGATGTGTATACTGCAACACATGAAAATTTTTTCCCATGAGTGAACCAGATTAGGATACCAGAGCCATAGGGTAAAAAGGAACCAAGTGGGTCATTTCATTCGACATAATGTGTGCAACAAAAACGTGACATTCAAAAGTATTCTGTGCCTCAAAAGAAACAAGCACCCATAGGGACCAGGTCATGGTTTATAAAAAATTCTCTCCAATAAAAAGAACCAGGGCTTCTTGGTTGGCCATAGACAAGGAAAATATGAGCTTGGACCATCTTATTGTTCCAAAAAGCAAGAAAGTGGTCAGAAGACAAGAAGATGAGGGCATGTCAATGGAACACAGGAGGAGCTCCCAATGGTCAAAGCTGGAAATTTTGAACAACAAAATGAACAGTGTGAAGCAAACACACGTGAGTCCATATTGATATAAATGTATAATTGAATTAAATAAATAGGAGAGAAAAAGACAAATCTTCCCTATGGAAGAATTCCATTTAATGTACATAGATATTCCCACTTCCAGAAGGTGGAGTTTACCTTCCTTAAGTGTGAGTTGGACTTAGTGATGTGTATCCAAGGAATAGAGAATAGAAAGGGAGAAAATAGTAACTATACAGTGGAGAAACATGGCAAATGATACCTTAACCAAATGACCAAAGTGAACTTGGCTGGTGATGAGTCAGATTGATATCATGTTGGCCTGGAATGATGTGATAAGAAGAGGTTAGAGAGTCACCTCTGTGGCCTTCTTCCCCAAGTTCCACAGCCCACTCTAATTATGAGGGAAATGAGACAGACACAAGTTGAAAGGTACTCTACAAAACACTTGACTCCTCATAACTGTCAAGATCAGGAGGAACAAGAAAAGATGAGAATCTATCACAGACCACAGAAGACTACAGACACGATGACTGACTACAATAGGTATCTTTGATGGGACTCTATAATGGAAAGAGGACATTAAGGGGAAAATTGGTAATGTCCAAATAAATTCTGGAGTTTGGTTAGCAATAAGGTGTCAGAGGTAATTTCTAAGTTGTGACATATTCTCCTTGCAACTTTTTTGTAAACCTAACATTATTTCAAAATAGAAAGTTTATCTTTTAAAGTGCAGCTAAAATAATGTTTGATCCTCTACTATAAAATTTATCCTGGACTATGCAGCAATATTGAAGAGCTGAGATGCTTGAGTACCTGAAAAAAGTGATAACTACTACCCTCTTTCACTGACTTTGTTATAGCATTTTGTGATTGTGCTTTGGTGTGATGCCTTGAATGCACAGCAAAGGATGTTATAACACTATAACATAAACTTGATCTACCACTGTTGGCATAGAATAGAGCCATCTCCCTGAAGAGCCACAAGGTTTACACTTAACTAAACAATTTATCCTGGACCCTTGTTACTAGGAAGCTTAAAGCCAAGTCTGCCACACTTCCAAGAGTTTAAGAATTTAGACCCATACCTGTGTACCACTCTCATTCCTTGCACCTTCTTCCACCTCCCTTTGCTCAAATCTCCATATACAGGAATTGAGTTGTTCATTTCTGGACCAACAGCACTCAGCTTGGTGCCTGGTTCATAGTGGCAATAACTCATACACTGCTAGGCACCTTTCAAACACTGGAAAATTAATACATATAAACTTCACAGCAACCTGATAAAGTAACTACTGTTTTCAACCCCTTTTTATAGGTAAGGTAACCAAGGCATGGAGATGGGAAGTGTGGCTTAAACAACTTGTTCAAAATTTAGAGTGAGTGAATGACAGGGCTGGGATTGGAATCCAGAAAGTCAGACTCCAAAGTCTATGTTCTTAACCTTAGAAGACCAAATGGTTTTTAAAATGAGAGTGAGGGAGAAAGTAAAAGAGGGAAGAACAGAGGGAAAGGGAGGGGAAGATGAGGAAAGGGAGAGAGAGAGGTAATTTAATGGAAGATGATTTGAGGAGTGCTAAAAGGATCCCAGTCACTCCTTTCAAAAACATCTGTACACTGAATGACACATTACTCATTCTTTAGAATTTAATATAAGAAGTCACTAAAATACAACATTTTTGAAAGAAAGGAAAGCCAGTGTTAAAACTGGTTTCTCACCTTAGCTGGTCAGTCTTCTAGAATGCAGCAGGCATAGGGCAGGTGACTTTTGATGGGTGGAAAGAAGACTTGATATTTGCAGGGCTTCCCAGGAGACATTTTTTTGAGGATGCAGAAACTTGCATGAGAACACTAGGGGCCAGAAGAGGGGAAGCCCACGTGGTAAGGAGAGAAACAGCACCAGAAGGCTGCTGAGGGCAGGAATCTCATCCACCTGGACTCTCCCAGAAGTTGGTTGGTTCTACAGGACATCTTGGACAAGCCAAGCAAAGACAGGGAAAGCAGGAATCTCAACTTTCTAAACACATTCTGTTTACTTCCTCTGGAGGCCCTCTCCCTTGTCCTCATTCTTTCAAACTATAGAACCTAAATTAGATATAATAGTCTCAAAAAGACCAGATTCATCTAAAGCACAATTTCTCATTTCTTGAGTGTAATGTGGAGTACTTAGGAGGCAGCACAGAGTTAGGAAATCTGAGAATAATGATCATAATAGCTGCTGACTGAGCACTTTCTGGATGCTTCTTAGATATTTTCACTTCAACTTCTCAATGAGACTATGGGTAGCATTACTACTCTGTTAGTAACAAATAATGTGAAACTTCGAGATGGTCAGGGAATTTCCTAAGATTTCGGATTGGCAAAGGGGAGAACTTTGATTGAGCACTGGTCAATCTGACACTATGCACGAACTCTCATCTAGTTATCCACATGTCTCCTGGTTTACCTAGGAAGTCAGTTGGTTCTTAGACTCCAGCTACTTTGTTTATTATGTAAGCAAGTTAGATCAGTCTTTTGGCATCTTGTTAAAAAGCAGGTTCTGAAGCAGGTCTGGTAGGACTTGAGATTCTATATAACCAACAAGCTCCTGGGTGTTGATACTGCTGACTATATCTTTAGAAGCAGGGACTTGGACTTTATCAGTGTTTAAATTAGTGACTATAAGTGACTATAGCCTTGTTAAAAAATTCAGATTCAGAGTGATGCCAAATGAGGAAGTCTGGGGATGGTTTGCCAGGTGTGTTTTTCGTTGTTGTTTTGATGGTACTGGAGTTTAAACTTCTTGCTACCACTTGAATCATGCCTCCAGCCCTTTTTGCTCTGGTTATTTTTGAGATAGAATCTTGTCTTATGCCTGGGCCAGCCTAGACCACAATCCAATTTTATGCTTCCCATTGTAGCTGGGCTGACAGGTACATGCCAACACAGCCAGCTTTTTCTATGAGATGGGGTCTTATAGATTTTTTACCCTGGCTAGCCTCAAACCATGATCCTTTCCATCTCAGCCTCCCAAGTAGCTAGGATTATGGTGTGAGCCACCGTGCCTGGCCCCAGTTTTGTTTTTAACAAGAATCTCAAAGATGATTTTGTGGGCTAACCTTGGACTAACCTTTAAAAAACACTGGGCTGAGTGATCTGTTAGGTGCCTTCCTTAGCCTACAAATCTTGGGAAATATGTTCAATGCTAAAGATGACACTGGTATCAAGTATAAGTGTTAACAGTTACACTTAGTTAATAGCTCACATTCCTTCCAGCTATTTAATTGCTTATCCCTAGACTCTTTAGGGTAGACATCTACAAAGTATGGGCTGGAAAGGCTAAAAGGGGCCTCTAGTGGCCTTTTATGGAATAATTACTTAAAAAGTGGCCATGGCTCTCTGTGTCTGGTATAGCTTAATAATTGATTTCTATTCTTCAATAACAGCCAGCTTTTCCTCGGGGCTTCATGAACATGGGAGCATTGTGATCCTCATTAAATTCAAAATGGTGTGCAAGAAGAGGTGAAAAGGGGGAGCAGATGATGAAGGTGAGACCCAAGGTCCTTGTCAAAACAAAAACTCAGATGGCCTGAGCCAGAACCACCGTTCACAGTGATACAAGATGCAGCACCAATCAGCTTCTGCCCTCTAGCCAGCTAGAGCTGCCTAAGCAGCCCGTGACTCTTTAAAATTAGCTTATTCTAATAACAATTTTGTTTCTTAACTCAGAAGATGTGTTGGGGGTTAGGTTGACTTCCCTGTGCAATCTGAGCCAGTTTTGATGCTATGGGGGTTTGATCAAGCATTTGGAGATAAACCAGCACACCTCTCTGACATGAAGTTAGGAACCTAAGGAAAAAAATCCTTTTCTTCTATAAAGAACTGGAAATCTCAGGACACTTGTCTTCACTTTTCATTCCCGACACCTATCAATAAGGTCTGAGGAAAACTATAATAAATAGTATTATTTGTTGCTCTCAATGAACCACACTATAGGAAGTACACTAGAAGGGTTAGTTTGGGCTACTATAACAAAATACCTTAGACTGAGTATCTCACTATGAACAGAAATTTTTTTTCATGGTTCTGAAGGCTGGGAATTCCAAAATCAAGGTACCAGTAGACTCAGTGTCTGGCAAGTGTGCATTTCCTGATTCAGATGTGGCCACTTTCTCTGTATCTTCACATGGTAAAATGGGTGAGGGTCTCTCTTATGCTTACTATTTTTTGAGACTGTAGCCTAGGCTAACATTAAATTCACAATGCTCTGCCAGGCCTCTTTTTATAAGAGCAGTAATTTCATTTATGAAGGGTTCTGATGACCTAATCACTTCTCAAAGGTTCCACATCCTAATCCCATCCATTAGTGATTAGATGATTAGGGTTCAGCATGCAAATTTTAAGGAGACACAAACATTCAGACCACAGCAGTTGGTATAGGTCAGAACTAGCAAGGAATCAAGCTGGATAGATAAGGCCACGTGTGCATTTCCGTATTACAAATGGTAACAGCACCTGTGAAAGACTTTGGAGTTCACAATAAGCTTTACCTAACTCTCCATATTTCTTCCTTTCAACAACTCTCTAAAAGGTATGCGATTACCCTTCTTTTAGAAATAAGGAAACTGCAGTCCAGAGAAGTCAAATGGCTTGCCCAAGGTCACAATGAAGGGACAGAAATGGGAAAGGAACCTAATAGCTCCAACTGTTCAGTCTTCTGAGTTCTTCCCATTATTCATTGCTCTACAGAGCTGGAAGAAGTGGAAGACTTAGGACATAAAAAAGGAGCAAGTGTGTAAACTACCCAGGTGCCAGAGCTAGCTTTGTCTCTTAGTGGTTGTCCCATTTTGGAATGGTCAAATTAATTGTATTTTTCATTCATTCAGTAAATATTTATTGTTGTCTTCTTTTGCAAGGCACTGTATGAAAACATAAAAATAACAGGGCCCACTGCTTTAAGATTAAAACCTTCACCAACTGCTTACATCCACAGCAGGATATGACGATATGAGATAAGTAGCCTATTTTACTCTGCAATACAGAAAGATTGTTACTTGCTGAGATAGTAACATTGTGAAGGATGACTGGTAACTTTTAAGAACATATCAGAGAAAATGAGAAGATAAGGTAGAAAGGTATGTTGGTGTTAGATTGTAGAGAGCATTCATTGCAGTCATTTTATTTATCACTTACTATACGTCACTTAGCTAAGCCCTTTTCATGATTAACGATTCAATCCTTACCTAACCCTATGAAGTTACTCTACAGCTATTTTTTCATTGTGATGGTTAATTTTTTTTAAAAATTTTGTGATGGTTAATTTTGATTGTCAACTTCATTAGATTGAGAAGCACCAAGGAGCTCAGTAAAAAACATCTCTGAGTGTGTCCTTGAGGGCATTTCTCTGGAAACTTCCACTCCCAACAAGATGGTACACGAAACAGAAGTGGTTACACTAGAAAAAGGAGAGGAGAATCAATGCTGCTAGCCACAAATCATTCAATATCCATTCTACTGGGAGACAGTAGAGAAGAGAGCTGAGGTCAGCCAATTGCATAGAGCCCACCTCTGGAAAGAAAAGATCTAATGAGGGAAAGATAAAAGCAAGCTGAGGAATTGGAGGAGTTAGGTGGAGAAGTTCCCAAAATGGGCAGAACACAAGAGTTTAATGCTGCCAAAGGATGAAAGGTGATAAAGAATGATGCCAACTAGGGTTGGCAATGGAAGTTATTGGCAACTTGTGAAGAAGTAGGAAAGATGGAGGGAGGGTGTGGGGGGGGTGGGGGTGAGAAGACAGATTAGAGACTCAAAGATGTAAACCAGCAGCATCAGTGTGTGGTGTAAAAGGAGGAGAGCTGCTAGGTTGTTTGAAGGAATCAATAGCACAATGATTCTCAAAACCTGGGCATTGTGCCCCATTTGGGCGAATAGAAGTAGAAAAGAATACTCAGCCCAGCACTTAGTAATGTCTTTTCTCTGAAGCTGTTGGTGAAAAGTAGACAAATTGATGCTCTGGTTGAATCAGTTTCAGAAGTTACAGAAGAAGGAAATTGGATCTATTTGAAAGTCAACCTCAAAGAGAAATAAAAAGACAAATGTCTTTTATGAGCTGAAAAATAACCCAACACAATAACAAGGACAAACAGCAGCACAACAGTCCCAGAAAGTAACCATCTAGGTGAACGGTTATAACCAGTCTCCTCTCCTCTGGCTGAAACAATCTTACGAAACAGCATTTGCATCTATAATGTTGTGTCATAAGTAGTCTTGTGGTGAAATATCTTTTAAATAGAGGTTAGATAAGACAGAAGCTGGTACCATCTTATTATCAGAATATCCGTCAGTCTTCCAGACAAAACACCATCACCCAGTTTGCAGCTAAGGACAGTGTCTACTTAAACACAAGGTCACTCTGTTTGGGTACATGGGGAGCAGTGGAGGTGGGGTAGGGTGATTTACATTTATTCCAAGGCACTCAACACTGGACATCTTCCAAGAGAGGAAATGAGACTAAATAGATCATTTGTTTTATTCTGTTTGGGCATTTCTTGCATTTCTCCTGACTGCAGCCTATGGACACAAAGCCAAACTCAGAGCCTGGTTAGAGCTGGCTAAATGCCAGGTCACTTTTTAAATTTTTTTTTAAGGAATAAACAATTTGAAGCTCTAGCTGCAGATTAAGGCAAGCTACACAACTGAAGGACAAAATGAAATTCTGCTGTGAATGTGAAGTGGAAAGAAAGACCAGGTAAGAGTGTTAAGTGATTTGGATTTCTCAAACAAAATTAAGGTAGGGACAGGACAGAAATGTTGACTAAAAGTACATATCTGAAATTCATTGCAAAGAGTCAAATACTAAGAGAGAAACCTGCTGCTCATGGGGACACAACTGAGGCAAGAACACATGCTCCAATGACAGGTGTCAAAGTGCCTTGTGGCATAAATGTCACGGAATGTGTAGTCTGGGCTTTTGCTTCTGTCCTCTCTGTGGGCATCAGGAAGGCCTGCCAACATCAGCCACCCACTAAGAAGGAGGCATTGTTGGTATTCCTAGCATATCTTACTGGCAGAATGGGGCTTTGTCTTGAATCTGTTCCTTGGGGAGATGCTTATCATTTGTCCCCTTCAATGTCCAAGGAAAGAGAAAGGAACATTTGTGGCTGGGCTTATTTTAGCATATTAGTTAACCCTGTATCCTGTCTGATTTCAGAATTGACAAGTCACATACAGTATTGCTCAAAACGTTCCTTCGACAGTACTAGGGAGAACAGGGAAGTGACCATCAGTCATTAAAATATAAACAGACTGATGGTCTAGATGAAGAGTCTAGGCCTTATTTATACTCTAACTGGGAAAATAAGGGTGTTTTTCTTTCCCTGAAAAAAACTGCTTTGTTACAAAAGACTGAAAACTTTTAAAATGATGCTTATGAAGTCCTCTGAAAACCTTAACTTCAGAGTGACTTTACTAAAAAATTTAGAATTGCAAATAATTAACCAAAGCATTGAATATATGAACCAATGTATCAATGTTAACATCCTGAGAGTGATTTCCAGTTTTGCAAAAAAGTCACCACTGAGGAAAACAGGACCAAGTGTATCAGGGATCTCTGTGCATTATTTCTTTCAACTGCATGCAATTCCACAACTACCTTGATTAAAATTTTCAACTTCAAAAAAGTGATTGACATAGACATGGATGCAGGGATCCAGCAAGCTCTCCTGATTTGGCTGCACCCACATTTCCAGGTTCTAATTTGTCCCTGCCATAGGTTCTTAAATGATGCTCTCCCATCTGGAAGAGGCTACTACAGTTTCTCCATCTCACCCAGGGAGCTCATTCCCACCTTTGGGCTTTCTCCTCTGGCTCTCCACCTCTTCATCTGAATTTTCCCGGGCTCCAGCCTACCCTCCATGACAGACCAAGCCACAATAGTGTCATTACCATGTCTAATAGTCATTTGGCATTTGTTCACCCCTGCCAACATGCTTACTGAACAATTGCTGTATGTGTAGTAGGGCTCTAGGCATTAGGGATACAATGAGTTTCATGTTGAATTGGCTTTCTTTTTTCCCCTGCTCTCTAGAAGCATATCTAATGAGGCAGAGTAGAAGAAAACTAGCAAGAAGCCAAGTTTAAAAAAAAAAAATCAAATCATGCCAAGCACTGGTAGCTCATGCCTGTAATCCTAACTACTCAAGAGGCAGAGATCAAGAGGATTTCGGTTCAAAGCCAGCCTGGGGAAAGAGTTCGAGAGACCCTATCTCAAAAAAAAAAAACAACAAAAAAAACCTATCACAAAAAAGAGCTGGTGGAGTGGCTCAAGGTGTAGGCCCTGGGATCAAACCCTAGTACTGCAAAAAAAAAAAAAAATCAAATGACAAGGGTTATGAAGAAACTGATAGGCTAGAGAAGGAAGGAAGTGATTTTAGGTGAAATGATCAAGGAAGTCTTCCCCAAGGTGATGACATTTGACTTGTGACCTAAAGGACCAGGAAACAGCCAGGAGATCCTCAGGGGAAAGCATTTAGGGGAGAGTGGGCAACAAGGACAAAGGATTTAAATACTGTCCTGCAGCTGGCCATGAATATTGAGCATGACTATGGAGCAATTAAACAGCTTTTCTTTTTTGTGGACTGTTTCCTTATTTGGGGGCTAAACCTCCCATAACTTGTTTCCCTATAAGAACGACTTATGCCCTTGGATTGGCCCAGATTTTACATTTTACAAAGTACCCCTCTGCCAGCGCGCGCGCACACACACACACACACACACACACACACACACACACACACACACGCTGTCTAGCAAGGCCACCTTCCAAGTTGTCTACCCGACAGTTCACAGTTGAGGCCACAGGCCCGCAAAGAGGATTTTGTACAAAAAGCAACATAAATTGACATTAAAGTTGGCCAGAAACCTAAGGAGCAAAGGAAGACTGAAGGAAGGAGATCCAGGTGATGGGGCCTGGAGCCAGGCAGTCATCTGTTGCTGGCATTGGGTCTGCACCTATCTCTTGCTCATAGGATCCCGTCCGCTGTAGGGCGAGGGTGAGAGGGCTGGATTTTCGCAGAACTCTGGGGGTACCTCATGCTGTCACGGCAGCTGGGAGTAGTTTTCCGGATCCCCTTGTCTGCCATTTGCCTAAGGAAACCCACCAAGCTCCTCTGTCCCTTACACAGCGAAAAGTCGTCTCTAGGACACCACGACACCATGCAAGGCACCTGGAGGGACGATCTGCCCCTTTCCCGCCGTGTCCTGGCACCGGGACCGCATCACCTGAAGGAATGGACAGTGTCCTGGGGCGCGCCCGTCTCTCCCAGGGGACAGTGAAGACGCCCTGCCCTGCATCCTAAGGACGCGCCCCTGGCGCTTGTGTCCCCACACCCCCGCCGCTTCTCATACACCCCGAGGCGACCCACGTGCATTTCGGTCCCCCTGGCGCCGCACCTCGGGGTCGGCGCGTCTCCCCGGCGCAGCCCCACGACGGGGACCCCCTGGGAGCGGAATCCGGGAGGCCGCGGGCCGGGAGTTGGTGGGGGGCGGCAGTCCCCGCGCAGAGACGCTGCGGCCGGCTGGCACACAAAGGCGGCGGCGGGAACGCGGGGCGGGGCGGGCCGGGGGCGGGGGCGGCAGGAAGGGGCGGGGGCCGGCGCGGCGGCGGCGATAAAGCCCCCGCGCCGCGGCCGCCCCGCTCGCGCTGTGGCTGCACTGGCTGCGCGGAATCTGCAGGCGCCACCGCCGCCTCTCTCCTTCTCTACCTCGGCCGCCACTGTCGTCGACCTCCCTCTCCCCCGATCCCCTGCCCCACCGACCCCCAGTTCCGGCCGCGCCACCCGCTGCGACAGCCACCTGGGGATCCGAGCGAGGGGCGGTGAGTACGGGCGTGCGCGACCCCGGACACGGGAGGGGAGCTGAGGGACTGTCCCCGCGCGCTGCGACCTTGCGCCCGGCCCGAGGCGGCTGCGGGACGAGCCCAGCCGGGGCTCCGACGTCGAGGCGGAGGGAACTTTCTCAGCCTCCCTGGGCTGCCCTTCCTCGGCCAAGGCTGGGTGCGCGCCGGGCTCCCGCGTCCCGCTCGCTGGCAACCCCGAGCAGGATCCCGGCAGGGCAAGGAGCGGCCGGCCGGCCGGCCGGTGGGGCGTCCAGGTGCGCCTGCATCCAGGAGTCCCCAAGCCCGCGGAGACGTCCCCAAGCCCCGCGAGGCTCCTGTCCACGCAGCCGGGCTGGAGCCCTTGACCCTGAACCTGAGCTATTTAGCTACTCGCGGGCGTCCCCTATCCAGTACTTTGCCTCCGGGCAGGGAACGGCAAACCCACTCTTACTTGTCACCTCTGCCTGAGCTGGGTGGAGGGGACCAGTGATTTGAAGGAGAATTTTATCAATTGACCTTTGCAAACGGTTTAACCCTATCTCTGGAGAAGGTCTTTGCCATTGTCATCATCTGTAAAAATGGGAATTGCGAGGCCGATTAGTACAAATAAGGTGAAAGTACTCAGAAATTCTGGGCTCAATTAGGTATTTAATTTGCCCACAAGCTGAACGGGGAGGGGAGGCTTCTCTTACATAAGACAGCACTCCACCTTCAGGTATTATGGAAGATGCTATTGAAGATTTTAGTGTTTTAATGAACAACACATAATCTTGTGTGTCTCTCGAGAAATCTCCAATTCAGCTGTATCTTGCTTTGACTACTTTGCAGAGAACGTTTTTATATTTAGCGTCAACATAAAAAGATGTTTGAAGGTTTGTTTTCCTCTTTCAAGCCAGGAAGCAGTTTACTTCGCTGAACTATTCTGGAACAATTTATCTGATAATTTTGTACTTTGGAGATTTTCTATCTGATGTTGAGCACAGATAACTGGAAGAAATGTCAGCATTATTAATTTGTATATCTAAAATGGAACGTAATTTCAACAGGATCTGAAGCTGTAAATCAGTACTTATGTGCTGTTGGCAAATTTTTTTCAGCTATGCAGCTGGAGGTGGTGCTAGCCTAAATAATAATCAAAGGTTTCTTTCAAGCCTCAAGTTTTGAATCTTTATTAAAATAATATTTGAAAATATTGTACAGTGTAAGGCAATTACTGAAGGTCATGAAGATGTTATCCATCTTTAATTCAAGAAATAAGTCTATGCGGAAAATGTCTACCTCCTGTGAACTTCACAGATTAGTGTGATTTTGAAAGGACAAAAATAACCAAGTCTCAAAAGGATGTTAATTTTCAGTTCCACACACGCATGATTGAACACTAGTTAGAGACTGAGGTGGAAGAGTTGGCAATGAGCTGGTGACATGACCAGGTCCCCAGCCACAGCTCTATGTGTTACTGTCCTCTTCCAGCCAGTCCTTCTTTTAGTGCATGAGAGACTTCTGCGCATAGTTTTCCTTCCCCCCCCCCCCCCCCCCGCAGTCCCAAAGTCCATGTGGATGAGCTTGAGAGTCCTACTTCCTGGACCATCTCAAATCTTGTGGCACCACCCACCTCACCTCCTTAGTCCTCTAACCATATCTGATCCTTATCCTCAGATAGTCACCTTCTGAAATCAGAAACTCCAGTATCTTAGCATTTCCCAACCGGAAGCTACTTCTGCCTAGGCTGCACACTGGTACTCCAGTGGTAGTCACCAACACAAAAGATCCCCAGTGCCTTCCGTCCTTTGGGTTTGGCAGACCTCATGGTCCACTCTCCTGAGAAAACAGTTCACCATAATTGCTCCATATTCTACCCTATCTCCTCCTCACCCATAAACTTTTCCATAGTTACCCAGTCATACACTAAATCTTAGGAATTTGCTGTGTCTTAAGTACTTTGCTAGGCCTTCATATATGGTAACTATAGCAGGTTTTTTGCTCTCCTGGGACTGTCATTCTTGTGGCAGAAAAAAACAAAACAAGGAAGCAAACAAATATAAAATCTGTGATAAAAAATGAATACAGTAGAATGACAAAAGAAAACTCAGATTGAACTGGGAACTCAGAGATGAGAGAGAAGGCCTCATTTTGGCAGTGACTAATGTCGCCAGCTGTGTCCTGAATCCCAGCTCCTCCACCTACTCAAGAACTTATTCTCTTTACTTTTATCTTCAGTCTCTCCCTATGGACTCATATATATGTATTTTAATGCCCAAATCTCCCATGTTCCTGCATCCCTACCTTGCCTGTGGTGACCGGCACATCTCCCCAGGCTCTGCTTTCTTTATCAGCTCCTGCTAGTTGGCCCAAGTATCCCCACAGTAGGAGATCCAGTGATGTCCAGTGACGTCCAGTGACAAGTCATCTCCTAGGTGCCCACTGACCTCTCTGTGGTGTTTGGGCACTTTCATGCCTTTCTGTGCTTTTCTCTTCTGGTTTTCTTTCTGCCTCCCTGGCATCTCTGCTGCCTGCCAGGATTATCCAAGACACTGACTCCACCCATCTTCTGTGCTTTGTAGTGTTGATTGAACCATTTTCCCATAGCTTCACCTGTCACCAGTATCAAGTAAGTCCCAGGTTGGCATCCAAACTAAGAGCATTCTCCTGTGTTCCAACCAGTTTCCTACGGTCTAGTGGAATTAATCATTTCCTTTACACAAAAATAAAACAAAAACCCACCAGAAGTCCAAACCTGATGTTAGAGCTTACTACCCAGTATATATCTACTTCATATTTACCCAAGGTTTGTCCTGGGTTTATTTTTTTAGTTTTGGCAGTGGCTCTATCATTCCCTAAAATGTGCAAGCAGGAGCTGGATTTCTCCTGCATCCCCACCTGCACCAAGAGAAACACCAAGTCCTGTTGTTTCTCTGGGTTGTGAAATTCCATATGCCTCTGTTCTGGTCACACTGGCCCTGCCTTGCTTTAGTGTCTAGAAGTGGCAAAATGCTGCCACTTCCAGCTGATAAACATGTTGGCCCAAACAAAGCAGGCAGAAATTGAGTTAAAATTTAGAATTCTGAAGATGTTTCTTGAAGTTACAGCTTTTCTTAAAAATAGAAGACCTGGACTATAAGGTTCACATTCCCATGTGACAGTCCTCAGCTGGTGCTAAACTTCCAGTGCCTGTCTGCACTGGAGAGTGGTGGCTTTCTGGTTCCCCTGTGGCCTTTGTTGACAGCAGCTTTCTGACTCCCTTGGTTTCCGAGCTAGCAACTGTAGGCTGAGACAGCAGCCATCAGCAGCCTGGGAATTACACGGTTTACTGCATTGTACTCTGCACGCAGTGTGACATCCTTTTTGATTTCTACATTATTGCTGGTGTGACTTTCCTCCAGTCTCCTGAAATCTGAATCTTCTTGTGTCCCTCCTGATATAAATTCTGTCCTTCCATCTTGATTTGAGGATAAACTGCACTCTGAAGGAGTGGCTATGTTTTGTGTTACAGTGTCTCAGACTGCAAGGTGAGCTCTGTTGTCTTTATGTCAGGTTGGACCTCAGTTTCTCAGAATGCTTTGACTAGTGTAAGGTGAACTAGTACTGAATTCCCGTGTTACCTCGCCTGTGTCCAGACCACAGCCTCTGCTGTTTAAAATCCATTTCCATTGAACCTCACCATCTTCTCACTTCCTCACAACCCTCCACCCCCAGGAGGAGATGGAGTAGGGTCAACCTCACAACCAGACAGCATTGAGGAGACTGTAAATATGGAGGCACAGGCTGCCTTGGAGTCCTTGGAACATCAAGTCCTGGAGCCATGCAGTACATTCCCAAGGTCACTTTGGATAGTCTTACTCCAGAGCCTGAGTTCCTCTCAACCTCCAGCCAAAGAACTTTCTAGGGACTCAACAGGCTATTGGCCATTGGAATGACCCACCTCCCTGCCTCGTCCCCTTCCAGAAACCTTATTTCATTTCTTGCATAGTGAGCTTTCTTCCTCCTTTTGTGTTCAGCATCTGGCTAATTTCACCTTTTTCCAGTCTCAGATTTGTCACTACTCCCAACTCCCTATGGCACATATGCAGTGTACACATATGTGTACCCCTCCCCTGTGCATACCTCTTTGTTGGCAGTTGTTGCATTATAGCAACATGCTCTACCTAGACTCTAGACTCGGTGTTTTAGTTTTATTTGCACCAGCAATGATGTGCGGTCTGAAGGCATTTAACAGATTTGTCAACTAAACCATCTTCATGTTTTTCATAAGTCTACTGCACATTTTATGGACAAGTGTCTGCATTTCAGACTTAAAGGAGATTTCTACCCCCAAGACCATCACCTCTGGTTTTGGTACTTTTGAATTTAACATGTATCTTCACACTTTTTTAAATGCCTGAGCAACCAAGCATGGTAGAACATTACTTGGCGAAAAGCAGGGTAGAAGTACCTCTCTGTCTGTGTTCACTTGCATTGTCCTCATATGACCCTTTTCGTCTTGATTCTGTCTTCTTGGAGGTCCATTGACTGGGCTGCACTCTGTCTTTCATGGTTTGTACAAGTTGGAGAATGTATTTGTTTATTACCATTAACCTCTTTGGTGATAGTGATGTATGACCTCTTACTGACTTTTTATTTTTATTGTTTGTCATAGCAAGTACTTTGGGTTTTGTTTTGCTTTTTAGCTATTTTCTGCCAAGTTTGGTGGAAAGAGCCCTGGGCTGGGAAAGGGTCTGGTCTGTGTCACTGACAATCTGTATAGACCATCTTAAATTCAGTTTCTTTGTCTATACAATGGTCTCAAAAGTGTCTTATTAAAAGGGTCTTACATATTTTTTAAACCTATTAACATATTAGTTTTCCTTTCTGATCCAGCGTTCTCATAAATATCAAGTCTAGAGGAATTTTTTTCTAAAATGCATTATTCTGTGCTTACATACCATGAAATTCTTGCCGGTAATTCTCATTTTTAAGCCTGTGAAATCATTCATTGTTTGTACTCAGAAAATAGCATTGTGGGCCAACGTGAAGATTCAGTTTGTATTCCCACTTGGAGGTGTTTATAAAATTGTTTAAAACTTGGGTCCCCTGTACTGGGATGTTCTTTGTAACCCTGTTCTCCGTCCATAAAAGTTCCTGTCTTCTCTTTTGGTTTCTTCCAAACCATCTTTCTTCATTAATAGATTGTGTGCCTGATCTGGAAATCAGTATTAGATTTTTTTTTAAATACCCTTAGGTGCTTAATGAAGTCAAATGCAATAAACTACATCTTTAGGTTATTTCTTATCTGTAATTTCCAAATTTGTCTAAGAACTTCAAAAGATTAGTACTGTTTCATTACTCTTGAGAAATACCACGTTCCATCCGGTAGTCTGAGTCTATTTATACAGCTCGTATTCTGCTGTTACATTTCTAGATCTGGATGAAAATTTGGTCCAGAGGAGTCAGCATCCCTCCTGGGATTCTTTTCATGCCTAGGGATGGCCACTGAGCCTAAGCAGTCCTCTGACTATTTGTAATGTTCTTAGTGTGATTTGACAAACATGTCCCCTATCTCATCCTTGAATTTCTCCCAAGGTTGAGGTAGACAGCCTAGTTCAAGATCAGATTAGGAACACCCAGACTCTTGCTAGTTTGACCTCAGACTTGCCTTTTATTTCAGAAGATAATTTGAAAATTGGAATCCACTGTGCCTTTCTGTTTTTATCAGCTAATGCTTAGGCAAAAGATATTGTGGAGATTTTAATGTACAAATCCTATGAAAAGGCAGAAAGACTTTCTTGTTGTAGCTACAAATCTTGGTATATGCACTTTGTTTTATAGGTCTACGATTATCCCCAAGTAGGAACTTCGGCAGCCTGGGAATTTCTCTTAAGAGCATGCCAGAAACAGTATCAGTGACTTCTCTCTCCATCCTTCCACCTCGTCCCCTCTATGGGATGCCAACAAGCATAGCTGTAGAAAAAATAACCACTTGTTTTTATCCTAAGTTCTTATGAGCTAAATCTTGAAAATGGGTGTGAGTATGTAAAGAGTTTAATGTCAAATACAAACCCCACTCAAAAATAAATAAGATAAGTTTGGGGATGTAGCTCAGTAGATGGAGCACTTGCCTAGCATGCCTGAGGTCCTGGGTTCAATCCCCAATACCCTGAAAAAGAGGAAGAAAGTGAAGAAGGTAACTGTAAATGAAAATAGGTGCTTCTACTTAAGAATTTATTTTTATTGAAGATTTGATCCCTGTTCAGATTATATAAGCTATTAACACCTGCATTATCTTTTGCTTACAAGGGCAGAAACCTAAAGCAACATAACAAGCAAAATACAAGAGGAGCGCTATTGCCTTGCATTGCTGACCTCCGAGCATGGCAGAGGAGGCTCTGGCTCTGAATTTGCCTAGAACCAGAGCCTGGGGGCCTTAAGGCTCTCTTTCCCTCCTTGTGTCTTTTCTTTGCTTCTCTTTGCTTATTGTCATCTTTTCCTCAGAGACCTTGATTGCAAGTAGCTCCAGGCTTACCTTCCTATAACGTCATGATGAAGAGAAAAGAGCAGTTTCTCTGATAGTTCTACTTGGAAAAATTCTAGGGAGGAACTCTGTTTGGCTCAGTTCTGGTTATGTGCCTTTATTTGTAGCAGTGGCTGTAGTTACAAGAATGGGAGCTATGATTGGCTGAGGCTGAGTCACATGTTCAACCCTCTGGTCAGGAGGGGAGAGAGTCCTTGTCAGGGGGTGTGCTGGGTAGGCAAATTACCCAACTGTCATTAGTTTTCAGTTGACAGGCTCTGTGTGGTTTCCTTGAACTCCATGCTTGCCTGGAGGGTAGGAGTTAATGTCTTTTCCACTCACACAGTTGGAAAAGAGTGTAGAAGGGCTGAAGATCCACAGTCGTACAGCCTCTGTGTGTTAATGCCAGAGCCTGTGTGTGCCAGTGCCAGGTCTGTAAATATATGAACTATGAGCTGATACCACGGGTTTCAAAGATTTGTATCCCAGCAATATTTACATATTCTCAAAAGAAATCCTTCAGAACACACACCTCCTTTCAAAAGACTGTCTTCTCATTGCATGGCATAATTTTCTTCAGTAACACCCAAAACACATGAGGTGAACAGAGACCAATATTTTTATGTTGTTTGAAGTAATGTTTTTATGTGTTCCCCCACACACCAGTTTGTTTCTTAGATACTTGCTATTTTATTTCTGAGACTGGAGTCTTAAATTAGTACTGACCTTTGGGTTGAGAGGGTAGAGCATACTTACATAGAGTCCAAAGGAATAACTTAGACTAAGCTGGATAAAACTCCACAAAACCAATGAACAAGTGTGATACGATTTTTAAAAGGTGCCTAAATGAACTCTCTTTGGGATTTAACTTTTCTTTTTCTAAAGTTTATAGTTACCTTTATTTCAAAGTTTCTCACTTCTAAATACTCCTTCTCCAGAGTACAGTAACTAAGAATGTGGAGACTGACACACTTTGGTTTGAATGTCGAATCTGATGGTTACAAGCAGGAAGCCATAACCAAATTTCTAAACTTCTTCAAGCTCCACTTTCTTTGTCTGTGAGCTGTGCATGAAAGTGCCCAGGGCTTTGTGTTGTGAGGATGAAGTAAAGTGTATATCTCAGGTACCTAGCACAGTGGCAGGAATGCGCTGACTTACAGAACACATGGCCATGGTTGTGGTGCTGGGTTATGTTTGTCATGATGGTGCAGATGGGCTTTTGACTGCTCCAAGACTATTGTTTCCAGTGTGTGTTTGACCTGGTGATAAGTGACGTGCATGCTTTGTTTCCAGACCCCTTTCCTGTGGCACTCAATGGACAATGCTCCCTGGTGATTGTTGCTCATCTATCCTTTCTGTAGGATTCAGGCTCTTAGTGTACTAACCAACCAGCACAGGATGGCTGACACATGAAAGACCTTCCTTCTCTACCCTTGCTTTTGGGAGAAAAAACTGCCCTTAGCGAGGGTTCTTTTGAGGGGCACATGTGCTAGCTCTATAGGCTGGGTGCTTTTCCCCAGAGGGTTAGTTGTGAAGAATGAATAAATGTCTGTGCAGTAGAAAAAAGAAGCTATTTGATTTAATATGTAGGTCTTTGCAAGTGTAGCATCCAGAGATTTCTCTTTTCATCCTTGTTTTTCAGACTGTGAAAAAGTCATTCTACTGTGTCAGATGATGTCCAGTTACCCAGAAAAAAACATTTTAAGCACATGCTGAACTTACTTAAGACTCAGGGTCATTTAACTGTGATTTGATTCCCTCAATATACAAAAGAGTTCTAAGAATGTAGGATTAACTTTAGCAAATATTTGCAGATAGGAAATGTATTTTCTGTAGGAGTTGATATGATTGTTGTAGGATTTTACTGGCAAATATCCATTTGGGACTTTATACAACATTCTGAACATATCCTACATCTCAATTATTGTTCTGACAACGGAAGGGGTGATGCCAGGAAGATATTGTGTGATGGCTTATTATAAAGAGTTTTCTTTCTAAAGATGTGAAATTTTTTTTCTCTTTGAAATTAATTTCTAAAAGACTGATCATATCTGCCAAAACCATCCTAATTTTGTATGACATCGTGGTTAATAGGAA
Source organism: Castor canadensis (assembly GCF_047511655.1). NCBI lineage: Eukaryota > Metazoa > Chordata > Mammalia > Rodentia > Castoridae > Castor > Castor canadensis. The sequence goes on along the minus strand of NC_133389.1, from coordinate 171,249,200 downwards.
TTTGGAGGATTGGACGAAGATGCTAAAGTATTCATACTAAACTTATGCTTGTGCAGCAAGGTGGCAAACTGTGAAAATCAAGAGCTGATCATATGAATGTGAGTTAATTCAGCACAGTTGAAAGTGTGAAAGCATAGTTGTTCCTATGGGTATATGTCACTCATTAGCCTAAAACTTCATTGAGCAGAATTATACTTTTGTCCTACTCTCCGCCTTATGTTCCAGTTATGTGTGTCTTGTCTGTCCTGTTATGGGCCCCCAAGTCTTTTACCATTCTGGGCTCCTTTTACTGTAACTGGCACAGTGAAGCCAAGAAGATGCTTCAAAGTGAAGAAGGAGCCAGCCTCCAGTGGCTCACGCCTACAGTCTTAGCTACTAATATGACCTTGTTAATCCTAACAACTCTTGTACAGTAGAAGTTAGTCCTCTAGAAATCTTCAGACCCAGATGTGTAGATGCTATAGGGTCTACTCCGATACTCAGGGAAGGACTATAGCCTTCAGACCTGTGAAGCCTAGTGACTGAGCCACAAGACAAGGCCCTGCAGATTAAAGGCCAGGATGTTACTGAACCGAGGATGAATTTGGGAGTCAAATAAATTTAGGTTTAAACCCCAGCTCCACACTTAGTTACTGTGTGGCCTTAGGCCAACTATTTTTTTTTTAATTGTTGTGCTGGGTTGGGGTACACTGTGGCATTTATAAAGGTTCTTACAATGTATCAAAATAGATCATACTTGAATTCACCCCCTCCACCATTCTCCTTTATCTCCCCACCCCCATTCCTGGAACTGTTTCAGCAAGTATCATTTTTCCATTTACATACATGTGTACCCAGCATTTGCTCCATATTCACCCTCCCACACTCTTTTCCCCCTCCTCCCTCCTCCCACTGGTACCAAGCCCCCAGACAGGACCCGTTTTAGGCCAACTAGTTCCCTCTCTGGAGAATACAAACGATGAGGATATTGACCCCGGCAGAGGTGGGTCACATTAGTCCCGTTTCAAGGGCAGGGAAATGGGAAATACAATGACTTAAGTATCTTGGCAGGGTCAGGGCTATGGTGGAACTGACATCTCTGATCCCTATCACCTGTTACCTCTTGTCTAGGTACAGTTTGGCAACAAACTACCATCGCCTGTTTCCTACCCCTAATTAGTCCCCCTTACATGGTGGCTGTAATCACCCAATCCCTAGACCCGCATAACGAACCCATGGTTTCTTCTCTGTGTTCACTCCCATATTCTTGAAGAGGAGTCTTCCTTGGGAGTGAAAACGATTCCGTAAGGTTTATTCTTGATGTATGTGCCCCCCACCAGACATCCAGGGTTTAAAGGTGACATCCCTATTGCATTTGGGTAACATTGGTTCTAAGAGCTAGTTTTTGATCACTTACTCTGTAACATGGGCTGGAGGAACACAGATGTGTCTTCAGAATAGGCCAGACTTTGAGGGTCTCCTCCATTTACGTAGTAGAAGCATAACCAGGATGCTATAACAATTCAGAATAGCCTGGAACAATAGTATACTACAGACTGGGTGTGTGTGTTGGGGGTGGGGGGGAATGCAACCAGAGAGTGCTTTGTCTGTAGATGATTTAACGTTATCTTAGAGTTTGCTTTTTATTATCACAATGCACTATGACGATAAATACCCCTCTAGTGGGACAGTGTGATCCTACCAGCCCACCCCACAACAGTCAGCTACCAGACTGACACTAATGAGGCGTTTGGCAGGTCAGACTGGCAGTGGCCAGTCTGATGCCACTGGGGATGGCTACACAGAAGTTCTGTCCCTCCTGCTTGGTTACAAAAGCACTACAGGGTCTGTGATCCTGAAGATAAGCACAGTCACTGATGCCCAGGTGAACTGTAGGGCTGCAAAGGTGCTTTGTAAATGCCTGTTGCTTCTTTCATCCTACAAGCAGCCTGGAGAAGAGTGTGGTCCAGGATGGCTCTTAAATGAAGAACCTGGGGGCTCCAGGAGGTTGAGGAACATGGATGAGTGCTAGGATTTCCTCCTGTGTGACATGAGGACAGCAAGGGCTAAGTTTTAGGCAGCTAGCTGGGAATCTCAGTGGTACTGATGCAAAGCCCTTCACACAGAGAAGTACTTAAATGTCAGGAGGATGTACACAAAGTAAGTTTATGCACAAAGTGAAGCACATAATTGATAAATGTGAATGCCTGCGTCGCCTTGTGAGTAATACAGTCCTCACATTTTTTGTATTTATTGACTCTCCACAAAAATCCTTTTTTGCCCTAAACTTCATAGAATTGGTATTTATTGATTTATATCAGCTAAGAACTGTTTGTTTGGTTCTATGGCTAAATACAGACAGATAACTCCACAGAGGAGAAATTAATTAAAGGATGAAAAGTTTTCATGAACAACTTTAAAAAGGTAATGAAAGGTTGCTCAGGTGAAACTCTTACTTTCAGTGTACATGACTATAAGATACAGGAGTGTACAGCCTACACGAAGGCCTGTCTCTTTAGGGCCAGGCAGACAAGCAGCAGATTGTGCCTAAGCTATGTCTTGATAAGTCATCTGAAGACACTGAAATGTGGAATTTTTCTCTGTGAAAGAGTGTCCCACTTTAAACACCTGATTGCCTGAGTGTGAGATGAAAATGCCCCCACCATTGTTCAGGAAAAAGAATTGACTATCTAATAGGATCCTTACAAAATCTTTCATGTTATAAAGGACCCACTAGGTTCATTCTTCAGAGTTTACAAAAAAGGGGGAAGGTGGATGAAACTCCTGAGTAACTGGCTGAGAATAGCTAGGCAAGGACGTCAGCATGGGGCCCTGCTAATCAGTACTTACTGTGAATACAAAGGTTGCATGACGACAGGGGGGTTGCAATTTTAGAAAAGAGCCAAAAGCATTGAGTACATATTTAAGGATTATTCCTGAAATCATAATGCTACAGTTGCCAAATATTGAATGTCATATTAGTTAAGGTAAGGCTAGTTTCTATAACATATAAACCCAAACATGTACTGTGATTCAAACACAATTGGAAGTTGCTTGCCATGTGTATAAATCCAAATTGGGTATGTCTGTGTAAAGCCCAGCCTCCAAACATCTGTGGCTCCACTTTATTTAACAGGAACTTGTCAAGGTCACAGTCCTGTTCAGCATCAAAATGGTGGCAGCAGAGAGAGGACAGGGGATTGCCCACAAGAGATTTTGATGGGCCAGGCCTAGGAATAGCATATGTCACTTCTCCTATTTCACTAACTACAGTTCTATCTTAAGCTCACTCCCACCCACTGGCAAGGTTGGGAAATGTCCAGCTCTGGGGCTGGGAAGATGAGGAAATAGTTTGGTTGTGGAAATGTCTATGTTCAGTCATATGGAAAGATTATTAAAGGTCACTTTAAAAAAAGTAACACAGTCAGTAATCTGCTGTAGGTATCATGACATAGCTGTACCCCTGGGGTCAAGTGTCCAATGGACCATCAACGGCTACTATAGCACTGGTAGACCTCAGAGTCAGTGTTACACATAGATCTAAATGGTGCTGTGTCACAGGCAACTTGGACAATAAGGAGGTACTGTGCCTGGGAATGTGGTTAGGTACTCTGAAAGTTATGCCAGACACTAGAAGATGACTGAGGAGAGCCCAAAGTGAATTGCTTCATAGAAGGTGGGAGTGGAAAGAAAAGTGCTATTACTGGCTTATAATACCCGTGGTTTCATGTCTTAGTTATAAAGTTTGTTTAGTCTGGTTGACCCAAATTTGCAGGGGTGGTGAGGATCTTCTCAGTGTGAAAAGAGGAGGGTTGAGATAGGTTATCTGAGAAATGCCTCATATTCACGCATACCCTGAAGGTCAGCATCCATCAGAGGAGTAAAGCATTTGTACTTGAAGAAGAGCACCTGACTGGAGCAGTGTGAAGGGTGTTGGGACACTGGATACTCAGTTCTGTATCTGGAAGTAGAAGGACAGAAAAGCTTGGGAATGGTGTCACCCTCATCCTTGTGTTCTGCTTGAGGGCAAGGAAAGGGACCCAGAGGATTGGGGAGGAGGGGGTGACCCCCTCTCTGGGAGAAGCCTGGCTGTTCCAGTCTGCAGGTGGACACACCCACATGCTCTCTCCTCTTTCTGGCTGTGTGATGTGGGCAGGCTATGCAGCCTCTCCACATCTGTTTTTGTGAGATGACATGTTCATAAGGCCGTGCACACAGTGGGAGCTTTACAAATCTCCAGTGAAGCTACTCACCATCCCCACTGCTGCTGGATATTATCTTTGTATTGGTTATGAGAAATTGGAGATTTGTTGTTTCCCTATAAAATGCAACTTCATGACAAAAAGCTCAGTTCCCCCACCTCCACCCCTAAAGATTCCCTAGTGCAGTGTGTTACACCAAAGGTTATATAATGGGGAGAAAGTGAACCTTCATTACATCCTTGAGTTTTAATTCTAGCAATCCTCTATCTGCCTTAGCTTTGGATGTTGCAGGGGAAAATGGCCCATCCTATAAGGAAAAGTTACGTGGGGTCTCAGATTTACACCATCATCTCCCAGCACAGGGACCCATATGATGCTCACAGAAGCTGTCTGAGGTACAAAGTGGAGAAAGAGGGTTATCACTGAGTTTATAGAAGCGAAAACTGAATCACCAAGCAGAAATGTGATTGATCCAATGCAGGAAGACCTGGGATGAGACAGCAGGCTTGTTGCACAATTGTGTTAAAGCAAACTCTGGTTTCTTCTAGGAAGTAGCTAAGCATCCCTGCCATTGCTCTCGAGATGCCTTCAGAAGGTGTTAGCATCATCTGCAACAAATGAAGTTGAGACAGGCTAAGAGCAGAAGTCAGGTTTGTGCTTCCCATCACTTCAGATGGTTTCTACGCTTTGAAGACTTTTTTTTTGGATTAACAATAGCTTGGCAGAGGTTATAGAAAGAGAGGGAAGCAGACTTGTAAATATAGAGTGGTCATCTTTTTTTAATATACATTCCATTGTGATTTATTTTTTATACAATTTGTACTGAAAGAAGAGAGCAAAAGAACAAAGAATTAGAAGTAAAAGCACAAGAACCCTTCTTTTTCTTTTTTTCTGGAGATTGAACCCAGGCCCTCCCACATGCTAGTCAAACATGGTCATCCCCAGTCCCACAGGAACCCTTCTTAAACTGAAATTTGGTAACTTTTCTCCGATCTTCTCCCTCCCTCTTTCTCTTTCCTGGCTATTTTCCTGAGTATTTCCAGATCTTTTGCCTTTGGACATATATATATCTTTATTTATGTGTTTATTTATGAGGTGGCTCACGTAAGTTTTCTCCCAGAAGTTAAAATAAGGAAGCCAGAGATTATTTACTTCTTATCCACTCCAACTCTTTTCTGGTTAACTCTTTTACTTGCTGTAATCCATGCCAGAAAGTTATGCTAGAGATTTTGTATGGACCAAATCTGGGTGAGTCTCTTTTATGGAACTGTGGAGAGGAGACTTCATTACAAGAACTAGAATGGAAAACAGAAAGAAGAGACAATCCGGATATCACAGGTCACTTCTGTGGATGCCAGAAATTACCTCTAAGCAACAATAACAAGTGGAAAATAATGGCTTCATGTTTACTGGCAGAATCCATTTTTCAATGCAATGTCTTTTATATAAAGAAAGGCAGGATTAAAAAAAGATATTGTCTGTTTATTTTCCCTGAACATTTCTTTAGTATCTGAACTATTTAAGTGAACCCTCTTGGGCATAGTAGGATTAAGAAGCTGATTTAGCTACACTGAGCTGTTTCTTTCCCCTCTTTCTCAGGTTTCATATCATAAGTTAAACATTCTCTAGTGTTCCTTCTATTTGCCCTGGTGAAAAGATAATAAATAAATATTATCTAGTGCCAGTTCCTTCTATTTGCCCTGGTGAAAAGATAATAAATAAATACTATCTAGTGCCAAGGGGAGAAGAAAAAAACTTAAGATGAATGATCAAATGGTGCTGCCTTTTATTTGCATAGTATCAGAGAAGATAGCAACTTAGCTGGCATTGGGGTGCACAGCATGAAGCATGGAAGAAAAACTCGAGTTTGTCAGCACACCCAGGGTTGTTGCAAGTCAGAGAGACTGACTAACAGTTACCAAACTCACTAGAGATGGATGAATAATGACAGTCTTTTAGCTAGTTAGAACCTTCCCCACCTTAACAAAATCTTCATGGAAGTTTAACTGGTATGAGAAGGCTGGTTGGTAAGTACCATGTGAAAGCAAGTTGATGGCTCAACTCATAGAACTGAAAACCTGGAATAATTCCATAGGGATACAGAGAGTATCTTAGTCAGTAGGCACAGGAGGTTTAGCATATCAGCAGTTACACATACCAGGCCCCTTCATTCCCAAGTGTTAGACATGTCTTGTGTACTAACTATAGATAACATAAGAGAATAGCCCCTGGAGACAGCTTGCTGAAATTGCTAGTGTCTGTCCTATCATTATTTTTAATACTACTTTCTTATTTTGTGGAACAAACATGTATGTATGGTGTCTAAGGAACAAAACTAAGTTGTGTCTAGTACTCCTATTTAGTTTTCATTGTGTTCCCCTACTTTAAATTTTAACGCTTTTCATTCTTTGCCGACTTGGTTAGCACTTGCCATCAGTTGCCAGCACTGGTGGTCCTTCATCCCTCCCATTAGGATAACTTATGGCTGTCCTTTCTGCACTCACCTCCTTGTACTAATTTGCTGTATGGTGAGACAGTACCAATCAATGTTACCATATATAAGGCCAACAGCCACCTTCCTCATTTGCCTGAAGCTCTAACAGTACATGTCACTCTCTGCCTTCTTTCATGGCCCTTTAAGGCCTTCTATCTTCTGTCAGTCTGTGAACTCTTAAAAGTCCGGCCCTTCTTCCCCTTCATCTTTGTAATTTCTACCGCTATGCTTTTCTCTTGCCCTAGGACTTCAACAGCTGTTTTGTTAAATCAGAAAGCCCCTGGGTTCTTTGTACAATTTTTAAAGGTTGGAATCTATGCACTCTCTCCTTTAGTACATGGCACTTGTTTTGCCCCTGTCTTCATCCCTACAGGCTCTGCTGTTAACCTTCCTTTGACCAGCCACCTTGGTGAACTGTCAAGAATGTTGAGGTGGACTTTCTACCCTAGGGCGGCAGCTCTGCCCACTTAAGAGATCTCAGTTTTGGTGAAGGACTTTCTCATACGCAGTGACTCCCTCCTGGCAGGCATTTTGCTGCCATTTTGGAGAGAGATTTGAACCAGTCAAGTCTAGGAATATTTGTTTTCTCAGGAAAAGCAGCCCTATTAAAGCCATTGTTTTAAAAGTCACTTGGAGCTTTAAAAACCTCCAGTCATTAATTCACAGTGTTAAAATTTAGGAGTGGTTGGGGCTTCAGGCAAGCAATATTGAATTAAATGTGTAGAGCACTTTAAGACAGCATTTGATTGTACATTGAAAATAGGGAATGCAAATTGAAATTCCTCCTGGGTGCTTTAAATCATGTGTTATATGTGCAGTATTTTCAATTAGCTGCAGAAAAAAAATGCCTTCAATATGGCTCTATTTTTACAGCTGGGAATTGCTCAGAGAACACAATTGACTATTTCATACATGTGAGATTTATTTAAATGACTTGTGGAGCATTTGCAGTTTACCCAATAATTGAAAATATTGTTGCAGTGTGGCAGGTGAAAGTAGGAAGTCATTTTGCATTCCTGAAGAGGAGTTATAAGCTCAATAGCTTTTTAGTTAGAGAGAGGTGGTCAGGGGAGTTAGATCACTGGAGACTCAGCTCTTTACATTTCATTTCTGGGTTTTGCCCCACCATAGAAAGGAGGAAAATGGTTAACTGTGGGGTGACACTTTCGACAAGGACCTCAAACACTATGGTATTATCCAATTTCGCCTGTTTTTATGTGTCACACACAGATAAAAGGACAGATTGATACAAACTCATCCTTCCCTGAGCTCTTCTCTGACTCCCCACTACCTTTACCCCCATTCTTTGTGCCATCTCCCTTCCAGCATCTCCTGGAGTGATGCAAAAAGCTAGTTGAGGCACTCCACATGGACCAACCCATCCCTTCAAGATTGTTCATGAACATGACTGGGGATTTGGAATGAATGTTGCTATTGAAATGATGTTATAAAAGGTGATTAGGTAATACTGTATTAAAATCCACTATTACTCTTGTGATGCAGACAAGGTATAGGTTCATTAGGCATTTTGTGTACAGAATGAGAATATTAGCCATCAATTTCTAATCTGTATAATGATGTCTTCCAGCCAGGGTTAATCCTTCCTCTCTTCTCCAAAGATATTTGTCAGTGTCACAAGACATTTGGTTATCTGTCATGACTGAGTGGATGATGCTACAAGCTTCTCATGAATATAGACCAGAGATACTGCTAAACATTCTATAATACACAGCCCCTATAACAAAGAATTATCCAGCCCAATATCTTGCTTTAGAATATTTTTTAAGACTGCCCTACATATTTTAGACTCTAACCAACTTGTAAGATGGAAGCTTCACATATACCACATGAATTAAGTTGATAAGTTGATTCTTGAAGGCCTGGCATCTTCATCAATGCCTTGGTTCTGTATTGAGCACCTTGTGTCTATGCACCATACTGGATTCTTGGGTACAATGGTGAACAGACTCATAGTCACAAAGAGAAGGAAAGAGGACAAAGATTCCATTCAGGGAAATTTAAGCATGGTGGCCTGAAGCGGATGATCCTGATAGGCTTAGTCCTATCCTGGCCAGGAGGGACTTGTGAGCTGTGGGTAGGGGTTCTGCTCCTAGAAAGAGCCTAGGGAAGCTTTTGGAGGCTTCGTCTTAGGTCATGGTGTAGAGGGTCATGGTCGACTTTCCCTCTTAGCAAGTTACAGAGCAGTACAGGCAGTGACTTGGGTATGAGGACAATATTCTCTTCCAGAGAAGTTGGTGGCTTAGACTGGGCACAGAGGATATGGAGAGAACTCCCATTGAAGACGTGTCTGAGAGACAAAATGAAAGAGCTTGTCGATGGTTCAAATTGGGTGAGGGAGAGGATAATTCCCAGACTTTTGGCTTAGATTCTTGGATGGATGGTTGATATCACTTATTCAGACCTGGGCAAGTTTAGGGGTAAAGAATACTTTTCTCCCTCACATTCTAGAATTTCCATGAAAACTGCCAAGGGAACTGCTATGTATCTTTCTACCCATTTAAAAAAAAATGTGTCTTAGGATCTGCTGGCAAAACTGTAAGCCTTTTCTTTTAGGTTACCTTTTCTTCCAGGGACCTCCTAATAGGCTTTTCATTGCAATAGGCTCCGCATGATTTCTAAGTGGTCTCTTTGGGCAAACATCAAGCATTTCCTGCTTCAAGTTACCTCATCCATCTAAATAAACATAACAGTGCTGTGAGTCAGCTTAAAATCCAGACTCCCACCATTGAATATCTTGACCACCAAGACAGGCCACTCCAAAACTTTTTAAAGGTTGTTGTAGTCTAATCTCACCCCATTTCAGCTTCAGGCTGGTAGGAAAACACTTTTTTATTCCTGAGATTGCCAGCCTTGGAACGAACACAAGGAAAATTGCCTGAGCCTTACACCCATTCCCAAGTCATTTCCTGACCCTGTCACCAAGGCTGTTGATGGAGACTGTATGGGGCTATGCTGCTGCCCTGGGAGAGACAAGACACCTCAGGTCACCTTCTGTGAGGACTTGTGGCCAGATGTGAAACTGTTAATGTCACATACTACACCCTTGAGTCCTTTCTTCAGCAAAGGAATATTGAAAATGTCCTGCAATTGGGAAAATACACACACACACACACACACACACACACACACAATAGTTAAGGAGGCAGCTTTAACTTTCTTTTGAGTTTTAGGAATCAGAATTTCTTTGCATTTTGAAGTAATACAAAGAAGTAAATGTTATGATGTGCTGAAGTATAGAACTGGCAATGGTAGTAAGTGGCAATAATGGCAGAAGCCAGTTTTGATGGTGGCCTCAAGACTTCACCTAAGGACCTGAGATGTATCACCTCTTTTAAATCCTCACAGTTCCTAAAGTAGAGACTACTATTATACCCATTTTACAGATGGAGGGACTGAGGAACAGTGAAGCACTTGTCCAAAGTCATGCTGATAGTTGGTAGTGGAGTGAGGGTTTGAACTTGAGTGGCCTGTCTCAGAAGCCTGCAGAGGCCAGGTGCAATGTCCTAGATGCTTTTATTTCTTTGTTAAAGGCTAAAAATTAGGGCTGGGAGTGTGGCTCAAATGGTAGAATGCTTGCCTAGCAAACCTGAGGCCCTGAGTTCAAACTCCAATACCACCAAGGAAAAACATGACTGAGAATTGATATTGTCACAAATGAAACATGAAAATGGACAATTATGGAAAAGCATAACACTTGGTAACTTTTAAAAGAATAGCTAGACTTACTGTGCTATAGTATTGGAAAAAGAAAGTAAATAGTGAAATGAAAAGATTTATCTTTAGGTGCCATGACATTTGTTTGCTAACTAGAATGTTTTTATTTTGAGGTAGTTGTAGATTCATACACTGTTGTGAAAAGTTAATAATATGAGGCAAATTCATATACCTTTCACCTGGTCGTCTACTGTAGTACAGCACCATGCCAGGAAATTCACGTTGATGCAGTTCTTCCATCCATCCACCCAGTGGATTTCATCAGTACTCATTTGTATGTGTGTGCATTTACTACTGTGAGGTTTTATCCCATGTATGGATTTATGTGACCACCAGCACGGTTCAGGTACAAAATAGTTCATCAAAAGACCCCTTGTGCCACTCTGTTATAGTCATACCCATCCCTCCCCTTCCCATTCTTCCTAACCCTGGCAACCGCCGATCTGTTCTCTCTCTCTGTAATTTTGCATTTCAGGAATGTTGTATAAATGGACAGGGTACCAGTGTCTCAAGCCTATGATCCTACCTACTTAGGAGGATCAAGGTTTGAAGCCAACCCCTGCAAATAGTTCATGAGCCCTGTCTCCAAAATAAGCAGAGCAAAAGTGGACTAACAGACTGGAGATTGTGGTAGAGCACCTGCTTTGCAAGTGTGAAGCCCTGAGTTCACACCCAGTTCCACCAAAAAAAAAAGAAGAAGAAGAAGAAGAATATTATGTAAATAGAATGATGTAGGATGTAATCTTTGGGGATTGGCTTTTTCTCTGAGCATAATTTCCTCGATATCTACCCAGGCTGTTACATCTATAAATAGTCTGTTCAATAATTCATTCCTTTTCATTGCTGAGTAGTAAGTAGTCTGTGGTATGTCTGTAACCACAGTTTGTTTAAATATTCACCCATTGAAGAACTTCTGGGTTGTTTCCAGTTTGGGATCTTATAAATAAAACTGCTATGAATGTTGGTGTACAGGTTTGTGTGTGAACATGAATTTTCATTTCTCTGGAATGAATGTTCTGGATTGGTGGACCACGTGGTTGTGTGTATATAGTCTTGTAAAAAAATAGTTGAAATGTTTTCCAGAGTAGTTGTGCCATTTTGCATTCCCACCAGCATTGTGTGAATTGTATAGTTTCTCTGAATCCTTACCAGCAACTGGTGATTTTTATTTTAGCCATTGTAATAGACATATCGTGGTATCTTATTGTAGTTTTAATGTGCATTTCCCTAATGGTTAATGTTGAACACTATTTCATGGGCTTATTTGCTATCTGTATGTCCTCTTTGATGGAATATCCCTATTTTTTGCCCATTTCCTAATTGGATTGCTTGCTCTTTTTTTAATAGTTAGATCTTGAGAGTTCTTTGTGTATGATAGATACCAGTCCTTTATCAGATAGATGCAAATATTTTCTGCTAGTCCCCTCATCCTCTTCATAGGATTGTTTACAGATCAAAAGTCTTTAATTTTGATGAGGCCCAGCTTATCAGTTTTTGCTTTTTATGACATTCAGGTTTTTAATGTAAAATCTAAGCAAGTCTGGGATTGTGATTCCCGCCTCTTATAATGCTTGAGGACTGAAAGTTGAGAAAGAAGGCAGGGGACCAGGGTACAGAGAAGTCTGAGAGGTTCTTGCAGCTTGTCTCCAGTTTGTGCTCTGGCCTGTGTCACAGTGAACTGACTATCAGGGTAATGGCCACTGGGTCAACTCTGTTTTAAAATGACTGTAAAATGATGGCATGAAAATAAAAATATTTCCAGAATCATCCATGGTGCTTCCTCACACCAGATATTTTGCACTTGGGACCTTCTTACTGGAATACTTCTCTGCCCCCACTCCTCTTCTCCTTTGTCTAGTTATATGCAGTTCATCTCTAAGGTCTACTCCTGTGACCCCTTTCTCAGCACACCTTCTATTATCCTTGCCCCCCACTCCCTCCCAGGTGTGCCTCAGCTTCTTTTGCTGTACATACTACTTGCTGTTCAAGCATTTGTAAGGCAAATATGTGAACATGACTGCTAACATCAGTTTAGTAATATAATGATTTAGCTAAAGTCTGTTTTCCTTCTAGAGTAATCTCACTGGACCTCAGCTGTACTGATGTTCTGGACCATATAATTCCTGGCGGTGGGGGCTGTCTGAGGCCCTGTGGGATGTTTAGCAGTGTCCCTGGCTTCTCCTCTAGATGTCCTAGCCTTCCTTCCCCACCTATACCCAGTTGTGATAACCAAAAATGTCTTCAGACATGGCCAAGATTCTCTGGGAGACCAAGCCATCCAGGTTGAGAACCAAGGCTATAGACTAAGAAGGAAATGCTAAATACCCTGATACCTTGATCAGTGCATGTTGTGTGTATGTGTTGGAAAAGCAACTATACTTCATTCATGTGTACAATTATTACATGTTAATATAAAATTTTTCAAAGCTGAGAAAGTGGTCACCAAGTCACAGGGCCTCCATTCTCTTCCTAGGACCCTAGCACCATGCCCAGCTCACTAGTGCTGCACTGGCATTCATGGAACAGATGAGAAGATTGCTGTACTGAATACCAAACCTTCTTTACTGAGCAACCTTGGAAATACCAGCCTAGCTTTGAAGGAGCCAAGAGGCTTTAGCTGTGAATCCGAGCCCCCAAGGCCTTCGCCCCTCTCTGTACTGTTGATGTGGGTTTCCTTGCCTGCCGCTCCAGCTGACTGAAATAGGAATGGAGTTTTTGAGTTCCTGCCTGATTAAAGCCCACGTCCTCTGTTAAGGCTGCCAAAACAGGGCCCTCACAGCTCAGAAAAAAGCATCTCTTCGTAAGTCTCAGAGGTCTCCCATGACTGGGTCCTCCTTCTGAGAAAAAGAGGGCACCCCACCAGATGGCAGGACCTCTCTCAGGTGGCCTTTTTTGGGTAACTTGATACAGGGCAACCCTGGAGACCTAATTCAGCCTCCGCTTTGCTGAGTCTTCTTTCCTCTTGCTGGCTGTACAGGTTCCCTTTTATGAGTGAAGGGAGGAAAGTAGGGGTTTGAGCTCAGTTTTGCTTAGCTAAGCAGATAACTGGATATAACTGGTTCGGAAAATTCCCAGGGACTTAGTATGGTGGTTGTGAGAATAATTCAAGATATGTGTGAGTGTTTTGGGTTTTCTCACTGTACTTGGCAGTTCTGTTTCCTGAACCAGAGCTGCTTTGGTGTAACAAAAACAGGTAGCCAGTGGAGAGAGAGCAGGCTGTGGGCAGCTGATGTCAGCTGCTGCTTTCAGGGGTGGATTTCAGGTTTGTGGGGGAGGGAGGGGACAATTGCCCAGTGACTCAGACGGGTACTGACACCTTCCCCATGAAAAGGAAGTTCCGTGTAGTGCCTGCGTCCCCACCTCCAGCCACAGAACTTCTCCACAGCCCGCAGGTGAGCATGGGATGACAAATTTGTTAAGATGGACCATCAGGCCATAGCTTTAATTACTGGTCACCAGCTTCCTTTCTACAGTTCACAGAAGTAATTGGTTGGATTCCTTCCACTCCCACAGAGAGAAACCTCAGCTTAAAAATTCCAGGGAGAACCACTGTGTAAATCAGTATTAATACAGCCTTGCTGTGAAAAGGAACAGTCTAGGACTTCAGCCTGAGAGTTTTATTCTAAGTGAAGGAAAGTCAGTGGCCTCACCACATGGTGACCTGTAGGGAAAGTGGGAACTCGTGGTCTTTTGAGCGTTAGAGCAGGAATGCTATCCTCGGCGTGTGGGAACGTCCTCTATGCTGTGGGATGTTTATACCCACATGTTGCAGCACCCCTGGCCTCCACCCACCAACATTCCTACCCAAGTGTGACAACCAAAGATGTCTGCAGCCATTGCCAAATGTCCCCTGATGAAATCCACTAAACTAACAACCATTATGTTTAGTTCTGGAGCCTTGGAAAGCTGTGGTCACTTGTTTGCTCCAAGTGTGTGATGATTTAGGCCCAGGTAGTAGAAGGCAGTGTTTCTTCACCTTTTCCTTTAAACCCTATCACTAGAAGTAGTATGGCACATTAGTGAAGAGCCCCTGCTCTCAGCTTCACATCTCTTCACCATGCATGGTCTGTACCATCTGCGGAAGGTGGTTTCTGTTTCTATCATCTGTAAAATAGAAACACTAATGCCTGCTTGTTAAGTAGAGGATTAAACTACCATGGAGTATAATGCTCCAAGCACAGTGTCTACCATTTTGTAAATGTCTCTGTTTGAACTGCTGTAACAAAATACCATAGACTGAGTGGCTTATAAACAACTGCAATTTATCTCTCACAGTCTACAGGCTAGGAAGTCCAAGATCAAGCAGATTCAGTGACTGGTGAGGGCCTGCTTTCTGGTTTACAAATGGTTCCTTTTAGCTATTTCCTCATATGGCAGAAGGGACTAGCTAGCTTCCTGAGGTCTCTATGGGCACTAACACCATTTATGAGGCTCCTCGCTCGTATCTAATCACCTCCCTAGGACCCAACTTCTAATGATAACATCTTGGGGGTTAGGATTTCAGTGTAGCAATTTTGGGAGGACACAAATATTCAGACCACAGCAGTAGGCATTCAGCCAGTGACAGCTATTAGTCCTGAGTATTTTAGAAGTTTTAAGCAAATAAGAATTGGGGGGGGCCTTAATAACAGTTTCTGCTGCCACCTAAAATAGTGGTGAAACTGTTAATTTCTATTGAGCTACAATTTATTTTATAAACATGTTTTGAGTTCCTACTATATTCTAGATACTATGCTAAACAAGGTGAATACAAAAAATTAGCCATAATCCTAAATATCTAACATATATATTTAGAGACATGAATTGCACAAGTCATTCATCAAAATAGAGCCAGCACTTACTGAAAAAACTGAACATGAGGCCAACATGGTGACTGAGTTCTGTAATCCTACCTACCTGGGTGGCATAGATCTGGAGGATTGCAGTTCAAAGCTAGCTTGCACAAAAATTGGAGAGATCCCATCTCAACCAATAAAAACTGGGCATGGTAGCATGTATCTGCCATCCCAGGTAGGTGAGGAGTATAACTAGGGCGTTCATGGTCTAGTCCAATCCAGTATAAACACAAGACCTTACTCACCTATTTGAAAAATAAGTAAAGCAGAAAGAGCTGTGGTTATGGTTCAGGTGGCAAAATGCCTGTCTAGCAAACTCATGGCCCTGAATTCAAACCACAGTACCACCCACCCCCCCCCAAAAAAAAAGAAAACTAAGTATGAAATGGTCTATAGATTATAATGGTATGTAACATCCATCTTAGCGTACATAAAGGGATCTCACCATACTATTTGTCAACTCTTCTTTTTCATTAAATACCGTTTTTTTTATTACAGTTTTTTATGATCCTCTGACTCAGCCACTGTTGTGCTCTGATCCTCCCCACTCCACTTCAGTACACCTGTCATTGCTCAGGTGATCCAGAACTGAGCTCTGCTGTGTAAGTTTTTATAAACAGAGAAAGGGATGCTGTTTTAAAGGATGTGTTCCAATGCCAAAATTTTAAAAACTGTAGAACCAAATACAGAATAATAAAGTAACACCATCAGAAACAATTGTATAGTATCTTGGAATCCTTAGTCTTTTTTCAGTTCCTATGTATAATTTTTGCATAGTTAATTATATCATAAATAATTTACTTTTTTCAATTAAGTTATACTCATCCCATCACCAAACTGAGGCAGAAAGAGAGAGAATTCAAGGCTAGCCTTGATTACATAGCAAGACTCAAAAAAAATGTCTATAATATATTAGTATATCTTCAAGTTTTCTTCAAAGATAGCTTTTAACAGCAGAGAGATATTATGTTGTGTGGATGTCATTCACTGTTCCTTATTGTTGGGTGGCACAGGCCATGTTCTCCCTGAAGCAGCAAGGTTAAAGTGCAAGTGATTCGTTAAGGAAGTACTTCCAGGCAAAACCAGTATGGGAATGGGAAGAATGTGAATTAGAAAAGGAAAAAGCTGAACAAAAGATGGTGTCAAGTGAAGTCCCAATGCAGAGTTCATGGGGAGCACTTAAAGCCCACTAAGAATGGTGGGCTCCAGTTCCCATGGCAGTTGTCCAAAAATAATAGGTGTAAAATATTAGCAAAAAAACACACAAAAGTTAGAGGTTAAGGACACAGAGATGGTAAAGGTTACCCAAAGGAGTCTCCTCTGTTGGAGATTCAAGTTGCAATTAAAATTGCCATGTGATTATTTATTGCATAGAATATTACAAGGATTTTGCTCCTAGAAATAACATTTTTTGAACCCAGATCTTTTTTATTATCTTACAGTTGATTGATAGAAGGGGTATTGCTGTTTAATAAGTAGATACATTTTTAAGGTCAATTCTACATACCAAAGATTGCCTTTTGGAAAGATTTATTTTTTTTAATCAGGCTACACTTCTAACATTTGCTATTCGTTTTTTGTTTTTAGCAACAATCTAGAGGTTATATTGCTTTCTTATCTATGAATCAAGACTCATAGACAACATTAGTGTCATTCCAAAGGACCAGCAGTCATGTTCATAGTCCAGCTTTGAGTATAGACTCAATGGATAATATCTCAAAATAAGATTTTTAAAAATGTATCTAAGTTCTGTTACAGCTAAGAACAATTTTCATTTCATTTAAAGCGTTTGTGAATTAGTGACTACTATTATATATTTCCAAAAGTACTAAAACTGTGATTAGTCATACACTATCTGTAATACTTCTTTTGTGGGAGACAGTCCTGGAGTTTGAACTCAGGGCTTCATTCTTGCTAGGCAGGTACTCTACCACTTGAGTCATGCCTCCAGTTCCATGATACTTTTTTTTTAATATGCAAAAAGAAATGTGCTTTCTTGTTTTTAAAGATTAAGAACTGGTAGTCAATGTCCCTGTAATGTCTTGAGTCAGCTCTTGGTTGTTGGATTAGAAAATCACCCATTTGAAGCATTACAGATCTACTGACCTGCATCAGCAGGCTGGAAAACATATCTTAGAACTCTCCATTGTTTGAGGGGCATACACCTTCACCCCCACCATTATCCACCACTGCATTCTCTTATAAAAACACTAAAACACACCAGTATACCTTATTCTATTTATATGTCCTATAAAAAAAAAACACACCAAGTTTGTTTCAAAGTTTTTTTTATGTTTTTTTTTTTTTACGGTGTTAGAAATTGAAGTCATTGCCTCACACATGCTAAGCAAATGCTTTACCACTGATGTACCCTCAGCCCTACAGCTGTGTCTTAAATAGTCTAAGGAAACTATAAAGATACAAACAGAGCTATATCAGATGTTGTGTTTGACACATTTTCTTAGCCAGATCATTGAGACTTTCTAAATAGTTGTTGAAATAAAATCAGACTATTTAGGCCTTGAGCATTGAGGAAGACAAGGGGAAGGGAACCAATATTTATTAGGCAATCTGCCCTGACCCTGATACATCAGTATTTACTACCTGTCTTTTTGTTTGTGCCTAGTTAATTCCCACGGCCACCACCCCGATACATGAAATACGGTAGGGGGTGGAGGGAGCTAGGGGTGTAGTTCGAGAGGTAGAGCACTTGCCTAGCATGCACAAGGCCCTAGGTTTAATCCCTAGCACCACTGAATAAATAAATAAATAAATAACTAGGATTTGAACCTTAGGCAAATTTTCTCTGAAACAGAGTGAAGTAGAATAAGTGTTCCTTAATCTTCTATTTTAAATGTAGAAAGCTAGCAAATTTCCAATTCTCTTCCTTCTAGCCTCCCCTCTTCCCCCCCAGAAGAGATATCAGAATGAAAATAAGTGTATTTTCTTCATTATAGACATTGTTGCCATACATTTCAGTGCTTGAAATTTTTTTCCTAAGCAGTTTTAGGTTCTTTTATGGTCAAATTAGTGTCATAAATTGAGCATATACACACACTTGGAAGTCAGATAAAAATTTAAGAGAAAATTCCAAGAATACTAAGTGTGTCTCCAGTAACCTGAAAGAGCACATTTTAAAACCACCATGCTCCTGTTGTCCTCCAGCATTTCCTGCTTCCTCTTCCCTAAGCTGAAAAGATGCTGACTCACCTCGACGACACTCTGTGCACATCCCTGGGATATCAAGATGCACTTCAGTTTGCTTGTTCATCTGATTTGGTTATCCTAAGACAATGTAGTAGTATTTGAAGAATGAAAACAGATCTTAGAGGACACATTTCAGAATTTATTGTGTGGACAGGTTTCAGTGGCCAGATTTGACTTCCTGTCCTCATAGGATCATATTTGAGGCTTAACCCCAATTATTTATGCATTGACAATGTCTGTCACTTTGCAAACACAGTGACAGACTCTAAAGGGTCAACTTCATGGGTCAACTCTAAAGGATCCTCTTGCCCAATATCCTTAAGAGTTGGACCATTGCCTGTTGGCAAAATCTTGGTTAGAAACATTTGTCCTGACTGCTAGGTAGCATGGCCCTATTCAAAACCACTTAGAATTCTATCTCAGTTTGACAACCTAAAACTTTCCTCTAGGATTTTTTCTTTGTGAAGCCCTGTTGAGAGATGTCATCAGTCTAATACAGTTTGATAGCCAGTTTTTTCCTATCTACTGTAGCCCCTCTAGAAGAAATTTTTGGTCCAGAGGCAAATTAATAAGGAGCCTTAGGTTCTAAGAACCAGGATTCTAGAAACAGAGAGACCAGAAGGATATCAATACTTTGCCAGAGCCGGAGAAAATGGCAGCTTTCATGGAAAGAAGGTGTACAATGTGCTTGTCGTGCTGTGTCTCAGTTGTTCATTCCAGGGTGCCTGCATTATTGTGCTACCACTTTTAGGAGAGGGAAAATTCAGGAAAATCACTGATTTCATAATATAAAGCATGTTATCCTATGGTTAGATACTATATTGTATTTTCCTAGCCCAGCTTTTAATGCCAGCCACTTCCCCCATCTTGTCATCATTCAGTGGGAATCCCATGGCCTATATGACTGTGGGAGGCAAGCCAATTCATGTGTGAGCACTCTGTCTTTCAAATTTTGAATTTCAATATTTGGCTCTAGTCCAGCCAGAGAGATGAGCTGTAAATGGTTTTGGCTTTTCTATATCACTGTTGCTCAGTATTTCCATATTTTATTTAGGGTTTATTAGATGAGGGTGCTCGCTGTAAATAGTGTTTCCAACTAAAAGGACCAGAGCTCCCTAGAGAAGTTACTGATTCTACCCTGGACAGATATAGGCAGATGAACACGGAATAACTTGTCAAACCAGAAATGAAGCTAAGAAGACCATAGGATCATATTGAAAGGGTCAGGAATCAACCTGGAGAGACTTACTCTGAACTTCAATAAGAATAATATTGACAGTGGATCCAGAGTCTTAAAATATGTTGAAAAACATGAGCTCATAGTGATACAAAAACAAAACCCTCTGGTAAGCTAAAAATTAGGCAATCAATCCATTTTGAATTGAGAACTCTTAGACACAGAATGAATCAAGCATTTATCCTGCCTCTGCTGAATACACTGAACCTCAGGGTAACCAAATAGTTGGTTATGGAAAATTGCTTTTTATAGAAATATTCTAACTAATGAATGAGGAAAGTTAGAATTGTAATCACACCCACTATTTCAGAACCACTTATGAAATCTGTGCTTGGGAAGTGATCATGAGTAACTGCTAACGTCACAAAAAACAGACAGCCCACTACTGTCTCCTGAGTCCAGTGCTCTGTATAACACCTCTACAAATATTTTTGCCAGCAAAGAAAGTTGATTTGAGGATGGTGGAGTGGCTCAAGTGCTAAGAGTGCCTGCCTGCCTAGCAAGCATGAGGTCCTGAGTTCAAACCAAACTCCAGTGCCACGAAAAAGAAAGTTGACTTGAATCTCACCAACCTCTGGAGTAGGAATTGGCAAATATTTCCTGTAATGAGACAGAGAGTAAATGTTTTTGGTTTTGGTTTTGGTTTTGGTTTTTCAGACCATAGAGTCTGTGTTGCAACTAGCTACTCCTGTCTGTTCCAGTTGCTGTAAGAGCTCTGATGAAGAGGTGAAACAAAAAATGTGATCAGATCTAGCCCTCTGGCCATGGTTTGCAGACCCCCTGTTCCAGGTCTAACTACCAATTTACAGCAAGTACAGGAGACAGAGGAACTGGTTAAACAGCATCACATCAGTTCTATCAACAAACTCCAGGTGGGGAAACAACTATAGGAGTTTCTTCAAGAAAAAAGTTCCAAGAGAAAAGTTAAAATAAAGCAACAAGGGATGGTCTAATTAAAAAAAAGTATTATCAACCAGTTGTAATGTATGGAGCTTTATTTAGATCCTGATGCAAATAACATATAACACACTAGAAGATAATGGGCCGGGGCTGGGCATGTATGTAACCTACTTGGAGCACTTGTCTAGCAAGCACAAGCCCGGGTTTGATGCTAGCACCACAAAAAGAAAAAGAAAGGCAATCAGCAACTTACATACTGACTGGATGTTTAGCCTATGGAGGATTTTGTAGTGGGATAATGTTATTGAGGATCTGTATTTTAAGTCCTTAGACTTGGGGTATACTTGAAAAAGAAATTAATACTGTTAGATGATGTCTAAAACTTGCTTCAAAGTAATCTTTGATATAATAAGAAATAAAATTAGCCATGAGTTGATCATTGTTTCACCTAGGTGTTAAATACCATGGGCTTACTGTATTTTTGTATATATTTGAAATCTTCCATGGTATAAAGTTTTTAAAGACATATTTTATATTATATATTTTATAAACTATATCTCTTGAAGCAGTTTTTTTAGAGCATGACGGGGAGGGGGGATGGAGATCTTTCCCTTCATTAGACACTCCTGCACTTCCCCCTCCCCCAGCAGGTGAGAATTATCTGCCTAAGTGATGAAGGCAGAAGAGTTTTGTGGTGTTCTTTTCACATCAATCTCTTTTCAGACAACTTAATAAGTAGAGTACATAGATACCCTATTGTTTTTCATCTCGTGTTATAAAGTGTAGTGTGTGTGTGTGTGTGTGTGTTAGAAAGTAAGCTCCATCTCTGTGACTCCCCCCAGTCCATGATGGTTGGTTAACAGTGGTTCAGTTCAGAGGTCTGGTCACAAACGCGTGTGCTGCCATGGCTGGTGATGGATGGCAGCCACTGTGGGGGAAGTGGGAGGAACAACAGCAAGATGCAGTGGCAATTGGAAAGCATGGGTCTAGTCCCTAGAATAGCAGTGGCTATGCAGCCAAAAGTTTGCTGTGGGAGTGAGGGCCCAGTGGTACCAGAACTTCCACTCTTTTTTCATTTTTCCTGAGAATAATTCTAAATCCAGACTTCAGTGTGACATCTCCTGACTTTTAGTTGCCTAAAGTATTTTTAGAACAGCCTGGTGACTCTCATGGCCAGTTGGGCTGCTCTTTCCGTGCTGGCATTGTGATTCTTAGAGGAAACATTGTGGCTGATCTGTGCACATCAGGAACACTTCCAGCTGCTTGATGCGGACAGGGACCTCAGGAAGCCGCCGGGCAGCATGTGCTTTGTTTTCTTTTTGCTCCCATAACCGATGTTGGGCATCAGGATCTGTCCCGGGAATCTTCTGCACACCCTGCTGTCAGTATCCCTGGGTTTCCACTCTTGATGCTTAATTTTCGCATATCATTCTGACTGGTTCCGGATGACCTTCTTAGTCTTCTTTCTGATGATATTGGGCTTCCCCAGAGAGCTGAGGGCAGCCATGATGCCAAGTAGGAAATGGCAGCCAATTCAGTCACAGTCTTTTCCAAAGCAAATCCTTGGCAGCTGCGTCAGTCCCAGGGTTCTGCCTCTGACGTGGCATCTACCAGCAGTAAGGCTGTAAATTAGACACTGTGGGCACTGAGATGCCAATGCCCCGTGGTCCTACTTTCTATGAGATTCCTGTCTAGTTGGGAGAAAAGAAAACGTATGTGAACAACTCAAATGAGATGTGCAGATAGAAATGCTATAGGAAGTCAGAGAAGGAAGTGAATAACCCATGTAGGACAATCAGGAAAAGCTTAACCCTGGCCATGGAAGAAATTGGGGGAAACACTGGCAATCACTAGGCAGAGGGTGAGGGAGAAAAGCAAAGGAAAGACCAAGGCTTATTGGCAGAAAGCGCAACCCTTTAAGAGGGGAGTTGGTAAATTTTACAGAGTAATGACCCTCCGTAGTCCACCAGAGAGTGTTCTAAACAACCAGATGAACATAGGCAGCAAGCTGTTGAAAATCAGCAGAGGATTCAAGTGTTGCCTGTGTGGTGCATGTCGTCTGCTATCAGCAAGTGGTTCATGTTTAAGTATAGCCATGCATTTTGAAACTAGCATTTGCAAAACTACCAACCCATTATTTGCTATGCTAAATCATGCTGAACGCTCAGAGCATACCCAATTGCATCAAAAACTTTCCTCATGCTAGAAAGTGAAAAGGGTTGGAGGAAGAGAAACTGGCATTACATGGATAAAGAGAAACCAGCATTTGGAAGAAGATGCCTGTGGCAGTGGCTTTATTGGGAGGTTTGTGATCTCCCCCAACGATGGCCTAAACGATACACGATTTTTTAAGTGTTGTGAAAACACTGAAGAAGTGGAAACACTTCAGCAGATTTATGATCCTTCATATCAATGCTCCCCAATATGCTTGGGCAGAAGTTTTATTCGTTCTCATACAAAGTTTGAAGTGTAATTTCTCTTATGAATATAGACAGGAAGTTGCTATGTTCGTCCCATTATGGGAATTTGCTTCTTCTAAGAGATGAAGCATTTCAGAGCCCAAGAATTGCAGCCATTATTTCATGTGAAAGATTGTCTATTTGGACATGAATATGTTTTACTATTAGAATTTATACAAGCTGATGGGAAGAGGGTGGGGGCAGGGGGCAAGAGGGAGAAATGACCCAAACAATGTATGCACATGTGAAAAAATGAATTAAAAAAAGAATTTATACAAGCCAGCAGTAACTTATGGACCAACATGTACTCTTCTGGGCACTGAACTTCAGAGAGAAGGAAAGGCTTATTCTTAGACATGTATACAAGCCAGGTGAGTTTAGACCAGTGAGCTTTGGCCAAGCAGACGTTATGCCCAGGACATCAATCAAAAATAACTCGGACTCCAAGTTCCGCACAACCCTGATCTGCCCCAGCGTGCTGTTATGAAACTGTACATAGACATGTTTCCAAAACATTCCCCGAGTCCAAGAAACCAAGAAAAACACCCATGGCAGCTCGCCTCCACATCATAATGAAACTGTTCTTTTAGCAGAAATTCATAACCGAGCAAAATTCTGCTAAATAAGATTGCTGTTTATTTGGGAGACTATTATTGCTGACTCCAAGACATTGGCGCTGTTAGGTTTCTGTCACTGTCCCTTCCTCTCTGTTTTGCGATAATAATAATAACAACAATAATAATACAGTATTTGAGCTAATTAGCTTTAAGTTACTAGTGGCAAAACGAGTTTCATGTCCTTTCTGCCTTGTAAATGTGCAAATTCAACTACGTATTCAAATATTCACTAAATCAGGGGGAATTCTTTGGGGAATCTAGCATTCTGAGCGTAGATACCAGGACAGACTGCAATGTAGAAGTCAGTAACTGAGACTGAGAAGTTGGCACTAGACACTGGATTTGACCATTTCTACAAAGATTGCACAGATTGTTTTGTAGTTATGATCACTTTATGGTACATAACTGTTAAAGAGGAAATATATTGCCTGAAGGAAAGAGAGAGGGAGGGAGGAAGAACACAGCTTCTAATTTTCAGATGAGTAAAGGTTCCATAGTCAGGATTTGGAAGCTCTCCAGTGTCCAGTAGGCTCCAGGAAACTCAGGGAATTGTCACGGTATTAGAGCCAGTCTGAGGTGCCGAAGTCAAAACAGGCCGTGCTGGCCATAGTGAAGGCCACGTGGGAGCGTATGTAGGTCACTTACACGTTTTGAATTTAGACAGGCTGGGTTTCCACAATTGTTTTACAATTAAGCGCTGGAGAAACACTGAACGTTCGGAATTTTTTAAAAGGTGCTCGTTTCACAAGATATAAGAAAATTGCAACACCCACTTGAATGGTGGCCTTAGTGGCTCACTGTGCTTGAAGGAGCCAGGCGGGGAATTCTGTCTGTACCAACAGTCCTTGCCCAACCCAGTGCTGGCAGTTTCCTTGGAGAGTGGTTGGAGCTCACAGTGAGGCTCAGGACTAAACACAAGTGTTTTCTTAAGCCCCACTCAATAAACACTCTTTTTATGCAATGAAAAATAATTAATAGAAGTAGAAAGCAGTGTTCATAGGCTCTGGGGTTTAATCCCAGTAGTGTTTGTTGAGCATGTACCATGACCTAGCGTGGGAAGTTCAGCAAATAAGAAGGGAAGGCAGGGAGACAGTTTACCCAATACTGTCCCAGGTCCTTTCTTCTCCCACACACTGTTGTCCTCTCACTCCAGGTCACCTGTCTCTTAAAACACTTTCCTCTGTTTTACTTTCTGCAACTACTCTAACCTCCCACATGTGAACACATGTGATGAAAGGCACAAATTGGCTCCACAGGAGACTCAGGCCTCTTAGGGAAGGGACCAAATTAGCAGCATCACAAATTCTGCTTTTGTTTTTGTCAGCTGATACTGTTAAGTTCCTACTTAATGGAAGTATTTGCTTTTCCATAAATACATGTAAATTTCCTACCTCTTATTTGTCAGAGCCCAAGAAAGCCCTGTAAGTGGTAATCAAGGAGTGGAGCTTATTTAAAGCAAATCACTGTAATTGAAATTCTCAGGGGAAGCTGTGCCATCCTTGTGATGTCTGCATTTACCAATTGTTCTCCCCTATTGTAACTATAAAGTTGCTGCTGAAATTTATTTTAATTAACAATCCTGTAATTTAAAAAGTAATGTGCTTATGGTAAAGGAATCAAGTCCATGTACTTATAATCACAGCAACCCGGATTCAGTCCCTTGTTTAAAACGCTCTAGCGGTTTCTTGGGGCCCTCAGAATGCAGTGTTACTTCCCAACCACACTGGCCTCAACACAGCATGCATACTCCTCCCCAGGCCTGTGCCCTGATGTCTCTCTGCCTGGCATTCCCATATCCCTGTAGGGCTGGCTTTGTTTCACCACTCAGTTCTTGCCACCAGTGTTCCCCACCACCAAGGTAGCTCCCTGACAGCCCTCTCTAGTGTCCCTGCCTGTGACCTTCATTCATCACACCTCTTTACTTTATGAACATGACATTTATGCCGCCCTGAAGTCACTTTTCTTGCTTGCTGCTTCATTTTCTGTCTCCCCGCTAGACTGGAAACTCCACAGAGGCAGAAGTCTTAGCCATCTGATTTACGTTTTATGCCTGACATTTTGAAAAGGGCTTGGCACATGACAGCCCCTTGGTAAATGTTGGTTTAAGTGAATGGATGGAGTTAGGAGAATTAAGTCATGATTTTAGTATGGAGCCTGACACAGTGAGGACCCAACAGATGGAAGTTTGCTTCTCTCCCACCCCATCTGCCTAAGCCCTGTGTGTTGAAGAGTGATTTAATCTATGCTGTGGACATTACCATGCTTTGAGTTACATGGAGTACAGTAAATCACACCTAGTTGAATACAAAGTAGTCCTCCCTTTGTGTTCATGTAAGAATAAGGTAAAATAGTTTTATCTGGGTTTTTTTTTTTTTTCAGGCCGTCTTTGCTGGAAGGAACCATGACTTGGCATTTTCCTTTCTTCCTCTTGGCCACAGTGACTTTGCCCTCCGTGTTTTCCCAGTTCAACCCTCTGTCTCTCGAGGAACTAGGCTCCGACATAGGGATCCAAGTTTTCAATCAGATCATCAAGTCGCGGCCTCATGACAACATCGTTGTCTCACCCCATGGGATTGCATCTGTCCTGGGGATGCTGCAGCTGGGGGCCGATGGCAGGACGAAGAAGCAGCTCACGACAGCCATGAGATACAGTGTGAATGGTATGTGTGCCGTACACCCACTGGCGGGACCTCTGCCGGGAGCTCCGCATTGGGGTGGGGGATGTTCATTGCTTGGTCTTTGCTTACAGCCAGAGAGGCAGCACATCCAGGACTATATGCAGTCCCTTCTGGGCCTTTTTGGCTAGTCTGTCCTAAAGGGAAGATGTTGAGGTTCTGGACTGTGGTCTCAGATCTGTGGGGCGCCTCTCCTCTAAAGGGAAAGCTTCCTGTCCCACCCACCTCAATAGTAGACGTGGCTGAAAGGCATTGTATTGTACCCTTTTAAAATAGGTTGGCAGGGGAGGCTGAGAGGTGACCGTGGAGGATAGTATGAGCAACCTTACGGTAATGGAGTTGTTGTGGTTTTGTCGCGTTGAGCTCCACGTACACGCGTGTACATGCACACAATCATGTATGAAAAGTGACCCAAATCAGAATGAGCTTTGTGGACTGTACTAATGGCAATTTCCTGTTACAGTGACCATATCATTGGAGATAACTGGGAGAAGGGCACATGGGACAACCCTATCTGTTGTTTTGAAGCCTCTTATAAATCTAAAATCAAAAGCTAAATAAAATTTTTTAAGACTAAATCCTAGCCACTGGGCATGGTGGTGTATGCCTTTAATCTCAGTACTTGAAGGCCAAAACAGGAAGATCACAAGTCCAAGGCCAGCCTGGTCTACATAGCAAGTCTCTGTTTCAATAAAAACCAAACAATAACACAAGAAGCAATGAGAAAGGTTTAATTTTATTGAAAGAAAAACCTGTTGATAATCCACGAATTTAACCATATGCACTGTGCCTCCTGGGACTGTTTCCTTAATCGGTGCTGTCCTCTACCTAACTTTTCCACAGTTCAGAGCACACGGGTACAGGACTGGCTTCTAAGATCTTCTTTGCATGGTGACTTTGAACAAGTCCCATCTCATATCACTTACTTCATTAGAGAGGGAGAGCGTTTCTCTCCGGTGTTCTTCCACCCCTACTAGCTAAGACTTGACTGTCCTGGGAGGGTGAGATTAGCAGAGGAGGAGTTAGTGGTGTTCCAGGCTTCAGGCCATGTCCTCTTTGCTGTGTTCTCAGCATGGCTTCAACCATGGCTGTGGGCATCAAACGCCAGGCTTCCCTGTTCTGTTGGCATGTCAATAAACTTTGTGTGACTTTGCAATTTGTTCACCTGTTGGAAGTGAGGAATGGGTAAATTCTTGGAACATACTGTCCTGCCCCTTGCTTAGAAGTTCAGAAGCTCTTGGTGATTAATAACTCCATAGTGAATCACTGCTATAATTTATGCTTTCCTGAGGCAGTCCAGACTCTGTCAGCCAGTATAGTTTTAAAATAGCAACTGGTGTTTGTTTTTTGTTTTCCCACTGAGCCTCTTTGATGTGAAGTCATTATTTCTGCAGTTTTCATGACATTGGCTTATTGGTCCATCAAACCCACTCCCACCTTTCTTCCTCCAGAATTGCTAGGAGTCATCCAGAAAATGTGACTTTGGTGTGCATAGTATACTTACTCATCATGGAGAGCACTGTTGGAGCTCAGCCTCTGTGAACTTTAAAGTAGTGGCACTCACTGAGGAAGGAGGCAGGACTGTTTGGGTACTTGTCCCTGCAGAAGATCCCAGGGCTTGTGGCTTGTGGTAGAAGTAGGGTTAAAGGGGCCTTAGAAGTGTCTTTTGGCCTCTGAACCCCACTGTTGTGTGTTCCCTTACTTGTAAAATGGGCCTGCCCACAAAACAGTGTGAGGGGTAGTAATGAGAGGGCTCAGAAAGGCCTGTTCGTGTTGTGAAGTCCTTGCTGGGGATTGTGGGAAGAAGCCCTGGCCCTGTACTTATTTAAAGGGTCTGAAGAAGCACGTTGAGAGTGACAAGTGAGCTCTTCAGGACACCATCAAGGTGACTGGCAGGATATTTCAGGACAGAACAATTTTGAAAGGACCCCAAATGATTAGGAAGGAGCTGAAATTCTATTCTCTGTAGAAACACATTTCATCTTTACGACATAGTTTTCTCTCTTTCATGCTCCAAAATGAAATGGAGCATGTATGAATGGCTCATGTAAAATAAAGCTTACATTGCCATGAAATTAATTTCTTTACTTTTTGAGTTCCATATTAAGTAAAAATCACATCGTTCTGGCTGGTGGCACATGGCAATTTTTAATAGTCTTCTTAATGCCTGTTTTATTCATTTTTTTCCCAAATAGCAGAAAGAAATCACATTGTTAAATCCATAGCAGGAAAGGAAGTGGAAAATTGTTAGGAGAGAGAATGAAGGAGGAAGTCCCCTTTGATTTATTCCCCCATGGCTACAGAGTGGAGGAGCAGGCCAGCATTCACGTTCACCTGATGCCCAGATGGCTACCAGGGGAAGAAGGGAAGGTGTTGAGAACACCCTAAATATGTCTGTTTTGGTACAGAAGCACAATTAATTTTTAAGGACTTTTCAGTGTTTATTTTAACCCCATCCCTCCTTTTCTTAAGAAAAAGACCATGTCAAAGGCAGAAGACTGAAGTACTCAGATTTATCCGGTGTATATTGTTCTTATTTGCTAGAAGAAAAGGTTTAAAAATAAGCAAAACATCTTTAAATTCTTACATGATATTGCAGTTTTCTGATTTCTCTTTCAGGAGTCGGTAAAGTGCTAAGGAAGATCAACAAGGCCATCGTCTCCAAGAAGAACAAAGACATTGTGACCGTGGCCAATGCCGTGTTTGTCAAGAATGGCTTTAAAATGGAAGTGCCCTTTGTTACGAGGAACAAAGATGTGTTTCAGTGTGAAGTCCGGAGTGTGGACTTTGAGGACCCCATCTCCACCTGTGACTCCATCAATGCATGGGTGAAAAATGAAACCAGGGGTGAGTGGCCACAAGTACGTCTTGTGGGTTCTTAGTTTGTGAATGAAGGAGTGAGATGGCGAGATTGTCAAGGCCAGTGGCCCCCTGTTGAGAACCACCCAGGCCCAAGTAGATTCTCACCTTTCTGTCTTTCTCTGTGGTCCCAGGACTCAGTCTATCTGCCTTCCCGTTTCATGCTGCCACCACTCACTGCCTGTGGTGGGGGGGGTGTTCCCCCTGCAGTGTAGGCAGCAGAGCAGAACACAGCCCTGCCAACCTCTCTCCTTTGCCTACTGTATCTCATTTCCAGTGCCCTTGCCCAGAGGCTGCTGTCTGTTTTGGTGGTTTTTTGTTCGTTCCTTCCTGCTTTTGTATCTTCTGTTTCCTTGGCCTTGAACATCCTCTCGCCCTTTGGAATGGTTGACCTCTGGCCTCTTGTTTCTGTCATTGCCACACTGTAGCTACCCCTTCGCTGGGTATGTTTGGCCTATGATTACACCTTTTATGAAGCCCGCCATTATAGCACGTTCTGCATCACATAATGACCGCTTGCTTAGGTGTCTCTTCTCTCATTAGGTGTCTGTTCTCACTCCCAATGTCAGTGTTTTAAACCTGCTGATTTGTAAACTGGAGGTCTCTGTGGAACTGTTCAGGAGGATGCATGGGCCGAGAAGACAAAGGAATGCCAAGGCTAGAAGTGAGATTCTGGTTTTGTAGAAGAGAGACTCTCAACAGGGAGAAGAAACCAAAAGAGAAAAGTGGGGAAGGTCAGCCTCTCACAGCATTCCTGGTGCACTTGCCCAGGGAATTACCCATGTGTGTGTTTAGCGTATAAAATCCTAGACCCCACACACTGAGGCAGAATCTCACCCTACTTAATGCAAGTGAATGTGTGAGAACCATTGGGAGAGCCAATGACAAGACGGAAAAAGGGAGAGTGGAGAACAGGTGGTCTTAGTAAGTCTGTAGCATCCTTTCTCAATTGCTATACAATCTGGGCCCCTTACGGCACTATGGAGTAATGGGAGAGCAGCAGTGTGAGTGTTGGGGTGGCTCTGGGCAGCTGGAGCTTAATGACTTGGGCCTGGGAGGGGTGGTGGGCAGCAGATGCCTGCAGGACAGGTTCTTGGTCCCGACTCTGGCTGTGTGACTGTGTTATGTCGTCACCCACTCCAGCTGCCTTTGTTACCTGTGGAATGACAGCGTTGGGTCCTATTAGTATGTCACGAAATGGTTTTCAGAGCACCTGGCCATGCTGGGAAGGACAGCAGTGAGCTCCAAACAGGGCTTTTCAACTGTCAGGCTCAACTCCCTCCTTTTAAACAAATATTTGTAATACTCTTCATTATCTTGAAGTCAGATTCATAGATCATTTATCCGGTGCACACATACACAATTAATACAGTGCCAAACCATAATACAAGAAAAAACAAAAGAAGTAATTTATATGTGTAGCTAAAACCCTTGGGTACCACTGTACCTGAATACATAGTAAAGTGCCAGATTCATAGAATAGGTGTGAACGAACAGCAGTAAAAGCAGACCAGAACAGGTGTGTTATACTGGTGACACGCACACCACGAGCTGTGATGTAATTCTCTTGGTAAATTTCTGAACTGAACCAAGTATAGGCTCCACTAATCTGGTTGTCACATTCCTGGGAAATTCAGCATACATTAAAGGTCTGTGAAAAAAAATTGTGTGTGTGTTTACATGCAGGAAAGAGTGAACTTTTTATAATTAGGCTCTTGCTAACGTGGATATCTGGTGGGGCATTTGGAAGTCATTTTTTTCTTCATTGTGTGGGACTGTTTTGAACATTACAGGGCATTTAGCATCTCTGGCCACTGTCTGCTCAACCAAATTGTTCTCACAAATTTCAAACAAATGGTCCATGTGAGGAAAATTGCTAGACATTGTTAGACAAGAGAGAATGGAGATGATAGCTCCTTCCCTGCAGAGAGTGAGAGCTGACCTGAAGAGGCATTGGGGCACACTAGTGATGTGTCTGACCTGTTAGCTCCTCTGCAGCCTCAGCTTCTCCTCCATGTACCCTGTGTGCTGGCCACATGGCCTCCTCTCAGTCCCCTTACTCACCTACCTGTCCCTGTCACACAGCCCACACATTCATCCAGCAGTTTGGAATGTTTGCCTTCCTGCTTCCCTGTGTTTGCTCCTGCTCATTTCTACTTGACACAAGAGTAGCTAAAGGCACAGGTTCTCTGTTTGAAGTTCTATTCTGCCACTTGCTGATGAGCTCGGTCACCTGGGTAAAGTTACTTCACCTCTCTGTGCCTCAGCTCCATTATAAAATGATGATATAATAGTAATAACTATCAGAATAATTATAACAACATGAAAGCTGTTTTGAAGGTATAAACAGTGCATGTGAAGCACTGAACAGAGGGACTGGCACCCTAGGAAACGTTCAAGAAGCATGAGTGATTTCTATAACTTCTGGCTTAAGTAGTGCTTCCTCAAGGACCCCATCCACCCCAGACCTTACTAAGCAGATCAGATCCATCTTGTGTTTACCCTCACGGCCTTGAGTACTTTCACTTCAAGGTATTTGTTGTTGTAGCTTTATGCTTCTCCAAATCACTTACTTCAGCCTCCACCTCTCTCTAGTCCATACCTGTTAGAGGACAGGGCTTATTTTAAATTTTCTTACTGAAGAGCATACCTGTCACGGGGTAGGTAAGTAGGTAGCCAAAAGGATGGATGGGTGGGTGGATGGATGGACGGATGGATGGTGGGTGGATGGATTGTAGGGTGGTGGTAAATACACATTTGGCAGTTTCTGATAGCACATTCCCCCATGTGCCTTCTTACCTCTAAGCTATGCATTTCTTACCTTTTAAAAATGTTTGTCCTTCCTCTCTCTGTTTCTTAATGCCCTCTTATTAAATATTCACTGTTAAAGTGGCAGTTGGAAGCATTATTTAAAAGGGAGGAGGATAACTCTCAGACGCTTACTAAGCACTGACTGTATGCTGAATACAGTACTAGGAGTGGGAAAAATGAATGGTGGAGTCTACTCTAGTGCAACTCGCAGTTCAGTCGTGGGAAACAAGCATGTTGAAGTTGCCTAGAATGAAGTTCTGTGGTATCATGTTGGTACTAAGCCTTGGATTTGTGGACGGTGAGGGAAGAGGCATCTCCTTGGAAGGAGGGAGAAGGGTCAGAGGCTTACAGGAAGAGGGCCATAAGCTATGTCTTGAACGGAAATAGGTACTGAACTGCGTAATGTTCCCAACAAAGGCAAGGAGCAGCATTCACAACTGGGAAGCAGCTTCACGCTTCTGGAGGAGCATGAAGTGCTCACTTCCTTCCCCCCAGGATAGACCTCCTGGCCAGCCTTGTACTGAATTAAATTATGGCTATGTATAGCTTGTAGTTTCCTTCCAGGTCTTAACTTAGGTAGCACTAGTGCCCCTTTGTGGAAGTAATGACAAGTGAAGACACTGCACACAGGATCAGGGAAATGCAATTTCAAGGACCCTCTGAGTGTCATCAATAGGACTTAACACTTTGTTGAATTGGACACTCTGGCTTCTTCAAAAGTTAGTGATTTTATTCTATTTAATAGCTTTGGATATGAGAATTGCCTATTTAAATGCACATATATGCATTCACCCGACTCTTCAAAGACAAAGCAAAAAGAACCTAAGTGAGAAACTTAAACTTTAGCCACAGTTTGCTCTTGAGAAGGATCTGGGGAACATCTAGAAATTTATGTTAGTTCCATCACTCCTGATGTGAATGAGGTGACCACCCCTGACAACCCATGAGATGCACTTTCCTTCAGAGTTAGGAGTTGTTCTAGGCTGACTCTGCTTCTTCTTATGTCTGTAATAGTGGGAACGAGCTCCATGCCTGAGCCATAAATGGAGATTTCAGTTCTTTTTTATGTAGGCCTTATAAGAACCAGGGATTCCAAACTAACCCTCAACACTTTTGAAATGTTACGAGAAAGTAAGCACTTACCTTTGATAACATCACCCAGGCTAATCAAGCCAGTGTTTCAAACCAAAAACTGTTTGTCTTATGGGAATACAAAACTCTACAAGAGTCACAGATGTCAGTTGTCAGTAAAAACATGGAAAATACTTATTAATTACCTAGAGCTTATGAGATGAGTACAATTTTCTGAAACACGGGGTTTATAGAACCAATAATAATTTCTTGACCTAAAGTTTGATAACCCCTAATTAGGGTTTCAACACTCTTCTAGTTCTCTGATTTTTAACTTGTTTACAAGTTTACTTGTAATTTTTAAACTTGAGAAAAGTTAGAAATATGAAAGAATGCTTTAAAAACTTTTTTTAAATCCTTTAAAAGTCTACTTGATTTTTCATTTTGCTTGATCAACAGCTGCTGTTTGCCCTCCACTCAGTCACCAATCCTGAGGTCTTTTTTCCTTGTTTGTTCTCTGACTTAACAGGCATGATCGACAATCTGCTGTCCCCAGATCTTATCGATGGCATGCTCACCAGACTGGTCCTTGTCAATGCTGTGTATTTTAAGGGTTTGTGGAAATCCCGGTTTCAACCTGAGAACACAAAGAAGCGGACATTCATGGCACCTGATGGGAAATCCTATCTAGTGCCAATGCTGGCCCAGCTCTCTGTGTTCCGGAGTGGTAAGTCCATGCTGGGTGAGGCCTGTTCTAGAAAGTGATGGTGGCAGAAAGGCTCTTGAATGCTTTGACTTAATTCAAGAGCAGATCTTAAGTCAGGTGTGGTGGTGCATACCTGAAATCTCAGCTACTCAGGAGGCAGTAGCAGGAGGATCACTAGCTAGGCTAGTTCCCTGGCAAAGTTATCTCGACAACAAAGTTAAAACAACAACAACAAAAAAGAAAGGCTGGAGGCAAGGCTCAAGGGTTAGAGCACTTGCTAGCAAGTGCAAGGTCCTGGATTCAATCCCCAGTACCACAGAAAAAGAAAGAAAAGAAAAAGCGAATCTTGTTATTTAAAACAAACAAAAAGTGAAGCAGGGTGCCTGAGGCTCACACCTGTAATCCTAGTTACTGGGAAGCTGAGACCAGGAAGATCACAGTTCAAGGCCAGCAAATAGTTCACAAGACGCCATCTCCAAAATAACAAAATGGACTGGAGGTGAGCTCAAGCAGCCTGCTTTGCAAGCACAAAGCCCCACTGAAAAAAAGACCAGGTACTGGGAGACAGGATTTTTAAAAATCAAATGGACTACAAGCAGTGACTTAACATTTAAGAAGAGAGGAAGCCAAGCATGGTGGTGCATACTTATAATCCCAGCACTCAGGAGACTAAGGCAGGAGGATCTTGAGTTCAAGGCCAGCCAGGGCTACATAGTGAGAAAGCTGCTTACATCAGAAGCTACTCTGTATTATCTCATTGAATTCTCATATAAAGTAAGTCCTCTTATCATCACATTTTACAGATTAAGAAACTAAGATTTTGAATTAAGGAGTTGCTGAGATCACTGAGCAAGTGTGCTGTATAAGCAGGCTTTGAATCCAGGTCCTGTAATACCAGAGCACACGTCCGTAGCCTCAGCCCTTGTCTTCTGTGAGAGCAGTACTGAGTTCCTAGGTGGAAAGAGAGGAGAGGTGTTCACTCATCTCCCAGCTCCTTGAACCACCAGGCACCAGCTTCTGGAGGTAGAGGCTGAGCCAGGCAGAGATCAGTCAAGCAGATGTGAGTGGCCACATGCAGAATGGTTTTACTGATCAGTAATGGCGTATGCAGCCAAGGATGGGTTAACGGGGGAGTGAATGTGTTACTTCCCCAACTCATACTTTTTCATTATCCACAGCCTCAGTCCACTTTAACACTTCTGAAGTAGTTAGTGCCTCCAGGTCCTTGCGTGAGGCCCTGGAGCAATAATTTATTAACTGCTTCCCAAATTTCACAGTTTCTAAAAATTAGCTCTGCCAGAGTAGGGACTTCGTGTTGTCTGCAAGGATTAAAGAGCTCATTAGGAGGTGATTTTTCTCACTCTCTCATTGATTTTTCAGTTTCTTCTGAGACCATTTTATTACGCAGGCTAAAAAGTAAAGATAAAGAATCCTAACTTTGATTCTTAGGGAGTCCCAAGACAGGAGCCAGGCTGGCGTGAGTTCACGTGCATCCTGAGCTGAGGCAGCTGTCCTGGGTTCCTGAACCACCCTCCAGGGCATTGCAGGGCATGGGGACCAGTGGACACCAAGCAGCCACCCACTACCAGCACTCTTGCTTGAGGAGAAACTAATGTCTTCCTGTAGTGTCAGATGTTCTAATGGCTTCAGTATTTTGCCATACTGCATGGCTGAAAGTGCTCACTACATAATGAAGGTCACTCTCTCTCCTTTGCTGTTCTTCTCTCTCTTCCTCTCTCCCTCTGCTCATCCCTCAAAACCCCTTCTGTGGAGATCTAGCCTGTTGAAGTTCCCTGACTCAAATACTGTGATTGTTAAAGGATGTCACCAAAATCCAGTGAAAATAAAAAAAGAAACTCGCTTTCTCTTTTCTCTCTTAACTATGCTGTCCTTCTTGATCATTTAGGGGAAGAGGAGAGGACTAACCATGGACCAGGCCCTGCTAAGTACCTTATATAATTATTTATTTATTTATTGTCATTTAATCATCACAGCTACCCTGTGAGGGCCACACTTTAACACACTGATGTCTCCACTGTGTGTACAGGGAGGCACAGAAAGGTGAAGTAACTTCACCACTTCACCAAGGCCACAGAGTTCATCTTTAAGTTTAAAAAAATATTTTAGAAATCCACCATAAATCTAGAAATGCTGGCTTTCCATCCATCTGGTTAATTTTTGTAGCTCATTAATTGCTTAATTTAAAGGCTTCATAGGCTCCTCAGGCATGCTCTGTGGAAAACCTTTCTCCATGGACTGGCTAATAGCCACTCTGGCCCCCTTATCATGAGCTGGGCAGCTTGCTGGTGCCCTTAATTATGGCTTTCATTCACTGGAATTGGGCAGTGCCCAGTTGTGTTGCTCAGTTGCTGTCTTGATCCATTTTCCATGGCTGTTACAAAGTATCTGAGACTAGGTAATAATTTATTTTAGAAGATAGAAGTTATATATTTAACTCATGGTTCTAGAGGCTGAGCAATCCAAGAGTTTTCACCCATTGAGGGCCTTCTCACCATAACCTGGCCTCACACATATCATGTTCTGAGCAAGCATACCAGCTCAGGTCTTTCCTCCTCCTCCCCCTCTTCTATTTTTTTTTTTTTCCCGTACTGGTGATTGAACCCAGGACCTGGCACATGCTAGGTAAACACTCTACCACCTGAGCCACACCTTCAGCCCTTTGTTTATATTTCATGCTTTGCCAAGACTGGTACTGAACTTGCAATCCTCTTTCCTCCACCTCCCAAGTAGCTGGAATCACAGGCATGAGATGCCATATTGACTTTCTCTCCTTTATTTATTGATGCCATTATAAGGGCTCCCCTCTCATGATCCCAGTTCAGTCCTCTGGAAGGTCCCCTCCTATATCATCAACATATGAATTTAGGAAATAAGTTTCTAACACAGGAATTTAAGGGAACACATTCAAACCATAGCAGTTTCTAATATTTTGAATATTTCACATGGAATAAAAAGTGTCATAAGATCAAATTAGCTTGAGAATGTGGGGATAACTAGAATTAAGCACTTGGTTTTGGTATGTCTTAGAGCTTTACAATACTGATATAGATAAGGGATCTGCAGGAAGATACCAACATCCAATGCCTCCTAAAGATTCTAGGCTATGGAATCTGCCTTGCCTGCAGAGTGTCTTGCAGGTAGAATATGCTCTGTACACTGTTTTGAGAAATGCTAATTTAGATAATTCTTGAGTTTTCTTTAGGATGCAAAAGTTATCATAAAATAACTTAAAATCCCTAATAGCGGTTACCAGAGCTGGTGCAGCATGAGCAGGGAGTCAGGACAGTGAAGAAGACAACTACTGGCCCTCTACATTCACAGCCACGGGCCCCTTGACAAGACCCTTGCTGTTTCCAGTTGCAGCCTCTTTCTGTAAAAGAGGGCTGGTCATATACCATAGGGTGCTGACAATTCTAAATGTATTAAAGTAGCTGGTAAGGGTCTAGCAGAAAAAAGCCATTCATCTGCTTCCTTTTCCACACTAACACATAGGAATTATCCCAAATGAAGACTATAAATAATGCAATTAAATGAGATTTGAGATTGCTGCTGGAAGAGTGGATTTTAGTTCTTCTTGTCACCTGGAAATAACACCCAAAAAAAGAGTAACTGTATGAAATAATGGATATGTTTATTTGCTTCATTATAGTAGTTGTTTTGCTACCTATATGTATCCCATAGCATCAAACCTTAGATATACACAATACAATTTATGTGTTAAAAAGTAGTAAATTAAAAAAAATTCTTATAAGGCAGCTTAAATTCATTCTTTTATCCATAGAAAGGTCAACTTCTTGCAAAGCATTGTATGCTGAGTACCTAATGATGGTTAAATTCTGCTCAGCAGAATCAAAGTGAGTTTCATGATGCCCAAAGGCATTCTGTCTAGACTGAAGAAAGAAAATTCTGCACCAGGGAAGAAAGAAAGCACTGTCCTTATCTTTGTCCTTCTGAGGAAACCAACTGTGGAAAAGGGAGGTTCTCCCACTGAATTGCTCTTTTCCCTCTGAAGCTCACTTGGTGAGCCAGCAAGTGCTTGTGCTCCTTCTAGAAGTCACCAGGCATGTGCTGAACCTGCCTCTGATTTATTTAGGGTCTACACGCACCCCCAATGACTTATGGTACAACTTTATTGAACTGCCCTACCACGGGGAGAGCATCAGCATGCTAATTGCGCTGCCCACCGAGAGCTCCACCCCTCTGTCTGCCATCATCCCTCACATCAGCACCAAGACCATCGACAGCTGGATGAGCACCATGGTGCCCAAGAGGGTGCAGGTGGTCTTGCCCAAGTAAGTGCCCCTTCCCTAAGAGAATATAATGCATTGTTCAGTCAGGAGCCATTGTGTCCAGTATCAGAAATGTGAGGCTAAGATATCCATGCCTTGAGGCCTGTTCTACTTTGTAGGAAGTGCATGGTAGGAATATAAGGCTATGTTTTTCTGAAAGCTTTCTCTCCACCTCTGTGCTTCTTATATGGTTGGATAATGATGATAAGGAAGGAAAGAAGGCAGTTTTGGTCTGCTATCATGACTATAGTTTCTTCATGACCCTGTGACAATTTAATATATCTCATTCTATTAAAAAACTGAAAACACACGCATATCATTGTATAGTATAGATGAAAAAAATACAAGGAAGTATAAGGGAGACCTGTATGTTTGGTAAGGAACTTTATTTTGGTTATTTAAGCTTCATCTAGAAGTTATTAAAGACCATGACCCAAACACTAGGTGGGAAATACACATGTCAGAACTACCAAGGCAGAATTTTTATGTTGGTTTTTAAGGCAGTTCTTCTATTATACCTTAAAAGTAAAATATACATGGAATTTGAGCTGTCTGACTTGAAGCCAAGGGAAAAGTAATCCCAAATTCTGTGTGTGTCCTGATTTCTAACAGGTTAGAGAATACTTTGTCCAAGCCTGTGGAGAAGGCAATGAATGTGGTTCACTTTCTGTGAATTTTTCAACATTATCTTTCTCGCAACTATTCACCCCTGGTGGTAGTGTAAAATTCCAATAGCCTTTGATTCCCCAGTCACTGAGTCAAGTGATCAGAGTAATACATTTACAACAAGTATTAGTATACCTCCCAAGATTTTTCTTTTGGAAAAATAAGCCTTCAAGTAGGCAGTGCTCAATGTAAGTGAACCATATAGTGACATCCTGGCCTCCATGGGAGAAGAACAGGCAGATCACCACTGCTACCCATCTGTGGTGAGAATCTGTTCACCTTCTCTTGCTGCTCTTCAGATCAAATCTAATGAAGCAAGCCAGGCGCCCGTGGCTCACACCTGTAACCCTAGACTCAGGAGGCAGAGATCAGGAGGATTGCAGTTCAAAGGCAGCCCTGGGCAAATACTTAGCAAGACCCTATCTCAAAAAAACCATCACAAAAAAAGGGCTGGTGGAGTGGCTCAAGGTGTAGGTTCTGAGTTCAAGCCCCAGTACCATCAAAAAAAAATCTAATGAAGCATCTTCTGATGGTAGGCTTAATAACTGACATTTAAATGTACATATATGACCAATTAGCCACAAATATACAAGAAACTCATATATACCTAAATATAATACCATGTCCCCTGTTCCTAATGCTTGCTCATGTTTTAACAGTGAAATGCATTCAGAATCCCCACACATACTACAAGGAAAGAATCTCCTCTCTTGACCATCTCAACTGCCAGAATCATGGCGGTTCTTTAGTTGTATATGGGGAAGAACTATAGATACTACAGAGTACCAGGGCTAGTTTAACAGTCTGAACCTTTACATCAGTGTAAGAGAAAGGGCTTATGTAGCTCTTCATAAGTATAGAAGTAGGGAGCCTTTTGCACATGAAGGAGAGAACACCCATACTTCTTGTAAGGAGAAGAATTGTTCTCTACCCATATTTAAATTTTAGAATTAAAAGTCAAGATACAATTCAGATTGGTGTTCAGGTCTTACTTTTTAAAGAGTCTTTTTAAATATACACTGATTATATCATTTTGTCTCATTTATAGCCTTGTGGTTTTCTCTCCCTATTTTTTGCTTTAATGTAGGTTCACAGCTGAAGCACAAACAGATCTGAAGGAGCCACTGGAAGTTCTTGGCATCACTGAGATGTTTGATTCATCAAAGGCAAACTTTGCAAAAATAACAAGTATGTCCAATTTGAAACTTACTCAGAAACTTGAAGAAAATGTTAGAGTCTCTGATATGTTCAAAGAGAAAAGATCAGAATTAGAAGTGTGTTGCTGTAAAATTTCCAAGTTTTAATTTGGTGTGTCACCAAGTGATGCTATTATCCTTCTTCATCATTTAAATCAGCATCCTTTATCATTGAAATCAGCATATGTCATTCATCCCTGCATTTCAGGTGTAAATTTGCCTCTGTCACCTAAAATTTTGACCTTCTTCCTCCTTCCTTCCCTTTCTTTTCCCCCCTCCCTTGCTCCCTTTCTTTTCTTTCTTTCCTTTTTTATTTATTTATTTGTGGTGTGTGTGTGTGTGTGTGTGTGTGTGTGTGTGTGTGTGTGGCACTGGGGAATGGAACCCTGGCATGCTGGGCAAGCTTTTTTACAACTGAGCTACATCTCCAATCCCAAAATTTGGCTTATAGCTAGATATTAGTCTCTTTTTTCCAATGCAAGTTTTTATCTTGGGCTTGAAAAGAGTCAAGATTTTTTAGTTCTCAAATACTTGTTTACTCCACTGTAGGCATGTAAACTGAACATATATTTTGGCATTTTAAGACCATTGATCTGCAGTAACATATGTTCAAATGAGTATGATTAGAACTTTTCTTTCCAGAGAATCTAAGACAGCTCTGGTATCATGTCCCTTCATTTGTGAGTCTATTTAACTTTTTCTAGGGTTGTTTGAATAGCCAGTTCTTTGCCTTTTAAATTTAGAACACAGAAACCTCCTTCCAAAGAAAAGTCATGGCATGTACATGGTGTACAATTTAGTTTTTACTTTTCCCCTTGACTGAAAGGAAATTGGTTCATTACCAACCCCAAATAGTCAACACCAAGTACCTGTACTGGGACAAGCCCAGTCCCCTTGCTGGAACCACAGCTTTGTGGATATTCTGATACCCTATGAGTGTGTTCCCTTGTGGATCACACTCTGATCCCAAGTCTGAAAGCAAACCTGACCTGGAAGCTGTTGAAAATGTACAACCTTAGGTCTGATTTAGCCCTACTAAATCAGAATCTTCATTTTAACCAAGCCTTCCTCTTTCCCCTTCAGGGTCATCCACTGTAGTCTAAACAGTTAAATAGGAGGTGTTCACAGAGAGGGTAAGGTATCTCAAATGCTCCCAAGACAAGCTCTTTAACCTTGCAAGTGATGTGGCCCTGTAAACATGCATCTTAGTTACAATAATCTTAGGAGCCCTGAGCATCGGTGCAGACGACTCAAAAACCAGATGACACAGAAAGCACTTTTCCCCTCTGCATCCAGACCCATGTCCCATCAGGCTAATGGTAACTGCAGTTGGCATGCTTCTGGAAAGTTCCACCCCATACGCACTGCTGGGTGCTTGGGCTATGGAGAGAAGGAAAGTGAGTTCTAAAAGCCCCCAGGCACAGCTGCAATTCTGCGCCCAGCCCTCCCTGGGAGTCCAAACTTTGCTCACTTTCATTGTCCTTGTCACTAAAATGCCAATCCGTGAGATGAGTGACTGGTGTTGTGGAAAGCCAGCACCCACTTCTGCTACTAAACTAGCCATATGATTTGGGGAAGACATCTTTTTTTATTAGCATATAATAGTTGTACAGGGGGATATATTGTGACATTTACTTATGTACTTACACTATATCTTATTCAGATTCACCCCTCTATTGTTCTCCCTCATTCCCCTTCTTAGAACAATTCCAGCAGGTTTCATTATTCTATTTTCATACATGAGTACAAAGTACATCCACTATATTTACCCTTCTTCACCCTTTCCTTATATCTTCCCCCCTCCCCCTGGTGCCCACTCCTACAAAGGACCTGTTTTTCTTTCTGTCCTTTATTTTTTTTTAATATGTGTTGATAGTTCAAGGGAGTTTTGCCTTGGTATTTCAGACATTTATATATTGTACTTTAATCAGATTAACCTTGAAGGCAGATTTCTTAACACTCTGGGCCTCAGTTTCCCCATCTGTAAATGCTATCTCAAATCGTTTCTGGGCCTAATAGTCT
Source organism: Castor canadensis (assembly GCF_047511655.1). Taxonomy (NCBI): domain Eukaryota; kingdom Metazoa; phylum Chordata; class Mammalia; order Rodentia; family Castoridae; genus Castor; species Castor canadensis. The sequence goes on along the minus strand of NC_133389.1, from coordinate 171,207,219 downwards.
GTAACTGAAAAATAATATTGTTGTCTTGCTTCTTCTGTAAAACTGGGCTTCCTTTTTACTGTTCTGTTCTTTTCATTTTAAAAATAAAATTTAGAGTTGAATTGATTAGAGGCACTTACAGCTGAAGACTAGGCCTGCCTCTGAGAAGTGAGTATCAGAGTTCATTTAGCAGAGATTAAAACTTACCACAAGTATAGCCACCTGGAGCCCTCAGTCTTCAGGGCTGTTGGAGTTGACTTCTAACCCAATTCTTTTTAAGAACCAAAATTTGCCATGGCTTTGAGGGTATTTCCCCAATCAAATGGATGGCATGCATGTCAAACAAAGACTGACTTTGTGTTATTTTCTGGGAACAGGGACAGAAAATCTTCATGTTTCTCAAATCTTGCAAAAAGCAAAAATCGAAGTTAGTGAAGATGGAACCAAAGCTTCAGCAGCAACAAGTAGGTGCTGGGTCATATGGCAGGGTTGGTTCGAGTAAGGAAGCAGACACATTCCAGTTCCTTCTAAAGAACCCTTTTTCTAGCTGGGCACTGGGGGCTGGTCCTTGGGAAGCAATAGTGAGTATGAGCAGATCAAGTGTTTCATTAAAAAAAAAAAATCATTTAAGCCAGAAGCCAGTGGCTAATACTATAATCCTAGCTACTTGTGGGGGGGGGCGGAGGGATTGAGATGGGGAGAATCATGGTTCAAGACCAGCCTGGGCAAAAAAGTTTGTGAGACCTGAGCTTAGCTGAAAAAAGCTGAGTGTGGCAGTGCATGCGTCTCATCCCAGCTACCACAGGAAGCCTACAATAGGACTGCAGTTCAGGCAGGTCTAGGCAAAAAACAAGACCCTATCTCCAAAATAACCAGAGTAAGAAAGGCTGGAGGCATAGCTCAGATAGTAGAGTGCCTGCTTAGCCCTCAGTTCCCAGTACCACTAAATAAAAAAGATTCAAGTGAGGGACATTTCTAGAGGAATTGCTAACAAGAGTCATCAACATCTGTGAAGAGCTGGGGAGTGTGTACTTTGGGCACCGTACTGTGATCACCACCACAAGTCTGTCATTATAGTGTGAAAGCAGCCGGAGGCAGTACAAGTGAATGGGTGTGTCTGTTCCAATAAACCTTTATTTATAAAAACAGGATGTGATCCTACAGACTTGGCCTGAAGACAGTAACTTTTTGGCCCCCCGGGCTCAGGAAGATAAGCATATTCTGGCTTCTTATTGACAGGAGAGACCCATCTTCAGATTGAAACATAAAATAGCAGTGCATCCTTATAGGAGAATAGCCAGGCAGGTCTCTCAGGACAAAGTGAAAAATTAGCAAGCATCTGTTGGATTGCAGCAGGATTGCAGCGCAGCCTTTCTTGATCAGTGGAACATCCACATCTGCTTTCTCCTTCATGGCTTATAAAATGCATGAGAAAGTAGAACAACCCTAAGTCAGTCCCCTGTCCTCTCAGTTGTCCATGTGAGATTGGATGAAGAGATGAGGTCAAATCTGTGAGCTCATAAAGTGAATAATAGAGCTGCCTTTACAGGTCAGTTGAATATTTCTGTTTATTAAAAGATGTCATTTATATCATAATAGACACCTCATTTCCTTTGGGGTTTTTTATTCTCTTAAAATAGCATTTAAACTGGGTATGGTAGTACATACCTGTAATCCTATCATTTGGGAGGCTGATGCAGGATTGTTACTTTGAGACCAACCTGGAATACATACTAAGTTTCCAGCCAGGTTGGGATAGATAATGAGGCCCTGTCTCAAAAACCCAAAGGTTGGGTGGGTCCCAGCACCAAAAATTAATTAATTAAAATAGTATTTAAAATGAAGACCAAGAATAAGAGATTTGGATTTTCAAGATGCCTTTTGTCTTTTCTAGGTATTTATAAGTGACATCTAAATTTTGCCAAAGTTACTGACCAGTTTTGCCAACTAGTATGGCAATCCTTCCACATAATTTGTGGGGCTTTGTGTAAAATGAAAATGTGGAGTTCCTTGTTCAGTGTGTGTTAGGAATTGAAGGCCACAACAGCAGAGTGCTAACCCAAATACAGGGCCCTTGTCACCACCCAGGTCCTGATGGCAAAGGAAGCCTAAACAATGGACTAAATGAGAAGGCACAGATCCTGCAAACTGAGAATTTTGAGCTGGGCCTGCATGTACAGAAAGGATATGGATAGGTTAAAAATGCCCAGGGTGGGCTGGAGGTATGGCTCAAGTGGTAGAGTACCTGCTTTGCAAGTGCAAAGCCCTGAGTTCAAAACCCACCTCCACTCCACCAAAATAACAACAACAAAAAAATGGCCAGGGGGCTTCATCAGCACAGCAGATGGTATGAATAAAAATAGGTAATGGTAACAGTAAGCACACGTTGGGTGTTCAATTAGTGCAGTCACTGTTCTAAGAGCTGTAACATGCTTTATGTCATTTAATCATGATAAAAAGTCTAGGAGGAATAAGTACATTTATTAGAGAAAGTAGAGCTTTTGTAGAACACATAGACAGAAACTGTGAAAGGCCTGAGTAGATGTTTAATAAGTGGTGATCAGTGAGGCCATGTAGCACAGCCAGCCTATGGGACAGGGATTAAAGTCCTGAAACACCAGTGTCTGAGCGACCTTCAGGCTAACTACCTTGCTGGTCTTATGCTGGATGTCTAACACATTGTCCTTTTCTTCCCATAGCTGCAATTCTAATTGCACGGTCATCACCTCCCTGGTTTATAGTAGACAGACCCTTTCTGTTTTTTATCCGACATAATCCTACAGGTAAGTGGTTCTCTTCCAATCTGTACTGGATGTTGGTATTCAGAGAGGAACATTCTAGTCATAGTTGCGTCCAGCAGCATTGCCCTTCACCTGTTTCCCTCATGTCAACAGCAAACACTGAACAATAGAACCAGCCCCGTTAAAGACAGGATAATGAAGGTTGTGTTCACAGAGTGGTACAAAGTACTTTAAATACTGATAGGATTTTAGGTTTGGGGTTTGTTGTTGTTTTTAACATATAGAGAGGTTCAGCATCCCTTTGGGACACTTGACGTCTATTGATTTTTTTCCATATTTTTATAAATGCATTAAATTTTGCAAGATTTACATGTGTTCGGCCTTTGCAAGCCCACTGTGTCCTATGACCTGAAAATTGTGAATTTGATAGATTGTAGCTCCGCAAGTCTTAGATTCAAACTTGGCTCTGGCTTCCAGCAAAAAAAGGATAATGATGGTTCCTTCCTGTTAGTACATTATGAAGTATAAAGTTCTTTGTGGAGAGGTTGACTCCACAAAGTCATAGAGTAGGAACTAATATATTTTGGGTTTGACTACTATTTTAATAAGAAGATAGTTCCTTATCCTTTTATCTAATTGCATCTCTAATGTCCTAAATTAGTACACTTCAGAACTGAACTGTTCAATACTGGATCTTTTAGGTATGTGTGTGGCCTTAACTTTAAATTAGTTAAAATGAATGTAGTTAAGAATTCAACTTCTTAGTCATACTAGCCACGTTTAAGCACTCCGATTGCCATCTGCGACTAATGGCTACCATATTGGACAGTGAGGATATGGGCTATGGGCCATTTTTATACTTGCAGGAAGTCCTAATTGCACAGCAATAAGTGAAACATGGCTTCTTTCCTCCCCTTAAATACAACACCTTTCATCTTATCTTACAGATTGTTCTTTTGTAGAGTCATGCATTATTTCTTTTTAATGCTCTAGGTGCAGTCTTATTCATGGGGCAGATAAACAAACCCTGAAGAACATATAAAAGAAACCATGTAAAGTGATGATGACTTTGCTATGAAGAAAACACTCCTTTCTTACATCTTTCATAGTTCTGTTAAATATTTTTGTACATTGCTTTCTTTTTCAAAACTAGTTCTTAGCAACAGACTCAATAATGCAAGCATTTCTGTTCTGGGAGGCATTAGAAGAAAGGGCATGGTGGCTGGATCACTGTATTGAGGAATGAATAGAAAGCCTTCAAAGATGTCTAAAAGATTCTTTAAACTACTGAACAGTTACCTAGGTTAACAACCCTCTTGAGTATCTGCTGTTTGTCCAGTTCAGGATTTTTGTTTTGTTTTGTTTATATGTGTGGCTTTCCAGGAGAAATTTAATCAATGTGATAGAAAAGGGGAAAAAATGACATTTTTATGGTAGTTTTTATGTTTTTATGGAAACATTATTTGTCTTTTTAATTCTTTTTCCCACCTCCATCCAAAGCCTTGATAGCAAACATTATGATTTTGGGGGTGGAAATAGCAAAATCTTCAGCCTCTGTGTGTTTTTTGTTGTTGTTTATATAATGCATGTATTCACTAAAATACAATTGAAAAAACAAATGTCTTGCTAGACAAGGTTTGCTGTTGTGCAGTGTGCCTGTCACTACTGGTCTGTACTCTCTGGATTGGCATTTTTGTATTTTGTACAAAGTAAAAATAAAGTGTTATGAGTAGTAAAAATTTAAAAATTGCCATTTCTCTGCTATTTGAAAATAACAAAAGAAACAGCCTTTAAAAAAATACTCCTCTTCTAATGAGCCGTTTCACTTAGCGCTACAATAAGAAATTCAAAGCCTCTGAAGTTTTTCTGTCCTTTTCCTCTAAATCTGATAACCAAACACTATTCCTTGCTTCAGCAGTCTATAGATCACTTAAAGGGGGAACTCTTAAACTAGTCCCAGGTCTAATGTGAGCTACTGTGCACTCGAGTGGTGGCCAAGTATTTTCAGCAAAGATGTGGATTTTGTACAAGTACAGAAAAAAGTGACTGGGGACTGACGTATTTTGGAAATCAGAGTGACCCAGTGAATGAGTGTTTGGTTTTTGAAATGACAATTTTTGTTTCATTTTTTGGAATAATTTTCCAAGTTGAATTCAAGCATCACAATTATGTTACTATTTGCCTGGTGTTTCAAAGCTAATTTCCTACAAGTATGTAGTTTTAACTGAATCAGAATAGTTTAAAACATTTCTTATCAAAACTTAAAAATATATTGCTTTTTTTTTTAGCTCAAATGCTACTTGTCACTCTTTAACTTTACACTAAAACATCACATCCACATTCATTTTTTAAAAAACAGAGAACAGGAAGGTAAAACAGATCCTGTCTAGGGGTTAACACCAGTGGGAGGAACAGGATATAAAGAGGAGGGTGAATGAAGTAAAATTATGTACTCATGTATGAAAATGGAAAAATGAGATCTGATACTATCCCAGGAATGGGGGAAGGGGGAATAAAGGAGAATAATGGAGGGGGTGAATTCACCTATGGTATATTGCAAGCGCTTTTGCAAATGTCACAATGTACCCCCTGTAAAATAATTATATGATAAGAAGAAGAAGGAAAAATCACATTCATCATTCCATCTATTTGTCATTCTTATTTGTAACTATAATTCTTATTTGTTATTTGCAACTATTTAATTATATACTTCAGCAAACCAAGAGAGAAGGGAGATAGGGGAGAACTGTTTTTCCTATTTGGGAGTAAATGCCAAAAAAAAAAGAGAAAAAAACAATCTTGAATGCTTCCCTCAGGCCACATATATTCTACCCAACATGCTAATTGTTGTTGATGTCTGCTGGAGCCAGCCCTGCTGGGGTTGCTAGCATTCTGCTCCAATCCAATGTTATTCTAACAGTTTAAGTAGTGGTAGTGTTGGCAGTAAAATGAGAATTATATACTTCATGCATTATTTATTTAAGTATTTTATTGTTCAGGGGTTTCCAAAGAAACAGAACCAATTGGATAGTTACAGATAGGAGAGGGGATTTGTTATGGGAATTGGCCCACATGATTTTGGAGGCTGAGAAGTTCTTCAATATGTCATCTGCAAGCTGGAGAAACAGGGAAGCTGGTGGCAAGCTCAGTCAAGTCCTAAAGTCTGAGAATCAGCCATAATGTAATTCACAGTCAGAGGCCAAAGGCCCAAGACCTGAGATTCTGATGTCCAATGTCAAGACGGGTGTCCCTGCTCCAGAAGAGGGAATGAATTTGCCTTTCCTTTGCCTTTTTGTTCTGTCATGCCCTCAAGTGACTGAATGATGCTCACCACACTGAGTGAAGGCAGGTCTTCCTTAGTTCACTGATTCAAACACCAGTCTCTTCTGGAAACACCCTCACAGGTATACCCACAAATAATGCTTTACTAACTAGAGAGCCATCCACTCCTTACTCCTGTCAAGTTGACACCTAAAATTAATCATTACAAGTGCTACCAGCTAGCAAGTACCAGAGGCTGCAGAGACATATATGTCTTTTTCCCAAGCAATTTAATCTTAGGAGGGAAAGAGACCATCTCAGCACAGCAAAGTATTTTACTACCACAAATGCATTCACAAGTCATGGAAGTAGGACAAATAGGGTACGACACTAAGAGAGAAAATGCACACATAGCTGCAGGGTCAGAGATCCCTGGTCTCTTGACACCCTCAGTGCTCACTCCAGAAAGGACCAGAAAGTTCCCATTTCTTACATAGCCAGACTGACCCTGGTATGTGTTCTAACGGAACTACTGCTCCCCAATAGTACACTAAGTCACATTTTACTGGACATATTAAATTTTGAACTCTCTAGTCCTATTTCTTGAGACCTCAGTGATTAATCATAAAATTTCAAACTTAAAAAATCATAATATCAAGGTTCCCAGATGACATATTCTGTTTTCACTTGATAATCCCAATTTACTCATCTTTACCCAGGCTAATCCTGGCTGATTTCAGGTACCTGTTAATAATCTCTAGACTTGGGGGGGGGTCTCTCAATTTCTAAATATATAACTCAACTTTTACCCTCTGATATACTTAAGTTAATGAGTCTACAGCCTTGTCTTCAAAATGTCAAATCTCTGAAAACTTTCCTTGAGGAAAACTGTGATAAATTTAAGCTATGGAGACTGCCACGAAAATTACAGGCCTGTGATAGACCATTTTTGTTCTGTAGACATGTTTGAGCAAACAATTTACCACAGATTAGATTCCACACTGAGTTTGAGCAGGAGACAGGCTGCAATTTTTCTACAGTAACAAAATGGTAGACCTATGAAAAACTGAGCCAACCACCAGGGAAGTCACTCTTTTGACATTTAATGAGAAGGGTACTTTCAGTTCTGCCTGAGACATGATGGAAAAAGAAAGCAGGCATTAACCTACACATATTGAAAGTTCTATGTCTTACTGGCCTTTTGAGACTTTGTCCTAAAAAGGAGATAATGACAGATGACCTGGAAAAAATTGCAATCACAAGAGAACTTTACAGAAAGGTACAGGGAGTGTCTGTTGTGCCAATAAGTGACACACGAGCTTCATATTGAGGGAGCTGAAGTAGGAACACCAGCAATTCACTCTAAGCCAACAGAGCAGTAAACGCCCCTTACTAGGACTGATGAGTGGTGACAGCTGAGAGAGATGAGGCCTGGATAAGCAGCAAGTGTCATCTGTGTCCTTAGCCTCCTATGAATCTTGAAATACAATGACTTGACTTCTCAGGAATTTACTCTGAGGCTGAGTGGAATCCACCACTAGTTTTGAGGTCCCACCACTAGTTTTGAGGTCCCATTTTTTTGGAGATTCCCAAACCATACCTTTTAGCCTCTTTCTCAAATCTTAAAGGAAATACAGATGGATTTAAGTGATAAATTTGCTAACTGAGAAATCATTGTTCATCATACCAAGTACAATGTCAGTGTTTTACAAATTAAGTCATTGAATATTAGGTAGCAAAATGGAAACAAATTTTTTCTTAGTGCTCTAAGCTCCTCCATCTTATGTTCATAATCCATGCTACCTAAGGTAAAAAGCAGCAGGGCAGAGTTTTGTGTCTGTCCTTCCTAGATAAGAAAACTATTCAAGGGCCAGGAACTGAGTCCAGGAACCGGCAGACATCTGGAGCCCTGTGAACATCATTTTCACTATTTTTGTCTCATTAACTGTAGGTATATTGTTAAATGTATACTGGTCCTTACTGACATGCTACATTGGTATGAAGGTGTTAATATCAATTTATGTAGAGGAAGCATCAGCTAAGGGTTTGGCAAGCTGGGCACCATGGCTCACACCCATATCCAAGCTACTTAGGAAGCTGCGATCAGGAGGATCACAGTTTGAGGCCAGCTCAGGCAAACAGTTCGAGAGACTGACTCTATCTCCAAAATAACCAGAGAAAAATGGATTGGAGGTGTGGCTCAAAAGGTAGAGTGCCTGCTTTGCAAACATGAAGCCCTGAGTTGAAACCCCAGCCTACTATAAAAAAAAAAGTCTGGCAAACATTTCTCTGACAGAAATATCCTCCTCTAGCTGTCAATGACCTTATGACTGACAGAGCAAGAGGATCAGAACAGAATAAACATATTAGTTCAGTTTGCAATTTTAATGAAAAACAGCTCTGATTAAAAAGTGTCTGAGTTCTTATTCAGTGGAAGGGAGAATTTTTAGTATTCTTTTTCTCCATTTCTTTCTCTCAGAAAATTTTTCTGAAGCCATGAGTCTTGCATGCTAGGGACACTGTGTGGCAATCAGGTAAATGAACAAGTTGAGGACCAGTGGGAAGCACAGACACTAATGTTAAACAGATTCTTTTTCAGGAGTATGCGTGCCTCTGATTGTGATTTTTTTGACTGCATGAATTTTCTCCTGGAAAAAGTTGTTCTTAGTTTGCAAGACAGTATTGAATCAAGCAATCATTCCTGGCAGCTATGGAAAGAACCAATGTCAAAAGCCACAACTCTGGGTCCTAGAGGACAGTGGTTGAGGGTCTTTACAAATTGAGATCTGGAGACATGATACAGAGATCAGCTAAGGGGAAGGAAAAAAAAGTTGAGTTTAAGAATATAGGTCTTGAAAAATGCTCAGCATCTCCAGCCATAAAGGAAATACAAATCAAAACCACACTAAGATTTCACCTCACCCCTGTTAGAATAGCCATCATCAAAAACACCACTAACAACAGGTGTTGGCGAGGATGTGGGGAAAAAGGAACCCTCATACACTGCTGGTGGGAATGCAAGCTAGTGCAACCACTCCAGAAAAAAAATTTGGAAGCTTCTTAAAAAACTAAACATAGATCTTCGATATGGTCCAGCAATCCCACTCCTGGGGATATACCCAAAGTAATGGGATACAGGCTACTCCAGAGGCACTTGCACACCCATGTTTATTGCAGTGCTATTCACAATAGGCAACTTATGGAAACAGCCAAGATGCCCCACTACTGACAAATGGATTAAGAAAATGTGGTACTTATACACAATAGAGTTTTACTCAGCCATGAAGAAGAATGAAATGTTATCATTTGCTGGTAAATGGATGGAACTGGAGAACATCATTCTGAGTGAGGTTAGCCAGGCTCAGAAGACCAAAAATTGTATGTTCTCCCTCATATGTGGACTTTAGATCAGGAGAAATACAGCAATGTTGTTGGACTTGGGTTATATGCTAAGGGGAGAGCACATACAGGAGGAATGGGGATAGGTAGGAAACCCAAAACATGAAAGTGTTTGATGTCCCCACTGCAGAGGAACTAATACAGAAACCTTCAAGTGACAGAGGTCAATATGAGAAGGGGATCAGGAACTAGTGAAAAGGTCAGTTAGAGATGAATCAACTTGGGTTGTACCACATTTGTATATGGAAGCAATACTAGGAATCCAATCTCTGTATAGCTATCCTTATCTCGACTAGCAAAAACGCTTTGTCTTTCTTATTATTGTTTATGTCTTCTCGTCAGCAAAATTAGAGATAAGGACAGAACAAGTTCTGCCTGGAAGCAAGGGGGGGTGGGGTGAGAGGGAGGGGGCAGGGAGCAGGGGGAAGGAATGGCTCAAATAATGTATGCACAAGTGAATAAATGAATAAAAAAGAAAAAAGAAACCCATCACACACACAAAAAAAAAGAATGCAGGTCTTGGAGCTGTGCATGTCATGCGGGCATCCCTCAGCTAGGGAAGGCTGTAAGCTGGCCTCCCTGGGGAAGAACGTCTGTCTTCATCTGGTTTGGGGAAGTGTCAAGATGGACATTCAGATTCCCTTGCCTATACTGTGCATTTACTCTCTATAAAAAGAGATGACAGAAAACAGGAAGAAGGGAACAAAAAATGTCATTTAAAGGTTTTATCTTTGGCATCCACACAATTTTCCTTCTTCCCAGTGAATAAAAAGAGCTCAAACATCCCTATCTTGGCATCAGAGTGAATTGTTCATACATCAAATTCCTACCTTACAGCATCCTCGGGAGGGGGAAGATGAACTAGTTCCTGCAGATAGTCATTGAACAGTAGCACTGTACAGGGCCTGGAAATGTCACATTTTGCTGTAATAATGTGCTATGTAAATACATATTCTTTCCTGTGTAAGCAGGGTTCCCCATAATGGTAGGGCGCATCGTAAACGGTGCTGTGGGGTTAGGGTACCATCTTGTGGCCAAAGTTAGTACTGTGCTGAATGCCAAAAGCACCAATTTCTTCTATTGTTATTCAGAATTAGTTTCTAGTTCACTCTCTAATAGCTACATAAAACACTTTGGGAATAATATTCCCCATTTTATATTCACATGACAAAATATACCCTGGACTGAAGAGACTATAGCTTATGTAGTTGAGTCTGTAGATGTTCAATATATTTTTGGCTAAAAGACCTTTTTGGTACATTTATTCTTTAGGCTTAGGGAACTAGAGAATAGGAAAAGGTGGGAAAGGGGTCAGAATTTCAAAGTAGATGACTAATATTTTTCCATGGTGTCAACCCAAGCGCTTCTTTATCTCAACAACTTCCTGTGGCTTTATGATTGTCTTCACCACATAAATAAGGCATTCACGAGTCAAAAAGGCAGTAGTGCACATGGTCACTAAGTGAGCCTGGTCACACCCCATCTGACGACATCTTTGTACCCCATAGTCCTCTTGCCCACATTCTAAACGTAAAGCAGTGCTTATTCTTATAGGACAAATAAAAATTACCCAGAAGTTGGTTCCAAATTTCCAAAGCTGTTCACATGGAACTGCAGAAGTTTGTTAATTTTGCTACATTCCAGCCCATTCATGTTTTAGTGGGTACTTCAAGAAAATACAATCTGCCTGGGCATAGTGGCTCATGCCTGTAATCTTAGCTACCCAGAAGCAAAGACAGGGATGACTGTGCTCCACACTCAAGGGGCATAAATGTGAAACCCAATCTCAAAAAATAAAGGCTAGCTGAGTGGCTCAAGTGGTAAGAGCACCTGCCTAGCAAATGTGAAGCCCTGAGTTCAAACCTCAGTGCCATCACAAAAAAAAAAAAAAATCCTCCCTCTCTTAAAAATAACTAATACAAAAAGGCTGGGGGAATGGCTCCAGTGGAAAAATGCCTGCCTAGCAGCATGAGGCCCAGTACTGCAAAAAAAAAAAAAGAAAAATCTAATAATTTGAGTGTCAAAATTCTACTTCAAAATGTATTGAAATCACACTATAAGGGATATGAATCTCTTTCTTTACTTGCAAAATAGCTTTTCACATTAAATGTAGTATTTGTTCCATAAGTGAATCTCGAAGCATTCAGAGATTCGAAGCTTGAAAATCAAAGGAAAATGTGTTACCAGCTTTTGCATTCAAACTGGGTCCTTTTCTCCTCTTGGAACTGTGGAATCAAAAACAAGACCTAGTACCAACTGAGCAGTGAAAGAAACTTATACTTAGTCAAGAAGAGCAGTGGAAGGGCTGGAGGTGTGGCTCAAGCCTAGCAAATAGAAATGGATGCAGATTTTCTGGGAACCCATACACCACCTTCTTTTCCCTCTTTTTATGGCTATTTTCAATCACTGCCATGGCAATTTTCAATTGTCAATGGTGGTGACATCATTTAGCATGATGGCCTTATAATGAAGTTAGAGGTTGTCTGGTGGTCACTCACAAGCCATTTTAGATCCAACCAGTTTGGGCAAACCCACTCTAGGAATTTTGGGCCTAGGGCATCCTGTCCTCAAAGATAAACAAGATTAGGGAAGGTAGAAATTCAGCTAGATGACCTAGACAGTACTCAGGATAACACATGGAGAGCTCCTCTCCCACCTTGTAGCCTAAAGTCCTGTAAACTGCCCTGAGCAACAGAAATTTGGGATTACGTTTTTTGCACTAGGGAAAAAGGGGATTACTGAGTTCACAATTAAATTGTCTAAACACTTTTAAAAAATACTCACCTAAAAAAAACTACACTAGTCCATACATATGCTGGAGGAGTAAGTGGTTAGAAGATCCCTTACTGTCATGCATCCCAGAAATTTTCATTAGTTTCGCTTTCTTGTTGTGGAAGACAAGTGGTGCTTTGACTACTGAGTTTGGTTCTTCACCCTTGTGTTCAATTATTGGAGTTAACTTAAAAAAATAAAACAAACACAACAAAAATGGTGAACTTAGATTTTATTAAACGTACCAGTTCAGCTAATTAGATACTTCTCAAGTTTTCCCCTCCCCAAACAGTCCCTTTTTTACGCAGGGTAGCTAAAAATCCTCTTACATGACTCAAGTTTCACTTTCTAGCCAATCTCAGGAAAGTTAGTTTGTTTTTAGGTGATTTAAGCTATGACTGGGCTATTGGCAGGGCTGTACCACTCACTCACTCACTCAGGCAGCAACTTCCTTACCCTAAACATAAATCAAGGCTTTAAAATACAGCATCTCCTACCTTAGAAAACCTCCATCATGATAGATGTTTTTCTGTAGCTTCAAAAAGAAGATTAAATTCTGACTTTTTTTCTTAGACTCATTTTCAAGGGGGCAAAGCTGTGGAGACCAGAGGTGAACATAAGACTTTATGAACCAGGGCTCAGAAACTGGACTTCTCATGTCCCATCTTTAAAGTTGTGCTTGTCAGCAATCCATTTGAGTAATGGGCTGTTTTTTCCATTTGCTTGTTCAGATCCACTTTCTGCCTTTTCCATTGGCCTCTGTCCCCCAGGCAGACTTTCATGGACAGCCTCTGAGTTCTCTTCTATTAGACCTGAAATTGACTTTGGCTAGTGAACTCCAGGAAGAGCTAGTTGAGCAACAGAAATCAGATAAGGATTTTTGTCCCTCCAGCTCTATCCTGGCCCAGTCATTTGGGTTGGCTGTCTGTACCCAAGGCTACAAATCCTGTCAAGTGGCCTCTGCCCTTGACTTTTTAGGCTGAAGAGTCAGCTCCCTCATGTGTTATCCCTAGACTGGATTGTCCCCTTAAATAGTCCTTTGTTAAACTCATCCTATCTGTGTGCCTTTCTCTTTCCTGCCAAGACACGGACTGATACAGTAGGGAAAGCCCCGACATTCTTCCTTTCTTTTTCCCTTGAGTTCCTCGCCTTGTCTCCGAGTCTACTTCCAGCCCTCCAACCTGCTTCATGTTTAGACAAAAAAAAAAAATTCAACCAGTGTTCACAGGAGAGAATTTTTAAAGGTCCTTCATCCTCCTTTAGAAAAAAAGATTTCATAGCAAAAGTACAATTGGCTTTAACATTGTTTCCTCTTTTCTGTTCTCAACTTTAGCCCTGCTTTTCTTGTTAACCTCTGGGAATGACTACAAGCAGCCTAAACTAAAATCATTACTGTTCCCAAAAAAATAAAAATAAATAAAAGAGAATTTGCAGTTGGATTACTGAACACAAAGGATTAAAGAAGCAGAAAAACTCTACTGAACTAAATGTGTTTTAATACCTAGAGCAGTGCTTGACACATAGTAGCTACTATTATGTTAAAATGGGTTGATAAATGCATACTTTGTTTTCCCATTAGCAGCAACATTTTTTTTTCATTTTTCTTTTATTATTCATATGTGCATACAAGGCTTGGTTCATTTCTCCCCCCTGCCCCCACCCCCTCCCTTACCACCCACTCCGCCCCCTCCCTCTCCCCCCACCAATACCCAGCAGAAACTATTTTGCCCTTATTTCTAATTTTGTTATAGAGAAAGTATAAGCAATAATAGGAAGGAACAAGGGTTTTTGCTGGTTGAGATAAGGATAGCTATACAGGGCATTGACTCACATTGATTTCCTGTGCGTGTGTGTTACCTTCTAGGTTAATTCTTTTTGATCTAACCTTTTCTCTAGTTCCTGGTCCCCTTTTCCTATTGGCCTCAGTTGCTTTTAAGGTATCTGCTTTAGTTTCTCTAGCAGCAACATTTTAAGCTACTTTGGAATTTCATTTTCTTAGAAAAGACAATTTCTTTTAGTTTTTAAATTTTTATTAGCATATTATTAGTATACTGGGGATACACTGTGACAGTTACAGAATTTCTTACTATCATGAAATTTACTTGTCTGCCATTTTTTTATTTTATTGAAATTAAGTAAGAAATGTATTCGAGCTGGGCATGGTGGTGCATACCTATAATACCAGCTACATGAGGTGTAGGTAGGAGGATCATGGTCAGAGTGGTCACAGGCAAAATGGAGACCCTATTCAAAAACAACTAAAACAAAGACTGCCTGTGTGGCTCAAGTGGTACAGTGCCTGCCTAGCAGAATGAAGCCCTGAGCTCAATTCCCTGTACTGCCAATATATTTTTGTACTTCATAATATATATATGTTTAGAAGTACAAAAATATTTAAACCTAGACTCTAGATTTGATGTAAACAGCTGTTAGTTATGACTGGTACCTTGCATTTTGAGAAATACTAAAACATCACTATCTTAGCTAAACATTCCATTAGAGAAGCAAAGCTCATCAACTTCCTACCACTCCTGGTATATTAAACTGCAATGTCACATTGAGAGAGAGTAACTTTTTTTTTATTGATATTACAATAAAGTTCACGTGACATATATTTGAATTACAATACCTCAAAGCTAAAGGAGAATAAAATACACCAAACTGTACAAATTATATGTCATAATAAAGTAAGAACTTCGGACAAAACTTGGTAAACAATTTTAAAAAAAAAAAGGTTTTTTTGAAAAAACAAAAGGCAGCTAGGCATGGTGGCTCACACCTATAATCCCAGCAACTCAGGAGGCAGAGATCAAAAGGATCGCCATTTGAGGCCAGCCTGGGCAAAAAGTTCGTGAGACTCTGTATCTCAACAACAAAAAAAAAAACTAGGCATGGTGGCTCACACCTGTCATCCCAGCTACCCAGGAAAAGTAAGCAGGAGATTGAGATATCCAGGCCCATGCAGGCAAAAAACACAAGACCTTATCCTAAAAATAACCAAAGGAAAAAAGGCTGGGAGTATGGCTCAAGTGGTAGAGCACCTGCCTAGCAATCCAAAGCCCTGAGTTCAAACTCCAGTATCACGGAAAAAAACAAAATCATGACCTGCTAAACACTTGTCTGATGTTGGTAACACAGCCTGTCTTCTTGTTTGGCTCATCTCCAGTTGGATAGCCGGCAGTGCTGGTCTTTTCTGCTCTCAAGCTCCGTTTTGGCTTGGTATAGTCCCAGGGCCTTCTATTCTCTGTGAATCCATAGAGTCTTCTAAGTGCCCCTCGAGCAGCTTCTTCTTCTGCAACCAATACTGTTTCTCCAGGTCCTTCTGCAATCAACTTCCTATCACTAGAAAGAAGACAAACAGTCTTAAATGACATGGTGCCTCACACGGCACCACTCCCACTCCTACCTTCATAACCGTGCCCACAAACAGCAGTAAACACATCTTGTTGCAAGTTTACTTTATACAGTAGCTGACAAAGCAAGTCACACATCCATAGAAATACAAAAAACTTACTAGTCCAGTACTTTTCAAGTTAAAACCACAACATACATATTAATTTTTTTAATTGTTGATGAAAGAATTGGAATTTACATCTTCTTGTGAAAACTTGAAACTATTAAAAATACTCCTGGGAATTATGAGTATATTATTTTCAATTCACTCCAAATGTGCAGTATAACTTGAGGAGAGATTTTACTGAACATGTTGTGCCTTTTGAGTTTGTCATCTAAAGAAGGAGGTATCAGTTCTGTATTTTAAATTAAGAATTTAGATTTTCAAAATTGATGCAAATTTTGAAAATACTTTATGTATTTAAAATACACTCTAATTTATTCCCAAAAAATAGCAAGGAAGTATAGCAAATACTGGCTATTATTATGTTCTCTATTAAAAATAGATAAAACTAAAACCAATTCCTGTGCTGAACTGATATTTCTATTACTGTTCTTACTAGCTATCTTTTAAAAGCAAAAAAATGTTCCTGCAAAGAATGTGTACATTAAATAACTCATCCCATCTGCTTTGCTACTTCTCAATTATACTTAACCACCTCCTAGAAACTTCCTGACCTGAAATTTCCATTTTTCAATTAAAAGAAGCATTTCTCTGAAGACTGCATATATAGCAACTCCATCTAACCACCTGGATTCAATATAAGGTTTCATAAAACCCAAGAGGACCAGACCAAATTAGAGAAAAGTGAAACTGCATAGGTAAAAGAACAGCATTCAAGGAACTGCCAAAGAAACATGTACTATGTCGAAATAAACAACGGTTAGTCACATGCCAAATTTTATAACAAGTACGCACATACACATTAATGAAAATCATCTAAGAATGAATTTCAATCCCAAAAGATTTATCATCTTTTTACTTTGCACTTTATTTGAAACTGAAGATGAAATTCTGTAACACTCTTCACTTTCTCCTTTGTGATGTTTCCCATTGTTCTTATATCCAGAAAGTCCTTAATAACACAAAGATTAGAAAAGTATTTACCTAGATCTTAATCAAGTTATCTTAGTTATGCAAAGTTTTATTTAACATTTTAACTGAGTTTTTGTGGTGCTGGGCATAGAACCCAGGGCCTTGCATATACTAGGCAAGCATTCTACCACTGAGCTACATCTTTAGCCCCAAACACTTTAATCTTAATCCCTGAAATAAATTTGGGGAAGGTCAAGTTCTTACTAATGAAGCTAAAAAGCTCTCAACATGGGTTGATGCATACATTTTGGTGGACACCTGAGCCCTTTCTTTTCCACTTTGAGGTTCAGTTGAGGCTGCTACCAAGAGCAGACTATGGTTAACTTTTTAACACATGTAAGTCATGACTTTTATTTTTATAGAGAAAAATTTGTATTAACATATATTCCAAAATTCTATAGAAAACACTTGGCTAACAAAAGTTACTATCAGAACAGATTACCTTCCTTCCCCTGTGAAGAAAGGAAAGGAAGCAGAACACAGATGATCACAGGGATAAGATTTTTAAAGATCATTCACTGCTTACCATAGTTTTGAGAAAGAACTGTCACAATTCTATTTTTAAGGCCTCAAATCAAAGTTATGATGTGAAGACTAAATTTTTACTAACCAGAATAAGCCAACAAAATACAAAGGCAAAGCTGTGGTACTGCCAGACTGTCTAGTAAGTCTAGATTCAGGAGCCGGAATATTTCTCTTCTTCAATTCTTCCACAAGTAGTCCCATGGGATTTATTATCTGCCACATCTCAAAGAGCTCTTTTCCAGTCATTTGAGTAATTAAGAAGTCCTGTATATAAAATAGTAATTTATACATTTAAATTACTTTAGAACCAGAATTGAAAGTATATTTCTTTTTTTTTTTTTTTCCAGTAGTGGGGTTTGAACTCAAGGCCTACACCTTTGAGCCACTCCATCAGCCCTTTTTTGTGATTTTTTTTTTTTTTTGAGATAGGGTTTCCAAAACTATTTGCCTGGGCTAGCTTCGAACCATGATCCTCCTGATCTCTGCCTCCTGAGGAGCTAGGATTACAGGTGTGAGCCACCATCACACAATGAAAGTACATTTCTAACAGAAAAATTTAATGGGAAGTAAAAGAAAAAATGTACTCAGGTTGAGAATCTGTAGCCTAAAAATCTGAAATACTCCAAAATGTGAAACTTTGCACAGACATGATGCTTAAGGCTGAAATTTGGGATTTCCAGATCAGGGAAGCTCCACCAGAAAAGCCATGAAAACATTCCAAACTTTGAGAAAAATCCAAACTCTGAAACACTTATGGTCCCAAGCATTTTGGGTAAGTATTTTGTATTCTTTTTCTTTTCCATACAGTTTTGTCCTCCCCCCAACCCTCTGTCCTGTGCTAGGGATCAAACCCAGGGCCCCAAGCATGCTAGATAAGTGCTCTACCACTGAGCAACATCCCTAGTTCTGACATTTTTAATGTAAATTTTATTATAAATATCATAGTTCAAGTAAAAATTTTAAAGTCTGAGAAAACTATTTCAAGCAGTATGACACCTACCAAAACAATACAAAAGGTAGAATCCCATCTTAGAATTTAGAATTAACTCCCAATATGAAAAAAAATGTGTAAGGAGTTGAATTAACAGTAATAACTTCTGACAGAAACTCATTTTAAAAAAAAAAAAACTACTCAGGACTCTAGAGAACAATACTCAATGATTTTTTTAAAAATCTTTAAAATAATTCTACATAAACTGCCTTTTAAAATTGTTTATGACTTGACAATACATGTTTATAAGACTAAGAAAAGTTATGAAAACTCAAAGCAGAATTTATTTTGCTATAAAAAAATTTTGTACAGAAAATATTAATTCCCACAGTAATTCGTATACTGGAATCAACTCCTATTAACAAACATTAATAGAACAGGATGGATGAATGAAAGCAGGAAGGGAGAAGTTTAAACTGTAGATACTTAGTAGATGAAATAAACCATGGATTTCATTACAACAATCTTCCAAGTATCAGAACTCTAGTTCAGATTCATTAATATTAAAAAAAAAAAAATCCCACCTACTAAGAGGACCTACATGGGGAAGGAGGAAGACAGGGCTTTACCTATGAACAAAGTCTGGCTTATTGGTAAACACAAGCCTCTTTCTCTAACAAAATGATCAAACTTGGTATCTAACTAAATGAATGATTCTAATAGCAAGTGGTGCTGGTTTGGTTTAAAGAATCTGACCTTCAAATGTTTAAATCAAGACTGTTTTTTAATGACTTACAGTGATTGCGTGGACTCTATTATTGAACAGGGAACATGTTTTTACCCAATGGCAGAAGATAAAACTTTCTCTAGTTAATAAATTTTGAAAGGACAGTGAGTCAAGTTATACCAACAACATATGAACTTTCATTATTACTACTTATATTAGGTGGGATATTTTTAGTAATGAAGCCAAAATAGAATATAGAGTTCTGGTTCTTGGAAGATTGTTGTAATGAAATTGACTTTTTTTTTTTTTTAAGCCCAGGGTAACCTCAAACTTCAGATTCCCCAGCTTTAGCCTCGCACATGCTGGGACTAGTCACACACCAATAGGCCCAGCTTGAAGTTGATGTTTTATTTTGTGTACTAAGGCTATATATTTTAAATTTCCCCTTCTACCTCCATCTTGTTATATTAATAAGGTTAACAATTTTAACTACTTAAGTTGTACAAATGACGTAAGAATTTTAATTAGCTAGGCTAGCAAAGAGCTAAAAGTACTTCACAGGGACTGAGGACAAACATGAATTTCCTAGCCACCCTAAGCCCTTGCATAGTGTCCTCTGACCTCATTCATTCACCAAAACTCTACTATCTACTATAGCAGTGTCACCCTCAGCCCTAAGGATGGAAAGCTAAAGATGACATGACTTGCAGCCCTTCAGAAGCCACATTCACTGCTAATGATGTCCTTAATAAAAGACAACTGGAATAACTAAGGCCATACGGAAAAAAAAAAAAAAAAAAAAAACCTCTTTACTTCCAAGGTGATACAGCAATGAAATGAACTAGAAATGTTTCCTTCTGTCACCTCACTGAAGCATGTCCCACAAGTGTAATTAACAATCACATACCCTAATGAAAAGTGCAGCCCTCTCTGATCCACTGCTTTGTAGCAGAGCTCCAATCACTGCAAAGAAAGTCCGCTGCAATACAGGTGGGGGGACTGGAAATTCTGCACTCAGTGTTAACTGCTCCACAGCCAAGTTTCTAGCCACATGACACACAACTTCCTCACCAATAAGAAAGTTAACTACATTTTTGATGCCTTCAGTGGGCAAGTCTGGGAACTCATTTTCAAGAAATTGTGTGAGGCATGTTTGTGAAAAAGACAGTCCTTGTTCATACAGTTCTTGATTATCTTTAAGATTCAGAAGAACAGCTTCTTTCTCTATTCCAAGTTTTTGACGTCTTGCTTCTTCACTTTTAATATAGCAGTTATTAACAAATGCAGTTTTGAGAAGATCTAAGGAAAAGGTTTCCTGTAATCGATGTCCAAAAGCTTGTATTTCAGCATGGTAATCCCAGTTAGGCTTCTCTGAACTGAGAATACAAACACAGGAAGAGACAGTAAAGCGAACAACGTGTTACTGTGTAAAAATTTTTCACTGTGCTATAATTTATTAGTTATGTATCAGTAAATGAAAAGCAAATGTTTCCTTTTAATGCCAGACACTGATGGTCTAAATACAAAAACTCAGACAAATGCTGAAAGTCCTTTGTTATAGTCTACATACATAGTAGGATTAATTTTTCCCTTTGATCCAACTGCCACATTAAGGTGGTTGTACAAGGTCAGAGATTAGGCCATTGTTCTGACTTTTAGACTCATTTCTGCTCCAACCATGGAACTATGCTTGTCACCTAGATATGAACATAAATTATAATTTTACAGATTCAGGCCATAAACACTAAGTACTTTATATTTTACTGATTTAAATTTTGGAAATATCCATTTAAATTAGCAATTAAATAATCTTGTATCAGTACTCTGAGTGTGTTAAAAGTTCATAATCATGGTTTGGAAAGGCAATTCAGTTGCAGAGCACTTGTCTAGCACAAAGGAGGCGCGCGCACACACAGAGGCAGACACACAGCTCACAATCATTTCCGAGAATAAACTAAAGCATCTTTTTCTAAAGAAAACTGATAAGCCCAAAATAAAACTCTTTTAAGTAGAAAAGGGTAGCAAAGTATAAAGCTCTGGGTTCAGTCATAAAATCTATGTAACAAATACATTCACATAATCCAGTTTCTTCCACCTTGAAAGGCTGAAAATACCGAGCTTTATAATATGCAAGGAAATGTGAATTAAGATTTTACTTTTTGCCTACTAGGAAAAGAACATAATCTGCATTAGAAGCATGTTCCTACGGGTAAAGTATAACCTAGACCAGTATTTTTTGGAGGGCAATACTGAAGTGGTTATCAAACCTTCACATTATGAGTTCCCAAAAACTAAGTAACTTGAGGAATATTCACTGTCTCATTGGTTGCGAACAGCAGCAACGTGGCGCTCAAACGCCATCAAATTGAACCTAAGAGTGAAGTGCATCCGTTTGTACTTTTGCCTCGACGTATCAAAGAGAAAAAAGCAAGATGCAGGACCAAATGTAAAGCACGATCTCATTTGGAGTCATAAAATCTTAGGTTTCCTTTCTGCCATATTGTAACAAGATTCAATGAGGACAAAAACCTAAAGCTAAGCTTTTTTTCCCTTTGCTCGGGCCAGTGGACAGGTGGATGGAGACACCGTGCCTAACTCGCGATGCAGTGGTGTGCCCCGTCCTCTCCGATATCGGTGCCCACGGATTCTCGCACATAATTCTCAGCTGTAAAATTCCAAAGCAGAGTTCTTAAGGGTGGGTGGTAGGACCGGCGCTGCCCGGCGCGACCCTTTTTCCGCCTGCCTGGCGTGTCCACGTCTCTCCAGCAACCTCCCACGCTTAAGGCAGACGTGCGTCCACGGCGGAGCCGAAGCCAGGCGGAAGGAGCCGAGTGTCCCCGAGTAACCCCAACCGCCCCTCGCACCCCTCGCGAAGGAGATTCCTACCGGCGCACGGGCGGGGGCGGGCAGCGCAGCAGGCGCCACCTCTCCAACTCCTTCTGGAAGCGGAAGGCGGCGCGGAATCCCTTCTTCACCCCCCGAACCGGCGGGGCGAGCGCAGGGGTGGCTGCAGCCAAAAGGCAGCGAGGCCCCAGCTGGAGCAGTCTCACCAGCCCGGAAGCCATGACGAGGAAGAAAGCAATGGAGGACGGAAGGAAAACAGCCGGGCCGGTGTTGCGAGAACACAGTTCCCAGAGCATTGCGAGGCGGGGATTGGCTGGGGGCGGGGACAGTTCCCAGAGGGCGGGGTAGCTGTGGGTGAGTCTTAGTGCGCGTGCGCAAGAGCTGCCGTCTCCTTGTTAGACGTTACTTTCAAACGCATGGGTGTTAAAGGGAGTGTTAGGGTGCAGAAGTTGCAGAAAGAAGGTGCTTCACCCTATTTCTTGCTGTCTTGTCACTTCTTTTCTGATAAAATTAAAACAAATTTGTTTCACTATCAGTTTAAAGAAAACACTTAAATTTTCAAAATGAAAAAAAAATTTTTTGCTTGTATATTTAATAGTCTTAAAGTTCCAGAACATCAGTCCAGCAACTATTGAGCAAGTATTTACTAAGGTCTGCATTTTACCCCGCACATCTAAAGCCTTACTCTCAAAAGCCCTTGGTTCAGAAATGTGTTGCCTTTTCAAAATTATAATTTTATTTACAGTCAATCCAACAGGACATTTTTTTTAAACATCGGGGGAAAAAATCCATTAAAGCATTAACAGTGGAATTATGAGTGTTTTTTTTTCTTCATCTGCACTCTTTAGAAATGTCATCATGCTGCTTTTCTACCAAGCTTAATATAATTTTTAGAAGATCTTACATCAAGTCACAAAGGGACTAACTTAAGTGATAGAGTGCCTGCCTCGGAAGTTCACAGTCCTGAATTCAAAGCCCAGTACCACCAAAAAAACTTTAAACAAAGGGACTAAATTCCCAATGTTTAGTTGTCTGTTGAACATGTAAACCCTGAAGGTGGCACACCTTTTCTGTGCTATTTAAAAGGCAGCAGTACTCCTGCAGTTACCCAGATTGGACTCCTGTGTCATTGATTGTTCCTATCTCCACAAACACCTTTTGTGTAGTTACCAAGTCCTTTTTCAAATTATTTCTCCAGCAGGTATTTGCTGTGTCTCCTTGCCTTTTTTTTTTTTTTCTGGTTATTTTAATTGGCTTCCCAACAGGCCTTGTACCTCCCCCTACCCCTGGCAGAGCCCCACCTCCACCCCCACCCCATACACTTATTTTCCTGAAACACAAACTTAGGAATCACTACTTAGCTCCAGAACCTTCAATTCTAGGATCGTACAACTCAATTTGAGTTTCTTCAAGATGTAGAATGTGAATGACTCATCTCAGCTATAAAAGGGTTCGTATTATGGTGGCAGAGAACAAAAAGGTGTTCAACACTTACCACAAAAATCAGCCAATAGGTTTCTGGCTGAAGCAAATTCTCTAAGCAAAAGGGGTATTAGGACTGGCCTTTATATTACACTGTACTTGAAGTATCTGAAATTCATGGAACATGAGTCAGATTAAGTAACTCAAAGAAGGCACAAGGAACTGTCCTTTTGGGAGAAGTAATCTAAAGTTTATTGAAGCTGATAATAGTTAAAATTAGTGGTCTCTGTATTGAGACCATCATTTGCAAATGAAAAACGTAGGATCTCAAGCCATTTCCCCCACTAAGCACTGCACAAGGCTCAGGAATTAACCTCTGTTAGTCAGCTTTCCATTACAGTAATGGAAAAATAGGAAAGGGTTATTTTGGTGCACATTTTTGGAGGTTTCAGTCCATGGTCAGGCAAACACATTGCTTTTGGGCTTGCACATAATGACAAGGAGCAAAGTGGAGCAAAGCCCAATCATCTCAAGGCTGGCACATTAAAGAAAGTGAAGAGGCTGAGGACCCATAATCCCCTTCAAGGGCCTGTCCCCAATGATTTAAGACTAGGCTCCACCTCTTGAAGGTTTCACTATCTCCCCATAATGTCATAAGCTGTGGACCAAACCTTTAACACATGGGCCTTTGGAGGATATTGCTGAGCCAAATATAGCAAACTTGTTTTTAAAATTTTAATAAATTCTCAGAAAGAAGACTACTCAGTTCCAGAACCTTGGCCCAAAAACACTTTAAGGGGGTGAAAAGGGCAAATGTCGGGGGGGGGGGTTTGCCCATAAGTACCCTATTTTCCTTTAGCCTGCTTTTAGCCCTAATTTGATCAAAATGCACAAGTATCAACAACTTTCTGATTCTCAATGGGTCAAGTCAGCTGAAAATGAACAAAATCACATTTAGGAAGAAGAGAAGATAAAGAGATGAGGGTTCACTTTAATCCTGATGAGCATTTTAACCGTCTGTGGTTTTGCACCCCAGATATGTTTTGCATAATCCTGTAGTGATGGTGTGAGTGGCTGGAACACTGTGCATGGAAAGACAAAGAGAGTAGTTAGTGAGATCTGTGACAGGCTCTGCCCAGGAAATAAAGCAATTCTGAACCATCTAAGGTTACTCACAACTATCTCATATATTATGCAAGCAATGAACACAAAATAGTGGTCTTTAACCCAATTCATAAGAAAAATTGCAGAGACATAACTGTCATTAAAAAAAACTTACTATAGTCAAAACTGTTAGAAAAAAAAAAAAAAAAGAAACACCCTAGGGAATCTGATAATGTTATGGAGTTGAGTCTTCTCCACCAAAGTTACATGTGTAAAAATCTAGCTTTAGCAAGATTCACAGAGTAGATATAATAGCCAAGAAAGAAAACTCATGACAAAAAAACCAATAAGCAAAAAGCCTTGGTAAGCCTGAGCAAGGAAAAAAATCTTGTTACGAAATAAATATAAGAACAAATTTTGTGAAAATACATTACATAAAGCAATATAAAATGACAATGCAAACAATTAGAAATAAGCTGTATGTGCTATATAGAAAATTGCTGAGATTAAATTGACTTAATGAAATTCCCTCCAGAAAACACTTTCTTATAAAATGCATCAATGTGAGTATATTTTCATTTATAGATGCAAAAATGTCCTTGGTGTGGTAGGACAGGGATGGCTCCTACCTCATGGTATAAACATCCATTTATAGTCCCCCACCTACACTGTATTAGGGTTGCTCTAAGTCATCAGTTGACTACAGATGTCATATTACTTCTGAGGTTTGGTAATAACACAGATTGTAGTGCCCATTTTGGTCAGATATCTTGTATTTTTTGGATCATATTTCCACAAGAAAGTCCACTGCTATGTTGTTATGATGTTTAAGAAAGCAAGTGGAAAGGCTTGGTTGATGAGTAACTCAGGCTTTCTGCCAACAGCTATGTGAGGGAGCCATGATGAAAGTGGATTCTCCAGTCCCCCTGGTCAGACCAACACCTTGATTGCAACCTCATGAGAAGCCCTGGGGCAGAATCACCCAACTAGTTTTACTCTTAGGAACTATGTGAGGTAATAAATAATTGTTGCTTAAAGCCACTAAGTTCTGTAGTAATTTGTTACATGTAATAGATCGTTAACATACATTCTTGAGGTCAGATGAAAATGACAACATAACAAATATACTGAATTCCTGAGACTTAGAGAAAGGCCCAAAGTGCTGGGACTAGATAGATGCAGAAGATTTTGCTAAACATGAAAGAGATGGAGAGAGAGGAAAAACAATATTCCATAGTATGTGCAGTCATCAAGGCAAGAACTATTAGGACTTTGTAGAGGTGAAAGGACAGGCTTCCCCTTGCCCTTTGAAGTCTCGCTGGAATGAACTGATAGAAAGATTAAACAGGAGACATGACACACAGATTTATTATGTCCATAAACCCAAATCACAAAGTGCAATCCCCCACTACCTAACATGATTCAGAAGCTTGAACACCTCTTTTCCATAGGTGAGAGAGAGAGAGAGAGAGACAGAGGAGAATGCACACAATTTTTAGAAGAAGAGTAAATTATTTTCAGGGAAGTTAATGGACTTGAAGAAACATCCAATGACCTGAGACAAACTGTGTTGGATATTGCTAACAGAAAACTGGTCTCCTGACCTCCATGCCAATGCACAACTTACAAATAACGAGAGCAGGGTGATGAGGAAAAGGAAATAAGATTTATTATTTGTCAGACAAAGAGGAAGACAGGGAGAGTCACTTTTCAAAGCTCTGTTGTCCCACTTCTGAGAGAAAATGTCCACCTTCTAAAGGAGAGTTTGGGGCCTCAGCTTGACTACATGACCATATGCATGTTCTCCATTGCCTCTGGCCTTGGTTCTGCAGGTGTCCAGAGCTACACCTCTGAAGCTGTATGTCTTGGCTGACAGGTTTACTGATCTGGTGGTCAGAGAGAGATAAGGGGTAGCAGACTGCCTGGTTTAATTGAAGAGCAAAGGGAGTCAACCTTCAACTCTCCAGCATGTAGAGAAAGAAGGGGAAGATGTCAGTTTGATTAACAAGCAGAGTAACCTGGCCAGTATGCAGGCTGACTACACCAAGTTCTTCCCTTTTGTAGTCTGGATTACATTTTCCCTACTGTCAATTTATTCCTTCCTCATTTCTATGGAAAAGAGGCATCACAATCATCTAACTGCTTCCTGCCTTTAGTTAATTCCTGGACCCAAGCAAGGAGTCACTGCTCAGCAAAAGCAGCTTTTAAGCCCCTGTTACAGCGTGAAAGCAGACAATGAATTGTAGATGATTCTCTTTGGAACATTGAATGGCCCAAAATAAAGCAAAAGTGAGTGACAAAATTCTGTCCAAGTGTGCTGACAGACTTCAGTCTTTTTGCCTGAGGTATGAATTTAATGGAAACATAAGGAAGGAATCAGAGGCAATCATTTACTTTCTCCGGGGTCCAGAATTTAAGCAGAAAGGAGGTATCAGAGGAAAGTGACTCCCAGAATCTGCTGCTCTCCATGTTTTGTTAATTTAAAATAATCATTATTCCAGAGTGTATTTTGGGGTGACAGACCCTGAACTCCTTTGACTTGTAAATTTCACTTAAAAAAGTGAAATTTGCTCCCACGTTGTAACCCCGAAAGTTTTACAGATTCTCTTTCCTGTCATTAGAGACCATTGAGAAATGAGTTCAAGAAATGTTGAGGCAGGGGATCGCAGGTGCAGGGGCTCCACTTTCTTAATGTTTACATAAAGTGAGCAATGCTTGCACCTAAGTGAGAGCGGAAGCCCTATTGTGGGAATACAAATATTTTAAAGGGTTACAAAAAATAAGTAAAAACAGGTGATGAGAGAGAAAGTAGAGCTATCAGACCCCTTTGGCTATAATCTTAAATTCACCTCCTCCATCATTCTCCTTTATCCTCCCTCTCCCGATTCCTGAAATAGTTTCAACAGGTCTCATTTCTCCATTTTCATACATGTATATAATATTTTCACCATACCCTCCTACACCCTTTCCTTATATCCTCCCCTCTCCCACTGGTGCCAACCTCTCAGACAGAACCTGTTTTACCTTTCTGTTCTTTTTTTGAAAAGAGACATTTTTGTTTGTTTAAGATGCCTAGACAGGGGGTTTCATTATGACATTTCCATGTATATATGTGTTATAACCTGAAATGGTTCATCCCCTCTATTTTTTTCCTTTCTACCTTAGTGCCCTTCTTATGGTGATCTCAACAGGTTCAAAAATTCTATATTCATTCTTGTATAGAAAGTACATCAGCCATATTCACCTTCTTAACTTTTTTCTTTTACCATTTTGTGCTTTTTAAAAATAAATAAACACTGTAGAAGTGGTTCCAGCTTCTTGCAATGTGATTATTTCACTGGCCTATTTGGAAGGCTTGGGTAAAGCCAAGAGGAGCGTTTAAAAGAACTGGCAAAGCTTCTGGACAAGACCATTGTCTTCGTTCTTCTCTGGGGTAAAACCGTGTCTTCAGATCTCCTGGCAAGGTCTAAGGAGATGAAGCTGTTCAAAAAGAATCATTGTATATTCTATCTTCAGTCTATTTACAGATTTAACATGTTTTGAACAGCTAGATGTTTCTTTTCTTTCTTTCTTTCTTTTTTTTTTTAACAGTACTTGGGTTTAAACTCAGGGTCTTGTGCTTGCTAGGCAGGTGCTTTACCACTTGAGCCACATCCCCGGGTGAGCTGCTCAATGTTGATTAGTGTATATAACAACAACTGCTTCGGATGCAGGTAATTTTTTTTTGAGTATTTCTTCCTGAAAGAAATACTTTGATGGCCATATTATGGCCATCAAAAATAGTAAATTAAGCTTGATTCTACAGGTGAATAAGTTATTTTTAGGGACTATCATGCATATGAGTCATATTGTTTATATCTACTTTTAACAATTCTCAGCTAACTGTTGCATTATGATGTGAATACATGTCATATTTTCAGTGAGTTCTACCACACAGCCCTCATGATGGTACTGATAAAGCATCCATATTGCAGTAATTCTACTTTTGGGGACCCATCAAGAAATAGAACCATATCAGATGGTTCCACAGAGGGAGTTAATACTGGAAACTTGTTACAAAGATGTTGGGAGAATTGAAAGGCCTACAAGGGATCATGGGATAACCTAGAGATTAGCAAAGCAGGAGGACTGGAGAGATGAGGGAAGAGCTCCATCAGGGCACAGGTGTAGGTGAACTGGATGGGTTCAGGAACCCAGCAGAGACTGCCTGCCAAGGGCTGAGACAAAAGAGGGAAATAATATCTCCAGTGGGAACTGCAGCCACTGGGAAAATATATTCCCTAAACAGAGAGGAAAAGCAATATCCTAGTTTCGTGTTTCCTTCTGCCTTCCAGTCTTCCACCACTCCCTCTTATGGTACAAACTTGTCAGGAAGCAAGTTATCAAGGGTTTCTGGGAATGTAATTTGCAGAGGTCAGCCCTCTAGGATGTAGACTGAGCTGGGTAAGAGTAAAGAGAGGTGGCTCTGATAGCAAACAGACAAATGACTAGCAGAGTAATTATACTTAAGTAACAGAGATGTGAAGAGTAGACAGTCAGGGCCAAATTAGAAAGTTGACCCATTTAGTTAGCATACCCTAATTCATCCAAATGTTAGAAGGCAGGAATTTTTTTAAAAAGAAATTATAATGGTACCTATTATTATTATTCTCATTATTATGATAAAACTATAAAATATCCCCTGAGAGAATCTAGTATAACACATATGGATTTAGAGTCAGAAAAAATGATGGCAGAACAAATGTTTAGCGATCAGGTTCAAGGTAAGAAACTTGGGTCAATCATAATAGCATCATCTCTAATTAATGGGGCCTCCTCCTCAATCTCCTTTTGAGTTCTCCTTCTCTTCCAGACCTCTAAATGTTGATGTGTCCTGGTACCTCTTCTTTATTTACACACAAACTCCCTCCTGGGCTTCACACACTCTCATGCCAGTGAAAACTACATACATATTTTAAAAAATCACTTTGAGAGTTTGTTTGGAGGTTCTAGCAGGGGAGTGCAGCTACTAGTACACCCTTGACTGAAGAATGCTCCTCTTCTCTCCAGGATGGTCACCCTCTTTGACTGAGTGTGCAGCTTTCGGAGATGCACATGGAGTGGTGAGGGAGGAAGGGGACACCCGCCTAGCCAGCCAGATCAGCCTAATCACCCCTGGTGATCAATGGGGTGACAGATGTTGCAGCCAGATTGCCCTCATGTTCTTAAAAATCATTTTGTATTTAAACACTGCTTTTTTTTCAAGATACAGTATAAATGTAGAATTTTATTTGCTTAAATTACCTTCAAAAAATATTACAGCAAAGACATTAAAGACATTGTATATGCATTTTGGAAGAAATCACACAGATGCACCTGCTCTTTTAGTACACTGGACTTTACATCTTTTGGTTCAGTCCACTGCAATTGTGGGTGAGATTTTTGAACCTTGTATTCATCAAACTATTGTGGGTGATAATTCAACTTCTCTGTTTGTAAGACAACTTGGGATACAAAGCCTATTAAAGACATAAACTGAAGAATAATAAAAATGTAAAGACTTTATTTGAGCAACCCACAATTTATGAACCAGGCAGCCCAAACTCGAAGTGGCTTGGGAGGCTCTATTGAATAAACATAAAGAACAAGCTTTTATAGGGTAAATGCAGAAGGATTACAAAGAAGATCCTCGATTGGTTAGTTATAAAATGGCCTTATATGATAAATCCACTGGAAAGTTTCTAGTTATGTAATTAAAATTTTGTTGGCAATTTGTGATTGGCTGAGCTTAAGTTCAGGCATTTACAAGAAGTACTTCAAGTTGAATTTCACTTATGTTTGCAATCAAGAAGGTTAAGGTCATATCTGAGTTCTAACTGGCTTTATTTGCTCAGAAATTACCGAGGTCTGATTTCCGTTTTAATTTACTTTAACAGGTCCAGGACATGATTAAAATTTTTGAGCAACTCTTGGTGGATTGTAGATTACCTCCCTCTCTTTCTTACTTTTGACCATCCTTAAGATCAATTATAAATTTTGTTCCTCTACTCTGCTTCCAACCAGTGTGTATCTACTGACCCTGACCAGGGCTGGCTGGGCAGCCCAGTACTCCACCCATCTGCTTTGACCTTCCAAAGTTAGGTCTGCTGTCCAGGCCACACCACTCTTCAAAACTGAATACAAAACTCCTGTATCTAGCCATCTACTCAACACTTTCTCTTGGAGACCCAATAGGCACCCCATGCTTCCTGTTCCACAATAACTGTCCTTCTTCTCTCCTACCCTGCTCTCCCTACATCTTCGTAGCTCAGCAAAAGGGAAGTCCACTTTTAGGTTTGTCAGCCCACAGATCTTGGTGTCATTTTCATCTCTTTTTCTTTTGTGTTCCGTATCTAACAAATCTCACTGACTCCGTCTTTTAGATATGTCTAGAATCCGATATCTTCTCATCACTAGTGTGTTAGAAAGCCACTAGCATGCCTCTGCTGCCTATCTCATTACTTTCCTGGCTGACATCCTTGCTTCCAACTCTTTCCTTTTAAAAAGAAAGGTAGATTAAGCCAGCCTCTTGCTCACAATACTCCAATGGCCTCCCATGACATTTAAAGGAAAAACCCAAACCCTTACAATGGCCTCAGGGCTGGACATGGTTCATTGGGTCTGTTCTCATTTCCCTCCACACCTCCAACTCAGCCCTTTCCAGCCTCACTGGCTGCCCTGGTGTATCAATAAAACCCCCGACATGTTCTCACCTCAGGGCCTTTGCACGTGAAGCTTCTTTTTCCAGGAAAGCCCTTTGCTCACATTCCTCAGGGCTTACTTGCTCCTCTTCTTCTTGGCTCAGATGTCACATCTCAGTGACGCCTTCACTGGACACTTGTCACAGGTTGTTTTCTCTAGAAGAAGAAATGGAGATACGATATTATCAGAGATCAGTACCTGAGAAGAGGCAGGGAAGTAATGAGACTAGGCAGGAGAGATCAGCTGCCATATAATCCTGACCAAACTTCATCAATTCAGAGAAAATGCTAGAGCAAGCATTGCTCCGTATTGTGTCCTGGGGGCCAGTCCTGCATGTTTCTATCTTGTTCAGTTAGGCTATCCTGTGAAGGACATGAATGAGATGTGGCGCCCTCAGCAGCTGAGGCAAACCCTGAAGGAGCTGAAGGCTGGAGACTGCTGGCCATTATCCTTCCATGAAGGTGGATCTGTGCAGTTTATCCCTCTATCCATCCTATTGAAAATTGCAACAACCCTTACCTCCCTGTCACCCTGGCCTGCTATATTCCTTTTCTTTTTGGTAATACTGGGGTTTGAACTCAGAGCCTCCACTTGCTAAGCAAGTACTTTACTACTTGATCAGTCCTTTTGCTTAGTTTTTTTTTTTTTTCATTTTTCTTTTATTATTCATATGTGCATACAAGGCTTGCTTTATTTCTCCCCCCTGCCCCCACCCCCTCCCTTACCACCCACTCCACCCCCTCCCGCTCCCCCCCTCAATACCCAGCAGAAACTATTTTGCCCTTATCTCTAATTTTGTTGTAGAGAGAGTATAAGCAATAATAGGAAGGAACAAGGGGTTTTGCTGGTTGAGATAAGGATAGCTATACAGGGCATTGACTCACATTGATTTCCTGTGCGTGGGTGTTACCTTCTAGGTTAATTCTTTTTAATCTAACCTTTTCTCTAGTTCCTGGTCCCCTTTTCCTATTGGCCTCAGTTGCTTTAAGGTATCTGCTTTAGTTTCTCTGCATTAAGGGCAACAAATGTTAGCTAGTTTTTTAGGTGTCTTACCTATCCTCACCCCTCCCTTGTGTGCTCTCGCTTTTATCATGTGCTCATAGTCCAATCCCCTTGTTGTGTTTGCCCTTGATCTAATGTCCACATATGAGGGAGAACATACGATTTTTGGTCTTTTGAGCCAGGCTAACCTCACTCAGAATGATGTTCTCCAATTCCATCCATTTACCAGCGAATGATAACATTTCGTTCTTCTTCATGGCTGCATAAAATTCCATTGTGTATAGATACCACATTTTCTTAATCCATTCGTCAGTGCTGGGGCATCTTGGCTGTTTCCATAACTTGGCTATTGTGAATAGTGCCGCAATAAACATGGATGTGCAGGTGCCTCTGGAGTAACAGTCTTTTGGGTATATTCCCAAGAGTGGTATTGCTGGATCAAATGGTAGATCGATGTCCAGCTTTTTAAGTAGCCTCCAAATTTTTTTCCAGAGTGGTTGTACTAGTCTACATTTCCACCAACAGTGTAAGAGGGTTCCTTTTTCCCCGCATCCTCGCCAACACCTGTTGTTGGTGGTGTTGCTGATGATGGCTATTCTAACAGTGGTGAGGTGGAATCTTAGTGTGGTTTTAATTTGCATTTCCTTTATTGCTAGAGATGGTGAGCATTTTTTCATGTGTTTTCTGGCCATTTGAATTTCTTCTTTTGAGAAAGTTCTGTTTAGTTCACATGCCCATTTCTTTATTGGTTCATTAGTTTTGGGAGAATTTAGTTTTTTAAGTTCCCTGTATATTCTGGTTATCAGTCCTTTGTCTGATGTATAGCTGGCAAATATTTTCTCCCACTCTGTGGGTGTTCTCTTCAGTTTAGAGACCATTTCTTTTGATGAACAGAAGCTTTTTAGTTTTATGAGGTCCCATTTATCTATGCTATCTCTTAGTTGCTGTGCTGCTGGGGTTTCATTGAGAAAGTTCTTACCTATACCTACTAACTCCAGAGTATTTCCTACTCTTTCTTGTATCAACTTAAGAGTTTGGGGTCTGATATTAAGATCCTTGATCCATTTTGAGTTAATCTTGGTATAGGGTGATATACATGGATCTAGTTTCAGTTTTTTGCAGACTGCTAACCAGTTTTCCCAGCAGTTTTTGTTGAAGAGGCTGCTATTTCTCCATCGTATATTTTTAGCTCCTTTGTCAAAGATAAGTTGCTTATAGTTGTGTGGCTTCATATCTGGATCCTCTATTCTGTTCCACTGGTCTTCATGTCTGTTTTTGTGCCAGTACCATGCTGTTTTTATTATTATTGCTTTGTAATATAGTTTGAAGTCAGGTATTGTGATACCTCCTGCATTGTTCTTTTGACTGAGTATTGCCTTGGCTATTCGTGGCCTCTTGTGTTTCCATATAAATTTAACAGTAGATTTTTCAATCTCTTTGATGAATGTCATTGGAATTTTGATGGGAATTGCATTAAACATGTAGATTACTTTTGGGAGTATAGACATTTTTACTATGTTGATTCTACCAATCCATGAGCATGGGAGATCTCTCCACTTTCTATAGTCTTCCTCAATCTCTTTCTTCAGAAGTGTATAGTTTTCCTTGTAGAGGTCTTTCACATCTTTTGTTAGGTTTACACCTAGGTATTTGATTTTTTTTGAGGCTATTGTAAATGGAATTGTTTTCATACATTCTTTTTCCGTTTGCTCATTGTTAGTGTATAGAAATGCTAATGATTTTTCTATGTTGATTTTATATCCTGCTACCTTGCTATAGCTATTGATGATGTCTAGAAGCTTCTGAGTAGAGTTTTTTGGGTCTTTAAGGTATAGGATCATGTCGTCTGCAAATAGGGATATTTTGACAGTTTCTTTACCTATTTGTATTCCTTTTATTCCTTCTTCTTGCCTAATTGCTCTGGCTAGGAATTCCAGTACTATGTTGAATAGGAGTGGAGATAGTGGGCATCCTTGTCTGGTTCCTGATTTTAGAGGGAATGGTTTCAGTTTTTCTCTGTTATGTATAATGCTGGCTGTAGGTTTGTCATATATAGCTTTCATAATGTTGAGGCACTTTCCTTCTATTCCTAGTTTTCTTAGAGCTTTTATCATGAAATGGTGTTGGATCTTATCAAAGGCTTTTTCTGCTTCTATTGAGATGATCAAGTGGTTTTTGCTTAGTTTTTTTTTTTTCCAGTTAAGGTCTCAAGGTTTTACTCTGGTCAACCTTGGACCATGATTTTCCTACCTCTACCTCCTAAGCAGTTGGGATTACAGGTGTGAGCCACCATGCCTGAATTCCCTGCTTTGTTTTATGCTTCGCATTTAATATCTTCTAATACACTATATAACTTATTTATTTTACTTATTATCTGGTTCCTATAGTGAAGTATAAGTGCTAACAAGTAGAGGAATTTTTATCTCTTGACTGCTGCTGCATTTAGAATAGCACCTGGGGGCTGGTGGAGTGGCTCAAGTAGTGGAATGCCTGCCTAGAATAGCACCTGGTTCATAGCAGGCACTCAAGAAATTGTTGTTGATATTTGTTGACTGAACGAGTTGTACAAGTTTTGCAAGAACTATGACTCAGTTATCTTGTCAATATATGGCACATAGTGGGTGTGCAATATATTTGTTGAATAGATGAATAAATAAATGAGTCTGTTATTAACATCATCATGAGAAAGTATTAGTGCAGCACTTCCCAGAAGAAATACCATGTGAGCCGTACCTGGGGTTTCAGGTTTTTATCAGCTATATCAAAAAATAAAGAGGTCATATTACTTTTAATACTATCTTATTTAACTCAATATATCCAAAGTAGTATCATGTCAACATGTAATAATATAAAAATTATTAATGAGGGATCTTATATCCTTTTTTGTTTTATAGCATCTTTAAAATCCTGTGTGGATTTTGCATTTAAATCACATCTCAGTTGGATCTAGCCACATTTCAAGTGTTCAATAGTCATGGGGAAAGCACACAGCACTGCAATTCAGGTGTCAGAATCACACAGTGTGTATAGGAGAATTGGGGGGCTAAAAGGGGAGGTTTCTGGAGTCATTGACTTCTTGGGTACCAATTATCACTCCTTAACTTACAAGCTGTCAATATCCCTCAGCTAAAACCAGCCAGAAACACACCCGCAGGTTAACAAGTGAGGTTGGTTGCTTGTTGGAAGGAAAGGCATATAATGGAGAGCTGTGGGCCTCAAGGGTAAAAGAAAGTCACAAAGGACTTAGTATAGGATGTGCATTTGTGTTAGGCAATTTGGGGAGGGTTTAAGGAAAGAGGGCCTCCTTCTGTACTGGATGTTGACCAGAAGTGGGAGTGATTATAAGATTGGGTATCTTAACAAGTCTTATCCAAATGGAGCAATACTTAATAGAGGCAAATAGGAATCACTCATTATTAGTGGGGATAGGAAGATGTTTGATGGCTGTGGTTTGTACGGCGTTGTCCCGTGTGATTTCTGTGTTCCAGAGGAAGGGGCGTGAAGGAACACCAAAGCCAGCTGATGGTACCTAGAGCTTAAAGATTGCTTTTCTCTTTGTCACAGCTGTGTGACATCAAGCGATTAACTTTTCTAAGGTTCAGATTCTCATTTCTAAAATGGAAATACAAAGGCACCACCTCTCCCTTTTTTATGGTTATAAGCTTTGGGATAATCTATGAAAAGAAGCTGGGATCGTCCCTGGTATACAGTCCGCACTCAAATGTGTGTCATCTGCAGTTCAAAGACTCTATAGTGCACTATATTTTTTCGTATCTTAGCACTTCTGAAAATGGGTGTGTCTTTCCAACAGGGGCTTCTTAGACGAAATGCAGTGTAGTATTACTTTAGGAAGGCTGTGGTTTGAGAGACAATTGCTCGGTCCAGGCCGACAGCTCAATCCGCCATCCGTGGTGGATTGGTGGCGGACTTTCTTTACTTTTTCTTTGTTTTTAATTTTTTGTCGGTACTGGGGCGGGGGTTGAACTCAGGGGCTTCATTATTGTCCTCACTTCTCAGCAGACGCCCTGTGTGCTTCTCTCCGGGTCACAAAATTTTTGCTGCGCGGCTTCCCCAGGCAATACGGGACGTGGGGCGGCAGCACTCGCGAGCTTACGGCGGCGCGGCACCCACGCTCCCTGGTTGCCCCGGGAAACCGGCGCGTCCCCGCCCGCCAGCCAGCCTGGCCGTCAGCTGATGGGCCGCGGGCAGGGGAGGCCGCGGCCGCGCGAACATGGCGGCGGAGATCCACTCCAGGCCGCAGAGCAGCCGTCCGGTGCTGCTAAGCAAGATCGAGGGCCACCAGGATGCGGTCACCGCCGCGCTGCTCATCCCCAAGGAGGACGGCGTGATCACCGCCAGCGAGGACAGGTAGGGGCGGCCCTCCCTCGACGGCCATCGGCAGTGGGGTCCGCGGCCCCGGCCTCCCGGCGTCGGGTCACCTCAGGACGCGCGGCCAGACGCCCCCGCCGAGCCTCTGCGGTCCACTGGGACCCCGTTCCTTCCCGCGGGTCCTCCACTCTCCAACCCTGTCCCACCTCTCCAGCCTGGCCCTCGTCCCCACCACGCGCCTCTTCAGCCTGGGACTCCCGTCCCTCCTTGAAACCATCCCCCTCACCGCACCCCTCCAGCCGGTGACCCCGTCCTACAGCGTCCCTCCGTCCAGGGATCTGGTCCCCACCGCGGTCCTCCAGTCTGGGACTCCCCTGCCACGCCCTTCCAGATGGGAACCCTGTCCCACCTGCTGAGACCCTGGTCCCCATCCTGGCTCTCCAGCCCAGTATCCCCACTGTGCCCCTCCAGCTCAGGACCCCAGTCACCACTGCACCCCTGTTGTCCAGGTTCCTCACTCCCTCCAGTCTGGGCGCAGTCCCACCGCCGTCCCATCCTGGCACATTTGCCTCCTCTGTCATTGTGGGGTTTCACCAGGCGCTCAGAGTTTCTTGGCCCTCCTGGGTCAGTTCCAAGTCGCCTCCTCTGGAAGCCCAGAGGACAGGTGGCTGGTTACTGCAGGTCCTAGCCTTCACTTCTTCCTTTTAGTTGACTCTCAAGTTTACACCTTTCTGAGCTAAGCCAGGCATCAAGATCAGTTATTTTCACCATCGTTGTTAGAACCATCTGAACTCTTATTAAGTAAATAATTTTAAATTTTTAAGTGAAAGTGATTCATTATTTAAAAGGCCAGATGCATTTACTTTAAAGGAAATTGTATTTATATCTCCAGCATTAGAAAAACTGGTGTCATTTACAATAAAGAATAAATGAAGACCTGTTAATCAGTAAGCATGTAAAGTCTTCTCTTGTACTGTATGCATTGGACCACACTTGGGAAACACTAATTCTGTCCAATTGTTTCGTTTTCAAGAGGAAACTCAGCTCTTGAGTGCAGAGGTGAAACCAGTAACTCTAAGTCACAGAGATACTGAGGAAGCCAGAAATGCAATCTGAACTTCCCAGCCATGGTCTTGGAGCAGGGTTATTTGTTCAAAAATGTTAGCAACTTCAAAACTTGAATGGCTATCTGGTGAGAAGGTAAAGGAAACATGTGTATTGAGTGAAACTATGTTTCCTTGGTACTCAGTGGTCCTTAAGTAGTGATAGGCCAAAAGTGGGAAGGCTTTGTGGAGAATGGAAGATTATGTTCTCAAAGCTGAACAGAGCCCAGCCTTTTGTCATTATGCCTTTCCAGGTACGTAACCTTGAGGGCCTGTGGCGAATGGGAAGAGAAAACCTGAAGCTCCCAACTCCTCATTGACCTCCGCATTTCACTTAGGGCTTTTTCCTCAATTAGGTAGTGAGATTATTGAGAGCAGCCACCTGTCCCTGCCGTTTACTTGTATCTGACCTCAAACAAGGTGTGGAATGACTAGTAGGACCTGGGCATGGGTGTGTGAAGAAGGAGGGAGGTAGAGGGAGAGGAGTATGAACCATAAAGATGGAAAGCAGAGTAATGAACTTAGACAACACTATATGAAAGTTAGCAGTCTTTAATCAGTAAAGTAGTTTCATGACTCATGCATGTTGGGTAAATTGCTGAATATTTAGGATTGCTGGGCAGGAGCAGTACTGATGAATGTTTTATGAAAAGTGATTACTAAGCCACTCTGAAAGGTTCTGGGAACTCCAGGATCAGCTCATCTTTTCACTCCAGTACCACTGTACTTTGGGGCCCTGGTCCATGACTGGACCTGGTGTGGGATGGCCTCTCAGGTTTCTCATTTCTCTTTCAGGACCATGGAACTTCCATGGAGGTAGGAGAGCCACTTTAGTAGGTACCATATTTTATTTTAATGAAAGCATGTGGCTGTGGAGTTTTGTTGTTGGTCATGGTGGTTTTTAGTCACAAAAAAGGCGCTGAAGTAATTGCTCAAGATCTCATAGCTATTAAGCAACAGGGCTGAGTTCTGTCTGAATCTGAGGCTCTAGCTCTTTCTGCCATGCACCTGGTTTTTCTGCACATTAGGAGAAACTGAGTCTAGGCAGTATCAGTCAGTGACTGGCTCAAGTGTGAACTGCTAGGATTATACTTTTTGCTTCTATTCAATGATCCTTTCTTCCTTTCTATTGGTTTTCAGGTTTTTTTTTTTAAGTGTCTTGCTTTTTTTATACAACTTGTACTTAAACAGTAGCTTAACATTTAAAGTAGGGTCCAGCTGAAGTTAATTCCTTTTATAAAAGCTACAAGCAGTGAGAAGTAGCTGAGAATATTCTGAGGAAAAAGTGAAAGAGAAGGCTCTTCCTGAAGTTATGCCCACTTTTCTAAAGTGCACAGCAGTGGTCCTCAACCAGAGGTGATTTTTAGCCTCTAGGGGACATTTCCGGTGTCTGGAGACCTTGCAGGCTATTAGACTGGGGAGAAGATTCTCCTGGCAGCAGGTGTAGGCCCCGGGCCACCACTCACTGCCCTTTCATACTGGGGACAGTCTCCACACCAGAGAAGTACCTGGCCCCAAATGTCAGTGAGTGCCTAGGTTGGGAAACCCTGGTCTAGGCGTAATGTCCTTGTTTTTCTGGTCTCTCTAGAATGGTGGTAATCAAATTTGAACATGTATTGGAACCACCTGGAAGTCTTGGTAATCCATGGATTGATTATTGGGCCTCGTCCCTCGGGCTTCTGGTTGGGAAAATTGGGTGGGGCCTGAGAGTTGGAATTTTTGTCAAGTTCCAGGGGATGTCGGTGTCTAAAGATCGCACTTTGAGAATTACTGGCCATGTACTGGCCTAAGCAGACACTCTGGAGGAAATGCTATTTATATTTTGTTCCTTTTTTTTTTTTGTCACCTTCTGGGACAAAAGACAAGTATTTGCCTAGAGTTATTTTCATATACCCACCAAGTTACTCAGCTTTTTATCTCTGTGCCAGAATTCCTGGGATACATAACTTAAAAGGAGGAAAGGTTGATTTTGGCTCACAGTTTGAGAGGTTTCAGTTCATGGTCGCTTGGCCCTGTTGCCACCTTGTGGTGAGGTAGAACATCATGGCGGGGAGCACATGATGAGGACATTGCTCTTCCCTTGTTCTTCAGGAAGAGAGACAGAAGAAGAGGCCAGGGTCTCAGAATTCTCTT
Source organism: Castor canadensis (assembly GCF_047511655.1). Taxonomy (NCBI): domain Eukaryota; kingdom Metazoa; phylum Chordata; class Mammalia; order Rodentia; family Castoridae; genus Castor; species Castor canadensis. Next base: position 171,167,738 of record NC_133389.1, on the reverse strand, counting down.
TAAGGGCTTACTTTCTCCAACCAGACCCCACCTCCTAAAATTTCCACCACTTCCCCATAGCACCATCAGCTGGAGAACAAGCCTAGAATATGTAAGCTTTTGGGGGACATTCAAGATCCAAACCATGACAACCATTATCTCCCAGTAAAACCAGACTACATACAACAGAGCTAAATACAGTCAACCCTCCAAAGAGTATCAAGCCAATGGGGAATATTGAGGCTTAATTCCATCACACCCAGACGGATAATTAGCAGTTGAGACAGTGAGCTTAGTGGTCTGGTTAGACACTTTCGTAAGTGAATGTGTGATGAATGGCTACCAGAATGACATAACTTCCATATGAATTAATTTCTATTTTGTTGCCGTAATGAGCCATTTTATTTAAACTTCACTCTTCTGCTAAATCTAAACTAGTATTTCTAAACTTTAGTTTAAACTGCCTGGACTTTGTTACCAAAAATTTGAGCTTTGGTATTTGAGCAAAGTATAAGAATGACAAATTCAAGAAGTTTCTTTATAGTTCTTGAATTAATAGGTACTTTTCTTTCAGGATATTTTAAAAAAATCAACAACAAAATAAACTCAGTGGTCAGTAGTTTAAGAATTTGAACTGCAGCAGTTACTTTCTGTCAGGGGAAACAGAAAATGAGACTGCTTTCAGAACAGAACTGAAACCTGTGAGACAGCAGGAGCACATTCCCTGAACAGATTATTTTTCTGATCTTCTTTGCTGGGGCTACACAAAAACTTAGCCAGGAGAATGACAGAAGTTTTAAAAATTAAAAAACTCACAATGTGAGGCTATTGGGAATTGGTACTATGAGTATATGCTAATAAAAATGAAAAAAAAAGGGTAAAAACTCTATTATAAAGCCTTACAATCAAGTGAAGGCTATAAACCTGGTGTCTTCATTTTTGAGAAATAGAGTTTGACCGGGCGCTGGTGGCTCACACCTGTAATCCTAGCTACTTAAAGGCAGCGATCGGGAGAACTTTGGTTCAGAATTTGGGCGGGCGGGAGGGAGGTGTAGGGAGAATACTTTGAAAAAAAACCCTTCACGGAAGAGGCTGGTGGAGTTGTTCTAGTGGTAAGAGCACCTGCCAAGCAAGTGTGCAGGCCCTGAGTTCAAATCTCAGTGCCGCCAAAAAAAAAAATCAAAGTAGAGTTTGAAGATGAGCCTGCTTATAGGCTGGTAAAAAAATAAAAATTACAAAAATGTTTTTGTAGCATCTTCCTTTTTATTACACAAGATATTTTAATATGTTTGTTTCCTTTTAGACATTTCTGAGCATGGTGAGATGACTTGGGGAAAAATTTGCATATTTTCTAATTGCTCTTGTGGAACAATCCTAAATAAACAACTTCATTTTTAATTATTTTGCCTAGGAGGAAACCTGGAATAGCAGGAAGTGTTAGTTTATACAGAAAACCAGGGTGTTAACTGCTCTATTTTCGTAATCAAGCAGTGCCTAAAAGTAGATTCTTTAATTTGTATTATAAAATAAACTGAAGAAATGAGAAGACAGGAAGCCTGGGTGGAGGTGCATTTATTCCTCAATTGTTACAGCATTCCTTCATTGTTATAATCATTTTCTTTTTATAGCGTAGTTAAAAACATAGACTCCATAGCCAGGATGCCTTGGGTTTGAAACCCAGCCATGTGACCTTGGACAAGCTGCTTAACCTCTTTTCGTCAATCTTCTCTGCAAACTGGAGATAATAATGCCCACCATTTAGGCTTTTGTGTGGAATTGATGAATTAATGAAATCGCTATAAAGCACATAGAACAGTGCCCAGCATAAAGTGTTAGATGTTATTTTATTTCCATTTAATTGCTTTTAATGTCATCAGGTGCTAAAAATTCTTCTGCTTGTTCTGTGTATAAGTGTGTATGAATAAAATAAATTTTCCTCCTTGAGTAGGGCGATACCATTTTGGGAGTCACAAATGTAAATTCTTGTAACTGTCTTTAAGTCATGCCTTTTCTTTATTCCCTTATTTGGTCAGTTACAACTCATGTCAGTTATATTATTTCCCTTATAAATTCTTCCCTGCTGTGTTAGGAGTTCCCCAAGACCAGTCTCATTGATTCACCAGAAAGACTCACACCATATACTCATACTCACAGCTATGATGTATTATAGTCTAAGGACAAAAAATAAATCCAGCACATGGGGTGAAGACAAGAGGAAACCTGGCAGAACTTCCAAGAGTCCTTTTCCTGTGGAGTCACACAGGACGTGCTGAATTCCTCCAGCACTGAATTATGATGGTGTGCATGAAGTGCAGTTTATCAGGAAAGCTCACCAGACACTCGGTATGCCATGTTTTTATTGGGGCTGATTATGGGACACCTTCTTCCTAGCATTGTGCCAAAATTCCAACTCCTTGAAGGAAGGCAGGCATTCAGCATAAACCATATATTTTGTATGAACATTAAGCACAGTGAGCCACTCTTCCGAGTTAGGGGACCCTCTAGAAATCCAGGGTCCTAGACATTAGCCAGGGCCCAACTTTGCAAGTAAGCCTTTCTAAGCACAGCAGTCTCGGGCCTGCCCATTTTAACCCTAGGGCTTGTCCTCATCATCTTTTAATGTCTTTTTATACCTTTATCACTACAGCAGCCTTTATGCGGCTTCCCTGAGTCCAGGTGTGCCCTATTTGAGTCTGTGCTGCCGAGCTCATACCTTCAACATGACTTTTATGTCTTTTCAAACCTGCTCATGACCATTATTTTTTATTAACTCCATAGTTCATCGTGTCTGTAAAGGGACTTTGGGAGTCTTACCACTCATCCCTACCCAACGTTATTTCTGTGCTTCTCGTTTTTCTGTGGTTCTTTCAGATCCAGGAAAGCCAGCATGTGCTCTGTCCATTAACGTCTTCTACATTTCGCCACCTGGGTTCCTTAGTGCCTGTGCCCCGCTTCCTCTCTCCCACATTCAAGCCTTGTGTTGCCCTCTAGGTCCACTTCAGGTTCCACTTCCTAGTCCTGCATCCTTGCCCTTCTGAGCTTCCTTCAGCTTTCAGTGAGATCCAGTTACTGCTACTTTGGATTTACTCCTCTTACCTGTCCACATGGCCTGTATCCTCACACAGCAGGCAGATCTTCCATAACTAGTCACTGGTTATTTGATAGAGACTCTGCTGTTGCTGTGCAGTTGGCCTTTTCCCCTCTGTGGTTAGCTTTATTTCCTGCCAGTTCTTTGGTAGGAAGCAGGTTGTTTCCAGAGTTTGGATAGCCGTCCTCTTTCTCTACAGCATACCCTTAGCAAATCTTTCTTTCTAAGAGCTGTTAAGATACTAAATCTTTCTAAGAGCTGTTAAGATACTAAATCTTTCTAAGAGCTGTTAAGATACTGTGAACACATACCTACTTATTTAGCGGGGTAGTTTTCTTGAAATCATCTTTTTAACTATTTGTTTTTGTTCTTTGACCATATACCTACTGTACTCAAAGCAGTTGTCGTAAGATTACGGTGAGCCTATAGTAGATGTTCTCAGGGAAATTTTGGGAGAAAGGTCATCCATCTGGGCCTTTTTTTTCTCTTCTCATCTTCTGTATATTTGATTTGCCTGCTTTTCGTCCATAGCATCCAACTGAAAAGGCTCATGGGGAATCAGGGTTTCTGTGAGTGAAGTCATTCTTGATGAGACCATTTTTGGGTTCTAGGTTGTGGTTTGTAGAAAATACTACTCAGTATAGATTTCCTGCCATATCTGGGTGTTCCAGAAGACTCCTCACTATTGCACTTCACCTTCCCCCTGGAACAGTCTCTATTTCGTGTGCTTGACTAGCCTCTTCTTACTGATGGGACTCAGTTGGAATAATTTCTCCAGTTTGGGGCAATCTTTGCCAAATCTCCACCCTACCATATCACCGTCTCGGCTTCCTAACATTAACCCACCTGTTCACTGTTCCCATAGCTCTTACCATAGTATGTTGTTATCAGTACCCAGCTAACATGTTTGTCTTTACTAACTAAATGATGACCTTTTAAAGTTTTCCCACACCTACAACAGTGTAAGCTTGTGGTAGTGCCTCCAGTATTAAGTAAAGAAACCTGTTAGGGATAAATAATTATGGAACTGAATTTAAAACAGGATGCTGTTCCTGAGAACCTGAAATTGCTTCCTTGGGGTTAGTGTAACCTCACATTTCGAGACTGTGGGGCTGTGGGTAGAGGTAAAGACTCTTTTTTTTTGCCTTAGGACAGGTAATGCGGGATGGGCCCTATGCTGACTCCTGTCTGACTAGATTATTCCAGCTCATCAGTGCTTAGGATAGTCATTAGCCTTCTTGGTGGTGCCAAAAAATCATTTTGATGTTAACAGTAGAAGATGACAGCAGAAGCAGTTTCTGGAGTCAGAAAGAACACAACTGCAGGGAGAAAGCCAGTCACTGGCTTTGGGGGAGATGGCACTCACCTGGGGGTGGAACAGATGCTGGGGTCCCCGGGGCCTTCTTCCCTAGATAAAAATCTACATGTGGCACAGTCCACAGCTGGGGCATCATCCTCACGGTCAGTGGAGCTATCTGGTACTCCTTCCCTGGTCTGTTGGATGGGAGGGCACTTTTATTTCAGTCTAGTTAATTCTCTTCTACTAAAAGAGACTGGTTTCTCTGCCTTTTAGTTTTAGAGAATCAACTCCAGAACAATCTAGTGTTTTCCCTCTCTTACCAAAAGAGCCATACTTCATTCTGCAGCAGGAATGAAGAGATCAGAGTTATGGAGTATTGCCTGGAAGGAAATTGCTACTTGCTTGGTAAAAACAGATTGGCACCAATGACCACATCATTCCCTCTTCCTTTCAGGCTAACATCTTCATGCTCTAAAACCATTTAGAGTAACAGAACTACACATTTTTTCCCTGTATCCCCTGGAGGTACTATTAGACTAGGAAAAAAACATTTGCTATAGGTGACAGCAACATTTAGAGATTAACTTGGACAAGAAATATCATCAGCATACCTACCAGTGGCCAGAAAGTAATCTTTTCCAAGAATTACTATTTCCCCAGAGCGTAAAGGAAATCAGGACTTTGGATTTAATTTGTAGTATAAGGTATACACTAGTTGAATAATATCTGTAAATCACTATAAAACTTAAAGATGGGTATATTGCCTTAATACTGTTGCTTTGAGGTGATTAGGGTAGTATTTGAGAAAAATTTTAAAAGAGTAAGTTTTAGAAATGCTGATGGTTCAGGTGAGATAGAACTTGGCCTTGTGGTTTTACAGAACAACTACTGTGCTATTTGAGACTATTTACTTATAAGTGGGGGTGTGACTTTCAAGGTTATCCAGGTGATATATACCGAGTAATATGTTTTGAACCCAAATGTATGTCCTCATGGAATTACAGATTAGTGCTTTTCAGAAGAAAACCATACTTTTGAGTAAGTCTATCTCTGTTCTTACTTTATCTTATACAGATGAGGCTTTATAGGTTTGGCAATTCTCTAAAGTATCTTTCAACCTTGCTTTTAATAACCTCTTAGGAAGCCTCTGATGAGATTTAGAAGAAATGAAGAGCAGTTCCTCCACTAATTTTGACTATTTTCTCTGGAGTAGATTCTTTGTTCTTGGTTGTTTTTTTTTTTTTTTTTTTTTTCTGTTGGGCCTGGAGTTTGAACTCAAGGCTTTAAGCTTGCAAAGCAGTTCTATCACTAAAGCCATATCTCTAGTCCAAATACTTCATTCTTAATCAGAACTATGGTATTAAGTCTACTTTTTATACATCTAATATAGGAAGGTAAAAGAATATATAGAATTATTAGCCTTAGTAGACAAGATGACATATTGTTATATGGTATTTAAGAGTAATAACTTTCATTTATACTTTTCGTGCTTCTCCAGTTTCTAGGGATTCAAATTAGGATCTGTGCTAAATGGGGATCCTGTATTTGAATGAAGAGTTAAATTGAGCTGGGTGCCAGGGGCTCAATTCTGTAATCCTAGCTATTTGGGAGGCTCAGATCAGGAGGACAGTTCAAGGCCAGACCAGGCAAATAGTTCAGGAGACCCCCATCTCCAAAATAACCAGAGAAAAATGGACTGGAGGCGTGGTGAAAGTGGTAGAGTGCCTGCTTTGTAAACATGAAGCCCTGAGTTCAAACCCCAGTTCCACCAAAAAAAAAAAAGTTAAATTAAATTGGAGCAATTCATTTACTAAGTTCTTTGAACTTAGGGCCTCACACTTGCTAGGCATGCACGATACCACTTGAGCCACTCTGCCAGCCTTTTTTTGTGTTGGGTATTTTCAAGATAGAGTCTCAGGGAAATATTTACCCCAGCTGGCTTCAAACTGCAATCTTTCTGATCTCTGCCTCCTGAGTAGCTAGATCTTTTTACTTTCGAGATGAGATTCCTAACTATTCTGAAAGCTAGATTATATATTTGGAAAGTATAGCACCATATGAGTTAGCTCTTGCTATCTAACAAGCCACAGCAAAACTGAGTGTCTCAAAGCAGCGTGGATTTGTCATTGTCACGAGCCTATGGGTCACTGGGGCAGTCCTTTGGGTTCAATCAGGCTTACTCATGCTTGTGACCTGCTCTGTGTCTTTCCTCGTTTGGGTAGTTAGCTCACAACAGGCTGGTGGAGGATGGTTCAGCTGGGATGTGGGGCTGTCTTCCATGCCACCGCTCCTCCTCCAGCAGGCTTGCCCCTTGTGTCCATATGACATGGTAGGATCCAGAAGGAGTGAGAACAGGCATGTTCTCTTTGTTCAGAACTGGCCCTCCATCACTTCAGCTACATTCAACTAGCCCACAGTCAAGGGTCAGAGAAATAGACTCTCTCTCTGGATGGAAGAGCTGCAGAGTCACGTCACAGAGGGAATGGACACAGAAAGGGACAAAGAAATGAGAACATGTGTTACAGCTTATCTGCCACAAGCAATTACAGATTGTATTGTGTGCTGTATAGCTCACAACTAAATCTAAACCTTGTAGTAGTGAGTGAGTGTGTTAGAGTCACCATTCCTATTTAGCACAAAAGGTAGGTTTTCTTTCAGCTTTAAAGTTAGACATAATCTTTTCACATTCTGGATTTATTTTGGGGAAAAAAACCCACAATTTAATGCTTCCCGTTTCCGTTGCTTTGGAGGCTAAAATGTGGAATTTTTTGCTTTGAATTATTTACTTTGGTAAGGCTTTGCAATGTGAATTTTTACCACCTTCTGATAAGAGGGACAAAAGTACTAAATGGAGTCAGTCAGACACTGTGGTGCTGGGCTTGTATTGGTCTGAATGTTTAGGGTCGTCTCTCTCCTTGTGTCTGCCCCCTTAAGTATAAAATGGAGGCGAGGGTCTGTCATGCTTTCTAGGAGCATCTTGTTCTTCACTGACCACAAGCTTTTCACAACTCCTCCTGTGGGTCCAGAATGCAGAAAGTAGCCCTATTGTGCTGCCGTTCGCTGCCTTGAGCCGATGGAAGTTAGCAGGACCCCGTGTCTATGGAGAAGCATAGCTTATTGTCTTGTGCTTTCCTGGCCGGGTACCCCTGTGCCTTCTGGGAGGAAGGATCTTCTCTTTGCCAGCCGTTCCATATCTGAGCTCTTTACCCCACTTTGCTCACTTTGTCCCTCTGCTCACTGCTTCTGTGGGAATGATCCTGTCAAGGCCCAGTCTGCCTGGGCACCTCCAATGTGTCCAGGCTCCCGCCCCTCTGCACCGACCTCTCCCAAAGTGTTGGATCCCTGACAGACTCACTGGGGGCTTATCACGCTCCAGACTCCCAGCCTGCCCCAGGCATGAGTTCACGTGGAAGGCCAGCACAGACCACACAGCAAGAGTCCTTAACGAGGTACAATCGGAGCCTCCAGAGTTGGCCTTGTTAAAAATAAAAAAAGTGGTTCCACTGCATTGGGAATCGCCTCTGAGTGCAGAGCTTGAGCCTTGGCTCTGAGCACACTTCTCAGCCCTGTTTGCTTTCAGTAGTGACGTTGACAGATACATTCTTAGGAAGGGAGAACATTTCTACACTTAGAATTTTAGATAGCCACACTCGAACACCAGGCAAAGTAAGTGGCACTGGAGGGCCCTGGGACGCATTAACAAGGCGTGTGACTATTAGCTTGCTAGAAAGGTCAGGTGGACCCTGCACCTCTCCAACCTCAGCCTCCTCGCAAGGAGCCAACAACATCCCGGTCCCATTCTCTCATCAGCTTCCTCACTGCCTGCAGAGCCAGACACAGCATGGTTACACAATTTAGTTATGTAATTTTATGTTCTTAAAAACTCTTGAACATTTCATAAACATTTTCACATGGCCCTAGGTCTTTATAACTGTTTTAATGACTACATAAGCTGTTGACTTAATGTCATTAAACCATTTCATTATGTAAACTTTTTTTCCTCAGTTTTACACTAACTTGATTAGTGTACCTATTAACTCTTAAAATATGTAGTTCTTTTTTTTCCTATCAAATTTCTTCAGAACCAATTGCCAAGTTTGGAATTCCTGAATCAAAGTTTATCGTCCTTGTTATCAGGCAAGTGCATACTTCTTACTATATGGAGCAAAATTCTTTTTTTTTAAAGTTTAGCAAGAATTTATTTTAGGGAATAACAGGATGAAGTAGGGAGAAATAGTAAGGGGAGGAGAAACATCTGTTTCACACAGGAGATGGAAGTGAACAAGACTCCTGGAGCAAAATGCTTGGCAAAGAGTTACTTCTAATTCAGAATACTGATAAAAAGTTATGAGAGCTCTAGAAAGGACATTTCATTACTGTTTTGAGTTGTTCCTTTTCTTATCCCTGCACAGTAATACATTGTAAAAACATTTAAGTCCAAAATATTTAAAATAAATATGATCCAACCTTGACTTCCATTTATCCGGAGAGTACCCGAGTCATCTGCAATGCTGAATGACAGAGAAGTGAGGTGATGGAAGTGTTGGTACACTGTACATACTGTTCATGACGCTGGCGTCTTACATGGAAAGAAAAGGGAGCACAGCTTTACGATGCTCCTGTTTCCCTTTCTAGAAGGACAGAGGAGATTGATGATGGCGCCCTCTGCGGAGTAGTAACCATTTACTACAGAATTAACACATTTCCTTTTCAAGTACCTTTTGGAAAAACATCAGACTATTGTTTTAAAACAACTTGAAAATAGAACACGGAAAAGGAAGACATGTGTTTCTAAGGGTTCAGTTTTATGGAAAGTTTTCTTTTCAGATTGACAAGGTCTTGAAATGTCAAAGAAGATTCAGGTGCTAGAAAAGTGAGTAAAATAAGGTTTGAGCTATAGCTCAGTGGTAAAACACTTGCCTAGCTTGCTCAAGGCCCTAGGTTAATTCCCACCACTGCAAAAGAAAAACAAAAAAAAGGAAAAATGGGTAGAATAAGTGGCAGGAAAAACATGAATGAGTTTAGGTATGTGGGAGTAAAGTCAAAATATTAAAGGAAATATTCAGCTGTTTTATTTTATCTTAGTAGATAAAATGACTTAGACATCTGTGTGGCAGAAAATATTGTGGCTTATGTAAAAATAAAACCATCTGATCTGGATGCTGTAATGATTAGATGGTTTATTAATGTCATAGTTTTTAATGGTTTACATTTAGTAGAGTGTTACTAAACTGTATTATTTTGTTGCTTTCAACTTATTGGACAATAAATTTTGCTTCCAGTTTACTGAACAGTAAATTTTGTAGTGTGGAATTTCTTGATTTTTTTATTGGTAGCCCAAATTCAGCCTATTGTTTTTTACAACCCTTTGTTAAGCCATTGAGAAATTCCCAAATCGTAGTATAGGATAAATACCCATATAACTTGTAGGAATTAGGCAACTCTGTCTAATATATAGGTTCTTGGGAGTGCTAGAGTATCAGGAGTTAAACATTACATTGCTTTGATTTAATCTTGAAAGTGGAAGATTTTAACAGAGTCTAAAGAAGGAGAAGGATCTGGTTTGGAAGGATGGAAGAGAGCTACAGGGAAAGGTGTAGACTGTCAAAGTAGAGTGCCTCACGTGGAGCCTGATCCCAAAATAAGGATGGCCTTCTTTCAGTCTGAATATGATAGTTTTCAAACGAAATACTTCAAGAAATCTTGTAGATCTTGACAATTGGTTGACTAGTTGGGTTCTAACCTGGGTCCAAATTGTACAGACAGAATTGTGTGTTGATGTTTGTCCTTCAAAGAGAGTAATTCTGTGTTTCAAAATGTTGGGATCTATATAGGTTCTCTTTTGACCTTGGGCTAGGTGTATGAAATGTGATTTTTCAAGGTTCAATGATTTGTTGGAAGAGATGACCTTTTCTGATGCTAAATATTGTCCTTTCCAAAGGCAGAAGGAAGAACATTTACCACTATGTCCTTTGAGGTACCTATACATTCATGACCCAAGACTTTTGGGATTGAAGAGTTTTAGAATGTGTCAGTACTGTCTTCTTCCTTACACTTAAAAAGCATAACGTATGGACGGCTTTCAGGTTTAACCCTTTGGTGATTCTGGTACAAATGAAGCCAGAGTGGCTTGAAGTGGTACTGTGTGAAGTGAGTCTTGATCTTCAAGTGTCTTGGCAACCATTACTGTGGATTTGGAAGTGCAGGGGAATCCTTGAGCAATTTAATGGTCACCTGAGAGTGGGCCATTGACTTATTATGCCGCTTTTGGCTTCATCCCATCCTGAAGTTTATCCATCGGCATTCTGATTTAAGTGACCTAGAAATATGTAGTCAACATAAGGTAAGATCATATTAGTGGGCAGCTCTAAGGATCATCATTAGAAACTTCATGAAAGCTTTTAGATGGAGTTATGCTGAAATGACATCCATCCTGCCACTGCCTACAAAACCAGCTGGAGAGAAGAGCTCTTGGTGGAGTAGTGAGAGAGGTGGGCTTAGGGCATAACCCAAGTGGACCAGAGTGGGGAAAGAGTCCAGAAAATGATGTGAGAGCAGGCCGACCAGAGTGTGAATGATGAGGGCCTGTACTGTGGTGGTCATGCCTAGGGTGACACAGTAGGGTCAGCGTGTATTAGAAGAACAAAACAGCATCATCACTATATGCAGAGACAGGGACAATAGTGTTCAATATGTCAAACATCTAGTCCAGTGTTGCTGTTTCTGAGTGTGTCATAGTAAGACAAGCACACACATTGTGGTTTGTTTGAATCAGGATCCAAGTCAGTCTATGCATTGTCATTGCTTGATGTCTCTGAAGTCTCTTGAATCACAAGCTTGTGCTCCATCTCTATTATTTATCCCTTCCAAGTTACTTTTCCAAGTTATTTGTAAAGGAAGTGGGTCATTTGACTGTAGACCTTCCTAGAGTTTGCTGTTGCTGAATGCACCCCAGTCATGGTGTTAATGGGGTCCTCTGGTTGAATCTAGAGGCTTGGTCACATCGCATTGACCCTAATGCTTTTATCCAGTTCATACACAAAATAGCACCATGCGTACTGTGGCGCTGTTATCTGATTTATTTGGATAAATGGCGGTCACCTTCTACTTTCAGTTTTCTTTTAAACATACAGTAGTCTGTAAAGATCTTGGGTATAGCTGGACAAGTTTGAACAAATGTACACACCCATGGGCCTAGCCATTTCCTTCCAAAGTTCCCTCACATCTCTACGATGTGTACTCTTCTTCCCAGAAGCGAATTCCTAATTTTCATCCCTACAGACCAGTTTTACTTGCCTTGAACTCAAAACACAAAACAACAAAACATATATCAACATTTTGTTTTGATGTATTTTAGTTTATGGGTGTAAACATTTTTTTCATCTGTGTTACTAGAAATAGGAACCTGACAGAGTTGACCCTGGGAGGTGAGAAGGTTGCAGAGGCCTAGCGGGCAAGTACTGGGGAGCAGTCTCCTGGGGAACTAGCTGAGGAAGAGCTGGCCTGTGCTGTCCCTGTAGTTTTCTTCCTCTGCAATTATCCCACACATTAAATGTTGGCTGTTATGCTCATTTGGTATTTTCCTGCACACTCACAGGATTTCCTCATCGCCCTGTGGGTGTTCTGATGAAAGAGGGGCTTAGAGACATGGTGTGGGATGATTTCCTCCCAGTTGAGAACTGTTGGTGCATGAGCCACACTGCAGGACATGCCTCTCTTCCTTGTTGCCTCCCACTTCTCCATAAGCATTCTCTTTCCACTTAGACGAGCTGCTTTCCTCCTGTCTACTGCTCATCAAGTGACGAAGTTTACACTGCTTGTTTTACCAAGAAAAGTAGATCATTATATATCTGATTTGTGTGTTACAGTATGAAGATTTCCAAGTCACTAAAATTATTTAAACTTTTCACTTCTAGCTAGTACATAACTAACCATATGTGGTGACATTATTTTTAACTATATATAATCTGTGAATATAGTACATATGTATATATGTGAGTATATGTATACATTTGTCCAGCTTGTCCAGTTGATTGGCTTTATAAGATCAGTTAGGAAAAGGTCCTGAAATTTTTTTAAATTAAAAATGATATTTTTCTGGAACACAAAAGAAGATAAAAATTACTAAGTATTTTTTTCTTTTCTCCACAGAACCATCCGAGTATGGCTGAAAAGAGACAGTGGCCAGTACTGGCCCAGCATATACCACACAATGGCTTGTAAGTTGTGGAGCTGTTCTGCTTAAGGACAGTGCTTTGGATACCTTTGATGATTTAAATTTCAAAATGTCTGACAAAAAAATTGCTACTGGATTTCAGATTGAGTTTCCTTGTTGTCTGTTGTCTCTGACAGGCTGTAATAAAGGATGTTGGCTCTAGCTGCTGAACTGAAGCAGACTTGAGCAAAATTGAAAAAAAAAAAAGAGGAAAAGGGCATGTTCCCCCTGGTTTTCTTTTGTCTGAATTTGACAAATACACGTTAGAAGTAACTGCACTCAGTAGTTGGTGACATCCTGCCATTGTAAATGCCCTCTGTACCCTCCCTTGGCCATGTCCAGCCTCTCTCCTGACCTTTTCACCACTTTCTGAGTATTACAGAGAGATTGAGTCCAAGGTGCAACATTTTGTAAATGGAGAACTTTCTTACTTGTCAGATAGGTTTTAAAAGCAAATCTAGAACATAAAGCTTCTACATAGAGACTTTAACCTAGGCTGTCCTGGCATAAAAGAACATGTAAATTCTAGCTCTTCCTGCAAATCTAAGCAATTTTACCCATGCCATCCTTCTCTCCCCTTTCTTCAGTCTTTCTTAAAAACAAAGCTCAGCAGAGAATGCCTGAATGTCACCCAAGGCCAAATGGGGTGTTGAATCCTGTTATCCCAAACAGCTACAGAAAGGCAGCCATAGCTGTGGGTTTCCTTGAGGCTACTGTCCTCAGTGAGGGATTTTCCTCAGTTGAGGGTTTTTATATTCAAGTGACCTCTAAGAGGAGAAAAAAGGATTTGGTATGTGCTTGGTGGTTTGTTACTGAAGATCCTTTTGAAGTTCCTAAAGAAGAGTTCTTGACAGTTGTCCAGATACTGTTGACACTGTTTGCAGCTTTCTGAAGAGGGATTACAAAGCTATGGAGTCAGTTATGAACGTGGAACAGCCAATTATTCAGCACATTAGGTATAATTAGAGTCATCCTTCCAAGTAGCTCCCTTCTCAGTACATTCTCATTTGTCCATATGTTCTGTTGTGCATGTAGTAATTGGATCCCTAATAACTTTCACAAAAAGCTAGTAGTTCATCAGTGTTCTTTCTACCAATAGCTTGGGAAGGTGAAAAACTTCTTTGCTTTTATAATCATATAGTGAAAGTGAAAAGGATTTTTTGGGATACTGTATAAAGATAGTGATTATCAAATGAATGATAAAACCATATAAGACATAGCACATTGGAAGACTACTTGAAAGCCCAATCACAACTTATTATGTCAAGGAGTAGGGTCTTCTCATTACCCACATCTTATGCATCTGCCAATGCATAACCTTGGTTTTTCACTCTGAATTTTGACTTTGAAATATGAAGTGACTGATGGCTTAGTAAGGTGTTTAGGAGCCTGTTTGATAAGGTAAATAGGGCATAGATGAGTGGGATACCCTGGGCCTCTAAGCCACCCTACCCACAACAACAAAATGGGCTTCTGTTGCCCTGATGTCTCCTTCCTTCTCTGTGACCCCATGAGAGATCTGATAGATAGAAGTAGCAACTGCCAGAGGCACTCATTCCAGGGCTAGAATGTTTTGTCATCATTGTGGGAAGTCGCCTTAATGTTACTGCTGTCCCCTCCCCCTCCCCCGACCCCTCCCCCCTAGCTCATGTTTTTGTAAACTTAATGTCCTTGAGTCCTCAGCCTTTGAGTTATTGCTGACTAGGGTAGAGACTTAAATTTAGTTATTACTCTTTGGCCTGGATTTTATTTCCCCCCCAGCTTTCTTTCCTTTTTTCTTTTCAGTGCTGGGACTTGAACCTAGGGCCTCTGCATGCTAGGCAAATGAGCACTGAGCTGCAACCCTAGCTCTCCTCCAAATATTTCATGCAACTTTGTGGTGAATTTTCTCCCAGGACACCACAACCCCAGCAGGAGAAGCACACTCTCTCTTGGACGTTAGATCTTGGGCAGTGGCCATGACCCTCTCTGTTCCCATCCTGGCTGTCTGTCCCTCCTAAGGCAGTTACAGCTCAAGTGGGGTGGGGAGGACAGTCTGCAGTTCAGCTCGTTGCTTCCGGATGCTTCTTTATTGCCTCCATCTGGACTGACATCTACAGACATGACTACAAGAACGTGACCAGAAAATCATTCAGTGAATGAATTATGAGAAATAACAGCTCATGTATTTTACAGTGATTTTAACTTCAAAGTTAAATTCAAAATACAAGAAAAGTACCCTGTTGGTTCGACAAATTATCTGAAAATTACCTGATTTAGGATGTTTAGTGACCCTCCATCAATTTAAACTTCCTGTGACCTGAGTGATCAGAAAGCTAAACCTGTCTGTACTGCTGTAGGTGGTCCAATCGTGTTCTGTAATGTTGCCTCATATAACAAAAATCACGTGCAGAGTCTGTTGTATCTGAAGAAATATGTTAATTCTTAGTTTCTATATTATTACCTGCCTTGTGCCCTTTTTTGTAAAATGATTTTGTGAAGTCATCACTACAGCTGTGCAAGGCAGATGATATTTTTACCATTTTGTGGACAAGGACACTGAGTCCAGAAAGATAAAGTCAATTGCTTTTTGTTGGAATTCCAATCCATGCCCATTTAAAGCTCCAAAACTATGCTGCCCACCAAAGTTATGAGGTGGTCCACAATTTTTGTATGCAAGGGGCCAGGCGGTCAATATTTAGGTTCTGTGGGCCAAACAGTTTGTGATAACTACCCAACACTGCCACTGCAGCATGAAACAATCATACACAGTGCGTGAATAAAATGGCCTGGCCTGGGTCCAAAAAACCCAAGGACTTTATTAACAAAACATGCATTCAGCCAGATCTGGCTCTCTGGTCTTAGTTTTAAGCATATGACTTTGAACTATAATGATGCCTTTTTAAAAGTCCACTGATTTGAAAGATGCTGCATTTTTCATACTCATAAAACTATGTGAGTATTCAACCCTTCCCCTTCTTTTTAAAATTCGTATTGCTTATCTCAGTAGAAACTCCCTTCTATGAAAAAAAAAAAGCAAAAACAGGACATTATTATATATAAAACAAACTAAGGAAGTGCTTTTATTTTTTTTAACATAAAAAAAAATCTAGCCTCTTAAAATTACTCAGCATGTTAAAATTTTTACCAAAAGAGGGATTTTACATGTTTATGTAGCTTCTCATATGGTCAGGCATCAAAAGAATTGAAAAGAGGCTTCAAACTAATGCATCAAGATTTAGTACCAGGGCTAGTGGAGTGGCTCAAGGGGTAAGGGCGCCTGCCTAGCTCCCGTGAGGCTTTGAGTTCAAACCCCAGTGCACTCCCCGTGAAAAAGATGTAGTATCAACTGAACTGCAAGCAAAAATGATGACAATTAATCTTTGAAATCATTTAATTTGTTAATGAGAATTTTATCCATGGTAATTGAAAGACATTTTGATTGTATATGTATGTATGTATCTATATATCACAAAGATATAGATACATAGGCATATACATAGATGTAGTTATGGTTCTGATTGTTCTCTATAATCTCACACATCAATCTGGTAGATAAGGGTGCACAAACTTGAAGCTAATCCTGTTTTATGTGAAGTTCCAGTATTACCTTCACCTACATAGTTCGTGAATGCATCTGAAACAGTCTGTTTCTATGGTCCAATCATGCACTTATCTGTGTTTGCCTTTGGGTACCATCTAAAGTTTACTTACTTTCTTTGGTGGAGAATATCAGTCCATTGTAGTGAGAAAACGTTAAACACTTTTCATGACTTCATTTAGAAGTTTTTTTTCTTTTACTTTTCTATGAGAAGTTTTATTTCAAAGTGAAAGTCAAGCTCATTTGTTTTATTTTTTCACCCTGGCATGCATTGTCTTGCTGTGGTTCTTCCATTGTTGGTTGAATTCATTAGGCCAGAATGAACCCAAATATTTCTTTCTGTTCTGTTTTGTAAATCACTTTCATTCTGATTTTTGGCAGGAGACAATTTGGAGAGTCTCCTTTCTGAGAAAAGCTCACTCTGTGGCCCATGCTTTCTAGAAGAGGTATTGGTTGGTCCTAGGAGGGGTGTGTGCATGGGAAGAGGCAGATGATATCCCAGGTGTACAACTGCTGTGCACAGAGAAAGTGTCTACACCGCACAACTCTAGTTACTGCAATTGGGTTTGTGTCATTGCAAAAGGGAGCATTTTTTGACCATTGGGGAAAAATGTAAATCCAGAGTAGCTTTCCTGCTCGTTCACATATGCCATGAGATAGAAACTCGAGTGCTGGGAACCTCTTTTTCTATGGATTCCAGCTACTCTTAGAACTTTGCTAGGCAAGGGCATTAGAGGACAGGTGATCCACTGAGCAGTTGGGTGTCAGATCACCCACTGTAATTACTGGTCCCCAAACCTTTCCAGGTCATCAGTAGGAATTTCAGCTACATGAGACTTCATACTGGCTTGCTTCACTCCAAATTATAAACATAGTTGAGAAGATTTATAGAATAAGATTTTAAGTTAAAGCAACAAAACTTTAATTACATTTTCAATTTACTTAATTATTTTTCATCATTTTTCCCTTTTTTAAAAACCTAAATTGTATAACTCTTCTTAATAATAATGTACTTTGAACAATGACTTAAAATCCTTAGTTTTGTTTGTAATGTGGTCTTTGCCCTTCTGGCAGCTCCTTGCTCTACCATGGCTTACCATCATGATAGCAGACGGATCTTTGTGGGCCAGGACAACGGAGCTGTAATGGTAAGAACCTTCCAGAATGTATTCATTATCTTTACGTTGATATTAATGCCCCATGTTCACTTATGTTGGGCAGTTTATAATAAAGTTAACACACTAGATGTCTGATTGGCATGAAAGTGTTTAACTCAGCATAGGTGTTAGGCTTAAAAGCAGATGGCTTTTAATTAGTACTTAATGTCAAACTATTCCAGAGATCTCAGAATGTTATCCTGATTAGTGCCTTGGTGTTTGGGCTTCCCACAAGGCACAGCCTTCATACAGTGAGCATGAGACCTGTAGTAGTCCCCATTTCCCAACCATGATAGTGGAGAGCCTCTGTCACTATGTTTCTGTTGGGTGTGTGTCTGCATCTGTGTAAAAGACAGGAGGGGAGGGAGAACAAGTTTAGGGCCTAGCTATTCAGCCAATAACTCATATAACTCTGTAAGGCATTACTTAACGCCTTTGGTGGAGGACCAGGTATTGAAATTTTCAATCTATTATGGCTTGGTGTTTTTTGTAGGATTAATCATATGCACATATTTATTTATTTCCTTAATAAAGTGAACACCATAGAAACTATAACTGTAGCTGACCTGAACTATAGATAGTGGTAGAGTGAGGGGAGCAGAGGGTCAAGGTCACATTCCTCGTGGAATACCAATATTTAAGGGAAAGTCAGAAGACTGAAAACCCACAGAAGAGACCAAGGCAGAATGGCAAAGTGGGAGGAGGGCCAGCCAGAGTAGCGGTCATAGAAGCTGGAGGGGCAGTGAGTAACATGGGGAGCAGACAGAGGCTGAGGTGAGGACAGCTATTGGAAAGCAGCCAGTGACCTCAGGGAGAACCCATTCTATGCAGAGGTGGCAGAGGCCTGGAGTGGAGTGGAGTGATGAGTGATGGGGAGGGGAAGCCTGAGGGTAACCAGTGTGAGGCATTTTGGCTGCGAGGAGGACCAGGAACATTGTAGTACAGTTAAAAAGAGTTCCATTGTTGTTTATGTATTTTTTTTAAGTAAAAAAAAAGAAGCCTTGATTGTATTTGAGGGCCAAAAAGAAAGAGCCAGGAAAGGCAGGCTCCCTGCCCAAGCAGTTCTCGTAGCCGTGGCAGGTGGCAAGGGCAGCAGTGTAACAGTGAAGGCAAAAGCTCTCCTTTTTCTCCTTCTGAAGATTTTATGGGAATATGATGATGTTGTGTGCACACATACAAAACAAGCCCTGAAGGACAAGTGTCACATACTTTCTCCAGTGGTGGTCATGGTCATGCATTTGTCTCTCCCGGGACCCTTCCAGTTCCTTTTGGTTGAAGGACAGATCTTACCATTACAGGACAGCACTAAAAACTCTTATGGCTCTTTAGTGGAAGGGAGCAATGTAAATCCATTTTAGCATTTATTAGCGTTGACCTCTGCATTTCCACTCAGTACAGATTAGTGCATGCAGTGCTGATATATTTTTGTACTTTGCAAAGTGGAGAACATGAAGTCTGTATTCCCTTGTGCATTTTTTTGTCACTGTGGTTAGTCAACACTTCATAGTGTTCATATTACCTAGACCTTAAGAACTGAACAGTTTGCCTTGATGAACACAATTCTTTTTTCTTTTTATTGTCGATTTAAACTTCTTAAATTTTTATTTTTCATTTGTCATACATTAATAATACAGGGGAATTTCATTGTGATAATTCCACACATGCATACAGTGTAACTTGGGCAAGTTCACCCCTCCATTATATTCTCTTTCCCCTTCTTTCTCTTCCCCGCCCCCCATTCAATCAGTTTGGTGGTTTCATTGTGCTGTCTTCATCTGAGTATACGCAGTGTACTTTGACCCTCTTCACCTTTCAGAATCCTTTCCCCTCCCCCAACTGCTCACCCCCAAACAGTCCGTCAGTATACATTCGTGTCTCATTATTACTGTCATCATCATTTTAGGTCTGGGCTCCACTCCACAAATGAGTGAGAACATGCAATATTTGGCATTTTAAGCTTGGGGCTTATCTTGCTCAGCATGGTGAGCTCCAGTTCCATCCATTTTCCTGCAAATGATATAATGTCATTTTTCTTTATGGCCAAGTAATATTCCATGGTGTGTGTGTGTGTGTGTGTGTGCATGTGTGTGTGCATTCATTGGTTGTTGGACACCTTGGCTGACTCCACAGTTTGGCTATTATATTGTAGAGAGAGCTGCAGTAAACATGGGTATGCTGGTGTCTTTCTTGTATATCGATTTATACTCCTTCAGATACATGCCCAAGAGTGCTATGGTGGGGTCATAAGGTAAATCTGTTTTTAGTTTTTGAGGAACTTCCATACTGATTTCCATAGTGGTTGTACTAACTTACATTCCCGCCAACAGTATATGAGGGTTCCTTTTTCCCTGAATCCTCACTAACATTCGTTTGTTTTCTTGATCATGGCCAATCTAACCGGGGTGAGATTGAATCTTAGTGTAATTTTGATTTGCATTTTTTTATGGGTAAGGAGGTTGAACATTGCTTATGTATTTATTAGCCATTTGTATTTCTTCTTCTAAGAACTATTTAATTGGATTATTTGTTCTTCTGTTGTTTAGTTTTTGAGCTCTTTATATATTCTGCATATTGATCCCTTGTCTGTAGAATAGCTGGCAAAGATTTTTCTCCTAGTTTGTAGGTTGTCTCTTGATTTTGGTAACTATTTCTTTTGATGTGCAGAAGTTTTTTAATTTGATGCAGTCCTGATTGTCAATTCTTGCTCTGTTCCCTGTGCAGTTGGAGTCCTATTCAGAAAATAATTACCTAGGTCTATATCTTCCACAGTTTCCCTATTTTTCCTGTCGTAGTGTCAGTGTTTTGGGTCTTACATTAAGATCTTTGATCCTTTTAGAGTTGTTTTTTGTACAGGGTGAGAGAGAAGGGTCCAGTTTCAGTCTTCTGCATGTAGATAGCCAGATTTTTCAATGCCATTTGTGGAAGAGGCGTCTTTTCTCCAGTGTATGTCTTTGACTCCTATGCTAAAGATCAGACAGCTGTAGCTATGTGGTTTTATTTCTTGGTCTTCTATTTTATTTCACTGGTCTTCGTTCTGTTTTTGTAACTATGACTGTAGTATAATCTGGAGTCTGGTATTTTGATGACTTCAGTGTTGCTCCTTTTGCTCAAGATTGCTTTTGCTATTCAGGGTTTTTTGTTCCATATGAATTGTAGGGTTGATTTTTCTATTTCTGTGAAGAATGACATTAGGATTTTGATGGGCATTTAATTGAATCTGTAGATTGCTGTTGGTATTATAGATATTTGCACAATATTAGTTCTGCCAATCAGTGAACATGAGGGGTCTTTCCATCTTCTGGTGTTTCCTTCAGTTTCTTTCTTCAAGAATGTAGTTTTCATTGCAGAGGTTGTTCACCTCCTTGGCTAGACTGGTCTTGATCTCCTGATCCTCCTGTCTCCTCCTCTTCACCTCTTTGACTCCAGCACGTGCCACCATGTTCAGCTTCAACTCCTGGCACTACTGGAGCACTGGAGCCACACCTCCACCCTACAATTTCTTAATCAATACATTTTCTTTAGAGTGTTCTCATCTCAGTTTTATGCTGAAGCTTATTTTTTCATTTAAAAATGTGGGGTTTTTTTTTCCTCCTTATAAATACGTGGTCTGCAGAAAACTCGGAAAACATACAAATATAAAAGGACCACACACAGTTTCTACATTTTACTTTTTGGATGATATGTTTATAGTTAAATATGTTTAATTTTCCCCAGTAAGTTGCTGAGATACCTAGTGCCTTATTTTTCCTATAGATATGAGCTCTGCTGGTAATGGATCGTGGCATTCCTGATGTATTGTTTTCAGGGGATTTTTGTACAGTGGGAAGAGTAAAATTAGTAAAAATTTGTAGTAGAGGGAGGAAGAACTGGAAAAAATTGTGCTGATAGCAGCAATTTCTTTATTCAACTCCATCTGCCTCCCCCTCCAAGAAATGATGGCCCAAAGGCAGGTTTGATGAAAGGAAAGATTCATATCCCCAAATGGCTTGTCTTAAGTCCCAGGTCTTGTGACAACCGTTGTTGAATTTTTTTTCATTTTGAAAGTTGTTTTTAAAACCACAATTTTTTTTTATTGTATATGTTTACTTTTAGGAATTTCACGTTTCTGAAGATTTTAATAAAATGAACTTTATCAAGACCTACCCAGGTAATTATGATACATACCTACACTCTTGCACACGTGTACATGTAGACATTGTGCACACACAAGACTGCAACATCTCTTATGACCAGCTAGGTTTTCATGTGAACTTTTTCTTAGCTTATTATCTTACTTATTTATTTATTATTTTGCAGTACTGGGGTTTGTACTCTGAGCTGCATGTTTGCTACTTTTTAGGTTTTTTTTTTTAACTCCAGTTATGTGAGAGGCAATTAGAGGTATTTACCATCCTTTGCTGCTCGTTAACATTTAATAGGTATCTGTGTGAGATTTACCTTAACCATCCTTCTATTACTGGACACATGTACTGCTTCCATTTTTGATTACACTATTATATACAGTATATGTGTTTGCATGTATGTGTGTATGTAGATATGTATACGTAGAGAGGTCTGAGTGTGTGTACAATTTGTAGCTGTGTTTTAAGTGCATGTGTTGTGTGTGTATGTTTGTATATTTGTGACTGTTTAGCTGACTCTAGTTCTATTATTCTGATTACTTCTATTTAAGACAAATTCCTGAGAGTGGAATAACTGAGTCAAACCTTAAACAGCTCTAGATCTGTTTTGCAAACTGCTTCCCAGCACTAGTGTAAATTTTTGCAATCCCAAGAATATGGGTGAGAGTGCCTGCTCATTAGGTCTTTGTAATGTTGCTGCCTTACAATTTCTTTGCCAGTTTGGTAGTCAAAAAAGTTCTCAATTTGAAAACTACTTACTCTTCATTGAGTGTCAGCCATTGATCATCTTCCATGAGGGCTCTTGATTGTGCTCTTATTTCTGGAGAGTTGTGGTTTTCTAATTGATTCACAGGCTCCTTCGCTTTGGGACTTCTACATAAAGTCCCCATTTTTCTTTGTCTTGCATATTTAGAAATTTCTAAAGTTAACAAAAGCAAGCTTCCAGTGTTAACTTTAGGTTGAAATTGTGAAGCCAAGATTAGAAACTTACCCTGAAGGAATAAAAGCCTCAAATTTTGTATTCATGCTTGTGGATCAAGGTGAAATTGGAATCTAGATGGTTTAGGTGTATGTTTATCTTGCTGAATTTTGCTCTAATAATAGGATACAGGAAAGAGATTTTTGAACTTTAATAAGACCAAATTGCTTTTCCTTAGATACTGTTTCACCTGTTCCAAATTTAAAATAGGAGGAAAGGATCCAATAATGACCATACACTTGTGCTTGGCCTTGTAGTTGTGGAAAATTTTTTGTGACAAGTGGCAAGCTTGTATTGCTGAAGAATCTAAAGCACTATAGCGCTACTTCAGCAACAGAAACAGCATTGAATTCTTAGCTGTCATGGCAGGCTTACCTAAAAAACAACAACAACAACAAAAAACAAGAATGTGTAAGTCTTTTAATGAAATACACACCTAGGAATTTGGAGACCCCTTGTTATGCACCTCATCAATGCTTCTGCCAAAAAGCAGTATTCATCTGTTAGTAAGTTCTTTATCAAAATGCTTGCGTGTCTCATGCTATTTTATCAGATTTTGGTTGTTATAGTTCCTTATGGGCTGTAAAGCAGCATAGTTTTTCTAGTGGCTCTGGACTGCTGTATGTCATTGAATAATGGCGTTTTAAATCTGTGTGCAAACCAAAGCAGAGATTGCTAGACTTTTTATTTTTGTCAAACAAGAGAGTTTGAAACAGAAAAAGGAAGCGAAATAAGCATTACCTTATTTCACTATAATTTCACAAAAGAAAGAACTTTGAAAAACTGCAACAGCAGAAAGCATATAATTATAGAAAATAGACAGCTTTTCTTGAGCAAAAATAAGTGACAGTTCACTCCAGTGTCTTCACCAGAAACAGTGGAAACCTTGGTAGTTTGTCCTGAGTTTGGCGCTGTGAATCTAGTGAAAAAGTGTTTGGACTCAGACAAGCCAAGTTGAGTCGATTACCTGTAAGGCTTTGGGCATGTTTGCTTCTCTGTTTTCTTCTCTGAAAATGGGCATAACACATACCCTTTGTGGAAATTAGAAATATTCATTAAAATAGGGGAAAAATCCCACTGTACCCCACATTAAGTCATTGAGTCATTAACTGGGACTTGGTTTACTTGAACTTGAGATTAATAGCTATCAGAGCACCTTTAAAGTTTCAAGGTCCTTCATGAAGAGCATTTAATACTTTTGCCTAAGCTGCTAGCAGTGGGTGGACTTGACCTTCTCATGGATTTGGGGGGAGTCCCTTAGTTCTTCCATAGCAGTTTGTATAGCTAAGAGCAAAGCTAGCATTTTCTCTGTCTAGCATCTCACTTCACTCTTCAGACTGAGCATTTATTAGACACCTACTGTATGCAAAGTCTTCTACTAGATGGAATAGAAGTCAGGTCATTGTACTGGTGTGAGTTACAATGAACTTGGAAATATTTCAGAAGTTAGGCTTAATTTCAGAAAATTGCAGTTGCTCTGACATTTACAATGTCAGTGTTTTGCAAAGGGTCAAAACACTGAAGTAAAAATAAAAATTTGCTGTTCCATATGGAACTCATCAGTAATTAAGGTTTTTAGAACAAAGTAAAAATGTTCTCTTGAGCATAGCAAAAGAAAAAACAAAGAATCTGTTCTCTGTTATTTGAATTCCTCTCTCTTGAAATTGTTCTTTAATGACTTGTGGCTTCTGATGGCCTTCCCCATGGGGCCAAAGAGGGCAGGGCCTGGGAAAGAGCCTGATGGTGCATCGGAGTGGGGCAGATGGTGTGACATCCATGAGGTGACTCTTTGTCCAGGTGGAGAAGGCAGGCCTCAGTTCTTACTCCACCCCCACCAGGAGGTGTTTCTGAAGATGACTGTTCTCCCCGAAAAGCACAGCTCCCCCTTTCTCTTCCCACAGCTCATCAGAACCGGGTGTCTGCCATCATCTTCAGCTTGGCTGCCGAGTGGGTGATCAGCACCGGTCATGACAAGTGTGTGAGCTGGATGTGCACACGGAGTGGGAGCATGCTGGGGCG
The DNA here is from genome assembly GCF_047511655.1 of Castor canadensis. Lineage (NCBI taxonomy): Eukaryota > Metazoa > Chordata > Mammalia > Rodentia > Castoridae > Castor > Castor canadensis. The sequence continues at coordinate 171,143,300 of NC_133389.1, read as the reverse complement.
GCACTTCTTCACTTCCTGGGCTTCGTGTTTACAGTATCCTTCTGACTCTGCCTCTCCTTCCCAGGACCTGGATTTCTCAGTATTTAGCTTTGAATTGGATCATCAAAAAACTGAATGGTTCCTACATTTTTCACCTAAAATCCAAGAATTTCTGTATCTACTCTTCTTTGGTATAAAATGAGCATATTAAAGTAATAATTGAGGCTGCCATTGCAGTGGCGCACACCTGTGGATTCCCAGCCACTTGGGAGGTGGAGGTTGGGATCACTATCTGAGGTTAGTCTTGGAAAAGTTAACGTAAGACCCTATTAGAAAAACAAAACTAAAAAGAAAATCAAATGGACTAGGGTTTGGCTCAATGCACTCAAGGCCCTTGTTCAGTCCCCAGCACCAGAATAAATAAACAAACAAGCAATAATACTTAAAAGCCAGGTGTGGTGGTCCATGTCCATCCCAGTACTCTGGAGATGGGAGGATTGTGAGTTTGAGGTGAGCCTGTGTTGCATGGTGAATCCCTGTCTCAAAAAAAGATGAAATAAATTTGTTGTTCTTTGCTGTAATGTTTTTAACATAAAATTGTGAAAAAAAAAAAACCCCTAGCCTTCATTTATGCAGGCCCATCTCTTCTTTCCTCTACATTACAAATTTAAGACTTTACTGTATGAAGAAAGAGAAGAGGAAACCATCTCTTGGTACTTGGTTCTTTGCAGGCCCTACAAGACACTGTGCCATGTGTTAAGGATGTAGACCATAGGAACCTTGGGGTTCATAAGTAGGCTATATGAAGTTTTATACAAAAGGTTTGCTTAGTGCTTTTTAATTCTGGCGGGGGGAGGGAAGGGGAGGCCCATAATCTTTATACTCTCAGGGTGCCTCAGGTTCCCCCAAATGTTAATAATTACTGCCTTAGATATTCCCCACTACCATATGGAATTTGTTACGTATGAAGCTCACCTTTGCTTAAGGCTACTATGGTTGCTGGTTGCTGGTTGCTATGTATCAAAATCATGACAAGATCAAGACTGTCAGCAACATACAGATACCCTCAGACACTGAATGTCTGCGTAGTAAAATTCTTTCTGTCCATTGAAAATTTTAATTAAAAATGTTTACTACAAATGAATGCATTGCATGAGATATGTAAAACAGGCATTTAAAGTACAGCCAGGCATGATGGCACCTGCCTGTAATCCCAGTACTCAGGCAGAGAGGGAGGATCATGAATTAGAGGTCAGTCTGGGCTACATAGTGAAACCCTGCCTCAAAAAAGAAAAAGCAAACTACTGTGTGCTTTTGAGATCAAACAAGGGGAAAATGCTCACCTGTTGTGTTCTAAGTTAGTATTTCTGTCATGTGCGAGGCCTTGTGATAGATTTACAGGACGTGGCAAGAATCACAGCCATGGGCCGGCTTGTGGTGCAGCTTTCAACCTGTGTTGATTAGAAGCTGCCCTACTATGTATAGGCAAATGTCTGTGGCCACAAATAGGATATGGGTTGTTACCAACAGTTAGTATATTTTAACTTGACATTTACTACCACAAAAAAACTGCCTTTGGGTCATTAGAGTTTCCACACTGAGTTAAAATAAATCATTCCCTTCACTGGAAGCTGAATCATTTCGGCCAAAAGATGGGCTCGTGTCCTGTGGGTGCTGCCAGTTACGGCCAGAGCTTCCTCGTAATGGCTTTCGCTTTGTTCCGTGTTTTCATTGTTGCGTTACTGTAACTGATTACAAATGCCTGGCCTTTATACCAGGTGTACCAGATACATTTCTCTTCTTTATTGCCAGTTCCTGGGATATTACTTGACCTAGGAACAGGAACGTAATGAATTCCTGCTAGATGAATGAATGTGAGCTTTCCCTGTAATTCGAGCTGTCTTAATTTGGGGTGGGGGACAGTACTGAGGTTTGAATTCAGGGCCTTGTGCTTGCCAGGCAGGAGCTCCATCACTTGAGCCATGGGCCAGCCCTTTTTGCTTTAGTTATTTTTCATACAGGGTGTTTTGTTTTTGCCTTGGACTGACCTGGACTGTGATTCTCTTCCTCCATCTCCCTTAGCTGAGTTTATAGGCAGGCATTACCAAGCCTGGCTTATTCATTGAGATGAGGTTTCACTAACTTTTTGCCTGGGCTGACCTCAAACTGTAATCCTTCCTATCTCCACCTCCTAAGTAGCTGGGATTATAAGTATAAGCCACCATGCCTGTATTAATTTTGTTCTATGTTTCCATTTTGTATGATTTTCATTCGAGTATTTTTCATGTTATGGTTTTAGAGTCATGCTTATTCTCTTTAAAATGCAGAACTTCTGTATTATAACTTTGACTAAAGCTGATAACTTGTGTTTATGGGAGGATTTTGAGATGGATTCTGTACATATCCTTAACTGCTTCTTCTTAGATATGATTTTGATACTCAGTATGCTTTCGTTGGAGATTTTTCTGGACAGATAACCCTGCTGAAGCTTGAGCAGAACACGTGCTCGGTTATCACGACCCTCAAAGGCCATGAAGGTGGGTACTGTGATCGCCCAGTGTTTGCCACCTGATTTGGGCACAGAGATTCAGTTCTCAGCTCCATGGTTTCACGAATGGCCAACTCATGATCTCAGATTTCAGTTTGATGGGATTCAGAGAGAAAACTAAGTGAAAGTAGGGTGTTGGGTTTAGTTTCATATTGTCAGAAATTCCTTTTATATTGCTCAGACGGAAAGTACTTTCTGCATTATCTTTTTGTTTTCATAAGAACTTAAAAAATTCTTGTAAATAGTAAAGCTGTAGGAGAATTGTTCCTTGTACTATTACTATTTTAATTTGTCAGTTTCTAGGACAAGACCTGTTAAGTCAGTACAATTAGAAGAAATTTGTTGGGGGCGTTCAGCCTTATACCCTGTGTTAGGAGGATTGGGGGAAATGAATTGCTGTATAAAATGTCCTCATTTCTACAGAGCAGTGTGGTAGCAGTGTTGTGTGGAGGAGCTTTCACATTCTGGTGTCTGTGTCAGGTGGCTTGCCATGGATGTGTGTGTAATAAGTTGGTTTAATTGAACTCTAACGTATAATACAGCACAGTTTTAACATAGATCATAGAGTCAGATTCTGGCATGATTCACCAATAAGAGAAGTTTTAGGCCATCTGGCTTAGACGGAAGAACTGGAGATTTGTTGAAAGAATTAATAATGGATTTATTGTTGACAACAGCTGCTGTTTGAAGTGTAACAAAGTAAATGAATCCTGTGCTTTCTATCTGGTCCATGAAGGTAAAATAGACTGTATCAGATCAGGGACTTTGTAAGGGAAAATAAAGATAACACCAAATTAGAATAGATTTTACAGGAGAACAGAGGCCCTTAACGAAACCACTTTCCATTTATGACCACTTCTCTCGTGACCTGCGGTCCCTGAAGTATTCTTTGGTGGCTGAGGACAGAGTGGGTTCTGAGACTGACTAGTCCTTTTCCTATGGGAAGACGACGTCCATCCACTAGCCTCTAGCTGGTGTGAGGGATCACAGTGTGGGAATTCACGCACATCTGGCCCTTAAGCTAGTCTCACAGAGCACTTCCTTGTTCTTGCTTTTTTGTCTTTTTGGTGGTACTGAGGTCTCAACTCAGGGCCTCACCTCACTTGTATTTTCTTTTGGGAAAGTTGATGTGATAAATTAGTTTCTGTTGTCTGTGTGTAAATACACCTTCATTAGTATTCTGTATCATGAAATTATTATCAGTTCGTATAACTTGTTCAGTTTTACTAAGTTTATTAATGCTTGTTTCCTAGACAAGCAGCAACCAATGAACAGTGAAGAGATTTGTTGAGAGAGAAATCTATACAGTTCTACCAAGCTCTCCCTAAGGGTATCAGATTTGATAAGCTGATGTAGAGTGAAATACAAAACTTAGATTTTTTTAACTTAAATTCTTTGGCATAACTATTTGGTATACCCACAGACTTTTTCTGAGGCATTTCACTTAATATTCATAAACATAGAGATTTTATGGGTCTTACCATAAGATGTGTACAAGGTCCCAGAGCTGTGGAGTAACCTAGATTTGTCTTTTCTGTAAAATGACTACAGTAAACTGTACTCATTTTTTTCATGAAATACTGGCAGGGATTTTTTTCTGCAAAAGCGTTTTCTGAGTTAAGCATATGTAATGACTTCTTTAAAAACCTTTGTATTCAATTCTGTTTGGTGCACAATCGAAAATCCTAATGGTACAACTTTAGATAATGGATGTGCTGTGTCCTCTTTCGGACTCATGAGGACGTGGTTGAATGACCCTTTGTGTGACAAGGATGGATTTTTGCTCAAAGGCTCAGCTGATCCCAGCTCAGCTTCGTTTGTCAGATTGTGCATAACCTCCCTCTCTCATATCTACAGGGAGCATCGCCTGCCTCTGGTGGGACCCGATTCAGCGGTTACTCTTCTCAGGAGCTTCTGACAACAGCATCATCATGTGGGATATCGGGGGCAGGAAAGGCCGCACACTCTTGCTGCAAGGCCATCAGTGCGTGACCGTGACTGTGACCGTGACTGTTTGTGGGTTAGGGAAAGAACTTGAGTGTGCAGGGAGCCTTGGGAGCTGGAGCCAGCATTAGTGTTCTGTCACAACCGTCTCTAAACCCTGTTCCTTTTTTCTTTTGCCAGCATCTCACAGTATAGCCTAGGCTGGCCTTGAATTAATCCACCTGCCTCAGCCTCTTGAGTGCTGGGATTAACGGTATGCACTGCCACACCAGCAAACCCTGTCTCTTAAGACAGCAGTTTAATAGGGCTGAGTCCACTTTTACCTGCTCTGTTAGGTCTGAGTGTCTGATAAAAAAAAAATGCCAGGTGCTGGTGACTCATGTCTGTAATCCTAGCTACTCAGGAGGCAGAGATCAGGACTGTGGTTCGAAGCCAGCCCTGGCAAATAGCTCGCAAGACCCTATCTCAAAAATATCCATCACAAAAAAGAACTGGTGGAGTGGCTTAAGGTGAAGGTCCTGAGTTCAAGCCCCACTACCACACACACACACACACACTACAGTGTTTTCTTCCTTCTTAGTTCAAAGAGCACTTGCCACTTCTGCCTCTCAAGAAGTCTCCCTGTTGAAATAGCTACTTAGGGTAGGCATGGGTTAGAGACTGCCGGTGAGGACTTTGACCATGCCTAATGGCATGCTTTACAGTACTAAGCCACTCCTGAACTGGCTGCCTAATCACAGTTTTTCAATTCTGAATTGTATCTCATTAAGAAGTAATGCTTTGGTGCGTTGGTCTGGCAGTGGTCCTCATCTGTACTCTGACACTGAAATACTTAGGTCTTCAAAAGGAGTGCTCCCTTCACCACCTTCTCTTTGCTTCCTGTGCTTGGTCAGACTGGAGCTGACCAAGTTTATTGCAAGTTTATTGCAATCACAGTCAAGTTGAAGTTTAGCCAAGGAAGAATCAGGTGCAAAAGTTAACAGGCCAGGAGATTGTTTCCCTGGCATGCAGTAGAGGGGACCAACAAACTGCAGGAAGAGACAGACTTCTACCCATGTGTGTACCCTGTGCCATGCATGCATGTGCACATGTGTGTGTGTGTGTGTGCTCATGCTTCTAGTGATGTCTGGTGTCAGACTGCTTGCTCATATGGACTTGTTCTGTTTTTCTTTATTTCCGAACAAGTCAATTTTGTGTATCTGAAAGAGAAATCATGGTAGTGGTGCGGTGATGATCCTTATCCACCCCCAACTTGCAATTCTAAAGGACAGATCTGAAAGAAGTAGTGTTTATTTTATAGAAACTGATTCTGTAAAATGACCTCTAGAATGCCCAGTGAAGTTTATGATACAGTTCACTTTACCACACCCAGTAGTCAGTGATAATGTGCTACTTGGTGATTCCAATGAGGGGAGAGTTGAGCTTAAATGAAGACAGTTGCTGTGGTTTCCTCATTGAGACATGTGACTCTTGTGTGCCATTTGCAGTGACAGGGTGCAGTCGCTGTGTTATCTTCAACTCACGAGGCAGCTTGTCTCCTGTTCATCGGATGGTGGAATTGCAGTGTGGAACATGGATGTTAGCAGAGAGGAGGTAAGAGGCAAGAGTGAGGCCAGGCTGCCAGGTGCCTTGCTCCTGCTGTTCCTCTGAGTCCATGTTGACATAGTGTTCTGATTTTTAAGCATTTTTTATTCGTATGTGATAGTTACACAGGGGGTTTCTCTGTGACATTTCCGTATATACATGTATTGAACCCTGGTTTGTTCCATCCCTCCATTATTTTCCCTCTTCCCACACTCCCCCTTAAAATGACTTCAGCAGGTTTCAGTGTTCCATATTCATACATGTATAGAAAGTACATCAACTGTAATCACCTTCTTTTCACCTCCCCTTCCCACTAGTGCCCTCCCCTTAATGTGACTTGTTTTACACACCTGTCCTTCATTAGTGCCCTCCCCTTAATGTGACTTGTTTTACACACCTGTCCTTCATTAGTGTCTGTTCCTCATTCAGTGGGGCTTTGCCTTGGTATTTTATCTATAAATATATTGTCCTTTAATCAGCCTAACCCCCTCTGTTACTCTTCCTTACCCTTTCCCCTACCTCGTTTTATTCAGCTGTTTTCAGTGCATTTCATTATGTCTTGTTCCTACATAAATGTGATGTATTTCAATATTATTCACTCTCTAACATTCTCTTATTCTTTTCCTCCTCTCTTAGTGTCCTCTAGCCATCTCACTTTTGGAAATTGTGTGTGTGTGTGTGTGTGTGTTAATGGTTGTATTTGTATCTGTCTTCCACATACCAGAGAAAACATGTCTTTCTGAATCTGGCTTACTTCACTTAACATGGCAATCTGTAGTTCCATCCATTTACCTGTGGCAAATTGATGAAATTTCATTCTTCTTTATGGCTAAATAATATTCTATCATGTGTGTATGTGTATGTGTGTGTGTGTGTGTATCACATTTTCTTAATCCATTCATCAGTTGTTGGGCATCTGGCAGTTTCCATAGCTTGGCTATTGTGAATAATGCTGCAATAAATATGGGTGTGCAGGTGTCTTTATTGTAACCTGACTTATATTCCTTTGGATAGATGCCTAGGAGTAGTATTGCTGGATCATGTGGCAGTTCTAATTTTAGTTTTTTGAGGAGCCTCCCTACTGCTTTCCATAGGGGGTTGCTAATTTGCATTTCCACCAGTAGTTTATGAGGGTTCCCTTTTCCAACATCCTTGCCAACATTTGTTGTTGTTTGTCTTCTTGGTAATAGTTAGGTAGTCTGATTTTTAACTTGGCCATTAACTAGTTCTGAGACTTGCTTAGATAAGTGCTTTAATTTCTCTGAATGTCTGTTCTCTCTTCCGTAAAGTGAAATTACTCAGTGAGATGACTGTTAAGGCCACCTCCATTACTTCAGAAGGGCATTTTCTCTGTCTTATTTCTCTATTTTGAGTGACGCTGTAGTGAATATGCCTGGCCTTGCCATTGTATGATTGTTCAATTATTTACATCAGGCAGACATCTGAAAGTAGACCTTCTGGTGCCAGGATCTGTACATTCTTAAGGCTTTTTGTAGATGTCATCAGATGGTTTCCAGAAAGGGTTTCCATTCTCATCTTTGCCAGCTTCTACAGCCTGTGATAAGAGTTTGATTTTAGAGCATGAAGAATGTTAGTGATTCATAATTTAACTTCAGGAATAGTTGTCAAGCACCTACAGGGTGGCCATACAGTCTGGAAACCTAGGTGAAAGTACACAATAAATAGGTCAGTGGTAATGCATTTGCAATACATGTTATGTTGCATGATGTCACATGAGGTGGTCAGTGTGTAGTTTAATATGCTGTGCACATTGAGTGGATATGGTGTGTTATCCCACCATCCTCTGCTGCCACCGATTGTTTATGGGTCATTCTCACTGAATAGGCCTTCATGATTTAGCATATTCCATAAGAAGTAATCAGGGGATTCAGTCTATTAGGCAATAGTGGCAAACATGGCCACTCACAAAGATACTTGCCACCAGCAGTTTATAATCTAGTGAAGAATATAGACTACTCAATACGTAATGAAATCCAGTCATAATACAGATAAACTGATCGCTAGGTTTTCTAATAACCTTGTGAGGCAAAACAAACAGGAAATGCTGGTTACATGTATGCTGATTAACTTTTCTTTTATTCTAAAAGACTTGGTAAGGCATAGATGAACTCGTTAACAAATATATTCAATACTGGCTCAGTATTATGGAATTATGATACCTAATACCTTGCAAAGACCTAGTCAAACTGTGTTTTACATTTCTAATTATACGCACCAAAGAGCCAATACACTGTTTTGTTTCCTGAGCTATTGAACTGTTGTTTTTATCTTATTCTGGGAGAGGGTATGTTCCCTGGATAATAAGGGAAGGAGTCTGTTGGCGCTCTTTTACCTCTTGGATGTCAATCCACTGTTATAATTCTTAGTAAATTCTTTTGAAAAAGTACTCAGAATGTAGGAGCAGGACCCTTCCTTCAAGGTTACAGAATTGTGGACTGTATTTATACATCTAGGGTCAGAAAACGTAGTCTCATTTCCTTTTAGTCATCTGTTCATTTCCTATTAGTCATCTGTGGAAGAGGTGGGAAAGCAAATTGTGTGAAAAAGAGGCATTATTTTTAGTTGTTTTTTTTTTTTTTTCTTAGCTGAGTAAATGTGGTACAGAGGTAAACAGCCTATGATCTGTAAGCTCTGACCCTGAGATAGGGTTTGTATTGTTCCTAGGACCTCCTTAGCCAAGGGCATTAAAGATACATTCCAATTTCTCCAGCTCCACAATACTTGCCTGGAATTTCCTTCTAAGTCACCAGTGAGTACTGACTGGAGCATTTCCAATCCACTGTGGCTGTCAGCCATCTCACTGTCAGGTTGGAAGCAAATTTGCTTCCCTGCCAGATTGTAATTAGAGGGGTTCCTTTATGGAAGAAGGTACAAAATATAAATGAACGAGTGATGATAACTGTGTAGAATGAATCATGTTGGAAAGAGAGCTGTTTTTAACGAGGAGATTACAGAACGTATCTTTAAACATTAGTGCACTGCAGAGGAATGAAGTGATTAGTGGTAGTAGTAGTAAAATGGAATTATTCTTGTCCTGTCATTTTTGCTCAGATTAGGGAGGTGGAACAAGATGTGGAAAAGACAGTGAAGCTGTCATAATGCTTCATTAATACTCTCTTTTGCTCGTCTCAGCACAGTAAAACCCTCGTGCCCCTTAGACAGTAATCACAGAGCAGACCGTCCCTGAGAGCTTGCTCACCACCCAGTTCTGAGTATCAGAAATAAGATTATGGTGTTTATTATTAAATCTGTTCTAAAAGCCTGCTACTTCTGATACTGATTTGTCTTCTTATCTCAAATATTTTAAGCATATTTTTTTCTTCTCTTGTGCCCCTCTACTCTTCAACTGAGCAAAATATTCTCTTATACTCTCAGACAGAACTCTGCTCTCTGAGGCAAAAGCTGAGTTCTGTTCTATCGGTTGTCATTCCCCATAACCATGCCTGGAAACCCAATGTGGTAAAGCAAACCAGGCCCATTTGCAGAGGCGGCATAGAATGTGATGGACAAGCAGAGGTGCATAGGTCAGACTCCAGAATTCCCCGGTTCTCCACCTAACTGGCATGGACAGTCACTTCAGCCTCTGAGCCAGTGTCTTTGCTTATAAAGTGAGGTTAATCTTGCTCTGTATTTCCCAAGGTTGTGATGAAAATCCAGTAAGATAAAGCATATAAAACTCTTGGCCAGGTGTGGTGGTGCATGCCTGTAATACCAGGAGCTACTAGGGAGGTGGAGATTGGGAGTATTGTGGTTCAGTGCCAGCCCAGGCAAAAAATTAGTGAGACTGTACCTCAGTCATTGAGCTGGGCATGATGGCACACATGACGGCTACTTGGAAGATCGTGGGTAGGCGAATCACAGTCCACAGCTGGCCCTGGCAAAAGGGGGAGACGCCATCTGAAAAGTAACGAAAGCAAAAGGGATTGGGGTGTGGCTCAAGTGGTGGGGCACCTGCCTAAAAAACTTGAGGGCCTGAGTTGAAACCCCAGTACCACCAAAAATAAAACAAAACTCTTGCCTACTTCCTGGACTTATGTGGCACTTACTGTATACCAGACACTCTTCAAAACACTTCAAAAATAGTAGCTCATGTAATCCTCACAGCCTTACAAGGTATAGATTGCTACTGTTCTATTTCACTGATGAAGAACCTGAGGCACAGGAAAATTAAGTGATGTGCCTGAGGACCCAGAGCTGGGATGTGAATGCAAGAGATTTGGTCATGAGTCAGCTATTATAACCACAGTGACTAACAGAAAGGAATTGAGAATCTAAACATGACTTATCTGTATATTAAAAAGTATCCTTGCTTGAAATTGGGTCACTTGAAAATAAACTCAAATGTTTGGAAATCCGTCTATCTGTTGCTTAACTCACAATGCTGGGGACAGAAACCTTTTATGTGAAAGTGATGTTGTAGGTAATTGAAATGTGATCCTTCAGTTCTAATTTGATAACGTTTTACGTTTCTTAATGATGCAGTTTCACCTTCCTGACCACGAATCATTATGCTGCATAGTGATACAATTTCAAGTGTGGATTTTAATTCTGTTATCCCTTCACATAGAACTGACAGTTTTTTCTGGAACTATGTTCTTGCCTCCAGTTCTACCTGCCTTAGTCCCTTCTAGGACAGACTTCAATCCACTGTGACCTAAGAAGCAGATTTTTAAAATCTGTAGATCAAAACTGACTCACCATATCATAAAGAGCCTAAGGAGAGAAAATGTAGGCTTTCATTCAAATATTTCCGTATCTTTCTTTTAAACCAAATTTGGAAATGTTTAATCCCTCTTCTGTTTCAGTTGAGGGCCAGACTTCTGAATTCCAGGTGACTGAAGTTTGTTTTTTTAAGATTTTTAGTGTAAAGTAATACCTGATTGATAGCGTGTGGCCAAGGAAAATAGAAAATTCAGCATATTAACTGTATATGGAAGAAAGCCAATTTCTGGAGCACCAAAAAATAATTGGAAGTTTGCAAATGAAAGTTTTTATCCTTAATATTTTGGGTTTTTTTGTTTGTTTTTGTTTGTATTGCAGCACGGGGGCTTGAATTTAGGGCCTCGAGCTTACTAGGCAGGTGCTTGAGCCACTCCACCAGCCCTTTATCCTTAAAATTTGTGCAGTAAATTGAACACTAGTTCTCTGTGGTCAAACGTGGAAAGTGTACAATGAAGCAAACTTTCATTTATTATGTTTTCATTAGAGCCATCCTGGCGTCCCATCTACGTTCTGGTCCCCACTAGCATTTGTTTGAAGACGGTTGTAGGGAGGACCTTTGCTGCTGATTGTCACTGGACCTGACTGTGGTTTACAGGACTTACACTTGGGCCTGGCCCGGGCAGAAGACCGGGAAGTCAGACCTGTGTTCCTCCTCTGCAATCAAATGTCCCCATGCTGTTGGCAACACAGCACATTATGTCTCCCTGAAGAGACATGGTTTCCAGGCAGCATTCCCAAACCCCAGTGATCACGAACAGAGGTGGTTCTGTGTCAGGATGGGGGTCTTCCTCACTCAGGCACACATCTCTCTGTCACCTTCTTTCCTCTCATCTCATATCCAGCAGTTCCCCAGTACCGAGTCTTGTCTTCTGTTTCAGCCTGCTTCAGTCTATTTGTGAGTGTGTTACCTCTCCCACCACCCAGAAGACACTTGTAATAGCTGTCATGTGCCAAATGTTATTAGCAACACATCCAAAATAAAAACTAGGGTGGCCCAAAGTTTTGGTGCAGTAGGAAACAAGATCAAAGCACTAGGGGCACCCCTCCTTTGAGCCACCCACACTCTTGTAGAATCTCTGAAAAGCTGCCCATGGTCACTGCGTGTCTTCTAAGGGTCACTCAGAAAAACTGTGATTCTGCCACCATTTCCTTGTTCTCAAATGTATTTTCTTTTTTTTTTTGAGATTTAACTTTCAAGATCAAGAGAAAATTCTTACTCCATGACCTGCGGATTAATTTATAGAAAATAGTATTACCTACTATTTTTACACTCATATTACATTTGGTTTTCTTTCTTCTTTTGTAGTACTGGGGTTTGAACTCAGGGCCTCACATTTGCTAGGCAGGTGCTTTTCCACTTGAGCCACTCCACCAGCACAACACTCAAATAACATTTAGTAATTAGACAGCTTGAAAAAGGCTTATTCAGAACAAGTACAGTTCATAATTTTTTGGTTTAGAGAAATATCTTTCTAAGTTCCTAATAAAGTAATTTTGAGACTTTGAGTCCTGTTTCAACAAAAACGCTTTGAGAACTTGTGTGTGACAGCAGTGGCTTCTGTGGCTCTATGAAGTTAATAGCAAGCACTCAGTGGTTAGCGCAGGGAATGGAGTACTAGCACTCGCTGCTCAGCAGAGGCTGCAGGACGGCTGCGCTGTGCATACTCACAGGAGGGAGGGACTGCTCCTGAGGTTAGGGTGGTAGGGAGGGAGAGTGAACCTGTCTGGCATGGGGCCCACCCAGAATCTCTCTTGTCTTGTCTTATCTCTCCTGTGAGTCACCCGAGACCCCAAAAGCCTTTCCAGGTGGTAGTTCACCAGATTCTGTAAGAAATAGTTTTCACTCAACTGAGTATAGATTTCAGAACCTTTAGCTTAAAAAAGAAATATGTAAAGACACTCCATAAGAATTCATAATAAAAATTTAATTACTCCCTCTTATCTATAGATTACATATTGAGCAACGCTGTAAACATTGCTAAAATTGGAATGCTTACTGAAAACACAAACATGGTACTGATTATGCTGGCCAGCTAAAGACATCGTGCAATTAAGAAGAAGTTAGTACTGTATTAATTTCTGAAACCAGTTTAAACCAGTTTAAACATAGAGGCATGCTGACTCTGGCTTTGACTCTGCTTCTCCCAGGCTCCTCAGTGGCTAGAAAGTGACTCCTGTCAGAAGTGCGAGCAGCCCTTCTTCTGGAACATAAAGCAGATGTGGGACACAAAGACCCTGGGGCTGAGGCAGGTGAGCAGCCAGTGAGGTGTCGCTGCGCTGATTGCATGGCTCATTATTTGTACAATTAAACTGTCACTTTTTAAATCACATGTTGTCCTTACAAATGCTGTTTATTCCTATACTTTTTATCTCACGATGATGTTATTAATAGTGAGCACAACTTCTTCTGGGCCAGTAAGATGTATTGCCTAACAGCTCCATTCCTTGTCCTGCATTGAAACACACAGATGCATGGAAAACCCTGAAAACCTGTTGTTAAAATGATGAAAGATCTTCCAGTTTAGGATTATTATTTGTCAAAAGCAATATGTTATACCAGCCAAGTGTAAAATTAGAATAAATTAGGGCACACAATTATAGATCTAAAAACAGATAGCAAATTTAACCCTCACTGGGACTATGAATTTTAGATTCTTCTAAATTGTTCTAGGAAGCAACAGAGGTCAATATGAGAAAGGGGATCAGGAGGGGATCAGGAAGCAGTGTAAAGATCAGTTAGAGATGAATCAACTTGGGATGTAACACATTTGCACATGGAAGTAATGCTAGGAATCTCTCTGTATAGCTATACTTATCTCAACTAGCAAAAATGCTTTGTCTTTCTTATTATTGCTTAGTAAGGGCAGAATATGTTCTGGGGTAGCAAGGAGAGGAAGGGGGTGGGAGGTAGGGGGAGAAATGGCCCAAACAATGTATGTACATGTGAATAAATGGATAAAAAAATTGTTCTAGGGCTGGTGGAGTGGCTCAAGTGGTAGAACACCTGCCTAGCAAGCATGAGGCCCTGAGTTCAAACTGCAGTACCACCAAAAAAAATTAATAAATTGTACGCCAGGCACCGGTGGCTCACACCTGTAATCCTAGCTACTTAGGAGGCAGAGATCAGGAAGATCATGGTTCAAAGCCAGCCCTGGCAAATAGTTCATGAGATTCTATCTCAAAAAACCCATCACAAAAAAGTGCTGGTGGAGTGGCTCAAGATGAAGGCCCTGAGTTCAAATCCTGTACTGCAATCAATCAATCAGTTGTTCTAGTATAAATGTATCTGGGATATTTCTTGTAGCCGATGGACTTCAATTAAAGCTTTCTTTCCCTCCCTCCTTCTTTCCCTAGAACATTTTTATTGTGAATGTTTCAAGTCCCATTTTTTATTTTAAATTAAAGAAACATGCCCCAAGTAGTCTATAGATCTCAAAGTATTTGTTGTATTAGGTACTCGTGTAATACTAAATTTCTACAACAAAATACATTTATATGGCAGCCTTAAAGGTAGCCACTCACTGAGGTGAATGTGAATTTGTACGGTTGCACCCCTATGAAGGATTCGTCTGCAGTGTGTATGTGTTAATCAGCTTCTCTGACTTCACTCACAAAGCTGCTTTTTGGTAAGGTCTAGTATGAGACTGGCAGCCAAGGCAGGAATTATTTCAGTGCTCAAGACATCCTAATGTCCTGAAATGGCAGCTGAGTTCTATCCTTAGCCCAGTTCTCACAACGCAAGTCTGGTGGTAAATAATGCAGTGCAAATGACGGGTTTCCTTCTAAAGGAAACGAAGGAATGAACACTTCATTCTTCTGCAATAGCAGCTACTAGAGAGAGAAAAGGTGCTGGTCACTAAACTTTTAGTAGTAAAAGAACATGTCAGATCAGTGATACTAATTGAGTGGTTTTAGAATGTTCTTGAATGGTCCTGAACCATAGTCTGAGAGATTAAGAGAAATAGCAAAACATATGACTGTGGACACTTGTTTCCTAATGAAGCCATGTCACGTTTAAAACTTTTCTTTGATGAAGAAAGGGAAAGATTTTCCTTCCCAAAAATCTACAGTGACTGGGCTGTTAAATGAATTTGATTTAGAAAAAACATTTTTTGGAGGTACTAGGGTTTGAAGTCAGGGCTTTGTGCTCCCAGGCAGGCTTTACCACTTGCTTTGTTTTTTTTTGAATAGGTTCACTTTAGTGCCCAGGCCTGTCTAGACTGTGATCCTCCTACTTGTGCTTCCCACATAGCTGGGATGACAGACAAGTGCCACCACACCTTGCTTTTTACTGGTTAAGATGAGCTCTCACTGTTTGCCCAGGCTGGCCTCAATCTATAATCCTCCCAGTCTCTGCCTGCTGAGTACCTAGGATTAGGTGTGAGCCACTGCACCCAGCCAAACTTGTTTTTACCAGTGCTAATTGTTTACATGAAGACAGATAATGGAGGAATGACAAGCAGTATTTGACCATTAAAACAAGGTTATTTGGAGAACTTGAGTTACTGAAATTGTCTGTCTTTCAAGTGTTGATTGATACATTGCTAAGGTGATTATTTTTCAAGGTATATCTTCCCTGCTCCCATTTCCTGACTTTTAAAGGGAAGCCTTGTGTATTAACAAAGAGGCTAACTCCTGTTTTCCTCTCCTGTTTCCCCGGAAGCATCACTGTAGGAAATGCGGGCAGGCCGTCTGTGGGAAGTGCAGCAGCAAACGCTCCAGTTACCCTGTCATGGGCTTCGAGTTCCAGGTTCGAGTTTGTGATTCCTGTTACGACTCCATCAAAGAGGAAGAGTGAGTGCTTGCCTGTCTTTGTCTGACTGCCTCCTGCTTCCTCTGTCTGATGGGTATTTAAATACAGAAATGGAAAATGATTCAAATGTAATTCTGCACCGTTGTTTGTCTCCTCAGAATTTCATAAGCCATTTCTAAAGAGAAGACTCTGTCCTAGCTTTATGACTTTTGGTCACTACTATTTAACTCAAGCTGCCCCACTGGCTAGGATAGCTGCTCACTGGACATTGCTGAGCCCCACAGCCCACAGGGCCCCGTGCAGGGACAAGTCCACATGTGGATGGTGTCCCCTTCTGCCCTGACTCGGGCAGTCCACAGGGACAGTTACCTTTAGAAAACGAGGCAAGCCTTGGCAGAGGACTGCATTGGAACCCATCGGGCTAGTGATGGAGTGAGGCTGCTGTCCAGAAAGCAGAGTTAGTGCTGTGCCACAGAAAGCGCCCTGTGGAAGGCAGAGACTCAGGAGGTGTGGCTTTCCGTTGTGTCCAGTCACACGATCTTGTTCAGTGCAGTTCCTCCTCTGTGCTCTAGGCATGTTTTTATGCATCAGCCTTTCCAGCAAAAAGGTAAAAATCAGTTATTTTGAGTGTCTTATAAGACCTTTTTTTCCCCTTTTTTTGGAAGTACTGGCATTGCACCCAGAGCCTCTTGCATACCAGGAAACCACTCTACCACTGAGCTACATTCTTAACTGTTATCAAACCTATTACAAACAGTCTTATACTTGATCTTGCTTCCTGTCATTCTTTAATTATAAAGTTGTTTTTCAAAACCATAGCTACATTTTAAGAAGCTAATTTTAACACTATTGTTTTTATGCTACCTCTGTTGCTAAAATATTTTTTATTCCTTAGCTCCAGGTACAGACAAGTGAGTCTCAATGATCTGCTTTCTCTTTGTCAGTCGGACTTCTCTAGCAACCTTTCATGAAGGAAAACATAACATTTCCCACATGTCCATGGACACTGCTCGGGGACTGATGGTGACCTGTGGGACTGACCGGGTCGTGAAGGTGAGCTGTTCTGATCGTTAGATCTCAGTTTAAAGTGCGCCACTGTCAGGCTGTGCATGGCGTTTTGGCATTTTTAGTACTTTCTGACTGGCAAGCTTGCCCTCCCCTTTTATAAGCAACCTGTTGCCTTTGTGTGCTTGCAAGTTTCCACACCCTGAGGGGAGTTAATCCCAGCAGTGTAACCGTGTTCTGGCAGAGTGAGCTGGTGAAGGCCTGCCATCACTGCAGAGGGGCCCAGGGCTTCTTCCTCCAGCTGGCTCAGGCCTTTGCTGACCACAGTCTGTAGGCCTTCCTTCCCTATTTAACGTTGCTTTACATCCTAGAAAGAAGAATTGAAAGGAATACACACACAGTTTCTCATTGAATCTCTCATCACTAACACAAGTTGAAAGTAAATGTGGGTTTTTTTTGTGGTTTTTTTTTTTGGTAGCACTGGGGTTTGAACTCAGGGCTTCACATTTGCTAGGCAGGTGCTCTACCACTTGAGCCACTCTGCCAGCCCTTTTTGGTTTGGTTATTTTGAGATAGGGTCTCAGTTTATGCTTGGACCAGCCTGGACTGAGATCCTCCTACTTAAGCTTCCCTGAGTAGCTGGGATAACAGGCATGGCCCCCTGTGCTCAGTCATTGGTTGCAATAGAATCTGGTGGTCTTTTTGCCAGGACTGGCCCGGAACCTCCATTCTCCCATTTCCATCTCCCGAGTAGCTAGGATTATAGGCTTGAACCACTGTAAATGTTTTATATTTCATACCCCTCTTGAGTGGTGAAGCCGAAATACTTCAGATTGCTAAAAATTAAGTTTGTAGTAGAACACTGTTATGATGTTATTTTCAGGTGTTGTGATGGCACTAGACTTTTTTCATATCATAATAAACTGTATTTTTTATCTCTATGTAAATCTTTAGGAGGTTTTGTATGAAAGAAGAGAATGAGAAAATTCATTATTGACACCTTCTCAAGGTGAACAGAAATAAGTTTGTCAGTGTTGACTCCTGATGTTCAACCCCATGATCAGTGCTGTCTTTTCCGTGTCTTATTTCCTTGTAGATATGGGACATGACGCCCGTGGTGGGCTGCAGTCTGGCAACTGGGTTTTCTCCCCACTGATCCAGGAGCTGTGATGTCTACACCTTGTGAACAACAGCCTCCACCAAATGAAATCCTTCCCGTGTATCTCGACAGCCACTGTCGTGTGAATGGACAGTAGCCACCTAAAAACAAATCAACATTTTTAAAAAGAAAAAAGTAAAGGTGTGTTTTAGGGCATCTGTGGCCCTTACCTGTGGGGACTAGTGTAGAAAAGGTCCATCTGTAGTGGTCCCCTGAGGGATGGACTTCTTCAGCGAAACTTCCTCGTGGACAGTAGCTAATGGGTGAGGAAAGAGTAATCTAGCAGGTGCGAATTTTCCAGGGCAAGAAATTGAACAGATAAGTTAATCCTTAGAACTTTTTACAAACACATGGCCTCTCAGACTAGCGGGCCTTCTGGGGGCACTAAGAGTCTCTGTTGTGGGAGCAGGAGTCATGGGAGAAGGGGTGTCCTCTCTTTCTTCAGGGGAGGTGTAAGAACTAACAGAGTTCAAGGCATCTCCCTACATACTGGCGGTGTGTGAATATTCTGTACTCTTACTGACAAACTTCTTAAAGATACTGTTCTTTTTGGGTAGTGCCATAATCTGTTAGCACTAGGCTCGCTTCAGTTGTTTCTCTTCCAGCCAGTGTGCCATTTCATCTGACCAAGACAGTCCACATTCTTCTCTCTCCTCCACATGTGCGCTGGGGACAAAGCTTTTCTATGGTGCTGTTAACGTGAGAGTTGCACAAGCTACCCGACCTCTTCTCATTATAGCCAGTAACGATTAGTGGGAAACCCAGCTACCTGTGTAAGGGAGGGGAAATGATCTGTTTGTGGAATGGTCTGGCCCTGCTAGCAGACATTCTATTTGTAGTTCCAAGAGAGCCCTGAGATACTGTTTAATATGCCTCTCAGAAAAGTATTCCAAAGCTTTTAAATGATGTTGGCTTTTAGACTAGTGTTTTTGATTATTTTATAGGAAGAAACTGGTGGCCCAGATCTGAGATTACCAATCAAGTCTTCTGCAGTAATTCCTAGGTTATAGGTCCCTTTCAAAACAACTAGCAAAAGTTGTTTAAAATGCATTTTTAGACAAGTGTGGTGGTACGTTCCTATAATCCTAACTACTTGGGAGGCAGAGAGCTGGAGGGTTACAGTTTGAGGCCTGTGTGGGCAAAAAGTTTATGAGACCCCCACCTCAACCACTAAAAGCTGAGTGTGGTGGCTTGAATCTGTCACCTCAGTTATGACAGAAGCATAAATAGGAGGATCACAGTCCAGGCTGACCTAGGCATAAATTTGAGACCCTGTTGAAAAATACCTAAAGCAAAAAGGGCTGGGGTTGTCGCTCAAGTGGTAGCACCTGCCTGGCAAGCGCAAGACCCTGAGTTCAAAGCCCAGTATTGCCCCTCCTAAAAATGCATGTTTAAAGCTTTTGACCACAGAATATGAAGGTGACGAAGAGATAGGAGTGGGGAGCCTATCTTCAAAAGTCAAATATTGGTGTTTGTTTTGACAGAGGAATGTGTATCCATTTCTTTAGAACTGTAGAAGTGAGTGGAGAAGGATCTAGTTTTTTAAAGGACAAATATAAAAACAGCAACAGTGTGTTTGTCAGTCTTACTAATAGATATTAATGTAAAACACTGCATGACTGCAGTAAGACACATGGTCATTCTATACAGTGAAACTAAGACACTAAATCTGCTTTTATTAGCATGGTTGTCAGGGATGAAAAAGCTCAAGGCGGGAAATTAAACTTGTCTTAATGCCCATGTGAAACAGATAATAAGGAAAGGAAAGGTGGTCAAGCATACCATGCTCTTAAATGATCTGCTTTAAAAGCTGACTTCAGTTCAGAAATAAGACTGAATGGTTTTGTTGCTCTGTATAATTTTTACATTACATCACCTGAAAAGATGTTCACAAAATGTACATTGTTAGCATAGTTTGGAAGAAAAACCGAGTAATGTTAACTTTAGAACCAGTGTTGAATGTTGAGCTTCTCCTGTTCTGGTCAGTTCAGTTCCATAATGATTCAGTCCATACAGAGGTGCTATCCTGGAGCATTTATTAAGTTCTAAAAGGAAAATAGAATGTGCTCCACCTTGCTCTGTGGAAGAATGCTGAGCTGAGGTTTTGTTTCCTTTAACTTCTGTAAAATGTGACTTCTCCATGTCTGTGGCAGATGGTACAGAAATCCCAGCTGCTGAGAAGACTCCATATCCCTCACACTTTCCTATCTTAAAAACTCTTGGTGAGAAACCCTGTGTTGCAGAGAAAATTTGAAGTTGTTTAGGCCTTGTAGGGGATTAGTATGAATCAAGGAGGAAATGTATATATGAGGGAGATTTTTGGGGTGGGGAGCCTTAGAAAAGGAAAGGAGACTGTTTTGATGTGGGCTGCTCCTCAGCTGAGCCTCTGAGCACTTTCCTTTGTAAAAATGTACATGTCAGGCTTATCTTGCCCTGTCCACATTAGGTAGCAAAATGAGGTAAATATTTTTTATAGAGGTGGGCAAAAATTATTTTCTCAGTTTTACTGACTAGCTACACAAGGAAGGTACAGATAGGCTTATGATTATTGCCTTATTTTGACTGTTTCTCTAAGCGGTCACTTGAGATCATTCTCCAGTCATAGTTTTCTGTTCTTCCTGTTCCTGAATCTTCCAGCTCATTTGTACAAATAGGGATTGAGAAGTGCAGAATGGTGGAGAAGATCCTTTTCTTTAGACCTAGGATGTCTGTAATAAGGAAATGCCAATTCTCCATTGTCGTGTTTTCAATTATCCCTTGTGAGTCCAAGTGCTAGCAATCCCCCATAGCATCAGGTAGAAACAAATCATATGCATTGCACTGTAAGTCTGTTTCTATTCTGCCTTGCTACCTACATGATATACACAAAACATACTGCTCTAAGCATACCACTTTATTCTCCCCCTCAACAATTCAGTTTGTTAGCATTTGTATTTTTTAACTGTTGAACTCCAAAGCTCCGTACCATCAAAAATTAAGTAAATAAACTGCTCAAACTGACCCATTTATGTAATAATGCCACCAACTCAGATCTAAGGAAACATTTTTTTAAATCAATTTTCAGTACTGTCTATTTCCATTACTGAATCTGATATCTCCTAAAAAGTAAGAAGCCAGTCACGATTAATGATAAGCCATCTGCTCATTGTAAATGTGAGGTTTAACAAATAAGTAATACATGCTGTATTTATTCAAGTGTCTATTGCTTAATTGTTCATTGTGAGCAGACCATTGAATGCCTCATCTGTTTTCTGCAGTTTACTATACAAGATCTCTTTGAATAAGTTGAAGTTTAATTGTGTAGCGGATTTATATTAGAGTACACTTCAAAGTGTTTTTCTCTATAGTCTTTTTTGACTGGGGACACAAAAGGTCATGTGAATTAATTACAAACTTTGTTCTTCTACTAGCTATGTTTCTAAAAGATGTGGTGCCCCGTGAATCCCAGACAGGCTAGAAAACTTTGTTCATTGCTCCTATTTGTGGGTTCTGTTTTTGTGTTTTTTGGAGAATATGTGTACAATAAAAAATTCCTTGCTTGTTACTGTGCTGCTTAATTTAGTTTTTGTTATGCTTGATCCAGACATAGGACAATAATAGTGGCTGTCACTTATTTGGCACCCTCTGCTGGTGCTTCGGCTACATTATCTTACTCAGTTCTGGCCACACTTCTGCAAGTATTTCTCCCATTTACATTTTACAGATGAGAAAACCCAGAAGATTCTGTCTGTCTGTCCATCTGTCTGTCTGACTTGAAAGCACATGCCTTGTCCAACACACCCTGCGCCTACTGTGCCAGCAGGTCCTGATGTGTGCCGGAGGCAGGTGGTGTGCTCTGTGCTGTACTTTTGCAAGGCGTGCCTGAGTGACCAGTCAGGGGAGCTCAGGATGTCCAGGCTCTCTGACCACATTGAGCTGTGGAGAGACCTGCGCTCCACGCCCCTCTGCTCCACCTCAGCAGCTCAGCCGTGAGGAATGGGTGGAACCAGTAGGTCAACTGAAGCCCTGAAATTGACCTAACCCTCAGGTTACTGTTACTGTATGTCTCTCAGAATCAGATACAGCCTTCTTTCCTTTCAGCATCAGAATACTTTTTCTAACAAAAAGAAAAAGGAAAAACAAAGATACTACTGAAATATGTTAAATAAAGTTTAAAAAACAAAACACTTTAATCCTACCACCCAGAGAAGCGTCATAAACTTATGCCGTGTATCTTTCCAAGGTTTTTAAAATACATGTGTAACACACACTTACAAATCTCTTTGACGGAGCATACTTGTTTTTCCGTTTGACACACTATGGATGATTTGTCCATAAAAAGCAGGTGACTACATACGCATGTCAGTAGTTTTAACTGCCTACTTGGCTGCTGTACACATTGGCGAGTCCGGTGTCCCCAACCCTATTGAGGCTGGGCTAGGCCTTTTGATCTGCTTAGTGAACACAACAGGGGCAGAAGCTTTTCACTGTGGGCTTGAGAGGCTCTCTACCATGACCGTCTCTTCCACAGTGATCATGGGAACATGTGGAAAGGGGAGTGTGACACCAAGTCATGCCATGGCCCACAAGTACCACAGACCTGAGGTGGGCTTAAGCATGAGCAAGAAGATCTTCACTGTTTTAGTCCACTGAGGTGGGTGTGGGTGTGGTCGCAAGTGTTTTAACTGCAGCATGATCTAACGTGTACAGCTGTATTCATTTTGATTTTGTGGTACTGGTGTTTGAACTCAGGGCCTTGTGCTGCCAGGCAGTCACTTTACCACTTGAGCCATACCTTTGGCCTGCAGTATTCCATTCTTGCATTATAAAAGAAACCATCTTTTATTTCACCAGTCCCATGTTGAAGTTAGATTATGCAAGTTGAGTAACTCTTATCCAAAATGCTTGGAAGTAATCCAGATGTTGGAGTTTTTTTTTTTTTTAATTCTGCAATATTTGCATAGACTTTTCCAGTTGAGTATCCCTAATCCTGAACTTTGAAATGCTCCAAAATCTGAAACTTTGAGTGCTGGCAGGATGCTTTCAGATCATTTCAGATTTGGGATTTTTGGATTAGAGATGCTCAACCTATGTAAATTTAGATTATTTATTATTTTAATTAAAACTTTAAATAGCTGGACACCAGTGATTCATGCCTACAGTCCTAGCTACTTGGGAGGCAGAGATCAGGAGGATCATGGTTCCAGGCCATCCTGGGCAAATAGCTCATAAGACCCTATCTCAAAAATGCCCAACACAAAAAAGGGCTGGTATAGTGGCTCAAGTGGTAGACTGCCTGCCTAGCAAGCCTGAAGACCTGAGTTCAAACTGCAGTGCCAGATGCACACACACAAAAAATACCCTGAATTAAAAGGAATATTATTCTGAGCAATTGCACGTTGATTTATTGATTTAGCAGTACTGTGATTTGAACTCTGGGCTTCACACTTACAAAGCAGATGCTCCACCACTTGTGCCATACCTCCAGCCCATTTTGCTCTGGTTATTTTGGAGATGGGGTCCTGTGAACTATTTGCCAGGTCCAGCCTCGAACTGTGACCCTCTCAATTTCAGCCTCTCAAGTAGCTAGGATTACAGGCATGAGCCACCAGCAACCGGCTCTTCCCATTCTTTGAAGATGCCACGTTAGGCTGAGTATGCAGAAAGCTCTGTTGTGCCCTTTCCCTGGAGCTTTTGGAGTCAGAGGAATTAAAGAGCAATTTCTGTAAGTCAGGAAAACTGGT
Organism: Castor canadensis; assembly: GCF_047511655.1. Taxonomy (NCBI): domain Eukaryota; kingdom Metazoa; phylum Chordata; class Mammalia; order Rodentia; family Castoridae; genus Castor; species Castor canadensis. The sequence goes on along the minus strand of NC_133389.1, from coordinate 171,119,862 downwards.
TGAATTAACCCACATGACATGAAAAAAGAAGAAAGGGAAAAGACGGCACATGGTCAAACAGAAATGAGTTCATTTCTGGATTGACTTGTTCAAAAAACAATGTCTTAGGCAGGTGATCTGGGTACTTTTAATTAGCATTTCATGATGTTTCTGGCATGTTAATGTCAGATAAGGCATCTTCTGTCTTCTGGTATCTTTTGATGCACATGTCCTGCTCAACTACCAAGTGAATCTTAAGTTGCAAATGTGTGCTGAAAACATAGGCAAGCTTGCAGATTTAAAGAACCTGCACACAAGCCTATTGGCTGTGCCTTCGAAATACATCCCAGCGACAGCCACTTGTTACCATTCAGCTGCTGCTACGTATCCAGTCCACCATCTGGATCATTCCATCAGCCTCCCCTCTCTTCCTGCCCCTGAACCTGTCAGCCTGTTCTCGACACAGCTGTTAGACCAGGACTCAAATCAAGCTGTTCTTTTCACAGAACCCTCACAACTTTCATCCCATTTTCAGAGAAGTTCAAGCTCTAAAATGGTCTTTCATCCTCTCCACCCTAACATCTGCTTACTAGTTCTTGCTTACTGTTTTCCAGCCACACCATTCTTGTTATCCTCCCTCTAATCTAGGTTACACATATAACAGCTTAAGCACAGTGTCAGGCAGAGACAACAAATAATGATGCATACATGTATGTGTGTAAATTTCAGGTGATACCTGAATAAAAAATAAATTATGTGAATTTTCTTGGAGCCTGTAGTGAGACAGTTTGAGTGGCTGTTTGCCCCACAACCATCATTCCTATCCACCCCGTATCACCTGTCAAACTTTGGACACACTGTCCAAAGGTTGACACCAGCAGTTAGAGGTGAGTGTAGGGGAGAGTACAAAGGATAAGTACATGAGGAGCATGGCTAGGTGCTTCTAAAACAGCATACTCCATTCCCTAGGTTCTGATCGTCATGAGACTTAAGAATTCTGTGCAATTTCACATTTGTGTGTGTGTGTGTGTGTGCACTATGGTGGTTTAAAAATACTTCTGTACATCTGCAGACCTTCCTCACACTGTGTGTGGGATCTATGTCCCCTCCCTTGAATCTAGGCCAAGTACCTAGTGACTCACAAATAGGATATGGTTATAAGTGATTGCAGTGTCTGAGACTAAATCAGAAAATGTCATGTGGTTTACACCTGGTTCTCTAGGAAGCCAGTCATCCTGTCAACAGCTGAGTTGTGTACCCAGCTGACTTCCAGCACCACTTTCTAGCTTTTTGGGTATACTTCCATAGACACCTCCCAGCTTGGTGGGTGTACCATTGTGGACACCTCCCAGCCTTGTGAGTGAACCACAGTGGACATCCAGCCAAGTTGAGCTTTTAGGTGGTTGCAATGCCTCAAACATGTGCTGCCTGGGTGAGAAAATCTCAAATTCCTGACCCACGAAATGTTTTAAATCACATTTTGGAGCGCTTTGTTGTACTGCAATAGTAATCTGAACACTGGGCCACTGGTCTCTGAACACCTTATCTGGGGACCAGAAAACAGAGCAGTCTCCCAGGCAAAGGAAGTGACATGGACACCGTGATACAGTGAAGATGAGGGGCTTCCTGAGAAACAAATTTGTTTTCTGTAAGGGCACATGGGAGCCTGTAGCTGAAGAGGTTAAGGGTCTCATTATTTTTTCCTTTAGACTTCAGCATTCCTGACCATCAAGCCCATCCTTCTACAATGCCAAGATTTTGAAGTTTTTCTTTTGACCACATTGAATCTAGTCTTGAACTAACCCAGTGTGAAATAATCACATTCAGATTTTTTACATTAGCCAAATTTAAGGGTACTGAATTTTTTTAAATGTTTTTCCCATTATCCAGTGCAAATTTTGTACCATGATTAAAGCATTCAGAAAAGTTCTGAGTTAACAAATTTTCAGTTTTCCAGGTACATGCTCCAAAATAACTATCAACTATGCATGACGTGTATTGTATCTTATGTATTGTGCTTTTGTCGAAGCCACACAATTCATTTATTGAAAAAACATCCACAAACAAAGCAAAGATCCATGCCTTTGTGGAGTTTGCATTCTAGTAGAGGGAAACAGACAATAAACAATGAACCTAAAAAATAGGTAAATTATTGAGCTTGCTAGAATGTACCACATGCAATGGAGAAAAGAGAAACAGTAGGTTTTCTGAGACAGTGCAGGTGATGGGGGTGGTGGGAGGGCAACTTGCCAAATTAAACTGCATGATCTGAGTGACACAAGGACGAAGGATTTAGAGAGAGTAAGGGAAACAGCTAAAGAGAAATTAAAAAGGAGGTTCCAGGCAGAAGAAACAACTGAAACAAGAGCTCCCAGCCCTCTGTGAGCTTGATGTGTATGCAGAAGAGCAAGACACCAGAGGGGCTGCAGTGTCTGAGGAAGGGGACTGTTTTAGCAGAGAAGGCTCAGTGGAGAGGGATTAGGTAGGGCCTGGTAAAGCATTGCGTTTGTTGGCTTCTCTAAGAGAGCAGGAGCCATCTGAAGGCCTGAGTATTGGAGTGACAAGATCTGACTTACATTTGTTGGTCACTTTGGCAGATCTGCTGCACATAGGCTGTCAGGGTTCAAGCAGGGAGGACACTGAAGATGCTGGGATATGACCTGGGTGAGTCAAGGGTAGTAATGGCAGAAAGGATGAGAGGGAGGCATGTGCTGGATATATTTTGATTCAGCATGATTTCCTGATGTCCTGGATGTGAAGTGTGGGAGAAATCAATGAATCAAAGAAGACTCCAAGGTTTGGCTTGAGCAACTGAAAGATCAGAGCTGTCACGTAGCTCAGAACTGTGATGATCACTGCTGAATTGAAGAGTAGATGTGGAACTCTGATCTAAATTCATGCTAGAAAAAGAACTCAACATAGTCAGAACTAACAAATACTGAGCTTATCCACCATTTGCATGTGTTTCTCTTTATTCCTTTTTTAAAGTCAACAAAAACTTGCTCAAGTTTTTGATTATAGCCCTGGCTGCCTCCAACATCTGTTTATCCTTTCTTCTTCAACACTCTAGAGATGTTCTTTCTCAAGTAGAAGCTTGTAAGCTGGCATTATTTGCTTCTTATAATGTGTTAATTACTCTAAGACAAAATTAATTATAGATAAATGGATGTCATTGCCTTCTCAGTTTCCCCTCTCCCATCTCAACAGATATTTAGTATCTGTACACCCATCAATCCACTCTATTTTACTTGCCCATTTATTCATTGTGAGCAATCTTTGTTCTACCATTTATTATCAGGTATAGCTTAAACACATGGTGGCTAAAGACTGTTGAAGCCAGGTCACGTTGGTGATTTCTATAGTCTTACCTTTTATGTATGTACAGAATTTTGAACTGTAGACAGTTAACTATCTGCTGGTGTTGAGTATTGTGTGTGAATGACCTGTAATTTCTTTTTGCTGTGATGAACCATTTTATTTGTTTTTGACATCTGGATTTACTGTGATGCCAGATGATCTATTAATTAGAAATGCCTGATAAATTACATTTTTATGTCTTGCTAGATTTCTGTTATGTGGAGATACTTAATAGAAAGACATTGATGAAATGTGCAAATGCTAGGTGCTTAGTAACTGTCACAGAAATGCCTGTGCCAGCAGGTATCTTCATCCCTGGGCATATGGTGGTGGTCAGGAGGTGGGGAGAGAAGTTGCTCTGGATTACTTTGTTGCTGGCTTGAATGAAGAGGGGGCTGCAGACATCCTTTAATCCCAGTGTGGAAGAGCCATTCTAAATACACCATTTTTAACTGGGTGTGATGGCTCACTCCTGTAATCCTAGCAACTCGGAGGCAGAGATCAGGAGGATGGCAGTTCAAAGCCATGCTGGGCAAATATTTCATGAGACCCTATGTCAAAAATACAAAACAGGGCTAGCAGGGTGACCCAAGTGGTAAAGTGCCTGCCTAGCAAGTGTTAGACCCTGAGTTCAAACTCCAGTACCACCAAGTAAATAAGAAAATAAACACAAACAATTTAAGAAAGCTGCAGTGTGTTCATGGATATTGTTACTGTCATGAAAACCAGTCTGCTTTTATTGAAAAATATCTGTTCCTTTTCTCCCTTGACTGGCCTTTTGTTTATCTAAGAGTTGGCTAGTGTCTTCCTTTGTCAATCCATGTTTCCCAGTTTCAATTTAAACCCTTTATTGACACTCTCCTGGAGGAGACATAGATACATCTTGAATTCTTGAGCACCACTGTGTCCCGTCCTGCAGGACACATCAGCGTGGGTAGCGAACCTAGAAGGGGAAGAATGAAGGGACAAGAGACACGAAGGAGACAGCAAGACAGGAGTTCTGATCAAGCTGCAAAATTTTATTGTTCACACAGGGGTATTTATGTGCTGAGGGAGTGAGGGGTATGAGGAGGTGCAGGCTGGTTGGCTGGTTCTGCTATAGGACTTCTGATAGGGTGCCCGTTCACACCGGCGGCAAGGTAAACTCCCGGAAGAGAAGCAGGGACGGCGCCATCTTGTGCTGGAGATGGAGAAGTTGGGACAAACAACCGCAAAATGTTCCAGGGCAAGGTCAAGACAGAATGGCTCACAAAGGGAGCCTTGTCTCCGACACCACTGAAGTATGAAATTGATTGCAACATTTCATATTCCATATCCCAACAGCAGAAAATTTGCAGTTTATTTCAAATAATATAAGGAAAAACATCTTGAGATTAATTGATAAGTTAAAACTTCAGTTTTTGTTGTTACAAATGGTAGCACTTACTTTTTTATGAATATCTAACTTGGATGAAGGGCAGAGAGGCAGTGTGGTATAGTGGTTAGGAGTGCAGTCTCTGAAGGTTCCCTCCATGCCTGGGCTCCAATCCCAGCTGTGTCACTTACTGGCTGTGTGATCTTGGGTGAGTAACCTAATCTCTCTGAACCTTGCTTTCCTTATCTTTAAAGAGAAGGTTATGATGGTGCCTACATATGGGTGTTGGGGATGGGGTGGGGGGGTTGTATAGCTAAATCAGTCCATGGAGAGGGGCTTAAAATGGTACCCAGCACATAGAATGTGTGCTCAGCTAGTATTTGCTATGTGGATTCAAAATTTGGCCTACTGAGCCTTAGTAAATTAAATATTCCTTCCGTCTAGAAACACAGGCTCTGTACTCCTCAGGAAGTAAGATTTCAATTATCCAATACCAACCCCATTTGGAGGCTGTCATAAAATAGAAACATCATCATTCTTAAATTCCTTCTGTTTGTTATAATCTCAAAGCTCTGAAAGAGACTCAAAGTAGGATGTATCCTCATTAAAGTTAAAAATTTTAAAAGATTTTGAATTTTAATTTTTAGTATTAATAGAGTATGTTTCGTGCATTTTTCTACCTTAATTTATATTTATTTTGATTTTGTACCTTCAGAGCTCAATAGTTATAAGAATTGTTATATGAATAGTTATAAGAATAGTTATATGAATTGTGTATATTGGTTTTAATTTAGCTCCAAGAATTCCAACTATCATGACATCATTTCACTCATAATTATAATTTTAAACTAAAATGTGTGCCATATGTAGTGGTGTGCCATATGTAGTGGTTCACACCCCCCAATTCCAGCTACTCAAGAGGTGGAGATCAGGAGGATCACAGTTCAGGGCAGCCCAGACAAAAAGTTAGCAACTCCCCACCCCAAGCACGTGTGGTAGAGTATGACTATGATCCGAGCTACTCAGCCAACATAGGTCGCAGGCCAAAAAAAAAAAAAAAAAAACCTGCTATTTTTATCTCAGATAAATTAACCACTAAGCATAACCACTATTTCTCTCCCAAAATCTGAAAGTTGACTCCTTGCCCGTTCCCTTGAAAAACATTTTTAGTTTCACACAGTATTCCTAATTATTTGAGGAAAAACAACTAATTTTCCAATTCTCATTAATTTGATGGTGATTTTTACTGCAAGTGAAAACTATTTGTTTAAAAAATTAATTGGGATAGGTGCCAGAGTGGCTCAAATGGTAAAGCACCTGCCTAGCAAGTGTGTAGGCTCTGAATTCAAACCTCAGTACTGCAAAAAATAAAATAATTGAAATTTTGTTCAAATAGAAAATCTATTATATAAATAAATCTTTCAAGATAAATGATTTTAATGTATTTGTCAACTTTTAAATAGATTTTTTAGAAATTCAAATTATCTGGGACATGAATATGGCTATTGACTTTGTTTACTCAATTATCATCCTTACTGAAAAGAATGCTATCTGCTGCTTGTTTCATAACTTTTAATTTTGACATAATATCAAATTTATGAAAACTTGTAAGAATCCTATGTAAGTTCTCCAAATATGAATACTCTACCCCATGTGGTTCATACTTTGAGACTCTATAAATTACTCTACAAATTTTCTCCACTCATTTGTCATCTTTTGGTCACTCCTGCTTGATGAGTTTTTTGGTTCTCCCCCAAAATAGCTGGTGGTTTTGCAATTCCAGCATTCCTTCAACTTTCATTAGCTTCTTTCTGTTGTAAGAGGAGCTTTGTCTGTTCCCTTGCTTGCTTGTTTCTTTATAAATCTGCATAGCCTCACTAATTTAGATTTTATTCAATAGCTCATCACTAATTATTTTATTGCTCACATTATTCCAGATCTTACCAGTAGAAGCCTCTTCAAGGGAGCTCCAGTGTCTTCCTAACATGTCGTACTTATTCACTGAGCACTTCCCTTATTTTCAGGCACAAGACATTCTAGTCTTATCTTGTACTTTCCCTGCATCTTCCCTGGTATCTGCCATTTCTTCATAAAGCTCTGGTTCCTTTCATGGCACCTAGCAGTCAGATCTAGGTGCTGGATGTGCTCTCTGGATCTGCTGTGTCTTTGCTTCCAGGTCTGCTCTAAGGAGAGAGCTTTGGGAATGACTTTATATCCACACACACATGCAGACACACTGCACACACACGCACACACACACACACACACAACCTGTGTCCAGCCATCCATCCCCTAGTCTTAATGACTCCAACTCCAGCCTAACCCTTGGGGTAGTCCTATCATCCACCTTTCCAGATCCAGCGAGAAACCTGTCTTCCATCATCTGTAATATATCTACTTATTTGTTTGGAATCCTATAAAATACCAAAATTAGTTTCAAAATTCCTAGCCCATTCCAAGAGGAGGAAGAATGGGAAGGGAAAGGGAGAGGGGCCTCATTCAATCAGTAGGTCTTAATAAAGACAGATCTCTCCTGGACAAGGAGGAATTCTAGCACCAAGCATACATGCAACATTGTCTCTTCCTTGGGTCACTAGCCTTTTGAGCAATTTGCAGATTTTGGCTTTCCCAGACTCCATGATTGCATAAGCCAACTCCTTAAAATCTCTCCTTGTCTCTCTGTACACACACACACATGTACACACACACATGTACACACACACACATGCACACACACACACACACACACACACACACATACATTCTGTTGGTGGTTACCATGGAGAACCCTGACTGATAGACATGCAAAACAACCTGGATCCAAATATTAAATCTGTACCAAAAGTCATCGTGGAGAAGTGGCATTCCCCAGTCCCATTCCTTCTAGTTACACACACGCCCATCCTACCTATTGTCTGTAGGCCAGCAATCTCACAGTACCTGGTTTATGCTCGTTGTGCAGGGAGCAGATATGCATGGGTTTTCTTATTGTCTTTTTTTCTTACACAAAATAGCACACTATGCACTTTACTTTTCTCATTTAACAATGTATCTGGGAAACCATTCCACATCAGTTCCTAGAGGACCTGCTCATAAGCTTGCAGAGCTGCAGGTGTGCCTGTACCATTCTACACTTACCTGCCCCCAGGCATGGGGACATGGGTGGCTTCCAGTAGCTTAAACTGCCGACAAAGCTGCAGTGATTAAGCTTGAGCATGTGTATTTTTGTACTGTTGGAGGTTAATCTTCACATACGTTTTTCATTTGTTTTAGTAAGGCGTGATTTACTAGGAAAGCGAGAGTACACTTGCAGGTGAGAGGTGGGCAGTTATCTGAGAGACAGCCTCCTAAACAGGACCATGCAGAAGCAGCTTTCTTCTGGAGAAGGGCCAAATGCACAGAAGCTGTTGGGGTTTAGGGTTTTGTCCAGTAGGGTGGGATGAAACCGGGGGCCTCTCCTTGTGACCCTCCTCAAATGGTTTTGACACTGAACTCAGATTGCCATTTCTTCACAAAGCTCTGGTTTAGATACTTGATTTATGTGGAGTTTATTCTCATACATAGTGTAGGTATAGATCTAATTTTACCTTTCCCCTCATGCCAAATGAGTGTCATAGCACCACTTATTAAAAAGTCTACTTTTTCCTCCATGATTTGAGATGCCACCTTTGTGATAAAGTTTGCAGAGCCCTTGAGTCTATTTCTGGACTTTTTATTCCATTCCACTCCTCTGTCTACTCATGCCATGTGCTGCCATGTTTAACTAAAAGGCTTTGTAGTATGTTTTTACATCTAGTAGATGTACTAAATGGTCCTGTACTGTAGCTGACTATCGTGTTTGTTTCTTGTGTGTTTGTATTTTATCTCTACTTACTCATACTCATTTCCATAAACATTGTCTGAATGTTTTGATGTCTTTATATAATGTTGAGCAATTTTATGTAATAAGAAAATTTGTTTTCCTCTGTTCAAATCTGCCTTTTGATTTGTAGAATGTCTTTCAGGAATACCTTGGTTTTCCTCCAATTGTTTTGTATATTTCATGTTAAATTTCGCCCCAAATTCAGAATTTTTTTTTGTCATCTTTGTTGGTAAATGGTGATTTCTTCTCAGCTGAATTATTTATTGAGTTTTGGGTCTTTTAAGCAATCCTGTCATCCCCCAAGGAAACCTGTTTGTCTTCATAAAACCTGGGTATCAGTGGCATGGTTATAATGAATCATTTGGAGATTTCTTTTCTACCACATTTCAACTAAAACTTGTGAAAATAAATGAAAAATGAGACTGTCTCAAACACTATATATAAGGCCAAGTGGCAGTGGCTCACACCTGAAATTCTAGCTACTCAGGAGACAGAGATCAGGAGGATTGTGGGTCAAAGCCAGCCAAGACAAATAGTTCTTAGACCCTATCTCACAAACAACATCACAAAAAAGGGCTGGTGGAGTGGCTCAAGGTGCTGACCTGTGTTTAATCCCTAGTACCACAAAAAAAAAAAAAGTATATGAAAACAATTTGAAATGAGACTAATTTGAAATATGCATTTCTTGTTTGTTTTGAGACAGGGGTCTCATTACATAGCCCAAAGCTGGCCTCAAACTCAGAATCTTCCAGCCTCTACCTCCCAAGAGCTTATAGGCTACACCATCACCATGTCTGTCTTCAAACCTTCATATATGATTATGAAAACAAAATTTAAAGTCCTAATTATGTAATAATGTTAACTTTAGTCCTGGTATCTGGAAACATGAAGTATATACCTTTCACACGGATCTTTACAATTTTTTAGAAAAAATTTAGATGCTATTTACTAATATTAAGTAAATTATACTTGTGTCAATTTGAACCGTTAATTTGAACCGTTCTAAACCTTAGTATTATAATGGGTAGAGGATAAGAACAAACTATGTATTTTTCAGATTTCTAAAAGGCAGTGGACAAAAATAGTTTTTCTTAAAGTCTAGTGTTCGATATATTTAAATGTATTAACTAAAGTAGCATATAATTAAGTACCTAATTATGTTGAAAATGCAATTGCGCCGTTTAGGAAAATTCTCCTGCATGAGGAGTTGTTTCTGTGCTTCTATAATCATTTCAATTGCTCTTTAATCTCTTGATTTCAACTATTTGCCTGCGTCTTAATGCATGTAGTGGAGAGGCTTCTAATTAAGTGTGTAGTGCTGGATTTATTTACATCAGTTACCTAAGTTCAAATTCAAGGCCCTGCAGGATCCAGTGGGGAGTTACAGTTCAGAAAGTAATTATAGACTTTGCCTGGGAATCAACAGCTGAGAGGAGCATAAAAGGAAGTGTGCTTGCTTCTTGAACCTTTTTTTTTTCCTGGTACCAGGGGCCTTATTAGAGTTAACTCAATGAAGACAAATACATCTCAATGTATTCTTACCTGGCTCTGTTGCAGTGAAGGAAAACTGGTTGTTACTTAAGCCAGTTGATGATTTCATCAAAGTCAAGGTCAAAGACAGGGCATTGAAGATACAGAGTATCTTCTTGATACAGAATATCAAGGGTAAATAATTATTCTTTTGTTCATTCACTGATCCTCTCAAATATTCTCTTTATAATTCCAGGTGTTGGCACTGGTTTAAGTGATAATAGTGAAGAAGCAGGGGACTCCCCACCCTCCCTGCACACTGTACTTCAGAGGACTGAAACAGAAAGGGTGTCAAGTGACTATCAATTATCTAACTGGACCTTGATAAAAATTGAGGGCTCTTTTGAGCAACATACAAGGTCAGTGTTAAAGTATTTGGATTGGTTGGTGAAGAGCCCCTAGGGCTTGTCCCAGTGGTGCCAAGAATTCTTCAAAAGAATCTAAGCAAAGTAGTAGAATGTGCCCACTGTTGAGGTAGGGTGCACCCTAAAGGCCTTTTGCCTAAAAAGATAAGGAGAAAGACAGTGAGAACAGCAGGCTGTGGCCTTACTGGGGTTGGCCTAGTGGGGTTGGATTGTCTGCTTCCTGAGTTATCTTCCTCCTTCCTTCCTCCCTCCCTTCTTTCCTCCCTTCCTTTTTCCCTCCCTCCCTCCCTCATTTTGGTAGAACACGTCCTTTAACATCTCCTTTCCTCTTCTCTCCTCTCTTTCCCTCCCCTCCCCTCCCCTTCCCCCCTTCTTCTCCCCTTCTCTTTTCTTCTTTTTTTAAAATACTGTGGCCAGGCGCCAGTAGCTCACATCTGTAATCCTAGCTACTCAGGAGGCAGAGATCAGGAGGATCACAGTTTGAAGTTGGACTGGGCAAATAGTTCATGAGACTCTATCTCAGAAAACACCCATCACAAAAAAGGGCTGGTGGTGTGACTCAAGGTGTAGGCTGAGTTCAAACTCTAGTACCGTACCAAAGAAAAAGAAAAGTACTGGGGATTGAACCAAGGGCCCTGAATTTGCTAGGTAAGGAGCTCTACCGAGCTACATCTCAGCCCTAAATATGAGCCATCAATCTCTCTCTCTCTCTCTCTCTCTCTCTCTCTCTCTCTCTCTCTCTCTCTCTCTCTTATTTTCTTTGCAGTGCCAGGGTCTTCAGTATGCTAGCCTATGGTTCTACCACTGAGCCACACTGCCAGCCTCTTTCTGCAGATTTTGATCCAGTTTCCTGCTGCCTTGTCTCTGTCTAGTCTTCCTCCCCAGTTTATTTCTGTTTGTTTCCATCTCTCACTTGTGGTAAAAACTTTCCTGAAGTGTCTGGGGACCCCTGGCTTGTAAAAACAGAGCACTAAGAAGCTGATGTCATTGAGCTGAGAGCCTATGGTCTCCATGGGAACACCTGGCTGATTGCTTCTCTGGGGAACCCCTGATGGTCATGATCTGTGGGTCTTTTCTCTGGGCTTTCCCAATCCTTGTCTTAAAAGACCTACCTTTCTAGGGACTGAGTTAGGGAAGAGGGTGGGTAGGTGGCACTTCATATTTCAAGATGTAGAATTTTACTGAATCTGTGTTCAGGATCCAAATGCAGTGAAAGGAGAGGGTAGGGCTGACTGCTTCTTATCCAAACCCCCAGTCAATCTATTCCAGTTAGCCTCATCTGTATCCCCACCTTCAGAGATACCTGTGCCTTGGGCCCACGGATCTGCTGAGGTTCTGGCTTTATCCTCCTTCCACTTCCAGCTTAGGTTTCAGCCTTCTCTGGTCTACTAAGTCAGTTACCAAAGGTTTGCTGTAGTTATCAGCTATCCTTTTCATAATTTTAGATTTAAGCCTTATTATTTTTTAATCCCCCTTTTAAAAAAAGTTTTAGAAAATTTTTCAAAAGGAAGTAAGTGAAGGAAATGAATGATTACTCACTCAGCTAGGAGCCTCCCATTCTGCTCCCCCCACCACACACACTTTGTGTCTCTTTATTACTAAAGATGTAGAGATAGAAGACTGTGAGCAAGAAGTTGTTATACATATGACATTACATACGAAATATTTTTAAGAAATGCAAAGGTAAATGTAATTTTATCTTTTTAATTTATATCTTTCCCACACTGGCTCCTTCTAATTTTAATAACTTAAACAATTTCAGTAAGAATGTTCCTTTCCAATTTTTCTTCTTTTTGGTACTCAGGGTCTACACCTTGAGCCACTCCATCAGTCCTTTTTTGTAATAGATTTTTTTGAGATAGGGTCTCACAAACTATTTGCCTGGGCTGGCTTCAAACCAAATCCTCCTGATCTCTGCCTCCTGAATAGCTAGGATTATAGGTGTGAGCCCCCAGCGCCTGGCTTCTTTCCAATTTTTCTATAAAAATAAACTTGAAAATGTCTACTTTCACAGAATAGCTTATTGCCACCTAAGGGGGTCAGGGAAAGGCACAGAATATACATCTTATACCACATGCTCACATTTTGGTTTTAATCCAATGCTAAATCAGCATGAAAGGAGTTAGGAGTGAAGCCATTTCCTTGGGTACATGTCTTCAGTGTTCTACATTACTGTTATTTTTTCCTTTCTCTTCACTGTGCAACTTCTCTGTTCGAGTTTAGGTAGTTCATTGAAAAGTATGAATCAGAGCTGAACTAATCTTGGTATTCAAAAAAAATATTTGCTGTCAGCCTATGAATTTAGATTCTCTTCATTTGAGGCCAAGCCTGTCTGAATGCAAAATTGTGCAAATATTTGCTGTCAACATATAGGTTGTATTCATTTGAGGATAAGCCTGTCTTGTGGATGCAAAGTTATACACTATTCTTTTCCACCACACTGCTGCTGCTGCCTGTTTCTTTTGTGTGAGGCCCAGTATTAGATCATCTGAATCTCAAGCAGGCAATGAAGGGGAAGGTGGAGGAAGAGGAGGAGGTGAGAAGAATTGCTAATGAGCATTGCTATTGTTTTCCAATCCCAGTGTTAAATTATTTACCTGGATTGTTTGATTTAATCCTTTTAAAAGCACTCTAAAATAGCAACTATTTTTACTCCCATTTTATAGATGAGGAAATGGTCCTCAAATTCTACTTTTTCTTCCTCTAAAATACATCCTCTTACTCTCCCCAAATCAGTGATTCTGGGATCCCAGAGAATGCCAACATGAGGTGCTAAGAGTAGAAAGAGCCTGGACCCTAGCCTTACCTGGCTGTGAATTCCAGTGCTGCTACTCATTGGCTATGTTAGCATTTGCAAGTTACACAAACACTGTGGGCATTGGCTGTTCTCACTACCTCAAAATGTGTACAATAACACCATGCATTCAATGGTAAGGCCTGTGAAGTAGCTAGCCTGGAATCCATAGTAGAAAATAAGTATTAGTTCTTTTCTCTACCTTACTTCACTTAGAAATGATGAGATGTCTTGGAGCTTAAGACTGTTTTGGGGAGGGAGACTGAAGAGATGTGAGCCCTGGGAGGGAAGAGCCCTAGGAGGCAAGGTCACTCTGCAGGGGAGGGTTGAGGTGTGTGGTCTGGTCCATCCTGAGTTCCTGGTCCATGGTCTAGAAAGAACATAGGGTGCTTTTACATAAGACAGCACCACTCAATTGTTCTCTGGCCTAGCCCGTGCTAGGGGTGCTAAGAACCTGGGTTGCAACCCTGGGTTGGAATCTGTCTTAGGGGCAGTGTGTTCTCAGGCCAGTCATTTACTCTCTATCTTTACAGCCTTGTCTGTCAGCAGGGGAGAATAATTATCTTCAGAGTGTACCACTGAAGATTAAATGAGTTATATAAGGTGTTTTCCATGATGTCTACTATGCAGAACGCTTGGCAAATTTTAGCTATTTTTACGTGCCAAGGGCTGGAGGAGTGGCTCAAGTGATAGAGTGCCTGCCTAGTAGGTATGAGGCCCTGAGTTCAAACCCCAGTTCCACAAAAAAAGAAAAAAGTTGAATTTATGTGCCAAACTGGACCAGAAGTCCACAAGTGTCACTGAAAGGTGGTCAGAGATCTTGTCCCCAGCAGTTGGTTGGACTATTGTCATGATAACGATAATATTGAGCAGAGGCCAGACTCGGTTTCCAATCCTGATCATCCTGATCTATGAGGCAGAGTCTGAAAAGCTCAAGTTGCATCCCATCATTTCATGTCTGTGTCTTTCTTCTCTGGTTCACGATTGGTCTTTGTTCTTATGTCCTTTCTTTGCAGGGGGGTGGTGGGGGAGAGGTACAGAGACCTCAATGCAATAGGAGTGACCCCAGCCTAAGAGTCAGGCTTGTGCAGAATCGTAGATTTGGACAGGTTGCAGAGGGGAAATTGGTTAGGAATTTAGGAAGGTACATATTTTAAATTGCAGGAAAAAAAAGCCCAAGAGAACACAATCTGCTCCCCACTCCTTCCATTTGAGGACCCTGAGAGCTGAAAAGGGCCAGTGACCTGACTACCCAAGTTGCAGGCAAGTCTAGTCCATATTTCCTGGGAGTTTAGAGTTGAAAATGCCTCAGGACAGGTCTAAAATCAGGTCTAAATTGTACTGATTTTACAGATGATACCCCTGAAGCTCAGTGAACCAACTCCTTGTTTATTAAATTATATTTGGAAAGGTGTCAAGCAAATAATACTCGTCCAATAAATGAATGGATAACCATTTGGAAGAATAGTCAGGGTTCATACAGAACATTTTCCCATGTAATGCCTTTAACTTTTTTCAGATAAGAAGCGGGGGGCGGAATACCGATTTCCAGGTCCCCTCCACTTTGGAGGAGTTCCCTGCTTTTCCCCAATAAAAACCTTTCACTTTCTGTTTCCCCAATAAAAATTTACTAAACTCGAGAGAGAGAGAGATAGTCTTACTGGTAGCTATTACTTAAAATGAACACAGGAGGTCTCCACTGTCATATATCATGGCTCAAAAACGACCTTGGTCTTCCTTAAAAGCAAATGTGCACCTTACTCTCCTAAGACTATTAGCATCTAGTATTAAAACTCCAAGACAAAAATAAAAAATATTTCTTCACGTCTCTGGGAGCTCCATTTTACCAGCTATCCAACTCTGAGCTAATCTTTAGACTCTCATTTTGCCTGGAAGCATAGGTTGGATATAAGAGGACTAGGTTCAATAATAACAACATGGGAACAATGAAAAATATAGAATACTTCCAGGAATCAACTGCCAAGAAAAATGACTTTCTGTGTTGCATAGAGAGGTTTGGGGAAATGAGTGCCCCGCTGCCAAGGGCTAGTATGGGTGATATCATCTGAAAAAGAATTAAGAAATAGGGGAGTATGGAACAAGGGTCCTGTTCATGAATTCTTTTTTGCAGTGCTGGGGATTGAGCCCAGGACCTTGAATATGCTAGGCAAGTGCTCTACCTCTAAGCCACATCCCATGGCTTGTAAATCCTCAGCTTTGTTCATGAATTATTTAATTATGAGGACCAATGACTACTGAGTTACATTTTGCAAGAAAGTACAAAGAAAGAGGTTCATTTTCTATTAAAACCCCAGCTCTTTATCAGCGTTCATAAGCCTTCCTCACCTGGGATCAAGATCTTCTCCTACCACCTGCTCTCCACTGTGCTCCAGTCTCACCTGCCACCCATTATTCAGGTCCTCAAGCACTCATCTGTCCTCCCTCCCATCCTCTTCAGCTGGCTGGTCCCCTTCAGGCTTCTGGCTAAATGTCCCTTCCTCAAAGAGTCTCTTCCTGAATTCCCCAGACAAGAATACAACCCAGTATCGCTATCACTGGCCCCTGGTTTTATTCACCATAGACCTTATTGCAGTTCCAATAAGAACAGGAGAGCCCCTCCACTAGGTAATGAACTCAAGTGAGGGAGGGGTACCATCTGCCCCATGCACCTGTGCGTACGTGCCTAGCACAGCACCAGCACTGAGTAGGGTCTTGAGGTAGAATTGCTGAATTGGGCTTAACAGGAAATAATCGTGGGTGAATGTGGTGCTTGTGAATAGGGAGAGCAACTGTAGGAGTCTCTAATAATTTAATGATTATTGATAAGCTAATAAATAGAGTTAAAAGTAAAGGACAGTAAATTAATGCAAGTCTCTGTCATGTCTTTTCCTTGAATTTGGTGTTCTGTACCTCGACAGCCCTTAGGGCTTCTTCATTTCTTATCAGAGAACTGACTGTGAAGCAAGTCACTTAGTGTTTGGGACAAACTGAACTGAAATGTAACTTATTTTGGAGTCTGTTGAGTATGGTTGCCACAGGCAGAGAGGAAGAATCAGAACTGTAGCTCCTCTACGGTTCCTGGACAGAGCAGCCCCAAGGAGATCTTTTTGCTTAGGGCAGTGGTTCACAAACCTGGTGTCAACAAGAGCTGTCAACTTTTCACAGTACTTACTAGATTCCAGGCACTATGCAAACACTTTTTCAGGTATTACTGTACTTAATTCTCACAGTGAAACTGTGAGTTAGGCCCAAATATCGCTTGCATTTATGGATAAGTAAGCGTGGGCTTAGAGAAGTTAGGTACACAGCTCGCACGGGGTGAAATGGGAGTCCATTCATCCGGTGACTCTGTGCACAGCACCACTCGAGTCCCACAGGCTCTGGAGAGAGGGCCAGAGTTCTCATGGCTTCCCCATGGCCTTGGTAATCCTTCCCCAGGGTATCTGAGTTCTTCCATCGCATCAGTGGTACCCTGGCTTGTGTCCAGGATGGAAACTCCATAGCTTAGGGTGGAAGAATTTTGAGTGTTGTGTGCAAAGTAGGGGGCATGCTTCAGAATCTTGCTCACAAATCAAAAGGTTTGTGCTATGATTTGGATGTTGAATGTTCCCCAAGGTCTGTGTGTTAGAGGGCTGTCACCAGGGTGGTGCTATTGGGAGATGCTATTGGAACCTTTAGGAAGTGGGGCCTAGTGGGAGGTCTTAGGTCACTGGGGATGTGCCCTCAAAGGGGATTATGGGACCACAATCTCTTTCTCCTCCTGGCGCAGGAGGAGAGCAATTTGCTGTGCCACACACTCCCGCTGCGAAGTGCTGCCTCACCAGAGGCCCAACACAGTAAGGCTACTCTGTCATGGCCTGGAAACCCCAAACAGTGACCAAAACAATCCTTTTCTCTTTGTAAGTTAGTTGCCTTGGGTATTTTGTTAGAGTGACAGGAAGCTCACAAAGTGACACTTTGGTTAGAGTAAATACAGCCAAATGAGCTGGGAACAAAGAACACAAGAATAAAGGAAAGCTCAACGTTTGGATAAAACACAGGCTGGAGGCTGTGACGTAACAGCAGTGGGAAGAATGGGCTGTGGATCCAGAAGAACCTAAATCCAAATGCCAGCACTATCTGCATTTTACTGGTGAGATGGTTGTTTTGTTTGTTTGTTTTGGGTACTGGGGATTGAACTCTGGGCCTTCACCTTGAGACATTCCATCAGCCCTTTTTTGTGATGGGTTTTTTGAGATAGAGTCTTGTGAACTATTTGTCCAGGCTGGCTTCGAACCATGATCCTCCTAATCTCTGCCTCCCAAGTAGCTAGGATTACAGGTGTGAGCCACCAGTGCCCAGCTGAGATTATTTTAAGACAGTGTCTCACTATGTAGCCCAGGCTGGCCTCAAACTCTTCCTCCTGCCTCTACCTCCTGAGTGCTGGGATTACAGGCAGGTGCCACAATGCTGGGTTTAGTAAGATGATATTAATGTGTTGTTTAACCATTCTGAGTCTCAATTTCCTTAACTATAAAAGAGGAGTGGTAACCACACAGAATGTCTCCAACAATCTCAGTCTTCTAAAATAAGTGTCATGAGAGGAAATGGGTGTGAAGCAGAAGAATGTGGCTTAAGGCAACACATAAAGGGGAACTGCAGAGAAAACCTCCACTTAAGAGTTCCTTGGCAGCTGTTTGCTTTACTCAAGTCCTAAAACATTAGGTTGAAAGGGCACAATGCTTGTTTTAAAGACAAGATGAATAGCTGGTGCTTATTACCTACACTACTACTTTAAGACTCATGCTAGAAAAGCCATCCTGTATGCAACTAGATACTTGTCATGGCATAATATTGTCAGAACAGAAATAACAAGGCAAAGTACCTGATCAACTTGACAGGTGGGTACATATTTTCTCACAGGCATGTCTGAACGTGGGAGACAGACACCTTGCTGACATTTTTAAGCTCACAATCTTTGTCTTTGCAGATTCTCTAAACACAACACGCATTCATCTGACTTATGCTGAAGCGTCTCAGACTGCACGATCACCCAAATCCTGCTCATGGGTGCACACTCCCATTCTGCTTATTTGTTGGGTTTCACGTGACAGTCTGATCGTGGCTTGCAGAGCTGGTGACATGGCACCATCCCACTCAGTTCTCACCAGCGCTTTTAAACATGTTTTTAAGAAGGCAGAACATGCTTCAGAAAAGGAGTTTTAATCAATGAGCACGCAAGGGAGCGTTTTCATAAAGTTAACACTTGTTAAAATTCACCATACTAATAATAATAGCTCTAATTATTAACATTTAATGCTGCCAGTGTCTTAGGAGGCATAGGAATTATTATCTCCATTTTTTTTTTTTTGAGACACAATGAGATTAAGCATTTTGCCCAAGGTCGCCTTGCTGGTAAGCAGAGGCTGGATCGGCACTTGCTACAGATACCTCTCCTCCCAGGGCGAGCCCAGGGCTCTGCAGTCACACTACTTGGGCAGAGGTTCACTCTCAATCCTTTCCCTGTCCCAGCTTGAGGACTAGGTGACTGAGTGGTTTCTGTCCTCTTTCCTACTCTGTGCTCTGGATTTTGAATGACCTGCCTGAGATTCACTCCCTGACGCAACCTATACTTTTATCTGGTAATTCTGCACTTAAGGTCCAACCCTCACATACCACAGGATTACAAGGGGAATTCATCTCAAAGTTACAAAACCAAAGACGGCTACCTGTCAGAAGCACTAGGGCTAGCAATTCTCTGGTTGATGTTAAGTGTAAATATCAACCAAGGAGTTGGGTATGGCAATAGGAGGCACAGCATCAAGATTCAGGACAAACTGAAGGCCTTCCACGTGTGAGGCTGTCTCCCCTACATAGCTCTAATTCCAGCCCCAGCATCACTTCTCTGTCATGGGAGATTCATCCAAGTCATCTGAACTCAGAATTGTAAGCCACTGGATCAGCCCAGCTGCCATAAGAGCTTCCTGAAAAGGGGACATAGTGTGAGCTTTCAAAATTCCCAATTTGGGTGGCTGTGGAGAGAGAGGAAATGGTAGCAGAGCAGAGTGTAGCAGGCAAGAAAAATGCCAATCCTTTTACACCAAGACCTGAAGTGGGGAAGGCAAGTTTACCAACACTAAATGCAGGATCAAATCAAATACCCGTCCTCAGTAAACACATTTTGATGGCTTCAAAGGTTCAAAATATTTCTCTGCACCAGTGAGTTCCATGACGCATGGTGCACTTTTATTGGGGACTGCTGCTGCCAGCCAATATCTAGGGTGTACCTGCAGACCATTTCTTTTTCTATTATTAGGTGTGGTCAGGATAACCACTGGAATGCATTGTGAGGTACCTTGTAGTCAACAGGAGCTGCTGGTCCCAGGCCCAGTTATCTTCAGTTTAGTTAGTCTTTAACCAGACTCTGGTCTCTGCCATGACCCTAATAGAAAGCCCTGTCTATTTCCTGACCGTCTTGTTGAATAAAGCCAACTCATGTCTATTTGCTGATTCCAGAGATTATCGGTAAGAATTCAGCAGGCATCCGAAGGGTTTTGCATGACCTCACGGATGAAAATCCCTATCTGCCTTTGGTCAGGCACTCTTTTTCCTGTCCAAAGGAAATGGAAATGTTTGAAGTATGATAAATGACATCTGAATGGTATTAATTAGATTAAGGATACCATTAAACTTCTGAGGCAGAGATGCCTCAGAACGTACCTCATCTTTCCTGTAACAACTAATCTTTTCCTTTGAGTAACTATGTAATTAGTATCTCTTCTCTCACCTTTAGCAATATGAATGGATGTAAGTGTATATAAGCATCAGTAACTGGACTCATTATCCAATCTTTAATTCTTATCAGATTTCCCTACAATATGGCATTTCCATGATAACCAGATATTTCAGTTATACTTATACTTCCCAATATCAACTGCAAAATTTAGTATGTTAATTTAAAGACAAAATGGAAATCCCAGAGAAAAATAATGGGTCCACTTACAGTGCTGCCATTGTGAAAGCTATTGCTTTAATCTCAACCTGGCTTCCTTTGGGCAAAGCAGCAACCTGGTAGCCAGGTCTAGCAGAAGAATTGGAGAATTACTCTTGGAATACTGTTTGTTGATTTCACTGACAATACCAAACTCACTCATGTCAGCCAGTAAAAGTTTTTTTTTTTTTTTAACCACATTAGTGAAGTCACAGCCTGCAGCTTTCAGAATTTCACCCATGTTTGTAAGAACTTGTTTAATTGCTTCCACTACCTCTCCTAGTGCAAGCTGTCCACTTGCAGGGTCCATGCCTACCTGTCCTGAAATGTTTATGGTCCTATCAACTAACACAGCTTCACTGTCCAGACCAATGGCCTCTGGGACTTTCAAAGTACTGACTACCTTTCTGACCAGGGATGACATGACTAATCCTCTCTCCCAAAGGTCCTCGGGAGAAGTAACCCCTACATCAGCCCTATGCTTCTCACCCCACCAACTATAATTTTACATTCTTACCCATCTGCTGTGTCTACACGAATCCTTCAGGATGTCAGGAAGAGCTGGTAAACCAGAGCACTCTCGGTGGTATCTACAGTTATATTTTTTTAAAAGCGAGTTTGTGGTCTCTAGAGATAATGGATGGATTGGTAGGGTTTAGCAATCTGGGCCATTCCCTGAATGGGAGAACACCTCCCACCCCCAGCAGACCCACCATAGAGGACATGCGGGTGACCGTCAACCTGTGGCATCTGATGGGCTGCCTTTCCCACCTTTGTCAAGGATCTACCCAGCTCTCCCACCATGGGCTCTGGGGTTTGCACCCTTCTATCTGTAAATCTTGACTGTAGAGCACTTGCATAGCAAGCATGAGCTCCTGAACCCGGGTTCAATCCCTAGTACAGAGAGAGAGAGAAGAGAAGAAATAGAAATAACTCCTGAATTTGGCATTTGTGGTACTGCCTTCCCTGGTAATTACTTTCAATAAACAATACAATCATAACGAAACTGAATTGGACCTTTATGGGATACTCTAAGGGATGTGTGTATGCGTATGTGTGTGTGTGTCACAGACACACTCTGAATCTCTGTGCCAGATTACCTGTTTCTTCTCAAATATCAAAAATACCAAATATCCATTTGTTTGAATAAATCATTCTAGCATTATGTCCTGATGATCTGCAGCCAAATGCCTTCCAGAATTAATCTTCAAGCAGTTTTGTTCCAGCTGTGCACTGACCCATTCCTTGCTCAATCCCTCCCTCCCCTAATCCTCATCCTGTCTGGAAACCAGTCAGCAGATCCACCTTGTCTAAATTATTTGACTGCCACAGTGTTCCTTAAAGATTGGTCCAAACCTACACAAGCAGCTTTGAGACAATCCTGACTTCCTCCACATTCCAGCTGGCCCAGGGATTGCATGGGAAGACAGGAGCAGTCCAAAGACCAAGTGAGTACAATCATGAATGAGGGGGCTTCAGCAAAGCCAAAAGGACACAGGAAGCAGAGAGAATGGTGTTTTCTGGAGGAGTGCAGAGCAGTTTGCACAAATGCTACCGAAGAATGGAATGAAATGAAGACTGAGGGTTGCCCCTTGAATCAGGCAATGAGAACTTAGTTGTGGTCTTGTAAAAGAATCTTGATGGAGTGATGCTGACAGAAGTCTCATGGGAATGGGAGC